>NC_139623.1:18470358-19070358 GCF_964638095.1 Poromitra crassiceps
TCAAGACCAGCAAGAAGGCCAGCGCTGCTGGTTGCAGCTAAAAAATATTATTTTGCCATCAAAATTCCTTTGTTTTTGCTCTTTTATTGAAGGAAATTATTTTTGAGGTGTCACTACATCAGAAAATATTAGCTTCAGAGTCAGTGATGTGCTTGAAATGCTTAATTTCACAAAAGGCTCATTATCTCAGCTTCTAGTTTGAAACGTCTGTTTTTGCTGAAACCAACCTATCTTCTCCGGCTGATAACTAAAGAACGGAAAATGATATCAATAAACTTTTTTTTGCTGATGATACAAGATAGTCTCATCGTTCTTTGGCCGTGTTCGGTGTTTACATAGTAATATCACACAATATTCTGTGGGCCTCGAGAAATCACTGAAAACGCTCTGAAAGGGCTGGCACTGGGAGCATCCGTTTTCCAAAAGTGGCTGGCACTCAATGAGTTAACATGGGCGCCGAAATGAAAATCAACAGGTAACGCCACGCAGACGCACAGCAGACGCACTGTGTCCCGGCCGTAAGAGTCATTGAGTGGTCTAAGGCAGGGTTTCTCAACTGGTGGGTCGGGACTCAAACATGGGTCGCGAGGCCATTTTGAGTGTGTCACCCGTGGGGAAAAAATCCAAATATCCCCAAATGTTGTTGTCTCGACTGGTTTTAGTCAAAGAATTCAGATCCTTGAAACTTGATCACCAGTTTAACTTGATTAAAAAACATATACAGTAGGCCTGTAATTCAAGATATGACTGCCATTTTATTTCATTAGGTTTTTAGCCCTATAGTTGCACTTGCAATTTTGTTTCACTTCTTGGATTATTTCATGTTTTTAGCAGTGCATGAAAGCATTGTGTATTACTGCACTATTTTTTGTGAAACACATTTGGGTGGTATAAGAAAAAATAATCAGAAATTTGTGTCGCGACTTAATGACTAAGGAAAAATATGGGTCCTGATGTTAGACCAGTTGAGAACCACTGGTCTAAAGCCTTTGACAGACTGTGTGATTTTGGGCTTTCCCAGACGAAAGATGACCAACGTGAAAGAAACGTGGAGATTATCTTTGTTCGTGGCTACAAAAACGCTCGTCTTGCATCACGTAGAGAGAGAGGTTCAAAGATGGCCGTTGTCACAGTCTTGCGACCAAAGATAGTCTAGGACTAATTCTGACACTGTCAGACATTTAGGGTGACAGCTACAATGATGTCTGAAAACAACCAATAGAAATGCTGTATGATCATATCAGTATAGACGCTAATGCTAGTAGAGGAGGCTAATAAATAGTTGACGTTACCTCAAGCTCTCTCGCAAAATTCCCTCTCGCCTCTGTTCCCTAGCCACGAGTGGGTCCACATTCTCCTCCTGCTTGGATGTTTTTCCATACACATAAATTCCACTTTGCAAAGACATTCTTGCTAAGCTTTGTCAATTCATTGTTGACATTTCTACTAGACAACTGTGGCGCACATTGATTGATGCATAGCTGCGGTGCACGCTGCTGACATTTGATTATTGACTGCTGATTGACAGGTATGATGGAGAGATGTGCGTTGGTACCCAGTAGGTGTCATCATCATCGTCTACACACATAAAACCTGATGTCCTACCAAAGTTTATTAGATCCAACGTCGCACAGTGTGGCGTGCAATAAACTTATAAGATGGCTAAAATCTTAGTCTGTAGGCGGCTTAAGGTATTTCCCAAGATTTGATAAAATTGCCCTAGAAATTACATGTATCCAAAATGCACCCGAAACATACATGTTTTAAAGTCGAGCTGAAATGAAAAAAATACTTTTTTTCTATTTTAGATCACATCCTTGGTTATTCAGTGCACCTATTTAACAATGTAATTTAAAAAAATCATAAAAATCTAATTTCTTTGGTTTTTCGCATTTTTTCACGTGTCCTGCCTTTCTACCCTGTTCCCGTCAAAGCAATGTTTGTTTCCAGTATAGGATACATCATCACAGACCCGCGATGCCATTTCAGCTTGTCTTTAACATGTGGTATCGTGGTAGCAGACTCTCAGTGCATGAGTTCAAATATTTAGGCATAATAATTTACTCCCAGCTTACATTTAAAATGCAAGCTAAAACAATTGTGAACAGAATCAAATTCAAACTGGCAAATTTTAAACACATTAGGAATAATTTAACTACTGAGGCTACAAAGTTGTACATCAATGCCATGATTCTCGCACACATGAATTACTGTCTTCCGACCTGGACACACATGGGTAGGACCACTTTAAGATCAGTCAAGGCCAGATTAGCATCCCCAGTGGGGATGGCCCAGCATCCCCCTGAAACTCCCAGCAATATTTTCTTAAATAAATACATAAACATTCAAATGTGTTACTGAAGTTTTAAAAAGCCACAAAATGCTGGAATGCTAAACCAAGTAGGCCTATGCCTAGTGGTTCTTGCTTTTCATTGCAGCATCAAAACCCACCAGCATCCACCTCAGCATAAAGAAATGCATAACAGATGAACCTCCAAACCTCCTTTGATTAAATGGTTGTTGCTTCATGCTATTTGTATTCTATCCCTGACAGTGTTTAATATTCAGCAGTGAGCTCATGTTTGCCTGTGTGCTGCCACACGTCAATGCATTGATGAAGTTCCAGCGGCGTGGAGAGACTTTGTACATTTTCAAGGCTGTTTATATCATTTTTACAAGATTTCAATCAACCTGACACCTCAGGGATGAATTCTCTCAAGCTCTAGGAGGCAACGAGTAAGTTAGTCAGTCATTATGTGCAAGTCTATACAGTCGCTAATTCCCCCCCTCTCCGGTATTTGCCTTTCAGGCCAATAAACTTCGAACCAAGACCCTGCGCAACACACTCAACCCTGTCTGGAGCGAGACCCTGACCTACTACGGCATCACCGATGAGGATATGGTCCGGAAAACACTCAGGTATTCTGACCTCCTTCTCAGCTTTATCCCCAGACACGTTAATCTCCCACCATGACCTTAAACTCCAAGTCATGCATTGAAAATAAGACTCGAAAGGCAGGAAAGAATTGGCAGGAAGGATAGAAATAAATTAAGAAAAAATGCCATAAAGTCCCTGGCCTTCTCCTTTGCTTTGTTAACTCCCACCCCTTGGTTGATGCACAAGGTTTTGTGTTTTGAATGGGTTTTTCAAAAAATTATTTGGGCAACAGAGATGTTTGACAATTTACCTCCTTCCTGGGTCCTGAGGGGAATCTGTGTTAACTGTTTTATAGGGCGTACTGTATTTGGCAACAGTCATATTTGCCAGAAATGATGGATATTGTTATTTGTATGATGTACCCCTTTTGTGAAGTTCTACAACTCACAATGCAGGCTTGCAGGCCTGGCTGAGCCTAACAGTGTTATGCCCCTCCATGAGATTACATCATTGCATCATTACATCATCAGTCTACTCTACGTGATAGGCAGGTATACTTCAGTGATTTTGTTTTGCAAATACCAGGTAGTAACAGCAATAAAATATTGTAGGGGAAGGCATCTCCTTCATTCACACTTCCATTCATACAATTCACTCTGTGTTACAAAGCGCGTAACGTGGTGGCTTCCAATATAGGCGGGCTTCTTTTTTTTAAACAAGGTTTATTTTCAATTTTGAAAGTAAAAGCAAGGTATTACAAGAGAACATAGACTGAAGATTGGGCTCCCATTCACCACCTTCCCACCCCGCAAACCCATAAAAAAAAAAAAAAAAAAAAGCGTAACATAGTCCCACCCCACTTGGCAAGAGACATCTCAAAAGCGTTTGCATTAAATTACTTTCCCACATACATACTCATTCATACACACACACACAACGATGGGGAGAGAGACAAGGAAAGAGAAGAGGGGGGGGGTAGAAGTAAAAAAAATACACACACAACACAAAACAACACAACAAAACAAAAGAAAAGAAAAAACACATAAAAACAAGAAAGAAAAAAAATACTAATCCATCCCGGCTAACAGCTGGGCATCCAAAGCCTCTACAAAGTCAAGAAATTACCTCCATGTTGAGTAGAATTTGGATACTGATCCTCTCAAGGTATATCTGACTTTTTCTAGTTTTAATGACTGCATAACCTCCTTAATCCAACGTGCAAAAGTGGGAGTGGACGCATCTTTCCATTTGGATAATATCAATCTCCTAGCTAGTAAAGTAGTGTAGGCTACTAGATTCGACTGAGCAGCGTTTAGGTGTGCACCAGCTGGAACGACCCCGAAAATGGCACTCCAAGGAGAAGGTTCTAACTGGTACAGCAAAATAGTGGCCAGGGCCTCAAAAATAAGCTGCCAAAACTGAGCTAATTTCGGACACGACCAGAACATATGACAAAGACTGGCGGTAGCTTGTTTGCATCTATCACAAGTTGAGTCTAGCTCTGGGTTCATTTTAGCCAGTTTTTCTTTAGAGTAATGAAGGCGATGGACCACTTTAAACTGAATAACACAATTGTTGTGTCTTCCCTAGGGTATTACTTCAACTTATACCACTAGCTACAACACTAATTCACCCAGGGACGGACTTCTCATTTGCAATGGTAGCTGGTTTATTTCTGCACAGTTACTGTCACGTGACTCTCCTAAGCCGTTTTCACACATGCGCTTTATACCCGGAAATGACCAGAAAGCGGTGTAATGCCTTCATGTGTGAAAGTTGTTTTCCAGTATAAGCGCGCCCCCGTCATCGCGGACATTTGACCACTTATTACCTTGTGATAAGAGCGGTATGTCTGCTTCATGTGTGGGCGTACCGATTTCCCCCCCTCCCCTCTCTGCTCACTCTCTGGCCAGTCCTTCAGTCCTCCTCGCTGTGTAGGAGCCGTCAGTCAGCAGCCCGACAGGACAGACACAGCGAAAATGGCAGCGGCTTGTTCTGAGAGTCTTGCAAGCCGCCCAATGCTTGTAGAGAAAGCAGATGCACGAAGCGAAATGTGGAAGGATTTTTCTTATGTTGCCGACAGCGAAGGCAAGCCCCTGGACACATCAAACGAAGCCAGTCTGTAAAAATGCTTCAACGCAACGCAGGTGAACGGATAAACATCGAACCAGCCAGGCTATTGCTCTCCGACAGGGATCCCAACTTCTTCAAAGATTTCAGTTCAAAGACTGGTTAACGAATGTGAAGGATACAACATACATTCCCTCTTAAGTCAAACGAGTGTGATTTATTGTGTGACAAGCAAACTTATTTCACCATCGGAGTTTTGCCGCCCCCCCCCCCCCCCCCATCCCCCCCGCCGAAATACAGCTTCTTTAACGGCTATTTTTACACATCCCTCAGGTGTGAAGGGAAATTCCGGGAAATAGCCGTTATTGATTTACAGGCAATGTTCCTGTACGCATGTGTGAAAACAGCTCTAGTGGCTATACATGTCATGACTCATTATACCAACAGAGGGCAGTAAAGGCAATAACCCCAATATATGACATCTCCTCCCCATTTCATGAAAGTGTACCCATACATCATAAAGGCAAAAAGGAAAATAATAATGCCACTAGCATTAGCAGGTGTGGTCATACCAAGAGTAGCATGTTACCGGTATCAATAGCTCCAAACACTAGGGTGAAATACCACCACACGTGGATCACACAACATACCAGCATGAACAAAAAAAAATTCTCTTTCTTTTTTTTTACTTTTTTTTTTACTTTTTTTTTTTTTCTTTTTTTTTTACAATTTATTTGACATTCCCCCCCAATGTCTGAGTTTGTTCTTCCTCTTGTTAACTAAGGGAATGAGGTCTGACTCAGACCCTGACATTACCCTGGTGATTATTCTGCCCCGTCCTTCTGGGTATGTCACTCATTACAAATCCAGACGTTTGGGTGACCGGCGCTCTCTCTGAGGATAGCGACGGATAACACTGCGACCCGGCGAAGGCTGTAGCAGAAGCAGATGGCAGTTTAGGGAACGTCGGCGACAGTTCAGTTTGTGAATCAGCTGAAGAAGTGGGGCTCGGGTAAACAGGCTCCACAGAACACGGCACATCCTGGGTGAGTGTGGGCTGGGCTGGATGGTCCTGCTCGCAGGGCTCAGCACAAACCACTGGTGGAGGTTGCACTGGTGATGCGGCAGACCCAGGAAGCAGCTGGTCTTCATGTCTCCTCCAGACGATGTCCTCAGTGGTCCTGATGGTGTAAGACACAGGGCCGGTCTGTGCTAGGACTATAGCAGGCATCCATTTTGGTCCGTTACCATAGTTACGTGCCAGTACACTGTCACCTGGGCGGAAAACCCTCTCCTTCGCTCTGTTCCCGTGTCTCTCCACCTGAGCTTGTTGGTTTTGGTGAACAGTCTCTTTAGTTTTGGGTGGTTTAAAAAGGTCAAGATTGGTGCGGAGTTGCCTCTTGATGAGAAGTGCTGCAGGAGCAACTTTTGTCGTTGAGTGTGAAACATTTCTGTATGACAACAGGAAGCTGTTCAGCCGCTGGTGCAGGGAGCCCTGTCCCTGTGAAGCCTTTAGTTGGTGCTTCATGCTCTGAACAAATCTCTCTGCTAGTCCATTAGTAGATGGGTGATAAGGCGCGGAGCGGATGTGTTGTACTCCATTCACCTCAAGGAATCTCTCGAATTCTTGTGAGATAAATTGGGGGCCATTATCGCTCACCAGTTGTTCAGGAAATCCAAATCGACTAAGCATTTCTCCCAGTTTCTCGATGGTCTTCTCTGCTGTAGTAGATCTCATTATGGACACCTCTGGCCATTTACTGTGAGCATCTACGGCCACCAAGAACATCCTTTCTTCAAACGGGCCAGCAAAATCAACATCGACGCGCTGCCATGGCTCCTCTGGCCACTCCCACGGATGAAGAGGGGCGGGCTGTGGCATGCAGCGGACCTGTTGACATGATGGACATGTCCTTGCCCTCTCTTCAATTTGTCCATCAAGTCCAGGCCACCAGAAGTAGCTCCTGGCAAGCTCTTTCATGCGGACCATTCCGCTGTGGCCTGCATGTAGCTGCTGCAGTAGCTTTTTCCGCAACACTGGTGGAACAATTACTCTGCGTCCCCACAGAAGACATCCTGCCTGCACAGAGAGCTCACACCTTCTCGTGATGTAAGACTTTAGCTCAGGAAGATCCCCACATCCTCCATGCATCACTATAATCATTGACAGTGGTGTTAGGTGGTACTTAGACCTGAATTAGCAGTATAGTATTAGTCATCCCAAAAAAAAAAAAAAAAAAAAAAAAAAATCCTAATAAATTTTGCTTTGACCTAATTTTATTGTTGTCTATAGAGTTAGTTCCACCTCTGCGCAGACTCCCCCGCTCTCTTCTCTCTCTCCCCCTCAGGTGTCCTTCATTGGCCTGACGTACACCCCCGCCGCTGCAGCCCTAGGTCTGGCCGTCATCGCCCTAGCCACCTGTCGTCACTCTAGGCCATCTACCCGCTACTCCTTCTACTGTCTGACACCCCAGGCTCTTCACCACCACCGACCCCTATCCTCATCATCCTGGTCACCTGCCTGCCTAAGGGAAGGGGGGACCCCCCCCCCCCCCCCCCCGGCCTCATCACCTCCAACTCCTATCCTCCCCTCCCCTTAATCACCACCTCCGACTTATCCTCCCCTCCCCTCCTCTTAGCTAGTATTCTCTAAACCTACGGACACTTAAAGACTACATTTTCTATTTCCTTTGGACTCTACTTTTTACATTTTCAACTCCCTTCCCTGATTTTAGGATAATTTAAAAACTACATTTTTATATCCCTCTGTTGGACTCTTTTTTACATTTTCAATTTTCTGTTCTCTTGTAAATTTTATTTCCATAATAAACCATTTACAGAGTTTCAATGCCGGAAAACTCTGTTCATGGTTTAGCCCGGCATCTCTCGGCCTGTCTCGGAGGGGAGTCCCCGGATGGGGGTCCGCCGCTGGGTCCACTGCCTGGGTGGGCCCGCGTGGCCTGCGTGGCCTGCTCTCCCAGTTCCCAGTCACTAGCTGGGGGCGGGTCTGGGAGCGGGTCGCGTGGGGGGTGGGCTTACCCAGGCGACCATTGCTGGGCCCCTGTAGCACAACGACCTCACAAGGTTCCTCCTCAGCCAAGCCAAGTCACTGGGGCAATCCATTTGGTGGAAAGGTTTTCTTGCGTTCACTGGGGGTGTGGGGACGCCGCTGTGTCCCGGCCCGGCCTTCTCTCCCACGCCTTATGTGGGGGGGGGGGGGGGCCGGGGCGGGGGGCATCGGTGCTCTTCATCACTGGTCGAGGGCTGCCGGTTGGTTTAGAACAGTTTAGGTAGGCGATAGATTAGCTACAGCCTAAGGCTGACCTGTTAGTGTTCAGGCAAAGATCAGACTAGAGCAGAGTAGGATAGGCCAGATTAGGCTGTAGACTAGCTAGATACTATGTCCCAGTTAGCTCTGGTTAATGCTTAGAGTAGTCAGTTGTCTGATCTTCCCCCCCCCCCTCTCTTTCTCTTTCCCCCGCTCCTTTCCCTTCCTCCCCCTCCTGTTCCCCACTCTCCCACATTTCCCACTCCCCCCCCCCCCCGCACCCTCTCCTTCCATGCTCTTCCCTCCCCCGCCGCCCCTTCCCACGTTCCCCCTGCTCTCCCTCCCCTGCACCCTCCCACCTCTCCTTCTCTGTTCTCTCCTCCTCCCTGTCCTCTCCCCTCTCTCACATTCCCCCTGCACTCCTTCCCCTGCACCCCCCCACCTCTCCTTCTCTGCTCTCTCCTCCCCTCTGTCCTCTCGGGGGGGGGGGGGAGGAGGGGGCGGAGAGGTCTGTTCCCTCCCCCGCCTCCTCCTCCCGCGTTCCCCCTGCACCCTCCCACCTCTCCTTCTCTGTTCTCTCCTCCTCTCCCCCTGCACTCCTTCCCCTGCACCCTCCCACCTCTCCTTCTCTGTTCTCTCCTCCTCTCTGGGGGGGGGGATGTGGGACGCTCCCCCTGCTTCTCTACCCTGGCTCTCCCTCCCCTGCACCCCCATCTCTCCTTCTCTCCTCCTCCACATTCCTATCTTCTCCCCACCTCCCCCCTCTCCTCCGTCTATATTGCTCATTCTCTCCCCACCTCCTCCCTCCCCCTGCTCTCTTCTCCCCCACACCTCCCCTCCCTTCCCCTCTCCTGCTCTCTCCTCTTGCTCCTCCCCACCTCCTATACCCTCCCCACCCCATCACTCTCTCACATTCCCCCTGCTATTCTCCCTTCTCCTGCGCTCTCCTCTGCTCTCCCCTCATTCCTATATTTTCTATATTATCAATTGTTCAAATGTTATCTTTATTCTGTATATTCTTGTTACTGTTGTGTCAGCTAGAATTAGCTAGACATACTTTCTGTGAAGCCCTCTGAGACATGCTTGTGAATTAGGGCTATATAAATAAACTTGACTTGACTTGACTATATCCAACAGCTTTGACAACACAGGATCATTTCGGGTGTGTCGCTTCACTTGAGCATGAGTGATGGGAGCTTCCTCCACATGCCTGAAATAGAAGATGCCAGCCTGTGGTGGCTCGCTGTGGTTGACAGGCAGGGGTAGCCTAGAGAGGCCGTCCGCATTTGCATGCAGGTCAGATTTTCGGTATTTGATGTCGTAATCATGAGCAGACAACAACAAGGCCCATCTCTGCATCCTACTGGCTGCTAAGGAGGGTATGCCAGTATGGGGCCCAAATATTGTTGTCAGGGGGCGGTGGTCTGTCAGAAGAATAAACTTCCTTCCATAGAGATATTGGTGAAATCTTTGGACACCAAACACTATTCCCAGCGCTTCTCGTTCAATTTGTGCATAGTTGCTCTCCGCTTTGCTAAGCGTGCGTGAAGCGAAAGCGATGGGCCGCTCCTCACCGTTGGGCATGATATGAGAAATCACGGCCCCCACTCCATAAGGAGAAGCATCACATGCAAGCTGTAGGGGCAGTGTGGGATAAAAATGTGTCAGGGCGTCAGACTCCAACAATGCCTTCTTTGTTTGCACAAAAGCATCCTCACACTGCTCAGTCCAATTCCAGGCCTCGCCCTGGCACAACAGTTCGTGAAGCGGCTTGAGCAAGGATGAGAGGTTCTCAATGAACTTGCCGTAGTAGTTTAGGAGCCCGAGAAAAGAACGTAGTTGACTCACATCTTCAGGCGCTGGCGCTTCTGTGATCGCCTTGATCTTGGATGGAGCTTTGTGTAAGCCTTCAGAGTCAATCACGTGTCCCAAATACTCCACTGAAGACTGGAAAAACTCACACTTTGATCTGTGGACCCTATGTCCATATTGTGCCAGTATCTGCAGTGTGGCATCCAGGTTTTCCAGATGCTCTTCCTCATTCTTCCCGGTTACCAGTATGTCATCCAGGTAACATTGGACTCCAGTTAAGCCACTCAATAGAATATATTTTAAATAACAACCTCCTGTACGATTTTCAATCTGGGTTTAGGACATCTCACTCCACAGACATATGTCTACTCTATCTGACAGATCTAATTAGAACAGAGGTTGACAATGGTAAATATTGTGGAATGGTCCTACTAGATTTACAGAAAGCATTTGACACTGTGAACCACAGAATACTCTTGTTCAAATTGAAGGCCATGGGATTTGGCAGTACAACACTGAGATGGGTAAGGTCATATCTGGGTGGCCGTAAGCAAATGGTCGAAGTGAATGGCACTATGTCCACTTCATTACAGCCAACATGTGGGGTCCCTCAAGGGAGCATTTTAGGTCCTCTTTTATTTGTATTATATGTTAATGACATGAAGTCAGCTTGTGACTGTAATTTGTTTCTGTTTGCTGACGATGCTGCCCTCCTTGTCTCTCATCAAGACAAGGAAACGGTTGAGAGAACCCTCAGCCAGGAGCTCTTAAAGATCAGCTCCTGGTTGGTGGACAACAGACTATCCCTTCACCTAGGGAAAACCGAGGCGATAGTCTTTGGCTCCAACATCAGACTGAGAAGGTCCCCTGGGTTCAGTGTAATGGTGGGTGACGTGGAGGTGATTGATTGATTGATTGACTTTATTTGGTGAATGTCAACATTGATACAGGGAATACAAACAATCACCGAGGATAAAAACACAATAAAGCCACTGGCTTATTTCCATTGCGGTCCTCAAACAAACAACACCAAGGACAAAAAACAACATACGAATGGGTATCACCTTCTATACTCAAATTAAGATTTTTTACATTATTACTAGATTGGATAGGAATAATGGCACACTTGAATATTATACAATACATAAACATTTGTTGTTAAATGTAAGGAATTAACATACACAGAAACAAGAAAAATGAGGGGGGGGAGGGAGTGGGTTTGCGGGGGACGGGGGTTAGCAGTGGGAAGTGGGAGGGAGTAGGTCATCCACATCAACATTGGAGGCTATGTATGTCGCTCATAGCAGCCTCCATATATCTATGGCCCCAATAAGATGTGACCGAGGAAGGAGGGGGTGGAGGTGGGGATGAGCGTCCAGGGAGGAGGTGCAAGTGCTAGAGGCAGGACCAAGGCGGCATGGGAGGGGGAGGATGGGGTGTGTGAGTGTGTGCGTGTGTGTTTGAGTGAGTAGAAGTGTGGTCAGGAATGTCCATAATTGTCCTTGTGTGCTGTAAGCCTGACAGACAGATAGTGGGAGCCGTCTCCTTCCCGGATGGTGAGCGAAAACATAGCGGGTCGCTATGGATACGGCCTCGTCCAAAGTCTTATCTTGCAGGTGTTTGGGTGAAGGGTGAACTGTGGGGGGTTTTAGCTCCTCGTTTCACACAAACTCTTCACGGGGAGAATTTATCTTTCACCAACAGGCAGTGTGGGGGTCCGAAAAACAATGGTGGATAATTTGGTTATCGGACTGAAAAGTACATTCCAATTCTTTCCATCCAGGCTCGTCTCTTCAACTTAAACACTTCAGTCCCGTATTATTTCATCATCTCCAGGATCTCGTCCAATTTTCTGTTCACGTCTGCAAACATACCATCCACCTTTAGAATGCGATCTGTGATCGAAATAGTCTGAGTGTTCACAACACGGGCCACCTAGTTTACCATGCCCATGAGGATGGGTATCTTGGGGCTATCACTTTTCCCCATCATCGTGGAAATTTTTCGATAGACAACGGCGATGCTCAATCCCAGTAGCAAATGTCCTGCTATCATAAATCCAAATAGAAAAACATCTTCGACGTCCTCGACAGTCAAAATAGCAAGGCAGAGTACCCTCCATTTCTGCCATCCGTCCATAACGTACCCCGCGGGAAACGTCCCGTCGGGGCACACAGGCTCCCCAGAACCTGCATTTCTCGTGGAGATAATCTTATCAATTGCGTTGAGAGACCAGCTTATTAGTTCCATAATTCCTCTGGTTTTTGAAGAGACAGTGGAAAGGAGAAGCTTTTTGAGCAGGGAGCAGGCTCTAGGAAAGTGAGAGGGAGCAGGAGAGAGGAGGATTTGCGACCACCCAGGTCAGAGGCAAGACAGGTCGCAGCCAAGGAGGAGGTCACCTACTTGGGCTGTGTTTTAGACAGCAAATTAACAGGAGAGAGCATGGCTCTAAAAGTAGTCTCCAGGGTAAACCAGAGAGTTAAATTTCTCACTAGAATTGCTTCATTTATAAATACTACAGCGTTAAAACTTCTAGCTGGAGCCCTGGTACAATGTCATTTTGATTATGCCAGCTCCTCCTGGTACACCAGCACCACCATGACACTGAAAAAAAGATTGCAGACAGCACAAAACAAATTAGTCAGGCTCATTCTACAACTGCATCCCAGGACTCACCTGCTACAGTCTCATTTTGACAGCCTCAAATGGCTCAGAGTAGAGGAGAGGGTAAACCAGATTAAACTTTGCATCGTGCACAGGATAGTAAATAATGTGTGGGTGCATGTGCGTACGTTGCCGAGGGTTTGTGAATCCTGCCATTTTGCTGCTGTGTTGCTGTTGTGCGTTTAGCTTTGAGGTCTGCTTGTGTGAATAGAACACGCTATTGAGTTAGCTGATTAACTCGGACGGCTCTTGCTGGCGGTGGCTTAGCAAACAAGCTTCTTTGCGTGCAGTTGTTCATACAACCAGAAGGTAGAGGATAGGGAATCATTGGAGATGATTAAATTGTGAATTGATAAAACTGACAATTAGGAAAAGAGTAAATAAAATAGATGTTTCTGGCTTGCATTTTGGAGGCGGTTGGTATTGATGGGGATTGCTCTTGTTGTCAAGAAGTGGATGTGGCTTGTGTGCTGGGCTGATGAGTTGAGGCTAACAGTGAATGGCAGTGTGTGGGATTTGAGTGTTAAGCCACTTCTAAACATGAAGTCTGGACCATGTCCGGCTAGTCAGAGCAGGATATTTGCCAGTTTTACCCTTCTAGACATGAGGGATCTTTGTTTTGTTTCTGCCGATGGCGATTAGATTGGGCGGGGGGAGCGTGCGGGGGGAGGGGAGGAGTGGGGTGCGGTGCGGTGCAGAGGAGGAGAGCCCAAGAACAGAATTGGGCACCAATGCCCAAAACGCGCGCACAGGTCTCCATACACTACATCCACAACACAAGATCTCTGCCCAACACTTTTCTCCACTACTCCATAACGCACATGTCTCATTGTGAAGTTCCTGATGCATACTTCATACTTTCACCTCGGCAATATTTCCAAAATCAGACACTGTCTCTCCCCCCCTGCTGCTGAATCCCTCATCCATGCCTTCCTCTCCTCCCGTCTGGACTATTGCAACTCCCTCCTCACTGGCATCACTTCCCGCTCCCTCCATAGACTCCAGATGGTTCCGAATTCAGCCGCCTGCCTGCTCACAAACACCTGGTCCCGCGATCACATCACTCCTGTTCTCCACTCTCTACACTGGCTCCCCATCAAAGAATGCATTAACTTCAAACTACTCCTCACCTTCAAAGCCCTCCATAGCCTGGCCCCCCCTTATCTGACTGACCTCCTTCTCCCCATCGCCCTAACCGAACCCTCCGATCCTCATTCACTGTTCCCCTCACCGTTCCACCATCCAAACTCAAGAGCTTTGGAGATCGAGCATTCTCAAGAGCTGCACCCCGACTTTGGAACTCCCTCCCCCAGACTGTCAGAGACTCACCTTCACTCCCCAATTTTAAATCCCGACTCAAAACGTACCTGTTCTCCCAAGCTTACAACCTCCCCTACCCTTAACTACCTCCTCCAACCTGCCACCCCCCTTTTTTCCCCCTCCCTCTCTTCTGTCTGGGTCCTGTCCCTCCCACTCAGTCCCTCCCTCCCCTCTGTTTCCATGTATCCCTGATTGAGGTGTTAAGTGTTACCTTGTTGTTATCTTGTTAATTGTTATTTATATCTGTTGCCTGCTGCCCGTTGTTATCTTGTTTTCTGTTGTACTCATACTGTCAGCATCTTTGGGTCATTGAAAAGAGCTATATAAAATAAATGCATTATTATTATTATTATTATTATTATTATTATTATTATTATTATTATTATTATTATTAGAAGGGGCTTTAGTGTGTGTGGTGTAGGTGCTGTAAGGATTGTGGCCGCAGTTTACTGATCTGGGAATAGTGGAGAGCTGGAGGGGCAGTATTCACTGAGGGTAGTAAATAATAAAGCTGGCGGACAATCTGGGAATCAGGCATAGCACGTAGTATAATGCTAGTCGCCATTAGCATCTGTAGCATTACTGGGTAGTGAAACCATTAGTCAGCATGGAGTTTCCCTGCTCTCTCCTCCCCAGCACCCCCGCTCTCCTTCCCCTGCACCCTCCCCACCCCCCACCCCCTGTTCCCTGTTTTCACTGTCCCTTGTGACTATTCATGACCTTATCGCCCAGCCACAGTATATTCTACCTGTTCTGCTCTCTCTCCTCTTCCCCCTTCCCCTGCTCCCTCCCTGCCTCCTCCCTTTCCCTGTTTTCTTCTCCCCAACATTCCCTGTTCCCTCCCCACCTCCTCCCTTTCCCTGCCCCCTCCTCCCCCGACCCCGCTCTCCCTCCTTGCTCCCTCCCCACCTCCTCCCTTTCCCTGCTCTCTCCTCCCCCACATCCCCCTGCTCTCCCTCCTTGCTCCCTCCCCACCTCCTCCCTTTGCCTGCTCTCTCCTCCCCCACATCCCCCCGCTCTCCCTCCTTGCTCCCTCCCCACCTCCTCCCTTTCCCTGCTCTCCCCTCCCCCACATTCCCGTTCCCTACCCACCTCCTCCCATTCCCTGTTCTCTCCTCCCCCACATCCCTCCCCCTTTCTCTCTGTCTCTCTCTATCATATGATTGTTCAATCATGTTGTTATTATTACTACTGTAATTGTTACTGTTGTGTCAGCTAGATTTAGCTAGACATATTCTCTGTGAAGTCCTCTGAGACATGCTTGTGAATTAGGGCTATACAAATAAACTTGACTTGACTTGACTTGACTTGACTTGACTTGGAGTCGGTTTTTGATTTGACAAGGGATCAGTTTTGGAGACTGGATAAGGATCAGTTGATTGAGATCGCGGAAAGTGAGAAGATTGTTGTGAAAGATTCAAAGAAGTATGAGATAAGCAAGTTATTGACCAACGAGCTAAAGCTAAAAGAACACTGGTTAGAGCAGGATAAGGAAAAACGATAGCAGGAAGCAGAGCGTCGGGGACTAGATTGGCAGCAGGAGGAAGAATGATATCAGCAGCGGCAGAAAGAGTATAGGGAACGAGAGGAACTAGCACAGCAGGCTAGACAAGAGGGGATTAGGTTAAGAGAAGAGAGAGCTAAGCAGCAAAGGGAGGAGTTGGAGCACAAGAAAAGGGATCCAGCCCTGTACTTGAAATAACTCATGTTATTATGCTAGATGAAATTGATAGGATTTTGTGAGATGGGACCTGTGTGCCATCTGAGGAGGACTTAGGTCGCTTTCACATATAGGTGACGGGCCGAAGGCTGCTATCTGCTTTAGTTTTTGAGATGATCGATCCCCATTTTGAGGTTAGATGCTTTTTTCATATGAACTAAATAAAATTCTTCTGAACACGATTCCGTTTGTTGGCAGCCTCAAATCGAACGCAGTTTAATGAAAACGTAACTTATTAGATCAGGGAAACGTTATGGCAGTGCTATCGCAAAAACCAATCAAATGCTTGTTTTAGCGTCACATGACTTGAATCAGCCAATGATATTCCCGCAAACAGGACGCACAGGAAGTGTGAACAAACCATAACAAACGCATCACAGAATGAAGCCGCTGGTAAGTCTGTTAAGATCATGTTTAGCGAATATAATTCATAATCGTTTTAATAGTAATAGTAATACTACTTTGCTACATCTTTGATGCAGTCAATATTAGCAACCGGCTAGTGTTAAATGAATTGTCATCACACAAGTTGTCTCTTTGCTGGTGTTAGGCTACAGCTAACACCATGTTGGACGTTACCAGAGTGGGAAATTAATTATTTTGCGTCTTAAATCTACCAGCCACTTTAGTATTTCACCAGCATTTAGCTGCAGTGCTAGATTCTCACCCTGCACATAAGGCTGCTGTTGCATGTAGTGGCCTTTTGTCCATTCTAGACAAGGAAGACAAACCCCAAGACTGTGTTACAGTAGGCTAAGTGTATCTTGTCCTATAATTGACCAGACTAGACAGGTTGAAGTAGAAGAGATAACATTTATTACAAACGTTTACATCATCTGCAGCTCACCAGTTACTCGTGTCAATATTTTAACCTAAAATGTTTTAGCATTGATTTTTTAAAGAATTGCAAAGAATAACAGTTTTATGTTCTCCTGTAGGATGTGTTTTGGAGAGCATTGATAAAGGACTACCAGTACATCCCAGATCTCCAGAGCCTGAACAACGTTTTCTGTCAAGCTGCGAATGAGGGCTAGGTGTGACAGGAAACATGTCGTCACAGATTGTCTCTTGAAATGTAGCATATGAAATATAGCCCAATTAATTATAGTATTTAATAATCTTATTTTTTGTTCAGTTTGTAGCAGCAAGGTGCATACCTCTGACACTAACACTATGTGTTAAACTGTAAAGGTGGAGGTTACAGGTGTAGCCTCAGCAAGTGAGACATCCAGGTGGAATGAGGAGGATTCAGAGGAACTAATGCCAAGGGTTTTTATTTACAAACCAAATCCCTTGATTAATGATGGAAAATCATGTGGACAGATGATTTGGCCTAAAAGACAAACAAGGTATTAACAAAGGATTTGATCAAACAAGGGAAAACAAATTCAACTGTAAAGTAATATAATAAATCTAATTCAAATCAAATACTCAATCAATATTCAAAGGAACTAACTATAATAAACTAACACTTCAAATGATGCATCTGCACATGGACAATCAATTGGGAAGAACAGAGCAGCCTCCTCTCAACAGCATACATGGCAAACTGAGCCTGGCCTACTGAGCTTCACCCAATCAACCACCCTTTATTGAGCCCAGGTGCAGCTCAATCAGGGCCCCAGGTGTGGCTGAACTGGTGGGGGGATTTTGTACAACCAACATTTAAAAAAGTCTAACATTGAAGTCTTTTTGACTCTGAAGAAGACTAGAAGAAGATTATCTGTCGAAATGTCACTCAGCCCCTATTAATAAACGTGCAGACAGAAAAGAGTGCTCCATGTGTCTTTACTCCAGGCAGTCTGTGAAGTGCCCAGGTAAAACTTTTTTCTATGTAGGTTACACTATAACATTTCTCAATTAAATGCTGTCGGTCACTAACACTAACCCATCTTTGCAGGCCACATCATCAGTGCACACTCATATTCATGCAACTCCATTATTCAGCACTGCAAATGTTACTGTTGCAAATAGTATGAATAGTTAATTGATTGTGTCCCACATGTCATTTTGGAATAAAAAAAAATATTCTATGCCACATGTCCTGAAATGTAATGTCATGCATAATTACTTAGATTTTCTGACATCACATAGGAGGGGTTATGCATTGTCATTTATGCTGTGATGGTAAATAAAAAGCACATATATAAATGTCCCCATTTATTACAGGTAAAACCAAACATGAAACTACTAACAAGTACTGTACATGTTTTATAAAATTTAATGATAGCCTGTATATCACTGTATAGATTAAGACTGTTCTTCACAGCCACAAATATCAATATGCAAGATTGGCAGGGTTCCTACATGCTTTCCATTTTTAAATTACATATTTTCCCAGGCAGACCCTATGTTCTTGACTGGATTTATGTAGGTATTTGATAATGCATAGTGACAGCAGCTAGATAGTAAATAGCATCCCTCTATCTGAACATTACTCACATCAACAAAAACTGGACTCAAAGTGGCTACAACATAAAAGCTGTCTTCCCCAACGTCAACGACGGGTCTTCATCCCATACAAGGAGCAAAATGATGTGTAGTAGCATGGAGACACAAGAGTAGAGTGGCAGAACATCTCTCCAAATCTGCGGGTATCTGCTGTAGTCTGCAGGTTTGGGTCCGTGATAGCAGCTAGCAGTTGTCCTGTTCTGTGCTGTCCTGTTCCCCATCCCACCGTCACAGTTAGTCATCGCCAGAGGCAATGTTCTCTCTTCTTGGAATCTCTAATAATAGAAAACGTAGTATAGTTACTGTATGTTACATGTGTGGCCAACGTTGCTAACCTAGCTTCTGAAATGTTTACGGCTATAATTCATTAGATCGATAATGCTACCGTAGCCTAATCTGGCTAACGTTAACGTTACCTCCACCTCGCTAGCTATAGCAACATACTATTCTAGCTACAGCCTACAAGGAAAATTCATTCATTTATCAAATGTCTTTATCTTACCAAACACAATTACGCTAGTTTCTGAGATAATATATAGTGTGGCATATACCTGTGAATAACGTAATGTTAAATGCTCAACATTGTGCGTTTATTCTTACCTGGAAATCACACATCGATCCGTAGGCGAGCGTTGTTTACATTTCGGCCAAGCAGATCCTGGATCAGATCGGGGACCTTAGCCGTGCGCGTGCGTCTTGCGGATTGGTTGAGGCATTAAATACTACGCTCTGAATGGTTCATAAACTACAGCTACCCCGCGATTTGCCTGAGTAGAGTGACGATTAAAATATACATTTATCAAAAAACCTCGATCAAACCAGAGCTGCCAACAAACAGTTTTAGACTTCATAGACTTATTTGACATCATACATAAAATATTGTGTAACCTTTCGATGAGGATCAATCAACAACACGAAAAACGGTCTTGGCCCACCGACTAATATAAGCTGGTGGACTTGGTGTGATTCGGGGGGGTGAAGTTACAACATTGTTGCGATTTTCATTTGGTCTGGTTCGCTTTCACACATGCAATTTGTCAAGCGCACCAAACTTTCTGAACAATGTCACGTGGTTGAAACAGTCACTATTGGACAGAATAGACAAGGGAAATCTCTCCTCTTGAGCAGGCTTTTTGCCTGGCTGAGGGCTGACTGAACAACACAAGTGAATCCGCAAAACACAAACCATGGAGCAACACCACCTGCGATATTGGGATTTCTGGTTTTACTTTGGTGTTACTATCAAATAAATATTTGACAAGAATGTGCCCAATATGAGCAGCAGAAGAGGCAGCAAGCTTCAAGTTCAAGTTCAAGTTTATTCATATGTCCCAGAAGGGCACTTTGGGTTGCAGCAAAGCATAAACATAAAACAGTCATAAAATCACACAAAGCTCGATATAAAAACATGAAAATAAAGTGCAGACACAAATAGACCATAAAAACAAAAATGGAGACACAATAGACCACAACGTAGTACAAAGTAGCAGTTCAAAAGTGCCAGTGTAGTTTAAAGTGCATTAGAGGCCATGGCCGATAAGTGCAAATGCAAGGCAGTCCAAGAAGGACACTTAGCCACACAGCGCTACATATTACAGAAAAGAAATGCTACAATATTACTATTGTATAAGAGAACGTAAAATAAGTAAAAACATCAAAATAGATGTTACATTATATTCTCTTATGTAGCATTTAAAGCTCGAATCGAAGCAGGGACAAAGGAATTCCGGTTCCATGTCGCTGTTCCGACCTCCCCTCTCCCAGCCCCCATGCCTAAACCTAACCTCCCCCAGACCCTAACCCAAAACCTAACCTCTCCCACCCCCACGCCTAAACCTAACCTCCCCCAGACCCTAACCCAAAACCTAACCTCTCCCACCCCCCACGCCTAAACCTAAGGTCGGCATTGCGGGTGGTCGGCATAGCGGGTGGACACCGGAATTCCTATATCTATTTTTCTTAGCCAAGGGAGCATGAAGACGAAGGCCAGATGGAAGCAGCTCATATTCAGAGCTCAGCGGATGGGCATTGTCTGAGCAGATAGCCCTTGCTTTTTTCAGCATCTGCAAGTTGAAAATGTGGTCTAGGCTCCCAAAATGGATTCCGACTATTTTTGAAGCCGTTTTCACAATTAGAACACAAATAGACCATAAAAACAAAAATGGAGACACAATAGACCACAACGTAGTACAAAGTAGCAGTTCAAAAGTGCCAGTGTAGTTTAAAGTGCATTAGAGGCCATCGCCGATAAGTGCAAATGCAAGGCAGTCCAAGAAGGACACTTAGCCACACAGCGCTACATATTACAGAAAAGAAATGCTACAATATTACTATTGTATAAGAGAACGTAAAATAAGTAAAAACATCAAAATAGATGTTACATTATATTCTCTTATGTAGCATTTAAAGCTCGAATCGAAGCAGGCACAAAGGAATTCCGGTTCCATGTCGCTGTTCCGACCTCTCGCTGTTCCGACCTCCCCTCTCCCAGCCCCCATGCCTAAACCTAACCTCCCCCAGACCCTAACCCAAAACCTAACCTCTCCCACCCCCACGCCTAAACCTAACCTCCCCCAGACCCTAACCCAAAACCTAACCTCTCCCACCCCCCACGCCTAAACCTAAGGTCGGCATTGCGGGTGGTCGGCATAGCGGGTGGACACCGGAATTCCTATATCTATTTTTCTTAGCCAAGGGAGCATGAAGACGAAGGCCAGATGGAAGCAGCTCATATTCAGAGCTCAGCGGATGGGCATTGTCTGAGCAGATAGCCCTTGCTTTTTTCAGCATCTGCAAGTTGAAAATGTGGTCTAGGCTCCCAAAATGGATTCCGACTATTTTTGAAGCCGTTTTCACAATTCTCCCTAGGGAGTTCTTATTCCTGGTGTCGAGGTTGCCATACCAGCAGGCAATAGAGAAGGTGATAACAGATTGTTGAACATTTCATTCTGCAGATGAGACGAGTAGCCTACGTACCGAAGGAGAAAGCTGTTGAGAAAGGATGTGTTGTTGTTATGACGACGTACGTCACGCGGCGCGCAGGTACTGTAGTACACATGTGTGCACACCGCAGTGTTTGTTTTGCTCCCTTCTACCGTCTTCTACTCATGAGTGCATCAGATGCACTGGCGCTCTTGTGTTTAGTCCGGTTTGCTTTCACACAACAAACGAACCGCACCAGGGTTCACTTGGAAGCGAACCGAGACCCACGTTTTCAAGCGGACCAGAGTTTGTTTGTTCCGCCCCAGAGTTCGTTTGCACTTTCACACCACCCCAAACAAAGCGCACTATCTGAGGAAACGAACTCTGGCGCGTTTAAAGCAGACCAAACAGCTTATATGTGAAAGCGACCTTAGCTTCACTTATGATTGATAATCCAGAGGTTTTTGCTGTGTGCATGGCTATCCGTGCCCAGAGAACAGGGGGAGGACAGGCCATGCTAATTGAAGCTCAGCGAGAGGAGCTGGGGCAGCCCCAGATTGAGGCAGTGGTGCTAACAGTAGTAGCTGCACTGGAGCGAAGCAGTGAAGAGCTCACTGAGTCTCAGTTGGAGATGATGTCACAAAGAGCCACTGAGGATAAGACTGAGGCCATAACAGTTGATGTATCAGACATAGCTGTGGGAGTAGGGGTAGTGGCCACATAGTTACAGGAACCTGCACCGGAGTTAGCAGGGGCAGAGCTGGCAGGAAACAGTCAATATGTAGCACTGGACAGTAATGCTGCCAATGAGTTGACGGACGAGCAGGTGATGGAAGTAACTCAGGAGAGTGAAATGGGTCTAGCTTTAGAGAGGGAGTTAGAGGCAGGAGAAGCTTGTGGGGATTGTGGGGATTTAGGCTCAGCAGCTGAGAACAACAGGGAGGCAAAGTCTCTAGCTGGCAGCGTAGTTGAGCTAACAGAGGTAGAAGTCGATGGAGAGCACGGTGGAGTGTTAGAGCTACGTGGATATGTGGAGCTATGTGGATTCAGTTAGGCAGTTACAGTCAACTGGTGAGGAAGATCTGGCCCTCAGCCAGATTTCACACTTTTCTGAACTTGAGGGTGAAGGAGTGATGCATGAGGTGGAGAGTTTTTGAGAAAGTGAAGCTCATATAAGTGTCCTACTCACCGAAAGAGCAGAGAGGAGATTGCCTGATACCAAACAAGGCCAATGTGCGCAAAAATGCTATCATTGCCGACTGTTGGTCCGCCGGATGAGATACATTTTGAGATGGTTATAGAGGAAATAAGTGAATTGGAACTTGTCTAAACAAAAATAAAAGTTCTGATTAAATTAAGTGATTCTCACCATGCATGAGAATTTGTCAGTTATTTAAAAGCCTACGAAATTCGTCGACTTAAAATTTTATGATACATGATAAATGTAAAGAAAATTGGAGAGAAGAACAACCAAAACAAAGGAGTAAACTCAGAAACAGATTTATAAATGTAAATCATAAGTGGAAAAAGGAGCTTACTGGTTACTTTTTAGGGAGAAGTTTAATCCAGAAGTGTTGGTACACAGGTAACCTCAGGTTTACATACAATGTACAACTTCAAACACAATAAGAGACACGGGCAGGAAAAACGCAACGCGTTACAACCTCACTGGGTCTTCGTCAGGCTGTGGCCGAAGACCCAGTGAGGTTGAAACGCGTTGCGTTTTTCCTGCCCAGGGAACCTTCCATTATCTAAATCCTGGTTTAACAATTACTTAAAGGAAGTTCTCATCAAAAGTAAACTATCACCTCAGCTTTTCAGGGCATTCTTTGGTTTTGAAAGCAAGAAACCTCAGCACCTTGTGAAGTACCGGTAATCATTGACTCATTGGTTTTGCTCAATAACATATCAACCCCCTACGCACATTATGGCCATTTTGTGCTATGGAACAGTAAAAATCTTACTTCCGGCGTAACCCCTTCAAATTGAATTCTGCCGTTACCCCCAAAAAAGAGGGGGGGGGGAGGGAATTAATATTATCATCGACTTTATGATGATGTGAGATATATATATTTTTTTGATCAAATTTTTATTTTATTTCCATACTAGGACACATTCACTTAGACAAGACAAGATCACCAGTTGTTACATCCATTATGCATCATCCACCACAGGAGCATGAGTCATTTCAACACAAGCATACAAAGAATGCAACACTCCTTCTCCTGCCCAACAAAGGCGGTCCTGTCCAGTCCACCAGTCCCAAAGGTTCCCCTCCTCCCTACCCCGGATGGTACAGTACATGACATACATACACACACACAAAAAGAAAAAACTATAAAAACAAAACGGGTACATTTATGTGAATGAGCGCATGCACACACACACACATGCTGTGTACATACACACAAGCACATACACATAACCATACAAAACAAAAAAAACATCGAAACCCTAATACCATCCCTCATCTTCAAGCATCCCTCCCACTCCCACCCTCCCCAATAGGACAACATCGTTGTTCTCATCAAGGACCAGTTTATATAATAAAAAGAAAATGTTGTCCTAATGTATCGACTCCCCTTACTCCGCCCCGTCTGTACGGAGGTGTGACACACTTGTCAAGGAGAACGGGAAACGCTTACACACCACTTCTTTAAATAACTCCCCAAAATGGGCCCCTTTCACGGGGGCCACCCCGCTCCAAAAAGGTAGGGCAAGCACAGGCACAATCAAAACAGCTACAGGGCCCCCAACCTCCATGATTGAAAGTTGGAAACCCCCGCTACAAACGGCCCTCGCGAAAAGGGCCCTCCACCACCTTAAGGTTCAGCCTGGCTAATCATTCAGTTGTGGAATATTACCAATATGCATTCTTTAGTATTAAGAAGAAAACGAAAGGAAAAGGAAAAATAAATAAATTGAAATAATAATAATAATAATAATAATAATAATAATAATAATAATAATAATAATAATAATAATAATAATAATAGAAAAATATATATAAGCAAAATAGTAGTAAAATAATCAGGATATGAAACAAAGAAAGTTAATTCGGTTGTGCTTTAAGAGACCAAACAAATAAAAATAAAAATAAATAAATAAGAAAATAAAAAGCATTAAAAAGTCATTCATACCTATCTATGAAATAAATAAACAATTAATGAAATAAATTAATAAGCAAATTCAATGCTGACACCACTGATAACAAAAATGTGTTCCTTAAATGAGTGCTCACATAAGGCGAGGCAAACATTCATTCAAAAAATAGATAAATAAATAAATAAATAAAACGAAAAAGAAATTGAAAATCAGCCTAATTACAAAAATAAATGGGGGAGGGGGGCAGTATAGTGGCTTATTGCAGTCAAAAAAAAGAGAGAGAAAAAATATACCTAAATAAAAGTTAAGCCAAATAATAAAAAGGGGGGGGGGGGGGGGGGGGGGGACAGACTTTGGCATAATAGCTTCAGATATTCTAGCAAACTGACATTAAAAATCATTCAAGGTAGGTCAGCTTTGGCCTAATTGTCAAAACTAAAATTAATTAAGTAAATAGGCTACATAGAGAGACAATAGATTGAATTCACTAGGCCTGTAGGCTACTCCCACAAGCTGGAACGAAAGTCCATTCGAAATTAAAGAATAAGAAAATCAATCATGTTGTTAGATAGGCCTATTGGTTGGTTGCTGCTATATATTTTCCTTCAACCAGAGCTGATATCGAAATGTTTTCAATCGTTCTGCATGTTTAGAGAGGGTTTCACCTGTTGCTCGAAGAAGTCCATCGCCTCTGTTGCTCTTGTAAAGGAGTGTGTTTTATCTTTGAAAGTTACCAGCAGTTTGGCAGGGTGAGCAATGTCGTGTCTCAGTTTAGCCGAGCGCAAAAGCGCCCTGATGTCGTTGAACTGGGCCTGTTGTTTTCGCTGTTCTGCGGTCATGTCGGGGTAGATGCGGATCCGCTGGCCTTGGTAGTTTAGTTTACCCCCCATGGCTCCCACCAGGCGCTGGATGGTGAGTCTCGCCTCAAAGCTGTGTAGGCGGGTGATCATGCAGCGGGTCCCGTCTTGCGTAGCTGGTCCAGTGCGGTGAGCTATGTTCACTAGCGGGTGCTAACCTCGCGTCACCAGGCTCTTCTCGGCGAGAAAGAGCCTGGCTCCCGCCCACAATTGATTTTGTCACCCTACTGGTTCCCGCCTAGAGCCCGCCCTAGACCGGATGGCAGCGTTTCTAGCTCGTCAACTTTCACGTTAACTTGACAATTTGACCCAAGTATCAGAATCCTCTTTCACCGTTTTGACCGGTGTGTCAGGCGGTGGTGGCGGAGATGCCATATTGCATAAACGTTTTGTTTTATGTAACGCTAGCTTTGTTTTGATCAGACTCTAGTTTAGGTAACATCACCGCTTCAAGCTAACGGCAACAAAGACATTGTTAGGCGCATTGCCATCCGGTGTTAATTCTGGGTCCGGGGTTTACGCCCCCATGACAAAAAGTGGGGTGGAAGGTGCCCAGACTAAGCGGGTGCGGCCCCAGTTTCTCTTCACCAAACAGTTCATACAAAAGCTTGGTAACAAAGGCAGTGGGATTACCTGCCTCCGCTCCGTTTTAGCCCAAGAATGCGCAGGTTGAATTTCCTGCTGTGATTTTCAAGCGCTTGTGTCTTCTCTTTTAATTCTGCATTCTCAGCCAGCAGAATTTTATGATTATTTTCCAATGTGGACATGCGCTCTTCCATGGCATTAGCAGAAGTTTCTAACGCTTCCACCTTGGAATTGCATGCTTTAATTGTGCAATCCAACTTGATTAAATCATCTTGCAGTGGTTTCAGCATGGTGTCGAATGCCTTGGAGATTTCCTCTCGCACAATGTCTCTGATCATTTTTCCAAATGCTTCGGGATCCATTTGTTTGCTGCGGAGCATCCGCGACGACATGCACAAGTAATTAAGGATTGTTGTTAATTCCTTTGAGAAAAATTCAGTTAGAGGGGATTTAAAGCTCAATATTTAGACTTAATGGTTGAAGAAGTGGCGTGGTCGGCGTTCAGCGTCCTCACAGCATGCCGCCGGAAGTCATTCTGATGATGTGAGATATGAACAATCACACAGGCACATGCTAGAAAAATCTATTCACATGACGGTGCCTTGGCCGAGAAAACAATGGCTTCTGAGAAGCGGCCTCCCACATTCCCAGACAACATTAATTTCTTTCTGCAAATTGAAATCTGAATTCGGCACCACCTGTCCATGTAATAGATAAGTTCGCTATCTGTTGAGATGCCAATGTGGCGCTGATTAAATTCGGGTCCCCTGCGAGCCGCGGCGCAGATATATAACACTAATGTCATTGAGTGTGCAAAGGCGCATGTTTTCCTTCATGAGCCTGTCAGTTATACACAGAGAGAAGCACTTGAAAGAAACAATACAGCGGCTTGATGTGGTCATGACTGAATCAGTGACTGTCAGTACTGCAAGTGCGTACACAGGGCTGCTCTGTGTTAAAACACACCCTGCGTTTATCAAAGACACAGGCCCACTGAGAGCTGTGTTTCACCCACACAAATAATTGTCTTTCATTATAAATGTAATGAAATGGATGGAAAGAGCAGAGATCTCCAGTCTGGAAGGTGAAATATGACGCTGGATGCATGTGTGGCTTTTGTGCTCGGCTGTTGTGAATGGAGAGCTGCTGCCTTTCAGTTTGCCGCTGTTCATTATCTTTTGTGCACGGTTACACAATGTATGACAATGAATGTTTCAGCGTCATTTTCTTGGTTTTATTTGAGAATACACTGGAAAATACGCCATAACCTTTTTGAAGGATATTGTGATGCATTGAAAGGCGGAAAGCAGATGTGATTTGTGTTTGGGGAAAGCAGCAAAATGAGGATAGAGGCTGGATGTATCATGCATTGTGGCATAATTCAATTTAAGTTTATTTAGTTTACTTTAAAGTCCCTGGAAACCAGAAATATTTCTTTATTATTTAGCATTTTGAGTTCATCACATCACAGGAGCCTATGTTAATAAGCCACCAGCCAAATTTGAACGATGATGAACGTCGCAAAGTATATAAATTTAGGTTTGACAGTCCTGGCAAAAGTCATGAGAATCAATTATTTTTTAGAGTGTATTTTCTCCCGCGGACTGTGTGGGCGTGTCCCGTCTACAGCAGGGAAATTTCCCTCTCAGTCAGACCTCTCTCCTCTCCTCGGAGAGGGAGAGAGAGAGAGATGGTTTGTGTGTGTGTGTGTGTGTGTGTGTGTGTGTGTTCGCGTGTTGCTGCGCGCATAGCGTACGGTCATCTGTCTATCTGTCTATCTGTCTGCACGCGCACACACACACACACACACACACACACACAGCAGCGCCGCAGCAGGCAGAGGAGAGGTTTCTACACACCGCCGACGAGACTAATCTCTGCTCTGCCACTTCGAGTGCACAGCGCTTCTGTCTCCCTCCCACCGTGTGCTGTGTTCGTTCGATTTTGGTTTCCAGGGACTTTAAAATAATTTTTACATTATCAGGAAATGTTCAATCATCTGAAATCTCTCTGCTTTTTCTGATGAAGGCCAAAACCTTAACCTGACACTCGGGGCATTCACGCCTCCCTCTCCCGGCCTTGTTCTCCCCCACCTTGCAGGATTTCGGTGTGTGATGAGGACAAGTTCCGCCACAATGAATTCATTGGGGAAACGCGAATCCCCCTCAAGAAGCTGAAGCCCAACCAAACCAAGAACTTCTACAACTGCCTGGAGAAACAGCTGCCTGTAAGTCACATGTCTCTAGCTTTTTTTCTTTTCCTTCTTTTTTTATAGAACAATATATGAACAAGACAAACAGGCTCAGACATAGGAAAAGAAAGGAAAGGGGGAAAAAACAAAAAACAACGTAAATCAACATTCAACATTGTAATGTGGTGCTATCGGCCACATAAGGTGCTTATGTGTTTGTAAAAGACAATATGCATGGGATCTCATGCAAGGGGGTCCATGAGATACCAGCTGGGCGAGCCATCCGTCTCCCCTAACCTCAGTCACTGGTCATTCTTAACCTCGTCGAAGTAGGCCAGAAACGGGTCCCAGATAGCCGAGAACCTTCCAAGCGAGTTAGTTCTCAGGGAACCGGAGTCTCTCCATCTGCACAACAGAGATCATGTCCATTAGCCACACCTGAAAGAAGGTGAAGAGGATGACTTCCATTCCTTCAGAATGAGTCTTTTGGTGACAGTTATCCCCAGTGTCAGAGATTGTTGCACAGCTGTAGGGAAGTTCAGAGAGGACTCTGAGCAGCCGAAGATGGCGAGTTCCGCCTCCGGCTGTAGGGTTATTTTGTAGGCTTTATAGTACCAATCAAATATTTTGGCCCAGAATCCCATTAATGAAGGGCAAAACCAGAAGGCATGAGATAGTGTGCCCTCTGTCACCTGACACCTGTCACACAGTGGCGAGACAGAAGGGAAGATCCTGTGTAGTTTATGCTTGGAGTAGTGAAGACGATGAGTGACTTTAAATTGGATCAGCTGGTGTCTGCTATTAACTGAGCAGAGTTGTACCACAGACAGACTCCTTTCCCATATAATGTCAGATAAATCAGTACATTACATTACATTACCTCATTTGGCAGACGCTTTTATCCAAAGCGACTTACAATAACACATTTTTGTCAGCAATAGAGCAATCAACTATGCAACACAGTCTATGACAACTACACTACACAACACTACAGCAAGTTCCCCCTGCCATGCGTCTCTAATCCTCTCAGTAGAGGCCGTGTTGCAGTTGTCAAACAGACACAGCGGCAAGGAAGAGTTGACAATGGAGCTGGCGTCCATTTTCAGCCACAGGGGGGCCCCAGAAGTTAAGTTACCCGGAGTCCCTTGCTGCCAGTACACTGGACAAAATTGGGAATTCAGAATGCTTTGCAAGGAACAAGCCAACATTTTGGGAGATTCGCCTATTTGCCATATTCCCGATAGTAAGACGAGACGATAGATGCCCTCCTCTTCTGTGTTAGAAAGTAGTGATGCGCTCCTCCTGCTAGTTAGCTTAGCACAATGACTGGTAGTCTGCGGAACGGGCTAGCCTACCCCCGTTAAGTGACCAAATACACATTCCAACAGGGCCAAAATGCTTTATGTACTGTACATGTTGTGACTTGTACGCTTTGAAATAATCATGTAAATGATGTAATTTTGAAAGCAAATACATAGCTTAGCATGTTTCCTGACAAAACCAGAAGTTCTTGCTATGTATTTTGCTTAGAAAATTACAGTGTCTCGTAATTTTACATTATTATTTCATAACGTGGTGAGTACACGAGTCACAACTAGGGATGGGTCCATTTTTAAGCAATTTTTTCCATTTTTGCATGGAAAAAGCGCTACCTGGAGCATTTTTTGTGAGGAGAGGGACTGACTGTGATATAGGACAGGTGACGCTAAACTAACGTCTAAAGCCTACCTCAGACAGTATCTCCGATGGTTGGATGGATGGCATTAGCGCTTTGGAGCAGACAATAGTGTTGTGAAACAAGCGAAGGCTCATTTCCAATACATGTCCATTGTCCAGTATCATTCATTTTACTTTATGATCACTGTTACACTAACGTAAATCCACGGATTACAAGGTCCGGTGTTCTGCCAAAAAGTGAAAACTGACCAGTGTGATTAACGTTACAGCTGCAGCTGAATAGTGATCACCATGAAGCGATTGTCTCCCAAAAAGTGATTCTTTCTCCACATTTCTTGTGACTAATGTTATGGGAAACGACAGTGTAGTCAGTAAACTAGTGCAAAGTTTTGAATGAGTTTTATCGGGCATGCACTATGAAGAAGCGTGCATCTGTCTCCTTCGGGAGCATAATGTATCTCCAGCCACCATTTTCGGGATGAGCTGGAAAACTTCTGGTTAAAACTTTCAAAATAATGTTACTTAAACAAAAGTAAATAGCTTATTTATGCACGTTGGAGGAGAAAAGGGTATTTTAACGAACGAAGCCGCAGACCTTGTATCAAAATACTCGTTGTGATGTTATATGGCGTGAAACTGAACATTAAAAAAACAAGTTGTATTTATGTTGGCCTTAAATCTGGGATTTTTAACTCCTCATCTAAAATTGTGATTGATAGCGTCTCGATAACCAGGGTGTGTTCAACACAATTCCTGGGTGTTCTGCTTGATGCATCTTTATCTTGGAAACCTCATATCTTGGCCATATCTACAAAAATGGCCAAGAGTATTGGTATTCTAGGCAAAACCCGTCACTTGATCAGCACTGAGGTAGCCACTATGTTATATTATTCTATGGTTTATCCGTATATTAATTACTGTAATTTAGCCTGGGCTAGTACTCACCAAACCAAACTTGAGCCCATATACCGTCTGCAGAAACAAGCTCTAAGAATAATAAGCTCTGTACATTGAAGGCACTCCTCCCAGCCTCTATTTCTTCATTTAGGTATCCTCAGTGTTTATCAAGTGAACCATCTCCAGATTGGATTATTTGTTCATAGTTCCTTAAAAAGAGACCTTCCCCCTTTTTTTCACGACATGTTTGCATATGGTTACCAATTTCATAACTACTCCACACGCAGCTCTAGTCTCCTCAGACCACCCCATTCCCGTACTTCTCAATCCCAGTTCAGTATGAGGGTCCAAGATATGGAATTCTTTGCCTTCACATCTTTTGGATTTCTCTTCACAGAAGTTCAAAAGTGCATTGAAATCACTTCTCCTAGCTAATAAATATTTTCCATATGGGCTGCCTATACAAACTGTGGTCTAATGGCTGTCTCTAAACATAGCTTGTTTTATTTTTGTTGTCTTTTGTTCATTTTCTTGTCATTTTTTGTGAGTAGTTTTTTTACTCTTCTTACGAAAACTTGAAGCTATACAGCATACAGTAAGTGCCCACTTTAGTGTTTAGCGTTTATTCCACTTGTATGCATTATGTGTGTGTGTGTGTGTGTGTGTGTGAGTGTGGGGGGGTGGGGGGTGGGGGGAGTGGGTGGAGGGATGAAGGGGGGGGGGGTATTTTATACTGATGAAAATCTGATGATAATACGCTACCTGGAGAATGCCACATCTAAGCCCCTGGAGGGTTTTTAGGCAATTCCCCTGCACATTCAATGCTGATTATATATTGTATTTTTTTGTAATTGTTTTTATATGTGTAAATAAACAACAACAACAAACTGTGGCTGTAACGCATTACTCATAAGTTTACGTTACAATAAGCATTTTATTTTGAAAGCAACAAAGCGGATGACGTACTTGTACATTCTGGCTGACTTGATGCTCGTGTAGTTCATGCTGCCAGATCCACATGAGGATGCGTGCGTAGATCTAGACCATTTTTAAAGGGGTGGGGAGAGTGCGAGTACCCGAACAGTGGAAACATTACTCGAGTACTGACGCTATGAACGAGTACTCGAGTACCCGAGTACTTCTGCCCATCTCTAGTCACAACAACATGTACTGTACATACATATGAGCATTTTGGCACTGTTGGAATGTGTATTTGGTGACTTAACGGCGGTAGGCTAGTCCATTCTGCAGCTGTAAAGTCGGGTATTCTAACATCTAACACATCTAAAGCCCCCTACAGGCTGTAAGATTTTAGCAATCTTATAATTTTATTGCAGGCCACACTGTGCGACGGATCTAATAAACTTGGGTACAATGTCAGGTTTGATGTGTGCTGTATGATTACGACGCACGTCACTCCGTCAATACCTGTCAATCAGCAGTCAATACACACGCAAGAATCAAACGTCGGCAGCGTGCACCGAAGCTACGCATCAATCAATGTGCGCCACAGTTGTCTGTGGTAGAGATGTCAACAATGCACTGACAAAGCTTAGCGAGAATGGAGCCCTTGCAAAGTGGAATTTATGTCAATGGAAAAACATCCAAGGAAGAGGAGGAGAATGTGGACCTGCTCGTGGCTAGGGAACAGAGGCAACACGGGATACCAATTTTGCGAGAGAGCTTGAGGTAATGTCAAATATTTATTCGCCTCCTCTACTAGCATTAGCGTCACCCTAAATTTCTGACAGTGTCAGAATTCATAGGCTATCTTTGGTCACAAGACTGTGACAACGGCCGTCTTTGAACCTCTCTCACTCGACACCGTCGACACCGTCGCCTGACAGCATTCATATTTGGCACAGATAGCGGCCGAGGTCCCGAGCAGACGGTGACAAGGCCAGATTATTTAATTAGGTCATTATGGCCGATTAATTGGCCCAAAATGGCCAATTAGTCATAGCACTACCCACAGCAGCCAGCAGGTGACACATACACATACACATACACATACACATACACACACACGCACACAGAGCCTCAAATGTCCATTCAAGGTGCGTCCTGGTGGCTCACCTGGTAGCACGCGTACAACGGAGGCTCGGTCCTTCGCACGGCCGACCCGGGTTAGAATCCGACCCAAAGTTCTTTGCCGCATGTCATCCCCTCTCTCTCTCCCCACTTTTCCTGTCTGCCTACTGTCCTATCTAAATAAAGGCAAAAAAAATGTCCATTCAAGGAACTGCAGTTTTTCACCCTTCCACATTGGCCTCATTTCTCCCAAGAGTTTGCCTGTTTAGGACAAGCTTTATACAGATCACCTCAGATAGAGGAAGTGATCGGTAGTTTGCTATTCTCTCAGACCAGTCTCCCCCAGCAAGGGAGGGTACAGAGCACAGTGGTCTGTTAGGCCATGATCAGATTTCTTCTCCTGCTCAAACAGCTCAAAGCTCAGCAGTGAGCGCCGCTGGCAACAGACAGTGCCAGAGGTCAAAGGGCACAACTTGCAAGCCATCTAATTAATTCTAGCTAGACAACCTGAACTATCAAAGGACATAACACTGTTAAAATTGACTGAAACGGACGATGTTGGTACATTAAATCCTCCAAGGGAGCCCACAGCAGCAAGAGTTTTAGCATCTTGTCCAAGAGCTCCACCTACACCATGCCTGTTCTAAGGACCTATTTCACCTGACAGTGGAGCAGCTCATGAAACTGATGGAAACATTGTCATAATACACTTGGGGTATCCAAGGCAGTGGCCCAAAACACAGCACATCCCCAATATCAGCATAGTTTGGAGGAAACCATGAGTGACCAAACCATTGAAAATAACTGGGGGGGGAGGGAGTTAGGGTTGGGTATTCTCAAGTGCAGGCATGTTCAGTAAAGCATCCTACAGTATGTGATTACGGCCTAAGGCAGCACCTCCACTCCTACCGTAAAAACAAGCAGAATTTGTGCTGTCTGTCTGGGTCCAGTGAACACACCAAAATGCCACAAAGGCCTAAAAGGAAGACAAAGGAACTGTTTGTTTTTCTGGGCATCCCAAGGTTTCTGCACAGCTGTGTCCTGGCCAACATTGTGTCCAATAATCAGTTTCTGTCTAATGGATATGTCTGCCAGGCCGCTCTCTGGACCTGTCCTTAGCACTGGCATCAGGAGAGAATACGAGGGCATGATGTGCAGTCTGAGAACCAGCGTCCTAATCTGGCACTGACTTTTGGGCATAATGCCATTCATTCCTAATGGATCAGTGTCTGTATGCAGTATGTCTCTCCATCCCCTTGGCGAGGTTGGACAGTACCAGAATCAAATGTCTACAGTAGCTCACCCTGGTCAGTCAGTCAGTCAGTCAGCCAGCTCATGTGTTGTTGGGATAACACTGTTTCTTGCTGCAGTATGTGCAAGCCGATATTTGAGAGTTAAGAGTTTTACAGAGAGACTGTGGGTCTCATTGTCCCCATTGTTTTACTGCTATCCTTGGGTTTTCAGATAAATAAAGATTAGCTTCATGATGATATTCATGCTTTAAAGACACAGGGGTCCAAATGGGAATTATTAGAGGAACGAAATAATTAATTAATTACAAAGAACATAAAGAACACATAATGACAAAGGTATTGATCCAACTATAGTACAGGATGTATTGTTTTTTTATTATGTGATCTTCAGGGATTTAAAAAATCACATGGGGGCATATTACAACACTGTAATATCTCTCACAATTTAAGCATAATGATGGTAAGTAATTCATGTGTACATCATTTTATCATCCTTATGAAATTTCTTCACAGTAAAAAAAAAGTATATCGGTTTGTACGCCGACTACGTAATATTATACCTACATAACTCAGAACAGTCGATCTCCCCTCTCCTAGAATCACCTCCTTTGGTAGGCTGTCCGTATACACAATTAACTGGAGAAAGAGTGACTTTATGCCTCTCCTGGAAAATCGCCCATTCAAATTGGCAAAGGACCGCCTCACCTATCTTGGCTTGACCATACCCAGAGATCCTAAATTAATATTATTTGAATTTTTCAAAAACTGAGAGACCATACCCTTGTAGCATATGCAGCAAGGCTTTTTCATCCAGAGGAAATCTATTGATTCACATGAATGAATGAGCTTTATTTGTCATTGTCACAAAACAAGTTTTAAGAACAACGAAATTGAAGCAATCCCCTAGGTGCGTTTAGAAAAGACAATAAGTTAGGTAATAAAGATAATGGTATAAAAGTAACAAGGTAATAAAGGGTAAAAGTGTCTAGTGTATCACAGTATGAGGTAATAAAATAAAAAATAAAAAGTAAAAAGTGTAAAAAATGTCGTGTCAGGTTTGTTCTGTGTACACTCTATATACATTCCACTTACATTCCCCTTAGCACTTACATTCCCCTTAGCATCTTGCACAGTCCTATATACATTAAGCATCGACATTGAACTTGGTTCTGTGTGTGCATTCTTGAACATTCTATGTACATATTCTTATTATTATTCTATATATTCTATATATATATACAGTATATATACTGTATATATATATATTCTATACATACAGTCTACATACAGTATATCTAAGATAACTGTGTTAGGGCATGTTGAGCGCAGCTATGGCTCTTATAAATAAACTGTCTCTGAACCGGCTCGTTCATGCCCTCATTGCTCTGTAGCGTCTGCAGGGCAGCAGTTCAAAGTGGCAGTGCCCGGGGTGGGATGGGTCTTTGAGGATGCTGTGGGCTTTCCTGAGACAGCGGGAGCTGTACAGGTCAGTCAGGGAGGGGAGGGGGCAGCCGACGATCTTCTGGGTGGTGTTGACGACTCTCTGGAGCGCCTTCCTCTCCGCGGCTGTACAGCTGCAGAACCACACGCAGATACAGTACGTGAGGATGCTCTCGATGGAGCACCGGTAGAAGGAGACCAGCAGTTCCTGTGCGAGCTGGTTGTTCCTGAGTACTCTCAGGAAGTACAGTCTCTGGTGTGCCTTCTTGATGGTAGCAGTGGTGTTGGTGCTCCAGGTCAGGTCATCATCTAGGTGGACGCCCAGGAATCGGAAGTCGGAAGCTCTCTCCACGCCGTCCCCGCTGATAGCCAGGGGCTGGGTGTCTGTTTTCTTCCTCCTGTAGTCTATGATTAGTTCCTTGGTCTTGGAGGTGTTCAGGGCCAAGTTGTTTTCCGTGCACCACACCGACAGCTTCTCCACCTCATCCCGGTACGCAGACTCGTCTCCCCCAGAGATGAGCCCCATCACAGTGGTGTCGTCCGCGAACTTGATGATGGAGTTGCTGGGGTGGGCAGGGGTGCAGAAGGGGGCTCAGCATGCAGCCCTGGGGAGACCCGGTGCTGAGGTTTATGCTTGATGAGGTGTGGCGGCCTACCTTCACCCTCTGGGGGCGATCCGACAAGAAGTCCTTAATCCACAGGCAGATGGAGTTTGATATTCCAATCCCAGGTCTGACAGTTTGGTCACCAGTCTGTCAGGGATGATGGTGTTGACCGCCGAGCTGTAGTCCACAAAGAGCAGCCGCGCGTAGCTCCCCCGCTGCTCCAGGTGGCTCAGAGTAGAGTGGATAGCTGTGGCGATGGCGTCCTCCGTGGACCTGTTGGCTCTGTAGGCGAACTGGTGAGGGTCGAGCCCGGGAGGGAGTGCCGAGATGATGTGGGTCCGGACCAGCTTCTCGAAGCACTTCATAATGATGGGTGTGAGAGCAACTGGACGGTAGTTGTTCAGGCAGATGATGTTGCTCTTCTTCGGTACTGGGATGATTAGAGGTCTTCAGGCAGGGTGGAACGACGGCCTGGGAGAGGGACTGGTTGAAGATCTTGGTGAAGACCCCGGTCAGCTGGTCCGCGCAGTCTCTCAAAACCTGTCCCGGGACGCCGTTGGGGCCCATAGCCTTCCTTGGGTCCACCGCTCTCAGCGTGCGCCATTAAGGTCCACACAGTGGAGACGCCATTCAGCTGCACAGAATGTGGCCGGTCCTTTAAACGTATAAGTCTTGTCTCACCGAGCATCTGCAAATCCATTCAGGCCAAAAGCTGTTCGTCTGTACCATTTGTGGGAAAGCATCCTCTAAATGGGAGCACCTAACTGTCCAGATGAAGACCCACAGCGGAGAGAGACCATACCAGTGCAGTCTCTGTGACAAAGCCTTTACTCAGAGCCACTGCCTCAAAACACACATGAAGAGTCACGAGGTGGGAGAAAACACATCATCAGAAATATGACATCATCACTGTTGGCACCATCAAAATATGACATCATCACTGTCGACATCATCGTAACTGTAGTTATGACATAATCTAACAGGTGGGATGTCCTGGTGGCTCTCCTGGTAGAGTGCGTACCACAAAGGCTTAGTTCTTTGTGCGGCCGACCCGGGTTCGAATCCGACCCGTGGTCCCCTGCCGCATGTCATCCCCCTCTCTCTCCCCACCCCCCACTCTCTCCCCACCCCCCATGTCTGCCTACTGTCCTATCAAATAAAGGCAAAATGACCAGAAAAAATATCTTTAAAAAAGTACGTCTTGGTGTCCATGTGCTATACGTTATTCATTACTTTTTCCAGTATATCTGAATTGACTGTTACTCCAAATAGAAGGAAAAATAAAGATGCCCATGCTTGTCAGGTAGGCCAAACTTTGTGATATGATCCAGGCAACCTGAGGTTCGCATAAGGTAAAGTAAAGTAAAGTCCCACTGATTGTCACACAATGTGTGAAATTTGTTCTCCGCATTTGACCCATCCCCTGGGGGAGCGGTGAGCGGCAGCGTGCACCGCGCTCGGGAATCATATGGTGATCTAACCCCCCAATTCCATCCCTTTGATGCTGAGTGCCAAGCAGGGAGGCAAATGGGTCCCATTTTTATAGTCTTTGGTATGACTCAGCCAGGGATCGAACTCATGACCTCCCAGTCTCAGGGCGGACACTCAGACCACAAGGCCACTGAGCTGGTTAGATTAGCATTTCCTCCCATCCACTTGTCTTCCTGTCAGCCTTTACTTTGTTACCGACTACCCAACTATATTGATAGAGAGAGAGGAGGACAGAAGGCATGGCAGATGAAATGAATGGCAAGTCCAGTGAGACTTGTTGTAAAAGTAATCTACAATTCATGTAGAGAAACTCGCTTCCCTGGAGAAATCTGATTAGTAGCCAGAATCTGGACAGATTGTGCACACATACAGTAGGGTATGGCTCCTTTATTGAAACCACACACACAGACACACACACACAAACACACACACACAGATTAGACACCAAATTATCAAACCGTCAGTGTTGAAGAGTAGTTTTACAACATGTAATTATAGTAGTTTAATTGTTTTACAGTAGCTTGGTGGTAATTCAGCTAAAATCAGTTTTTCTTTAAATTTTGTATTTATTCCTCTAACTGTTAAGGCTGTACAGTCAGATGCTAGAAATACCCTTTTATATCTTTATCTATATTTTAACTTCATATCCAACAGAAAGTTAACATTCCTTCCACTTTCTTCAGTGAAGAACGCAACTTCTTCCAGTGTGAACTAACTGGTAGTGTGGTATCTTTGTCATAAAGTAAGTGAGAGAGCAAGAGAAATAATCAAATGAATATAAATTTGAAATGGCATAAACCAAATTGAAGAACACAGTCCCAATGCCCACATTTCCATGGTTCCTTGCACTTTCAAATACCTTTTGATAAGCTTGAAGTTGCTTAAGCTTCTCTGCATTTGCTCCACTGATAGGGATGGTCTCATGTGCTACAAAAAAATGCTGAGGTTTGGCAATGCTCGGTGCATATTCAGGCAATCAGCAACTGCAGGAGCGTTGATGGTAAATTGCATTTCTCTGTCACTAGACGTAGCAGAGAAAAAAGTTCAGCTCTGATACCAATTCTGGGAACCTGGGATGCATCTCCATCGTATGAATTTCCTTGCCTAAGCATTTTTCTTTCTCTCGGGAGCTAGAGGTTTCTTTGGAAATGCACACAGACATTTAGCCATCTCAGAAATGTGCAAAATGTCAATCATACTGTCCTGTGAATATGGTAAGAATATGATACAGTCTGACTGTCTGGCAAGTCTGCAGCAGTCTACACTCACCACTAAGCTTCTTGATCTTGTAGCAGAAGAGTTTCACCCTCTGGCTATCACTTTGTAGCCTGGTAAACCAGCCGGTCATGTGAACTCACATTTCATTTCGTTCTTCATTCCCGTCTGGCCTGAAGCTTTCTCCCAGTGTTTAGCAGTGGGCGGAGGTTGGGCGGGTGTACTTTCCTTGACAGACAACTCCTTAAGCCAATCAGCGTTGGATCCAGTCAAACCCAAATCCACTCGGGAGAATGACAAAACCCATTTTCCGCAGAGGAACTCCGCTGTTGCATACTCCTGTACTTGTTTAATTGTTATTGAGTCTATTTCTGCAATAACTGCACTTTATAGCTATTTAAACTCGAAAACATTGACATTCCTCCTCAAGGTGGACAGGCAAGGAGGCGGCCATTATTGTTTTGTTAGTGCAGTGATAGTGGCGTTCCTGATTGGCCAACTTGAGCTGTCAATCACAGGGCACTGAGCGCAGTCGCTGATTGGTTCTTCCACTTTGCAGTTTCTGCTTAAAGCCCTCCCAGGGCTTGAGGCCAGACGATCCCGCAGAACGAAATTAAATGTGAGTTCACGTGACCGGCTGGTTTACCAGGCTAATCACTTTGTCTGTTAGTGAGAACTCAAGTGATTTCAATCAATCAATCAATCAATCTATTAATTAATCAATCATTCAAACAATCAATCAGTCAGTCAGTCTGTATTTAGATACCGGTATCACATTTTATAAAGTCGCAGTGGAATGCACGTCACCGATCCCGTGCGTTCCACACAATGTGCCAACGTGTGTACAGTGCACAGACAATGCAGTATTTTCTCCTTCTCACCAACAGGGAGAGGAGGAAAGAACTTGTCCAGCTGAATCGCTCTAGACCTAGTATATGAATTGCCATTCTTAGGCCTGATAGATGGATTCAGCTTGAATGTGGTACTACTCAGAGCTCCAAGGAATCAGCAACAGGCTGGAATGGACCACTAAGCGCACACTCATTCGGTCTCCTCGCCAAGGTCAGATCAAGCAGCAGTGGCGCCTGATTGACAAAGCCTTAAGAGACATCTGGCCAACAGGTTTGAATGGTGCCTTAACCAGGGCTGGGAAAGATCCCACTGAAGAGCAGGAGGAGCACACCACAGTGTGCAGACGCCTAGCTATTAGCAGGTAAAAAACCTCAGGAGAGGATGGCCAAAGACCGACCTCTCCCCAAACCCTCATGACAAGAAGGGAACGCTGACGCCTACACTTGATGGTGGAGTATGTCAGCCCTCTGTCCAGCGGACACTGGAGGATGGAGAGAAGAAATCCAATTGATCAGTTCAGAGGATATGTTCCTCACACCACACCAGTCCAGACAACTCAACCACTTTGTCCTGTAATTGGCAACAGTGCATTGAGCCCTGGTGCTCTGTATGGTCTGCGCTACGTCCTCAGCCACGTCAGTCCGTCCCTACAGGAACCAGGCTTAGAGCAGCCATCCTACACTAGGTGGGACATGGCTGCTATCCCCAAAATAACCTACAGGTGATGCAGCTATAGCACAATGTTGCCATTAAAAGTAAAGTTACATTAATGACTGCACCCATGTTAGAAGTCATTCAGAAAACAGAATAGTGTATCCCTTTAACAAAGCTCAGAACAATGTCCTGCTGATCCTATGCATCTTTTAGGCTGTGGAGGTGCAGAAAGGGACGGGAGTCAGATGCCTCGCTGTAGTCACGCCAACTCGCCTGCCATCTATTCCTGATGATCATACCAAACAACCAACACAAACACTGGCATTCACTTCACCATATAGCTAGCTAAACCGGAAAGCGACATCACGCACAGTCGACAGCAGTCAGTGTAATTGTACTGCTGCTGACCCTGGACAATAGCATCGCTATTATCAAGAGGTAGGCATGACTTTTGGTTTATTTTTGTCCTCAAAGGTCATTAATGATCGAACAGAACACAAATTAACTAACAAAGACTAATTACAGTATGAACCAACAAATGTATGTCTTACATTTTAGTTGCTTGTCAGATGGCCATATTTTATACAATTACCGTGCTACATCTATGCAGAATATTTGAAACATAGTTTTTGATCTATGATTAGCAGTTTTTTCTTTTGAGTTATATAGACCATTTCACTGGAATTATGTTGCTAGGGAACAGTTTGGCTCTTTCTCTTTAAAGTAGTTTGAGACATGCTTGAACTTGCACTTATATACTTATGACTTTCATAATAAATCATTTGATGTCACTTTACATAATATGATGCGTTTGTGGATTACTTGAATTCCACTGCTCATTTGAAGTCTTATAAACAAGGCTCCATTGGTGAATATGTAATAGGTATATGATTATGATTATGTCAACATGCATCTAAAAAGATAAATATGTTTAAAATGGATCTAGTTATATGAATGTGTTAACATGCATCTAAAAAAGGATAAATATGTAAAGTGGATTAAAAAGGTAAATACATGGGTTTATTCACTCTAATATGGTTCATGTGCAATAGCTTCAAGAAGGATGAATACTCTGTGTAACAGTGCACTTATCAGTTATTAGTTTATCTGTAATCCATTGCTTTGGTTTTTCATGCTCTCTGGCTGTTCAGGTAAAATGTAACAGTGGCCTACTATAGCCTATGTGTCACAAATACATTTTAATTTGCTTTCTTTAATATGTGAAGACAATTCATTGGAAACAGCATTGGTCAATGGTACTTTATTTACTAAAGTTTGATTATCACTTATACCTCTCATCTAAAGATGTGGGTCAATTGCTTTGGTCTTGCTGGATTCTGCCTATAGGGGGGAAGTCTCGCGCTGCTCAGTCATTAAACTGAGATCGCATGAGACGCAACACTGCTTCCATTTCCTTCTCGTTTATCCGCCCCTCTACAGGTAAGAAGTTAAGAACATTGTCTGTAACATGTTTTGACGGTATATGCACGGTGTTTTATGCTCTGTGTTGCAAGGAACACTATGATTGTGAAATATCCGGGTTTGGACCGATTGTAACAACTTTATCAGTAGTTAAACATCAAAGGGTTTGCCGACTGCAGGACCGCGCTAATCAGTCACAGAGTATCTGCACGTGTGTGAGTCATGTAGTATTCGCGTTAGTTTGGGTCACAGATACAACGTGATAGAGACGGTACGTGATTATCGCTATGCAGCAGTAACGTAGATTGTGACTCACGTGACAGTATTTATTGTGTATGATTAAAATACAGCAGTGATGTCAAGGTGTTTCAGGTCAATCGATACAGTGTTTGTTTCATGTCTGTGTATAGCTACTGCTGTATATGTATGATACATTTTAAGAATGATTGTACTTTAGTCTGAGTGAAGGACAGTGCCATTGATAATTTCATTTATGTTGTTGGTTTACGTTAAAGGTGCAATGCAGGTATTTCTGTGGTTTCTTAGAAAGACATTACATAGGATCTACTATTTGTCTAAAAGGCTAAAAGGATGTCGTTTCTTGAAGATACAGTACATATTGACATAAGTGTGTTTTGATAAAAGATATATTTAACTATGTGTTCTGATAAGAGATATATATATCATTTTCTTGTACTTTACTTTCAAAAGGAAAATGTTATTGATTGTGATAACTTTACTGTTTTAATTGTTTATTCATTGATTAAACTGAGATCGCATGAGACGCAACACTGCTTCCATTTCCTTCTCGTTTATCCGCCCCTCTACAGGGGGCGTAACATTTGGAGGCACCGCTGAGATGTGTGCAGCGTGGGTCCACGTCTACATGATGAGACAGATGTCCCCAGCCGTCACACAGCTCTTTTAAACAACCCAGGCAGCAGGTGGTGAACCGGCTACAGTGGGATCCTGACAGTCTGAGAGCGGAGTGTATGCAATCTGAGGTATCCTTGCATACTAGGAGGGCAGCTACCACGCCACAAAGATTCAAAGGTACCACTTCACACCGTTAATACCCACACGCTGTAAAGAAGATGGATTCATCAGAGTTGGAGCAACTACAGGTGGCAGTAATCAGGGAGTTGTGTCTACTGCCCAAAGATAATTTGGAGGAACTGTGTGACTTTCTAACAATTGCAGGAACAGAGTATGAGCATGTCACTGGTAAGAGTCGAACAGCTCTCATCATGCTAATTTCAAATCATATCCAGAGAGATGAGCTAGAACAGCTTGAGGACAAAGGAATGTCTCACCTGTTCACTCTTCAAGACAAAATCTCTGAGCTCCAGGTAGCTCGTCAAAAGAGCATGGTCAGAAAAGAGGAATCACGGTTGCATGATGAACAGGAAGGACAAGACCAAGAGGAGGAAAATATATTAAAAGAAATTGAGGTTTTGCAACTCAAGTTGGCTACAAAACAGGAACAGAGTGAGAAACACAAGCAGGAGAACAGAGGAATTAAAAACATGGTTGCCAGCATGAAGGCAACACCGAGCATAGCCCACACCCACGTAGCTCCCTCGTGGCATAGAGACTTTAAAATCGCTGGCCAAATCGGTGAGCCCGGGCAGAAAGACCGGCTTACTTTTTCAAGCCTGGCTCGTCAAATCGAACATGGACTAAGTAAGGGGTTTCCACAACTCGAGATTGTAGATGCGGTGATAAAAGCAATCATTCCCGGCATGCAACTCCGTAGCTATCTAGAGGGCAAAGCTAACCTGACTTTACCAACATTAAGACGAATACTTCGTTCTCATTATCAGGAGAAAAGTGCAACTGACCTCTATAAGCAGCTGACCTCTGAGGTTCAAGGCATCAAAGAAACCCCACAGACTTTTCTTATCCGTGCATTCGACCTGAGACAAAAGATTTTATTCGCTTCGCAGGAAGCTGAGTCGGGCCTCAAATATGACCCAGGGCTAGTGCAAAATATGTTTCTCCATACAGTGTTAACTGGCCTGCAGAATGACAACATCAAGCGTGATCTTCAGCCATATTTGGAGCAAACCGACATCTCTGATGAACTGTTACTTGAGCGAATGAACATAGCATGTGCGTATGAGGCAGAGAGGCAGAATAAGAGAAAAGCTTTGGGACAACAACGCCCCGCGACTGTCCACTCAGCTCAGTCCAGTGACTTTCCTGTTGAAAAAAATGAAAAACCGCCCACTCAACAAAACTCTGGTAAAATTCACCCTATGGTCCTCTCCCAGCTTGAAGCGATGAGGTTAGAAATGGCATCACTGAAAGATCTTAAAGCTGAAGTGTCTCAAATGAGGGAGTCTATGCAACAGCCCCAGTACACACTCAGACCGCACCCACCAGTGGGGCCGGATGGCACATCAACCCCGCAGTTCCCAAGTCAGCAAATGCAGGACCCACAACAGGGGTACTGGTTCAATCCTGGCCCCGGACAGAGAGGAGGGACCGCCCAGTATCAGCAGCGGTTTGCTCCACAGCGCAGCTTTCCCCCAAACCGTGGGCGTGTGAGGAGATGTTTTGGCTGCCAACAGCGTGGAGCTGAGGACTACTGCACACACTGTTACAGGTGTGGTAGCAGCGAGCACTTTCTGGCTGGTTGTCGGGTGAGAGGACAGAGACAGTTTGAAGGGGATCATTTAAACGGGGACAGGTCGCTCGCACGGGACAGGGAGTGACCAGTCACACAGCAGGGTCCCAGCACTGTGCACACTGTGGTCAGAAGGGCGAGGGGGTAAGACTTAAGCAATGTGCATCATGTAAGAACGTTTTCTATTGTTCAAGACCGTGTCAAATTGATAATTGGATTGAACATAGAAAAGAATGTCCACCGCCCTCATGTATGACTCTGAAAACTACCCGAAAAAGAGGAAAACAAGCTAAAACAGCTCCACTGGTAGGAAAAAAATATGTGATCGACTGTGTCATGCAAGGTGAAAATATTCAGGCGTTGTGGGACTCAGGCTCCCAAGTGACGATAATTGATGAGCTATGGAAAGACGTGCACTTACCAGACATAAGATTAAGAGACATTTCTGAAATTCTGGACACAGCAAACACTCTAGACATAGTAGCAGCAAATGGGGAGAAAATGCCATATGCAGGTTGGGTGGAGGTAACATTTAGATTAGCTACGGGGGGGGCACCCACCACAGAAGTTATCGTCCCCACACTTGTAATGGTGGGTAACACTCTGGCTCAACCAATTATTGGTTCTAACGTCATTGGGCTCATTATTGACAGTGAAATGAAACAGTCTAACACTGCTGACAGGGAACGTCTAAGTGATGCAGTGAGGGCTGTACTCCCTAATTTAGAGCCGGGTCTAGTACAAGCCTTTGTAGAACACGTTAGTGCTGAGCAGACACTAAATGAGTATGTTGTTCAGACGAAGAAGGATAGAATAGACATACCCAAACACATGTCTGTTAAAGTTGAGTGCTACGTGCATATGCAGTCACCACATAAAGATAGCCCATTGATCTTTGAGCCCGATGTGAACCCCCGCTGGACAGAGGGACTTGAATTCTGTGACACGCTCGTAGAGGTGATTAACGATAAAAAGCCCTCTATAACTGTAAGCGTGCAGAACCCTACAGACCATGACATAGTGTTAGCAGGGAGAACTGTGATCGGGACTGTTCAGTATATTCAGGCAGCGTACCCGGCCTCCATATTAGAGGGGTCTCGCCCTCCACCTCTAGCTAGGATGAATCACATCAAAATAGAGAATAATCAAACAACTGATAATGCCTGGGATCCGCCTATAGATATTAACCACCTCAGTGATCCAGAGAGAGAGATAGCTTTCAAGATGTTGAGAGAGGAGTCGGCTTCCTTTTCAAAAACAGATGACGATATCGGCTGCATAGAAAAACTGCAACTTAGCATAACATTGAAAGACATTGAGCCAGTCGCAAAAACATATCTCTCTGTCCCTAAGCCCTTATACCGAGAAATGAAGGACTACCTGCGTGATCTCATCACACAGGGCTGGGTAGAGAAGTCTAATTCCCCGTATGCTTCACCAGTCGTTTGCGTTAGGAAAAAAGACGGCAGTCTACGACTGTGTATTGATTTTCGTGAAGTGAATAGGAAAACTCTCCCCGACCGCCAGCCCATTCCAAGAGTGCAGGACATCATGGATGGGCTAGGAGGAAACTCCTGGTTCTCACTCTTGGATCAAGGCAAAGCATATCATCAGGGCTTCATGTCAAAAGAGAGCAGACCCATGACCGCTTTCGTGACTCCATGGGGTCTGTATGAATGGATTAGAATCCCATTCGGCCTAATGAACGCTCCAGCTGCCTTCCAGCGCTGTATGGAGGAATGCTTAGAAGGATTAAGGGATGAGATTTGTATTCCATATTTAGATGACACCCTGGTCTTCAGTAGATCATTCGAGGATCACGTAGAGGATGTGAGAGCAGTGTTACAGCGGCTGCGGCGGCACGGAATAAAGCTGAAGCCTAGTAAATGTGAAGTGTTCCGGCGTGAAGTCCGCTACCTAGGACGAATCATATCTGCTGAGGGCAGTAAAATGGACCCTGCTGATACTTTTGCAGTGAGAGCTTTAAAGGAGAAGACACCAAAAACTGTGGGAGAGCTGAGGGCAGTCATGGGACTACTGAGCTACTACCGACAGTACATTAGAGACTTCTCCCGAATAGCTGGACCTCTATATGCCTTGCTCGAAGCGGATCCTGGAGCTAGTAAACAGGACAGTAACATACGGATGAGGAAATTAAGGAAGAACAAAGGCACACCTTCAAATAAGCAAATTATATGGAGTTGACAACACGTAGGTGAGTGGATTGTTATCCGTGTACACAGTGCAAGAGGAACTCATCAAATAATCACGGAACCGCTCAGTAACGGCCCACTTCAGAGCTAGGAATTCGAGTTTCCCTGAATGGAGATGATAATTTTTCTCTGCTTTGGTTAGTGTGCGGGATGCATAAGCGATGGAGTGACAAACATCAACAGGTACTGGAGAAATTGATTGATTGCCTGGTTGAGCCCCCTATACTCGGATTCCCAGACTTCAACAAATCGTTCATCCTTCACACAGATGCCTCAAATCAAGGCCTAGGTGCCGTGTTGTGTCAAGAGCAAGAGGGAAAGCTACGTGTCATCGCTTATGCATCCCGCACACTAACCAAAGCCGAGAAAAATTATCATCTCCATTCAGGGAAACTCGAATTCCTAGCTCTGAAGTGGGCCGTTACTGAGCGGTTTCGTGATTATTTGATGAGTTCCTCTTGCACCGTGTACACGGATAACAATCCGCTCACCTACGTGTTGTCAACAGCCAAACCCAACGCCACGGGGTGTAGATGGGTTGCTGAGTTAGCAGACTTCCACCTGACAATTCGATATCGCCCGGGCAAAGAGAACTGTGACGCTGACGGCCTTTCAAGGATGCCATGTGACATGGAAGCAATGATGGAAGAATGCACCGAGGAAATGTCCTCTCCTTCAGTGCAAGCCACAGTACAAGCTATAGAAACAAAAGACTTTAACGCTGCATTGTGTGTTATGGCTGTAGGATGTGCTGAGACAGATGAGACATTTACATCCTTTTCAAAAGCAGCTATATCTCAAGCTCAGAGAGATGATCAGATCATTGGCCCTGTCATAGACTGTAAACAGTCAGATAAAAGACCTGTGGGACAGCAGCTGAAAGCATTCAGCGCACAGAGCAAGTGTTTACTCCGTGACTGGGAAAAGCTCAACTTGGATGGAGATGGGATACTTCACAGAAAGACTTCTATGAGAACACAACTTGTGCTGCCAGAGCAGTATAAGACAACAGTCTTGAAACAACTCCATGACGAAATGGGACATCAAGGTGTGGAACGCACAACATCACTCGTTCGAGATCGATTCTTCTGGCCGCACATGCAGAGAGAGATAGAGCACTACGTGTCTCAAGCCTGTGCCTGCTTAAAACAGAAAAAGCCCAGTAGAGAAACAAGAGCTCCTCTCACCTCCATTGTCACAACCCAACCATTTGAACTAGTATCCATTGACTTTTTGCATTTAGACAAGTGTAAAGGGGGATATGAATATATTTTGGTGATAGTCGATCATTACACACGCTTTTCACAGGCCTATGCCACCACATCTAAAACTGCTAAAACTGTTGCTGATAAGATATTTAATGATTATGCAATGAAATTTGGTTTCCCCCAGAGAATCCATCATGACCAGGGAGGGGAATTCGAAAACCAATTGTTTGCGCAGCTGAAAAAGAACTGTGGCGTGACGGGCTCAAGAACAACACCGTATCACCCACAAGGTAACGGGCAGGTTGAGCGGCTAAACAGGACATTACTGCAAATGCTGAAAACGCTCACTGAGAGGCAAAAGTCAAATTGGAAAGAGTCGTTGCCTAAACTCATGTATGCATACAACAGCACTCGATGTGAAGTCACAGGCTTCTCTCCCTTCTATCTTCTTTTTGGGAGGTCACCAAGGCTACCTGTTGATTTGCTGTTTGGCTTGACTTCTGAAACAGGGACTACTGATCATCAAGAATACATGAGAAAGTGGAAACAACAAATGCAAGAGGCATATGAGATTACAACAGAGAATGCTAAGAAATGTGCTGAGAGGAGTAAGAGAAATCACGACAACAAAGTCAGAAGTTCTGTGTTGCAGGAAGGTGACCGAGTCCTCGTTAGGAATATGACGCCCAGAGGGGGGACAGGAAAGCTGCGGAACCACTGGGAAGATTGCATTCACAAAGTCATCCGTCAGGTCGGAAAAGATATGCCGATATATGAAGTCATGCCGGAGCAAGGTAAAGGAAGAGGAAGTAGAATTCTGCACCGTAATATGCTGTTGCCATGTGACCATTTGCCTTTAGAGATCCAGCTAAAACCTGCCAAATTAAAGAGCCAAATCACAGCACGGCCCGGTAGAGACAAGGAAGAATCACACCAAGAGGACAATGATGATGAGAGTGATGAAGAGGAGTATGGGTACTATCTTAGGCCCAGGGATCAGCCTCTGCCTGTGACACAGCCCCAAGCAAACGGGGACACTGAGAACACTGACAGGGAACTCACAGTACCCTCACAGGAGGAAGAGCCTCAGCAACAGGACATACTTCAGCCACGAGAGACTCGGGACGGAGGAGACATGCTGCGGGAAGAGGAGACATCAGGTGAAGAGGAGATGCTGGTTCAAGAGGAAGTTGTCTTGCAAGAGAGAATGCCAGCACCTGTGCTCAGTGAAAACCAAAGTGAAACAGAACAAAGATACCAGCGACCAGTGAGAGAGAGACGAGCTCCGAGGTATTTCACATATGACCAGCTGGGCACTCCCGCTTGTTACAGCACTGGACCCCCGAGCAATATGTGCTGGTACCCGCCAGTGTCGTATGGAGCAAGGTCAGCAACGAATGCATGGATGACCCCGGTACAACCCTTCAACTACCAGCTTGTTGTACCCGGGTACTGAATGGAGAAGACCTAAAGGATTATTATGGTGACATACACACACACACATTTCATACACTTTGGGACTTTTGAATAAGCCGAGTGCCTACATTCACACATTTCATTCACTCTGGGACTTCTGAACAAGCCGAGTGCATACATTCACACATTTCATTCACTCTGGGACTTCTGAACAAGCAGAGTGCTAACATTCATACATTTCATTCACTCTTGGACTTTTGAACAAGCCGAGTGCACACATACACACATTTCATACACTCTGGGACTTTTGAACAAGCCGAGTGCTAACATTCATACATTTCATTCGCTCTTGGACTTTTGAACAAGCAGAGTGCACACATACACACATTTCATTCACTCCTGGACTTTTGAACGAGCCGAGTGCTAACATTCACACATTCCGTACACTCTTGGACTTTCGAGAAAGCCGAGTGCTAACGTATACACACGCTCATGGACTTTTGAAATAGCAGAGTGATTGTGTATATGTATAGATTGCATACATGGACTGTCGCAAGGCCGAGTCAATAGCGTTGTATGCACCGGGTAGCTGTTTGCACACGTTGGTGACCTAGTAATCGTGAAAATTCTGTTACTGTTCTGTTACTTCTGATGTCGGGACGACATCTGCTTTGAAGGGGAGTGTGTAATAGGTATATGATTATGATTATGTCAACATGCATCTAAAAAGATAAATATGTTTAAAATGGATCTAGTTATATGAATGTGTTAACATGCATCTAAAAAAGGATAAATATGTAAAGTGGATTAAAAAGGTAAATACATGGGTTTATTCACTCTAATATGGTTCATGTGCAATAGCTTCAAGAAGGATGAATACTCTGTGTAACAGTGCACTTATCAGTTATTAGTTTATCTGTAATCCATTGCTTTGGTTTTTCATGCTCTCTGGCTGTTCAGGTAAAATGTAACAGTGGCCTACTATAGCCTATGTGTCACAAATACATTTTAATTTGCTTTCTTTAATATGTGAAGACAATTCATTGGAAACAGCATTGGTCAATGGTACTTTATTTACTAAAGTTTGATTATCACTTATACCTCTCATCTAAAGATGTGGGTCAATTGCTTTGGTCTTGCTGGATTCTGCCTATAGGGGGGAAGTCTCGCGCTGCTCAGTCATTAAACTGAGATCGCATGAGACGCAACACTGCTTCCATTTCCTTCTCGTTTATCCGCCCCTCTACAGGTAAGAAGTTAAGAACATTGTCTGTAACATGTTTTGACGGTATATGCACGGTGTTTTATGCTCTGTGTTGCAAGGAACACTATGATTGTGAAATATCCGGGTTTGGACCGATTGTAACAACTTTATCAGTAGTTAAACATCAAAGGGTTTGCCGACTGCAGGACCGCGCTAATCAGTCACAGAGTATCTGCACGTGTGTGAGTCATGTAGTATTCGCGTTAGTTTGGGTCACAGATACAACGTGATAGAGACGGTACGTGATTATCGCTATGCAGCAGTAACGTAGATTGTGACTCACGTGACAGTATTTATTGTGTATGATTAAAATACAGCAGTGATGTCAAGGTGTTTCAGGTCAATCGATACAGTGTTTGTTTCATGTCTGTGTATAGCTACTGCTGTATATGTATGATACATTTTAAGAATGATTGTACTTTAGTCTGAGTGAAGGACAGTGCCATTGATAATTTCATTTATGTTGTTGGTTTACGTTAAAGGTGCAATGCAGGTATTTCTGTGGTTTCTTAGAAAGACATTACATAGGATCTACTATTTGTCTAAAAGGCTAAAAGGATGTCGTTTCTTGAAGATACAGTACATATTGACATAAGTGTGTTTTGATAAAAGATATATTTAACTATGTGTTCTGATAAGAGATATATATATCATTTTCTTGTACTTTACTTTCAAAAGGAAAATGTTATTGATTGTGATAACTTTACTGTTTTAATTGTTTATTCATTGATTAAACTGAGATCGCATGAGACGCAACACTGCTTCCATTTCCTTCTCGTTTATCCGCCCCTCTACAGGGGGCGTAACAAATACATTACTTTTAACAGCCTCATAATCTGGTCACACCAAAATCATAGTGCATTCTAGTGTATTATGACATTGGCCATTTCGTTACCACTCCATTCTTCAGTCTAAAGTTGTTAGCTGTTTTCTGTGTGACTGGTTTGATTTTCCACAAACCAATCTCTAGTGACTGATGACATGCTGCCACTCTGACATTATTTTCAGTCACACTGATGCTGGGCATATCTAATCTACTAATCTATAACTTTACCAAGAAGGTTGGACGTTTTTGACAAAAATATCAAATACTGTTGGTTAAGGAATGTTTTCAACAAATTATTCTGCCGAAAGAGCAATGAAAGACCATTGCACGAACAGTTCAAACTAGTCCCGCGCACAATGCCGCTGATTGGCCTGATCATTATTCTGATTGAGAAATCGAATTGAATAGAGCAACACCAGACTCTCTGAATCGCGTGACCAAATCTGAAGATTGAGCAGGTTACAGTTCAGGAGTCTGGAAACAGGCTGCAAGTAGCCTACTTATGAGCTGTTATAAACAAATAGACCCCAGTGGTTATCCTAATATCAAACTGTACAGTACCAGCAAGCGTGTCCTATTTTCAACACTCCTGCTGCTGCCTCAGATACAGCCGCTACTACTGCCTGCTGTAAACTGAACGCATGAATGCTTTATTCATCTCATTTTGTTAAGGTAGTCTATGCTACAAATCCTCAACCTCCAGTCCCTTAAGGGCAAAGCCTAAAACACACTGCTCCTGTGCTGTCAATTCACTTTGCCCTTCATATGCCTAATCTTCCGCAACTGCAAGCTGCACAAAATTGGCTATACAATCTACTGTGCTTCTGACCAGTGACCACAATACCAAGTCTAGCCTTATAGTGCACATTGTTTCCTGTCGGGCTATCAACTGTTTCCCCAAATACATTTGCCAATCTCTAACCACCTCCAGCTGGCCTAGAATATGTCTGTACAAACACCCCTTCCCCCCTTCCCGGATACAATAAATTTGGATATCTTCTATCCTTTCAGCCAACAAATTAATTTCTGATCATTTGTTCACAGTTGCCTCCATTAGATACTTGTGTAGGCTACAGTGAAAAAGGTGAAGGGGACTCGCCGCTTCTTATCTGTAAAGAGAGGGAGAGGGGGAGGGAATTAAATACAGTAGATTAAATTTCAAGAGGGGTTGATAGTTTTCATACAACATTATTTTAAATCTGTATCCTCTCTCTATTCAGTTTGTGTGTGCCTTCTAACATCAGTTCAGTGTCCAGACAGACAGACGTCAAGCAGGCAGGCAGTGAGACAGACAGGCAGTCAGCCAGACAGGCTAGCTAAACATGACACTATTACTGTAAACACACCACCACAAGTTACAGAAAGCATGGTATGAGTATGACGCATTATAAGCAGATACTTACAGTAACAGTAGCTTGACAGACAGTGACAGACAACCTTCCAATGCTTGACTTTCTCTGTTGGATCTTGCAGAAGCTATCCATGTGGACCCTTCCAGAAGACCACCTTCACCCTCCCAGGGAAAAAAGTGAAAAGGACTCACCACTTATCCATCTGTAAACAAACAAAAAGAGTGTGTGTGTGTGTGTGTGTGTGTGTGTGTGTGTGTGTGTGTGTGTGTGTGTGTGTGTGTGTGTGTGTGTGTGTGTGTGTGTGTGCGTGTGCGTGCGTGCGTGCGTGCGTGCGTGTGTGCGAGAGAGAGAGACACAGAAGAGAACATTAAATTCAATAGATTACGTACATTTCAACAGGGGCTGATAGCCAGAGTATTTTCAAACTACATTGTTTTATATCTGTAGCCATCTGTCTATTCTGTGTGTGTGTGTGTGTGCGTGCGTGCGTGCGTGCGTGCGTGTGTGTGCCACTGCCTTCTGATCCCGTCAGATCAGTCCTTTGAACCTGTCTGTCTGTCTAGTGTCTATGTCAGAAGACATTAAAGGGGAGTGGGTTAACATTAGCTGCGAACAGCACTCTTCTAAGTAACATGAGTTTAATTGATGATTAATCATATAATCATGTATGAGAGTTTTCAGAACATTGCTTTAGCTGTAGCCTCTGTGTGTGCTTCTAACACCCCCCTCCAGTCCTTAGCCTATCTCTATGTATCTATCTATCAGAAGACAATGTGTGACGGTTCACCCTTCGCCCTTCACGTATAGATATAATATTAATTTATATTGAGAAATGGCTGGATCTTGTTTATGAAGAGATGTGTGGTGTACAATTGTGATAGCAGGTGGCGCCCTTGTGTCTATTTCGGGGTGGCCAGAATGTCTATAAAATGGCCGCCATCTAGGCGTGCAAGAGCTCTCAGTACGCTCATGGAAGCCTCATGCTAGATGAAGAGGTTTAGTTGTCTCACACAGAAGAAAGAAGATCATAGCAGGGGAAGACCGCTTGTTACCAGCTCATGTTTTAGATATTATTTTGGTCCACTTCTTGACCCACCTGATGGCAGGAGGCGATCATGGATTCCTCATGTACAACCAGCAGAGTGGAGCTGGCTGGAGAAGACGCTCCCAGACCAGACTTTTTATTTATTTTACCTTTATTTTACCAGGCGAGACAATTAAGAACAAAATTCTTATTTACAATGTCGGCCTGCTACAATGTCGGCCTGCAGACGCAGCCTACTAGCCGAGTAAGTGCACTCACACTCTCTCATTGACAAATCCAGCCTGTGTTCCATATTTCAGCATGTGAGTGTTGATCCAGTCCACCCCTAGACAACGATAACGTATAATCAAATCGGATTGGGTCAAAACGTCAAACATGAAATGGGAGTGGCCTCTATAGAGGATTCTATTGCATTTTACTTTCACCTTCTATTGCATTTTACTTTCACCTTTCATGATCTTTAAGGGCTTCAGATTCTAACATGGCATTTGTCTCTACAATGATTTGGATGATGAGATGAGTGATATGAGTATGGAGAATCTGAGGCTACCCCATCCACACACACACACACACACACACACACACACACACACACCAAACTGGTATGCATTGGCCTGTGTGCCTCTTTACTTTTGGTAGGCTGGTAGGCAGTTAATTTGTGTGAACCTAAATGTAGTTGATGCCTTATTGATTTGATATTTCAGTCCAATTCATAGCTTTCAAGGGGCGTTACGTGCTGCCGGGAACGCCCACCTGGCGGTCAAAAAAAAAACTTGTTCATTCCACTGCCGCCGAGTCACTAGTTTCTCACGCTGTGTTTGCCAAAAATGCCGGATACCTGTTGTGCTATCGGTTGCACTAACCGACGAGGAGACACGCCTGGCTTGTGCTTTTACAGAATGCCGTCGGAGAAAGAAAACTCAGACAGGAGGAGGTTGTGGATTTGTGCGATTAGACGTGGTTCAGTCGCTGGGGAGGGCAAATGGCTACCATCAAAGTACACACGTCTTTGCGGCCAACATTTCATCAAAGGTAAGCTCAAGTAACGTTAACGGGGTATTTTAATCATTATTGTAACGTTACTTGAACTTACCTTTGAGGAAATGTTGGCCGCAAAGACGTGTGTACAAACGGCTGAACAAACACTGCGTGAGAAACTAGTCGACGCGGCTGGCAGCGAATGAACAAGTTTGTTTTTTGACCGCCAGGTGGGCGTTCCCGGCAGCATGTAACGCCCCTTGAAAGCTATGAATAGTATGTCGATGCCTTCCCGGCCCAATGTCAGCCCTGAGTGTGACACTCAATGAGGCCATTAACCTGTTGATAAGGCCCTACTACAAGAAATACTTTTCAATCAATATCCTTATTATCTGATTGAATTCATCAGAAGAGTAGTGGGAAATGTACCAGAATCACCTTGTGAAATATTACAGCACTTCCAGGTGGAAAAACAACTGAGGATGTAGATCTGTGTGATGGACCAAGCAAGTCGGCACGAGGACACAGGGAGAAGGTGCAAAATTAGGGGTTTTATTTACCCAAAAATGAATACAAAGGGTAACAAAACCAAATGTGAATTACAAAAAGATAATGAAAAACATAATTTGTGGGCCCAAAATATAGCTAATAATTAAACAGAAAAAAACAACTGAACAGAAGAGGAGCCTAAAAGCAAATGAGGAACTCAGGGGTATATATAGGCCTGGCCAGACACACAAAATTAAGCAGGGGGATAAATTAATTAAGCTATACAAAAATAAATTACTATGTTCAAAACAATCCAACACAAATAACAGGTAGATAATATAAACACATTAGCATTGGAATTGTTTAGCATTACGTTTGTATCATTACATAAATTAACATAACTACTAGACTACAGCTAATTCCCCCCCCCCATAGTCTCCCGGGAGATGGTGCAGTCCACCACCCCCACCTCTGGTATTTAGCAGGGTCTGGAACGTTTGTTCAGTCTTTGCCGATCGTATCCGGAAGAGGTGGCGGACGACTCCCGACGAGACACACGCATGGATCCCCAGCATGGAGGAGGAGAAAGAAGGAGGTTGTATATAAGCATAGCAAAATGATAAAACATGGTAACCAAAATGCGTGCACTCAAATTAGAAACATGTGGTATCAATAATGCAAATAAAGTTTGATGGTGTTTTGAAACTAAGGCTGTGTGTCGATTTGTTATGTGGTGGTGGTGATGATGATATGTAAACGTAAATGCTGATACAAACTAACTTAAATGAAGGGAAAGAGGTGTTTTTAAAGATGTTTACTGACACGATGTGCGGCGATTGGGTGCAGCCGTCACACACTCCCCCTCCTCTGGCACCTCGCTGGAACAGCGGGACAGGTAGTCGGCAATCACGTTCTCCTTGCCTGGGATGTAGTGTACCTTGAATCTGTAGGGCTGCAGGTCGAGGTACCAGCGAGTGATCCTTCCATTGGAGTCTTTCATTCTATTCATCCACTTCAGCGCCTTGTGGTCGGTTTCAAGGGTGAATTCCCGTCCAAGAAGATAATATTTCAGAGACTCGATGGCCCACTTCACCGCCAGACATTCTTTCTCAATAGTTGAGTAACGCGTCTCTCTAGGGAACAGCTTTCGGCTGATGAAGGCCACGGGGTGTCGGTCCTCAGGTGGCCCCTGCAGAAGGACAGCACCTAGACCCCGATCTGAGGCATCAGTCTGTAGAATAAAATGTTTAGCAAAATCTGGGCAGCGCAATACTGGATCCTTACTAAGAGCTTGCTGAATGTCTTTAAAGGCTAAGAGGGCCTCCTCTGTCCACCTCAGCCGACTGGAATGTTTTTTACTGGTCATGTCAGTTAGGAGGGCAGCTCTGCCAGAGAAGTTGGGTACAAACCTGTGGTACCAACCTGACATGCCCAAAAATGATTTTAACTGCCTTCTAGTTTGAGGCAGTGGACACTGTTGAATAGCCTGGACCTTCTGGATTCGAGGCCTGATGACACCGTGCCCAATGATGTAGCCCAGGTACTCAGTCTCGACTCTGGCAAAAGCACACTTGGAGGGGTTGATGGTGAGGCCGGCTTTCTTGAGACACTGGAAGATCATCCCCAGGTGTTCTAGGTGCTCTTCCCAGGTGGTGCTGTAAACAACAATGTCATCAAGATAAGCAGAGGCAAACTCTGACAGCCCCCACAGTACCTGGTCCATAAGCCGCTGGAAAGTAGCTGGTGCTCCATGCAACCCGAAGGGCATAACTGTGAAATGGAACAGCCCCCACCGAGTCCGGAATGCTGTCAGCTCACGGGACTGCTGGGAAAGGGGAACCTGCCAGTAGCCTTTACAAAGGTCAATTGTAGTCAGATATTTAGCTTGGCCCAGACGTTCAATCAGATCATCAATGCGTGGCGTTGGATACGAGTCAAACTTTGAGATTGAGTTTAAATAGCGGAAATCAATACAGAACCTGATTGTTCCATCCTTCTTTGGTACCAGAACGATGGGGTTACACCATTCACTTTTTGAAGCCTCGATGATGCCCAGGGACAGCATGAGATCAATCTCCTCCTTCAGGGACACCAACAGGCTTTCAGGGATCCTGTAACTCATACGTCTGATGGAGGCCTCTTTATTCAACACAACTACATGTTCCACCACATTGGTGCGGCCAGGATTTTCCTGGACCACTTCAGGTTCACAAAGAGCCCTCACCTGAGCCTGCTGTTCTGGTGATAGATGATGTAAATCAATGTCAGGAGAGGTACGCCCAGGTAGATACTTTTCACCAACTTCCTCATCCTGGACCCTCCTGATCATCAACACTGCTGAGTGCTGCGCCGATCTGGGCACCCACTCCTTTAATAGGTTGATGTGCAGGTTCTTGGTAGAGCGGGAGCGGCCTGGAGTGGAGATTTGGTAAGTGGTGGGACCAAGTTTTTTAGTTACCTCAAAGGGACCTTGCCATTTTGCCAGTAGCTTGCTTTCATCTGTAGGCAGCATCACCAAGACTTTCTGGCCTGGTTTGAAGCTCTTCTCCCGGGCGGACCGATCATACCACTTTTTCTGGTGTTGCTGGGCAGCTGCCATGTTCTCCTGTGCCAGAGCAGACATTTTCTCCAGTTTCTCTCTCATCTGGATAACATAAGAGACAACATTATTTGGTTCTTTCACCTCCTTGTCTCCCTCCCAGATCTCCTTCAGGAGTGTCAGAGGCCCCCTTACCTCATGTCCATAAAGGAGCTCAAATGGTGAGTAGCCTGTGGATGCTTGTGGTACCTCCCGATAAGCAAAAAGCAGGTACGGGAGCCACTGGTCCCAGTCAGAACCAGTGTCACTGACAAACTTACGGAGCATGTGTTTCAAAGTTTGGTTGAAACGTTCAGTCAGACCGTCAGTTTGAGGATGGTAAGGTGTTGTTCGAAGACCCCTAATGCCCACGAGCCGGTAGACATCCTTCAGGAGCTGGGACATGAAGTTAGTGCCCTGGTCAGTGAGTATTTCATGAGGAAAGCCCATCCTGGAGAAAAACTGCACGAGACAGAATGCAACACACTTTGCTTTGACAGTTCTGAGAGGGAACACTTCAGGATATTTTGTGGCGTAATCTGTTATCACCAACATGAACCGGTTACCAGATTTGCTCTTCTCCAGGGGACCAACAACATCCATTCCAATCCGTTCAAATGGGGTTCCTATAATAGGCAATGGCTGAAGGGGAGCTCTGGTAAAGCCTCTACCTGAGGTCAACTGGCATTGAGGACAACTTCTACAGTATTCTGCAACATCTTTACGCATGCCAGGCCAGAAAAAATGCCGTTGTATGCGAGCAGTGGTTCTGTGCTTCCCTAGGTGGCCAGCCCAGGGGATAGAATGTCCCAAGGAGAGTATTACTCCCCGGGTTTCTTCTGGAACCACCATCTGCTTAGCGGCCTTATACTGGCGATACAGGATACCTTGCTGTAGAAAGTAATTTTCAGAGCCACCCTCAAACTTAGCCTCATTTTCCCCTTTCCCTCTGGCTTTCTCCAAACAGTCAGTCAGGCTGGAGTCTGCTTGCTGCATTTCCACAATGTTAATGGGAAGTTGGAAGCCTAGGGGAAGCTCTGGTGCCTGCTCGGCTTGTGGATGCACAACTGTACGATGAAACTTCTCTCTTCTCCTTTGCCTGTGAGACTTGCGTGTTTTACCTGGCTCACCCTCTACCTCCGCTGGTCTGGCCGGCCTGCAGCAGATCAAGCCCAACCACCGCTGGGGGCTGCAGTAGATCAAGCAGAACAGGTAGGTCATGTCCTAGTACGACACGGTTGGTCTCCGTGTGTCCCTGTGCCCCCTCCAAGCAACATGGCTCCACGGTTGATTTTTCCGACGGGCAGCCACAAAGACATCGGCAAGGCCAGCAGCCTCCGCAGCAGTAGCAGGATCATGCTCTTTGATCCACACCTGTAGCTCAGGGGACAACATTCTCAAGAATTGTTCACATATTAAGATTTCCCCAATGTCACTCATAGTTTTGCCTTTAGGCTGGACCCATTTCCCATACAGCTCTTTAAGCCTTACATAAAGCTCTTTAGGGGTTTCATTGGCCTGCACCTCCAACGATCGAAACCTTTGTCTGTATGTCTCAGGATTAATATCATACTTCTGCAGAATTGCCATTTTGACATTATCATAATCAAGTGAGTCGTCAACATCCATATGTACATATGCGCTTCTGGCTTTACCGGTAAGTAAAGGTATGAGTCGAAAGGCCCAGTCTGCTCTCTGCCACCGACATGCCACAGCAATGCGCTCAAAAGTTATTAGAAAATGTTCAATGTCATCTGAATCAGTCAATTTTTCAAGTTTGGGTTCTTTACTGAACCGATACTGACCAGACTGGCTGCCACCTTGTTGGCTGACTCCCGGGACCCAACCGTCCTGTGCAGAATCATATACCTGGTCTGTGGATGCCACCCTTAGAGGACTCTGCCCCCTACTGGGTGGTAACGGAACTGGGGAAGTCCGTGCTTGAACCTCCAGCTGGAGGAGACTAAAGTGGTGCTGTAGTGCCTTAAACCTCTGCTCTTGCCGTATTGTCTCGGCTTCCCATCGATTGTCCCGGCTTTGCTGCTGTGCCATGTGTGCCCGGAGTATGCCAGTCAGGTCTCCAAGGGTTGGTTCCCTTGATGAGGCGACGTCATCCTCACCATCAGCCCCCTGGTTTCCATCAGGCCATGTGGCACCTCCATTTTCATTTTCTTGCTCCTCTTCCCCCTCAGGAAGATCTGCTACCACTTGGGCCACCACTTGCTCCTGGCCAGCGCCCCCTCTATTTGCTCTGCCTCCACGTCTCATTTCCAGAGGATGAGGCAGGTGGTAAAAATGTAAAAAATAGAATTACCTGTGTCCTCTACTTGCATATCCCACCTCTGACACCAATTGTGATGGACCAAGCAAGTCGGCACGAGGACACAGGGAGAAGGTGCAAAATTAGGGGTTTTATTTACCCAAAAATGAATACAAAGGGTAACAAAACCAAATGTGAATTACAAAAAGATAATGAAAAACATAATTTGTGGGCCCAAAATATAGCTAATAATTAAACAGAAAAAAAACAACTGAACAGAAGAGGAGCCTAAAAGCAAATGAGGAACTCAGGGGTATATAAGGCTGTGTGTCGATTTGTTATGTGGTGGTGGTGATGATGATATGTAAACGTAAATGCTGATACAAACTAACTTAAATGAAGGGAAAGAGGTGTTTTTAAAGATGTTTACTGACACGATGTGCGGCGATTGGGTGCAGCCGTCACAATCTGCCAAAACCAGGAAGGAGAGGATAGATGATTCTTCTCATAGGATGGCATAGGAAAGTCTTGCTGGTCAAAGGGCCATAAACAGACACTTTAAACCACCCGATCGTGCTCACTCATCCACAAGAACGCAGACTCGATGAAGGCAGAGTGGCATCTCAACCGATTTCACCCGTTTATGAGCCCGGCTAAACGAGACTCGGGCCGCCTCTTGTCTCCTGAGGGTGGGCTAGATCTCTCCTAGACCCCGGTGTTACCACGAGTGACCAATGAAATGTGTGACCGCAGAGGGTCGCTGATGCACATGTTCTACAGACTTCGGTGTAACACCGGACAGTATCTACCCTCAGACATTGGCTTCAGTTCAGGATCCTTGAAAATTACTCTTTTACAAAAATGCATTTTTCTCAGCTTTTTGTTGACAAATGACCGTTTTTTATGAAAATATTCAACATTCAAATGTTGATTAAAAAAGAACAGCTACAATATATTTTTATGAAAATAGAAGCTCTGTTCTTTCTTTTGATAAATTGTATTCACTGTTTACATATTCATAGAACAAAATATTCTGTGAGTTTTGAAAGATTAGTGATTAAAAACGCTGGCGGTGGCTGGCAACTTTTTTGGCAGGGAAAGAGCTAAAAGTGGGTGGCCCTTTGTTAGTGCCTTCCCAAATGTGCCTTGCCCTTTCAATACATACAGTAACAAGACATCAACCAGTAAAAAGAAAACATTTGATTGGTGTGAGAGATTTAATCCTATGTACAGTACCTTGTAAAATTTATACATACAGTATATCGTATTACATAATGATGTGTGACCTGTTGCTCTGACAATAAGTGAAAGTTCTCTGTTCCTTACTGTTCCCTACAACTGCCGTTACTGAAAACAGGAAAGCCATCTGTCTCAGAACTGCTTTGAGATACATCGTTCATCATACATCATTGTTGAACTTCCCCTTTTATTAATGTCAGATGGGAGATCTATTTCTTTTTGCAAAGTTCAGTAGACACTCACAAGAATAATAATCACTCTGACCAACTGTTGATTGTTCAATGTATATGCCCAAATAAGCTGTACTTCCTGTGTGTTCATTTCGAACTTCGGAATCTCACACTATGCCAAGCTGCTCCCTGCAGCGCACCAACTGGACAATGTCTATTTTCTCAAAATTGACCCCTATAAAACCACCAATTGCGCCCGAAGGCGTCATTGGCAAATGGCATTGGCGCGGCCACCAGCTCCGCCCGTGACCACCACGTCACGCCCGTGCCATTTTGCCATATCGTCACTTTGCTTTTGTCCAGCAGCCCATACAAACATGTCTGTTCTCTGACCCTCAACCCTTGTGTTCCATCAATCCCAACGGGAGCAGCGGACGAGGACTGCCCGACTTTGTCAAACCGGCCCTCTTCGCCAGGAATGGCGGGACCCACTGTGAAAAGCTAAGAGTTTTTCTCTAATGCTATACCTGCTAGCTCGGTAATCTCTCTGGCTAGCCAGCCTGTGGCTAGCTATTAGGGTAGCTGTTGAGTTACGCTAGCCTAAGCTAACTGCTTCCCCCCGGCCGGGGTAGTGTATCGCTAGCCTGTACTGTTGCTTGCACCGTAGCTTGTTAGCCTGCTTCGTTAGGTTTGTTAGCCGAAAATCCTTCACGGCTTTTTCCATTGCCGCGGTTCTGGCAAAACCACGCCCTGTGCCCGCCTACGCAGCAGTCAATCGCTGGGATTGGCCAGGCGCTAATGATGTCTAATGCTCGCAGCTCGTCACTCAATAGGAAATAAGGCTTGATGACTGCACTTCTCTTAAAATTCCCAAGGAAGAAAAACAACAAACACCTGAATAATGTCATGGGCAAACTGGAGGAGTGCAGAAACGCTGGTTGGATGAGCCGTGGGTGGCAGTACAAATCAATTGAATTGGCAACTTTGATGATATCGAAATTCATTTTTCAAAATGGGGGGAATTCCCCCTCTTAAATACTTCACATAGGGGGGATTTATACACTTTTATTTGGAGGGAGAGGATACTACGAGTGCACTGGTTCTCAACATGGAGTCCTTTGAGGGGCTTCGACAGGATCCCCAGCAAATTGATGGATTAAACTTCATTATTTCATTTACAAGAAGCTAACAATTAGAGAATTTTGAGTTTCACTGTTATCTCTCTACCTACAATGCAGCTTTTTTTGTATGGGCATTCTGGATAAACAATAAACATATTTTCAGATTTGGGTCAGAGAAACACAATCTTATCAAATGAGGATCTGTGGTGCTAATGGTTACTAAATTATAGGTCCTTAATATGGAAATGGTTGGGAATCACTGTACTAGTGAGCTTTACAGCTCTTACATTTTCCTATTCTTACCTCAGATTGCATTTTGTCGCTCTACTCCAATTTAACGGATTCTCTGATTGAACTATGCTGTTGTTGGTTGTCTCTTTCTCCTTCTCCTCTCAGTGTCTAAAGACACTAAGACACTTTCTTTTGGTGGCTCCCTCTTCTCTCTTGTCAACATTCTCTTCTTTCTCTGTACTCTGTCTCCTCTGCTTCATCTCTTTCCACCTAACAACTTTATAAAACAAGAAAAGAAAAAAGAGCTCACATGACATTACAGTCTTTGCTGAATCTGCCTCAGTTTCTTCTCACTTCTCCTGTATGAGAAACACCATCTAAGTTAACGTTTTTTAACAACCTCAGGCCCTGGGGAAACTGAGAACTTCAGACAAAAAATTCCCCCCAGTAGCTGTAATCTATCGGTCACGTATGCCCTTCCTCTATCAGCAGCTTGGAGCCCATTTCCCTTCCCACTGTAATACAGTACTTTATTGCATTAATTATATGAAATCATCATCTTGCCCTTTGGACATTATTCCCATTAAATCCCTCAAAGAAAAAAATCTCAATCTCCTTGATCTCAGTAATTATAGGCCTATTTCCAAACTGCCCTCATGTCCTTGAGAAAATATTATTTCTTTATAGTTATTGTCATTTGAGTGAATGTCAATAAAATCTTTGAAAAGTGTCAGTTGGGTTTCATATTTCACCACAGTACTGAGACTGCTCTACTGTATTAGGAGGGGTAACTGTTCTGTCTTCATTTTTGTTAGACACTTGTGCTGTGTTTGACACTGCTTACCACAGCAGTTTGATCAGTCAGTTGGGTAATTGGGTTGGGCTCTTTAACTCATTGAGTGCCAGCCACTTTTGGAAAACGGATGCTCCCAGTGCCAGAGTTTCAGGGCGTTTTCAGTGATTTCTCGAGGCCCACAGAATATTGTGTGATATTACTATGTAAACACCGAACACGCCCAAAGAACGATGAGACTCTCTTCTATCATCAGCAAAAAAAAGTTTATTGATGTCATTTTCCGTTCTTTAGTTATCAGCCGGAGAAGATAGGTTGATTTCACCAAAAACAGACGTTTCCATCTAGAAGCTGAGATAATGAGCCTTTTGTGAAATGAAGCATTTCAAGCAAATCACTGACTCTGAAGCTAATATTTTCTGACCTGAAACATCTGAACAGTAATTTCCTTCAATAAAACAGCACCCCCACCCCCCTCAACTCCAAACTCCTCCTCCGTGGGAGTGTCTCTGGTGGCTCTGCTCGCTCTGCTGCGTGTGTCAGGCGAGTCTCTGCTGCCTGCTATGGCAGGCTCTGCTGCCTGCGGATCCACGTTCGGATGGCGGCCGCTCGTCGGGGGAGTCTGGATCGGGCTCGCTGAGTTCGTCTGCGTTTCTGGGGTTTCGGGTGTGAGCTGGGATGAAGCTGCATCCGATTGTAGGCTTTCTGCTGCGCGTTTCAAAGTGCGCTGCACCCAGAGTCTATTTTCGGAGCGCTCCGCCTTGTGCGCTGGCTCCCAGCGCGACACCGAAAAGCCAAACCATTCTCATGAGAATGGTTTGGCTATGGTTTTCTTTTCTGGCGGCTAATCGTGTGGAGAAACTATCGCAGCAGAGACAGAGGGGCTCAGTTGTGGGAGCGGATTGGCTGATGTTCGCAGCTAACGTTAGCTCCAGCAGCCAGAGCAATCTGTGCCGCTCTGGCTCATGCATCGGTTTCTCTTTCATCATGGCTTTTTCTGCTGTTTTTCCTCAACTTTCTCTAATCTGGAGAGCACTGTCGCCACCTAATGGGTCCGTAAAATAGGTTAGAACACGGCTCTCTTGAATACTCGATTCTGATTGGTCAATCAACAAGATTCACCGGTCATTATTTCTCGACAACCGACCGCTGCTCTGCCACACCTGGATTAATCAGTTGAGAGCATTTTGTCTGCAGACACTACTAATTAGGCCAACCAGTTGCAGCTGTGGTGTCTTGTGTGCCAATTACGAATGAAACCGCTTTGTCGTTGAAAACGCTATTAAAAAATCTATTTGAATAATTATTTTTGTCAGATTACTGAAATAATTTAGTTGTAGGCCATGTTCTAAGCGGGATAATGTATAGTGAGCCGGTGATTACTGGAAATAATGACCTTCAGGTGAATGATTAAGCCCTCCGCTGCGCGTCGGGCTCAATCATTTACCTGTCGGTCATTATTTCGCCAGTAATCACCGGCTCACAATACATTATCCCTTACTTATACACCTTCAATAGCTCCAATATTTTTACAGGAGATGCATGAGGCTTTGATCCACGTCCCACCGTCAAAAAACGCATTTGCCGTCTTTAGACGTCATTGGCACTCTACGTTACTATTTGATTTGACGTCATTCAACGTCAAATCTCAATGACTCAATGAGTTAATACTGTAATAAACAATAATCATGTTTCCAATTGAAAAGTTGTTGCTGTTTAGTGCCTACAGACAGACTAAGCAGTCTTAAATGTTGTTTTGCCAATATCGGGCGCAGGCCACAGCTGATGGGGTGGGTTCAGTCAGATCCTGTGGGCTACACTGGGGGGCATCGACACATTCTAGCAGGTGGGACATGTTTTGTACTGATCCGCAGCTGCATGTGTCCTCTGTCTGATATGTCCAGGCTTTCATCAGTGCTTTGCACCTCCCCTGCTCCACACGTAGTCTGTTAAGGGTCTTCCAGGTTGGCCATGGGAGGTCGTGACCGAGGCATTCGGTGGGTGTAATTCCTCTCTCCATCCATTCATGGGTTCGGTTGTTATATTGCTTCCATTCATCTTTGCAGATGTCGGCCCTTGCTGTTTGTTTGGATGTCTGGAGGGGCAGGACTGTCTGCAGGAAGCTGGCTCTTGATTTTAGTCTGGGTGGAGGTGCTGTATGGCCGTGCAAGGGGTGCCTGATGTCGAGCTCCTGTGTTCTCCGCTCGTCTTGAGCGATGGTGGAGCGTCTGATGTGGGGGGGGGCAATGCCAGCTAAGGCATAGAGGCACGGGACAGGTGTTGTCTTGATGCATCCCGTGATAATGTGGCAGGTGTCATTAAGGGCTGTGTCCACCAGTTTGGTGTGGTGGGATCGGCTCCAGCTTGAGCAGGCATACTCGGCTGTGGAGAAGCACAGTGCCATGGCGGTTGCACGGACTGTTAGTGGGTCAGCACCCCACTTTGAGTTGACCAGTTTGCGCAGGATGTTATTGTGGGTGTTGACCTTGGCTTTGGTGTTCTGTAGGTGGAACTTGAAAGAGAGTGTCCTGTCGAGTGTGACTCCAAGATACACAGGGTGCGGATGGTTGGACAGTTTGTGGCCATCCCACGAGACGCTCAGTTCTTTTCCTGTGTCTCGGTTTCTCAGGTGGAAGCTGCACAGTTGGGTTTTTGATGGGTTGGGTTTCAGGAGGTTGTTATTGTAGTAGGTTGACATCTCTTGGAGGGCTCTTTCGAGGACGGGCTCGATCTTCTGGAAGTCCTCTTGTTGGGTGGTGATGCAGAGGTCATCTGCATAGATGAAACGGCGGCATTGTGGTGGTTGGTCATTGGTATATATGTTGAAGAGGAGGGGGGCCAGTACGCTGCCTTGTGGTAGGCCGTTCTTTTGGGCTTTCCATTTGCTCCTCTGATCATTCAGCTGGACGTAGAAGAGCCTGTTGTTGAGGAGGCATTTGATGACTTGGCAGAGGTTGAGGTCGCCAGTCATGTCCAGTAGCTTCTTTATCATTGTACGGTGCTGGACAGTGTCATAGGCAGCAGTGAGATCTATGAATGCTGCTCCGGTTATTAGTTTGCGCTCAAATCCATTCTCGATGTGTTGAGTAAGGTTGACTAGCTGTCCAGCACAGGAGCGGCTTGGTCTTTGGTCAGCTTGGAGTCTATAAGTGGCATGAGGCGTTGGAGTAATAGCCTCTCATAGAGCTTGTAGGTGATGCAGAGGAGGGAGATGGGCCTGTAGCTCTTTGGGGATGATGGGTCTTTTCCAGGTTTGGGAATAGCAACGATCTTGGACTTTCTCCATACAGGTGGGATTGTTTTCTGTGCCATGCATGAGTTCAGCATTTCTAGGAGCCAGGTCTTTGCTATAGGTCCCAGGTGCTGAATCATTTCCGCCAGTATGTCATCGAATCCTGCTGCTTTCCCAGGTTTCAGCTTACTTATTGCAGCTTCGAGTTCTTCTGTGTCGAAAGGCTTGGTGAGAGGGCTGGCTGGTTGTGGTTGATCTGATACCACTGTTCGGCGGTGTTCTCCTGTAGGTCGGTGGCAGCTTTCACTGCGACCATTGGCCACCAGCTGTGATGCAACAGAGTTTGCTGTGACTGTTGTAGGTGTCGGCGGTGTGGTGTGGTCTTCGCCAAGGCGGCGAATCATGGCCCATGCCTTCCTGCTGTTGTTTGTCATGTTGGTATTCTCTATCATCTCCTTTCAGACTTTCCTTCGTTCTTCCCCAACTTCATTTATCAGATATACTCTGTCTGGCATGGCATACTCTGTCTGGCATCCTCTTGGTATGTGTCGTCTGGCTGACCTTTTCACCAGTTCTGTGAAGTTGGTGTAGTTGTTAGGATGCGGTGGTATGCTGGAAATGGACTCTTCGATCTCCTGTTGGAATGGCATCCAGTTGGCTTTCCACAGGTTGAATCTTCTGCGGAAGGGGACAGTTGTTGCTTGGAGCACAGATCTGATGGTAATGGCAATTGGCCGGTGTTGAGTGTGGGAGATAGGGTCCAGGACCTCCTTCACGGTTCTGGGTGACAGTTCACTGCTCACACAAACAAGGTCTGGGTTATATCCTCGTTTCCATCTGGCACTGTGAAAGGATTTGGGTAGTTTGGCGTTGTGAATTAGAGTCAGATGTTTCGACTCAAGCCAGGTTTCGACTTCATCTCCATCTCGGTTGTTCTCTTCATAGCCCCACAATGTGCTGTGGGCGTTGAAGTCATCAATGCTGATGTGGTATTTCCTGTTACATCTTTCTGTTGGTTCGGTGTGGAGGAATGGGCTTTGGGGTGGTTTATACACTGATGTGACAGAGACATTTGGGAGGGCAACTGTGATGGTTTCCATGTCTCTTTCTGTGGTGTGGGTGCAGACCTCTTCGATCTTAAGATTTGGTCTGCTGAATACAGCTGATCCATACTGTCTGTGTCGGATCTCGGCTACCAGCTTCATTCCAGGAATGGCAGGTCGATGTTGTGCAGGGCCGATGTGGGTCTCCTGCATGCAGAGTATGTCAAAACGGTTGGCCATTTTTGCCAGTATGTCTGCCTTAGATCTGGAGAAGCCTTCAATGTTGATTGAGGCGATTGACAGTGCAGGCCCAGAGGGGGGGCGAGTGTCTGTGGCACTGTCGGGATCCGGCAGGCATAACTTCATTCGATAGATTGCTCAGGTAAGTATACAGAGATTGGCCTACTGGCGATATCAGATTGTATCCAGTGGATTGTGCCCCAGTGAATCTCAATTGTGGCATTCCCCAAGGGTGAATCCTGGGTCCCTTGAGGTTCCCCATTTAAATCCTTCCTTTTGGTGATGTCAATCATAAATATAATCCCTTTTCATTATCATTACATTTCACAACTTCATGTACCAACTCAGGCAACCCAAATAGCCTAAATCTTATTAGGTCGCTTTCACATATAAACTGGTGGACTCGGTGCGATTCGGGGGGGGCGGGTGAATTTGGTCCGGTTCGCTTTCACACAGCAATCTGTCAAGCGCACCCGAGACCCACGTTTTCAAGCGGACTAGAGTTTGCTTGTTTGTTCCGCCCCAGAGTTTGTTTGACTTTGAAGTTTCTGTTCCAAGTGTCAGAATGACTCTATGTGTTACTGACCCTGAGTAACACCAGCTCAAACACAGTGGTTGATTCTCGCCTAGAATAAAAAACACTTTTAGAGTGTAAACAGTTACCTGTGGTTGTTGTATTTATGGCTAGCAACCCAATGGAGACATAGCCACAGGCCTTACCACATCCCAACTCACAGAAGATGAAAAAATACCAAAACATGACTATTTGGCAGTGGTTTTTGTAGGGAGATACCTAGGCGGATTTCCAAAAAGCCATTATAAAAAGCCATTTGAAAAAGCCAAATAATCTGAAATGTTGTCTTTGTCTTTGTACAAAGACAGCTATAACTTCTGCTGTGTTGATCTGATCTGAAAAAGGAAGACATGGTTCGATGCGCAAGATTCAGCCGGTTAATTTGGTATGTAGCATGAACAGCATTGTTCAGAATTAACTACCTAGTTAATCACATAAATGACAGATGAACAGCAAAAAATCAGAAAAGTAACGCCGGGGTTACGGTGCCATGCAAGAAGTTTTAAAGTGGGAGGTACGGTGGTGCAGTGGTAAGCACTATCGCCTCACAGCTCGAAGGTTGTGGGTTCGATTCCCACCTGGGACGATGTGAACGCTGAAGGAATGCGTGCCCGTCCGCATGTCCTCGAGCGCCCACCGCCCGGGTGGGGTCGTCAAAAGGGCCTTTCTGTGTGGAGTTTGCATGTTCTCCCCGTGCCTCCCGGGGGTTTCCTTCATATAGGAACCCCCTTCACAAAAACATGCAATACCCTGGTTGCTAATGTGGTTCCTCCTCTGGTCGTTAAGGGTGCCTGTTCAGAGGGAGGGGAACTGGTTGGAATAGCGTGAACCTCCCACGTGCTATGTCCTACCGGTGAAGCTTCCTCTGTCAGGTGAAAAGAAGCGGCTGGCTGACTGCCCATGTCTCGGAGGAAGCATGGAGCCAGTCTCGGCTCCCCCCAGATCGGCAGAGGATGGAGTAGCAGCCAGGACAGAGAAATCAAGTGAGCACTAATGGGGGATAAAATGGGTTAAAAAATTGGGGGGGGGGAAAAAAAAAAAAAAAAAAAGTTTTAAATTGGACCAAACAGCTTATATGTGAAAGCGACCTTTAGTTCAAATTGGCTAAGTGGGAGGGCGGCGGTGGTCTCTGTGCCGGTGGTGTCTGTCACGATTGTGATGTCATCAGTGATGTCACTTGAGCAATTGTGATGTCATCAGTGATGTCACTTGAGCAATTGTGATGTCATCAGTGATGTCACTTGAGCAATTGTGATGTCGTCAGTGATGTCACTCGAGCAACTGTGATATAGTATGAGCCGATGGCGCACTCTGTCAATCACGATTTTGGGAGCCCGTGGAGCGGGCGATTTCCATAACTGCAGCCATAGCACATCATCTCCAGACTCTCCACCCTAGGAATCGAGTGCGCGTAGGGGCCTAAAGTTAACCTAAATGGTAGACAATAGTTTGTTTACTAACTTGCTAGCAAGCTATTTTAGCAAAGCAAGCAATGTTAATGTTAACATGCAACTTTTAGACACTTCTAACACCAGCTTCAAGTACGTGGCCAGCGGTTGCAAAGGCTCGCGCCCGATGTGATTAGTATGATTACGCCATATTTGGCATGCGAGCACACGCCAAATATGACATCATCACACTAGTCGCGTCCGGTGCGAGCCCCCGCAACCGCTGGCCGTGCCCCTGAATTATTTTTTTAACAGCACGTACTGCCAGAGCGTGCCGCGCTTTGCAACAGAGGCAGAGAGAGAAATTAAATGTCAGTCCACTGAGCCAGTGTGTTGACCAAATTTCTTGACCCATGTGGTAAAACTTTGATTAGTAACTGTTTCTTTTTTGTCATTTCAAGTAAATGTGTTGTGTTGAAACAGATAAAGCAGCACAAAGTAAGCTACCAGCGCTGAGAACTGAAATGCCTTTTCACTAAATTCAGTAAAAAACTGGTTTTGTGAGAGTGAAATTGCAGTACTGCACATAATAGTTTTTCATTGTCAGTTTTAATGTTCCGTTTCTCACTTATCACTGTACAATGTAACATGACGATCACTTGGTTGCAGAACTGACCATAAATGCCTTGGTGCATGCGGGGAGTTCGCGTGTGGTCTGCCGAGGCATGCGCTATGTTGCCTCATTCGACTCTATCTGAGCCTTTACTACTCACTCGCCTACCACTACGGAGACCAGGGTTCAATTCCCGGCAGTGGTACTTCCGGCTTGGTCAGACATTCCCACAGACACAATTGGCCATGTCTGCGGGTGGGAAGCCGGTAGGCTGAGTCCTGGTCACTGCACTAGTGCCTCCTCTGGGACTGGGGTGAATAGCATGATCCTCCCAAAGCGCTACGTCCTGCCGGTGAAACACCTCACTGTCAGGTGAAAAGAAACGGCTGGTGATTGATTGATTGATTGATTTACTAGCTTGAGTTTAAATATGAACAATGTAAAACCTTGAAAGAAATCTTCAGTGTTGGTGAAAATCGAATAAATGTCTTTCTCCATTGGGGACATAAAAACAGATACAGTGTCAATCAAAACTAAATTTATTTTTCTCAGAAATTAGTCAAGTTATTAATTAGTCAAGACTGTCCTGTTTCTTTCCCCAAAATACCAAGCCTGCTGTTGGGTGGTACTGGTAGTGTGAATGATTTCAAGCAAAAATAAATGTGACATTTCAAATTGTTAGTCATTTTTGGGCAAGATTTATTTTGCTTATCTCACACAGGAAAAGTGGTGCTGCTCGAAGCCTTATGTCCTGTTCTGTTTTGAAAGTTAATTTTATCAATGGCCAATGCTACTTAATGACTGGCTACAGATTTGAGGACATGCTGCTTTAGGCTAGCAACAACTGTAGCGCTTTTGTGTCAATCTCAGAACAACTCTGAACAAGTACACAATCAATGATGGCTCACAATCAATGATCGATGATCCAATAATCTCATTGGCAGAGTTGAGAGTTGAGAGAGATGGTGATGAGTTCTTAAGGGCAGTTTATAGTACAGCGATTTAATGGACATCGATGATAGAATACGATCATGGTCGGTGGCGACCATCGCTGTACCATAAACTGCCCTTTAGTCTTATACCCTGCATGACCTCTTCACCACTACAGGTCAACAAGACAGAAGACAAGTCCCTGGAAGAGCGGGGACGTATCATGATCTCCCTCAAATACAACTCCCTGAAGTCCTGCCTGGTAGTGGGCATCGTACGCTGCGCTCACCTCGCCGCCATGGATGCCAACGGTTTCTCCGACCCCTATGTCAAAACGTGAGTGCGAAAAGACACTAATACACACAAACACAGCAATCATTACATCAAAGAGCAGCAGCTGTACTCTGCAGTGATAGAAGTTCTTTGTCATTTTTTTCTCATGGCTAGAAAGTAGAGGTTGACCGATAGTGGAAAAGGCAGATACCGATAGAATAATGATAGTTTGGAGCAGGAAAAAGCCGATAGCCAATTAATCAGCCAATATCATACCCCGTATAAATACCTCAATAAAATAAATATATAAATTACTGTATAAAAATAAAACGGATAAAAATATATTAAACTAACATAATTGTGTATGTTTCTATATTCACGATTTAACTTGGTCTTTAATATGGGGGGGGGGGGGGGGGTGATAGTGGAGTTGTTTTCTTAAGATTGTTGTTCAAATAAAAACCCCTCAGATAGGCTAAAGTTAACAAATGATCATTGTCGTCACAGAAACTTCCTAATGTCATTTATCAGTCAACATCAGTCACGTGGGGTCACTGGGGAAGAAAACAAACAAACCCAGCAGCGTGCAGCATGTAACAGCAAAGATGATTGAGAAGGCAAGAGCGACAATGCCTTTTTGAAAATAGCACTGCGGACATTTTGGCCTGAAAAACGCCTCCTTGCTCAGGCAGAAGCATAGCCTTGTCTCTCCGAAATGGCGGATTGGCTGTGTGCTGTTAAAACTTTGCAATAAAAGGTCTGTGGTTACAGCGACTAGGCCTACTTTGTTTTCATCACAAACACAAAAAAGAAGACAACTACTTTTCACACACTCCGTTTTGGAATGTATTAAGAGAATGTCCTAAAGTGTGACGGTGAATTAAAGACTTGATGACAAAACATCGTGTGATTTGGTGGATTATAGCATTCATGACAGAACAGGACACCGTGGATTAACGTTACATGGATGTTATAATGAGCGATTTACTGCCACAGTCTCTATGGTTACTGCACGTAACGTTTCACTTTTATCGTCCATGCATATTCCTGGGAGTGCTTATTGTTTTCGTGAATGGATTTACGTTACGTCGCTGGATTATTTGGAAGGGAAAGCAAATTGGTGAGTAAAGTAAAAGTTAAATGGGTTTTCCTACGGGGCTCAATATTTGGCAGATTGCAAGTTTTAGTTGAATCGAATGCACTGCATTGAAGGCTTTTCCATTGAGCGAACTGCTTTCTGAAAACATAATGTTATCTGATATAGCCTACATTCAAAAACGTAATTAAAGGAGAATTTCCGTTTTTTTTAACCTGGACCCCTCTCCTCACATTAATTATGATCTGACGACTCACCCAGTGATCCCCGCAGCGTTTCTGGCCGTCCTAGCGTTGTTTTGAGATCAATACAGTTGGCCAGCCGGCAGGAAAGTATCGGACTTGACGAGACTTGGTGACCGAGATCACGAATGAGGTAATTTGATCCCTGGGAGACTCCAGGAAACAGCCCGGGAGGAAATATCAGTCTGGTGGTTGTTGAGGGATGAGATTATGACGATATGTGGCGAAAACGGGAATAAAACTGGCTATTTAGATGCAGGAAAGACAGGCTGCCACTTGGCCCCCACGGAGCTCTATTTTACGACTGGATTGGAGAGTATTGATCTCAAAACAACGCTAGGACGGCCAGAAACGCTGCAGAGATCACTGGGTGAGTTGTCAGATCATAATTAATGTGAGGAGAGGGGTCCAGGTTAAAAAAAAACGAAATTCTCCTTTAAGTCTGTCTAAGGTAAACTGCCGCCCCCACCTCAGCAGCATGCTTGCGCTAGCAAAACACAGAGAGCATATAACGTTATCTGATGTAGTCTACATTGAAAAGCGTAATTAAAAGTCTGTCTAAATAACGTAAACTGGCCTCTCCCTCCCCCTTCACCGCAGCAGCATGCTCGCGCTAGCAAAACACAGTCAAGACAGCATGGCTGCCTGCGTTCGGTAAAGCAGCTTCTTTCAGTCTAATGCTAGAATAAGTCTTCTTCAGTCTGCATTAATACTGCCATACGATGAACAAAAACCTTATCTTGCCCACAATTTACTAATAAGGCTGTCTTAAAGTTAACTTCATTTAAATATAGGTGAAATTATCTCAGGTACACAACAATGACATTACCTTGACTTTGTGTTTGGAGCCTCCATGCAGAACGGTGATGTGCGTCCTTCCGTGGCCGGCAGAGGCTGCTCAGGCAACGGCCACTATCGGAGCCATAACGATAGTTTGTAAAACATGGTATCGGCGACGATTAATCGGCCAATCCGATTAATTGGTCGACCTCTACTAGAAAGTAATAATAGTGGATGGAATAGTGATGAAACGTTATTGATCCCTGTCGGAAAATTGGGTGGTATTAACTGCAAATAGTAATAGAATACACTAGGGAAGAAAAAAATCAAACAATTGTGAGATTCCATAAACATAATGCAGTTCCAACACGTAAAATCTGATGCGTTGATCAATCCTGCACTAGCGCCTCCTCTGGTTGGTCGGGGCACCTGTTTGGGGCAGAAGGGAACTGGTGGGAATAGCGTGATCCTCCCACGTGCTACGTCCTGCCGGCATGGAAGCATGGTGCTAGTCTATGGCTCTCCCCAGATCGGCAGAGGGTGGAGCAGCGACCGGAGCAGCAGGGGGAAAGTGGCCAAATAATTCGGGAGAAAATGGGGGGGAAATCAGAAAATAATAATCATAAAAACATCATGATCTCTCCTTCTGTCATTGACAGTTCCACTTTAGTCTGGCTGCACTTTGGCTCCACTATCAGGCTTGCTTGCCTCTGATGGCAGCAGCAATGGGACAAACATTGGCAAAACCATTTTGTTATCTCGAGATAATGAGAAAATTAAGCTGTATTTCCGAGATAACTGGAGTAATGTGAAAACGCATGAGCAGCCACGGGTGTGCACAGAGCTAGTAATGTCACCGACACTGAAACCAAACTTCATTGACTGCCACTGTGTTTAACCACCAACTTACTTCAAGAAAAGAGCATCGTCTCAATAAAGAGCTTGAGCTTGTGACAGCTGGTGACCTAATCAAAACCACTTACCTATCAAGTTGGGATCTTGAGAAAACCATCTTTCATTGTCTTGTGTTAAATCCTGATCACAAGAAAGCCAAATTTGATATATCAAGTTAACATGTGTTGTACTTCCCCTGTCAATTGATTGCATTTCTCTTTAATACACTGGAGGCTCGTCATGATTAGGCTGGGCTTCTTCAAACTCAACCAACTGTAGAAGTGCCGAAAGGGATTAACTGGCAGCGGTAATATTTGAGCAGGAAAAAAGGTAGAGCGACTCCCTGTGATTATCAGCAGCGTGAAAGAGACACAGTGCGAGAGGCCTTCCGGAGGGGCTGCAATTTGAAGGAGAGTCCTATTTATCACACCTGAACATTTCCCAGGTCTTTCATCTGGCTGAGCAATGAAAGTGCAATTAATTTGCGACTCCGGCGAGCACACCCCGAGAACAAAAGAGAGACCGGGGCTGGCAACAATTTTCTAACAGGTTTGAGGCTGAGAAGCCTGAAGGACACGCAGACAGATAATAGATTTACTGCCTGGCTCATGGGAGGGGGAATACAGGAAATGTATGCTCTGTCAGAGAGACAGGGCTGTGTGATTTCTCTCCTTTCAGCAGCCAGCGTCTAGTGACTATACACTGTAATAATGGTAATACTGCAAAATTACAGCCATTTATTTACGCAGTGAAATAGATAATTGAATTGGTCAATAGTGTCTTTTGCATCCCTGACTGTCGCTCTTAGCTTGTTTTGCCCAAGGGTCAGTAGTCCCATTACATGTAAACAATTAGGTTCCCTGCAATACCCTCATCAACAACAACCTGAGGACCCCCCCCCCCCCCCCCCCCCAGGTAACATTGTGAAAAATAACCCACTTAGACCCCTTTTAGTCTCCATGTTACCTTGGGAGATTGGAGTCTGTGTGGCTCCAATGAGCATGCAAAATGGGGGGGAAAAGCTCTGCTACTGTAATTGCTCACTAGACTAGATTGAAGTATACACCTCACCAAAATTTGGGTTATTCCCTACAACTGATAGAAATGTCTTTGCCAAAAAATGAATAGCGGAACTTCACAACCACCAATACGCAGGGCTGGATATAAGTGGGGTTTTGCATCGTTTGTGAAGGCATCGTAATAAAAACAGAGGTCCAGCCATCTCTCTCACACACACACGCACACACACACGCACGCACGCACGCACGCACACACAGAACAACAACAGCACTAAGAATTCCAATCTATTTTCACCACTGACTCATGCATTGTAGTCAATGTAAAATGAAAATGATACAAACCTACATTGTTAACTCACATCCTACATTTGATAAAATTAAATGGTATATTATTAGTGTCTTGTAGGGAGTGCCAGACACAGTTTGTCTTCCTTCCTGCCTCATCACCTCGTCAAATCAAAATCAAATCAAATGGTATAGAGCAAGAGCATATCACAACATGCTTTGCAGACATCGTAAAAAATAGTTCATGGTCATTAAAAAGACAGTAGTATGAAAAATAAGTCACATTTAGAAAGTATAATATATAGTATGGTGTGAAAAAAGAAAACAACCTTGCCTCACTTCATATTAGGCTGACCGCAAATCTGTGAAACGACAATCGACAAGAATTGAGAATAAGGTTTTGGAGAAAGTTTCCCTTTTGAAAGCAAGATCTGCACAGTACAATGCAACAATCACCACCTCCAATTGTCTGTAATTTACAAAAGAAAGTCACAGATTTTGCTGATGAACTCTGCGATTACCAGGCATTAGCCTTCACCGAGAAGAAATTACATATTGCAAAGTGAGGGGCATGGTGGCGCAGTGGTAGCGTTCCTACCTCGCACTCTCGCCTCACAGCAAGAAGGTCCTGGGTTTGATTCCCGCATTGATTCCCCTGTTGGCAGTGGGGGTATGTCTCACCATGCCTTCGGTGCCTGGTGCCCAGGTGGGCTATCTCATCGAAAGGGCGTTTCTGTGTGGAGTTTGCATGTTCTCCCCATGCTCCCCTGGGGTTTCCTCCATAACATCAATATGGACCCCCACTAAGAAGATCATCGTCTGACCAGCGCGGTTGGAATAAGTTGGTACCCTGGTGCTTCACTGCAGCTGCTCCTGCTCATCCTCCCATGGAGGAGGATAAGCCAGGATGGGTCAAACGCGGAGGACAAATTTCACGGCACCTCCAATTGCATGTGTGTGTACTGGCTGCCGTGCACGTGTGTGCATGCATGGTGTGTCGTCTGTGACAAAATAAAGGCGGGGTTTGTCCCTCCAGTTTCTAGAGAAAAAATAAATTCAAGTGCAGACTGGTATGGTGGAAAATAATATAATGTGAGCCACACTGTCAGAGAAAGCCTTCAGTGCCAGTCATGCTGAGCACAATCTCCTGAGCACAATCCTTTAATTATGTGTCTCTTAACACACAAAGAATTAAACTCGTTTAATTACATTCTTGATGCCATTAAGTGTTAGATAATACGGTTTATATTGTTAGTTGTGGTGGATGACTGGCTGACTGAAGTTCCCACCGCTGTGGATGGAGAGTAGGGCAGTGCCACAGCACCCTCTGGGGGATAAAACAATACCATATCTAAAATAGTGATCTAGAAGTCACTTGTAAGATAAAAAACGTAATATGTAATTGTAGACCAAATGTTTTGTGGTCCTTGTTTACACTTATCATTATTGCTAGATTATTGTATAGGCATTTAATGAATTAAATTATGATGATGCTTTAACTTTTTCTAAGTGTTGGTATAAGTCTTTTCATTTATAGCAGAGGTCAGAGCTTTTTAGTACCTTTTCTATTTGTGGTGTGCTTGGTTACAGGTACCTGAAGCCCGATGAGAACAAAAAGTCAAAGCACAAGACTGCTGTGAAAAAGAAGACGCTCAACCCTGAGTTCAACGAGGTAGAAACCACAGCTGTAATGTCCAAACCCTTTACTTTACTTTTTTACTTTATTGTCATTTAGCAGATGCTTTTATCCAAAGCGACGTACAACAGATAAAATACATCACACAATAAAACATAGCAGAACAATGAAAATAGATTAAAACAGACAATATGTGATCATGATAAAAATATGCATGGATGATCAGGAGTGCAGATTATTACAGTGTATAAAACAATTCAGGAGTCAAAGAGATGCAGAAGAGGGAGAGGTAGGAAAGTGGATAGTAAATAGATGTGTTTTTAGTTTTCTTTTAAATATGGGCAGAGATGTGGCCGTTCTAGCTGCGGGGGGGAGCTCATTCCACCAAGACGGGGCGAGATCTGAAAAAAGTCTTGGTCGAGAGCGACCTGTAGGGCCGCGCAGGGAGGGAGGGGAGACGTCCTGCACTAGTGGAGGGGCGGAGGAAGTGGTAGGAGGTTTGGAAACTGACCAGTGGCTGTAAATATGGGGGGGCTGTTTGATGAAACCCCACAGCTATAATGTCCAAACCCCAGAGTATATCCACACACCGAGAACTAACAAAGAGTAACCAAACTAACAAAGAATAACCAAAGTACTGATGACTGCACACAGCGCATGCGCCTCATGGCAAACGAGGAAGTAACTTTGGTTACTCTTTGTTTCGAAAATGACCATTTCACATAACTTTAGATTATTATTTCATCGCATGTTGAGCACACGAGTCACAACATTTACATGTGAGTGTTTCTGGCGCTGTTGGAATGTGTATTTTGGGCGACTGAACGGGGATAGGCAGTTGTACCATATACTGCCATTGTAGTGCTAAGCTATTAGCAGTTAGCAGTGTACCACTGTTTGTGCTGCACTTATATTGAAGAGAAAGGCACCCACATTCTACATTTAACACATTGACTGCCAGCCGTTTTTTTCTTGCTGTAGGTAGCTTCTGCCAAGCCGTTTTTTGAGGATTGTGGCTCATTTTACAAGAGCCGAGGATTATTTTCTGCTTGGAGTTTGTGAACATACAATATCTCAAAAGTACTAATAGAATGTGTACTTTCTCTGTCTAAAAGAGTTAGTTTGTAGAGTTAGTAGTTATGTAAGCATTAGCAGTTGAATACAGCATGGTTTTAGCGTCAGAAAAAATATTCAGAGATAAACGGCTTTTTGTGAAATTCGATAGAAATGTCACTTTAACCATTCATTTTTGGCTCTCTCTCTCTCTCTCTCCCTCTCTCGCTCTCTCTCTCTCTCTCTCTCTCTCTCCCTTCCTCTCGCTCTCCCTCCCTCTCTCTCTCTCTCTCTCTCTCTCTCCCTCCCTCTCGCTCTCCCTCCCTCTCTCTCTCTCTCCCTCCCTCTCGGGAGGGAGACGCACTAGGTTTAATCCTAGTGAGAGGGGGAGAGGGAGAGAGAGAGAGAGAGAGAGAGAGAGAGGGAGGGAGGGAGAGAGAGAGAGCGAGAGAGAGAGAGAGAGAGAGGGAGAGAGCGAGAGGGAGAGTTGCTTCAACTCCTCCCTCCGTGGGCGTTCTTCTTGGCTGCAGCGGCCGTCACAGTCTCAGTGCTTTTGCTGCTGTCCTGTGCCTGTCTGCACGGCCGCTGTTTGAGGAAGTCGGCATGGACTCGCTCGCTTCTTGGAGTTTTGGTTGAGAGAAGCTTTTGCGATTCTGGTCATATTTATGCTGCGTGTTTCAAAGTGTGTTCCACCTGTAATGTATTATGTAAATTTGCAATCCCGCATCGCCAGCAATCAGCGCGAAAACGAGAGCGTTTTCCCCCATCCATTTTCATGAGAATGGCTGGGGTGAGAATGGCGTGACAAGTTAAAAAAATGCTTGCCTTCCTCTAGCCAGGAGAGCACTGTTGCCACTTAGTGGGTCGGTGGAATGGGTTGTAAACGTTCGGTGGCTCCAATAATTATATAAGAGATGTAAAAGGGTTAGATGCACATCCCACGGTCAAAAAAAAAAAAATCATTTTTTTGACGAGTCAAGTCGTCGCTGGCAGTGAACAGCTGGATTGTGTTTGACGACTACACTCGTCGTTGGCAGTTAAGGTGTTAATATCGGCAATATGGCAAATAGGCGAATCTCTAAAAAGTTTGGCCTATCCCTTTAATGTGTTGAGCAATTTTTTTCCCCTACTTTTTTTGTTTACTTTTTTGAAGACTTTTGAAGACCTCATATCATTTTTTCAGCCACTGCAAATCTTTATTCGCAAACATTTTGATGCTGAATAGTATAGCATGAAAATAATGCTGAAATGCAGAGTTTTGCCGAACCGGGAGAAATATTTTTCTGATATACGATTTTACCCTGCTATAATGTCACACTGGGAAAATTCGTCACTCAAATACTTTGTGCGATATTTCCTTTGAAAAGACACTTTATGGATAGAAATGGTAATGGAGCCAGATTACTTTTGGCTTAAATTGCCATTAAATCATATCTGACTTGACTTAACCGAGGAATTGCAACACACAGTATATGGTCTGTAATTAAGATAAACACTAAAAAGTCACATTTTCACATTAGAGAGGAGCAAGCTAGAGCAGAGGTCCAACACAATGTAGTGAAGATAAGAGAATATATCACCATGCTAAATACTGGAATAGCAATAGTTTTTCGGGCTTGAACAGTTGTTTAACTTTCATAGATGAAATGTGTTGCGATGCTGGTCACCCGCTTGTAGCACCACAGTTGAAAATGCCAGTAGGGAAGGTGGTGAGTCATTGGTAATGATAAACAACCCTATCATCCCACACAGATATGATGCTATTTTAGCTGTGACCAGCAGCTCTATAAGTCACTCTGTCGGTTGGTCGATCGATCCACAAAAAGTTCACCACCCTAGGAGGCTGAAATTTGTGTGTGTGTGTGTGTGTGTGTGTGTGTGTGTGTGTGTGTGTGTGTGTGTGTGTGTGTGTCTGTGTGTGTTTGTGTGTGTTTATTTGCTAAAAGAGAGGGGGATTTTGAAATGCAGCATGGCAGGGGCAGAGGGCGGAAATTTGGCATAGATGTCAAGTGTGAAGGTGTGTGTTGTGTTCATGACAATTGGCTAAAGGGGGGGGGGGGGATTTCCAAATGCACAGTGGCAGAGGCAGAGTAGGGTGGGCTGCCCCGGCCATCCTGCATTTTGGAAAATTGCACGTGGTCACAGCTATTGTGAATTCGAGCTTGTTCTTATATAGAGACACTGCGGAGCGCATGATCATTCAGAAACCACACCCAAAACGGGTGAAAACAAAAACTCCCCCCCAATCCTGGCGTTCTCCTATGTCGCGTGCATGGTCGCGTGTTGCACACAAAGAAGATGAACACTCCAACTTACTTCCTCGACAGCTAGATCCACATTTTTCTTCTCGCCATTCTCAATGGCTTCCTTGTTTTGCTCGGGAGTACAAAAAACTTTAATTGATGATTGATGACACAACAGCTTTTACTTATGTTTCATTCAAGGAAAATGACACTGGTGTGTGGGAGTCAATGGAGTGCTTTCCCCCATGATGGGCGTGGCCTATTTCATGCAGTGTCTCTATGGGCCGATAAGAACCCTATTATTGCACCTTTAGGCCAATGTTAATATGGTCTGAAATCGGTCTGGCAATCAGGATATACAGTCGTTTCTTTCCAAACCAAGCTGAGTTGAGTTGAGTTGAGTTGAGTTTATTTTTTTCTCGAACAATCAACCATATAAAATACAATAAAAAGGATAAAACACAAAACATAAACATTTGAATCTAACAAATTTCCTCAAAAAAGCAAAACAATTGAGGGAGAAGGAGCAGAAGGAAGCAAATGCTTATCTAGTCCTGCCCCTTCACAATATCATAACAAATCTCTTACAATGTTAAAATAAAAATAGAATATAGAAAAAACAAATTATAAACAAATCAAAAGAAAAAAAAATTACACTTTAGTGATCCTCAGTTTTGTACTTATCAATTAGTGTTTTCTTATATCTGTTTTTGAACAATACAATGTTCTTACTCCTTTTAGTTTCCTCATCTAAACCAGCTAGAGCAACTCAGGTACCCAGCTCAACACCTTTTTTGTAACCCAACATATAGAGTGGAAATTCTGTTGCCAATGCCATCAGAAATGCATTTCAAAACTCCCTGAGGACCCGTGTTTTAAAGGATGCCAAAGAAACATTCCACAGCCTGAACAGGCCGCTTAGTGCTTCATGGACGGTACAGGGGCCCACAGCATGAACGGGCCCCTTATGGCCCATTTCCATAGCTGGTATTGGTGCGGCTCCGTCCGGCTCGACTCACTTTTTTGTAGCTTGCCACCGGTCAAAAAAATATTACAACTTAAAGTGCCATATTTACAGAGCTAGACTGTATATAAATACACAACGCACTGTGCGCAAATCTAGAAACATCAGCTCTTTTAGAGGGGCGGGGACCTCACAGAGGTTCTAACTCAACGGATCTACTGCGCAGAATCGGGTTCCCAACCACGGCGACAAATCAGATGATATTGGCTTCAATAGCTGATACTTCCCTCAATATTTATTATAGCTCAGTGGTCGAGACAAGTAAGAGTTGAGACGAGTCGTACTATACAGTGCCATGTGGTGGAAATGAGCCATTAGTGCGTCATGGTACAGGGGCCCCCGGTTCACTGCATCAGAGTGGACGGCCCCGGCCACTTGACCTTTCCTCTGACATATTCATCCATCACCTCTTGGCCTTTCAGTCAGAAATGAGCAGCGGGGTCTTCCTCCTTATTAGGAAGGCATTGATTAAATTAAAGTAGCCCTCACACCCTGAGTGAACCACAAAGCAAGAGTAAATACTCACTCTTGCTTTGTATGCTGGAAATTGATAACAGAGAAAAATGCTGGTTTCACTCAGTAGATAGTGGATTTTGCTGATTGTGGCGACTTTTTTCAGTAGTGTATATTTGACATTTGATCTAATCAAGATACTTGTGAGACTAATCAAATGTCCTGAATTAATGCAAGGGAGTGCAGTTAGAGACTGAACGTACATCTGACCTCTATTTCAACTAAAAGTACAGTGAATTATAATGTCTTATCATTTGAATTAATCCCAGACAGTGACAGAGTGCAATGTCTGCACCAAGAAATAGAGCATAAACATAAACACTTGTTTATGCTCATGAATGCTCATGTAAAAACAAAAATCCAGGCACCTAAATTATATGAATCAAATGCAATAAAATGTCACCTTTACATTTGGGTTCATGATGATGCAAACACAATACAATGCAAAAGTGCTCTTTGTTATGGAGGTAGTGAGGCATACACTTTCAAGGTGTTGAGCCTTTAATCCATAGGAATGAACACATATTTATTTAGCAGGTTAAAGAGCTTAAAACCCACACTTTAGCCTTTGTGTAGATTGAAATTTGTTAAACAGGGCTATGCTCTTGGAGGCATAAAATGTAGCAACGGCTTACAAAGAGGTGATAGGTACTGTACATGGTCACAACCTTCTATTGCACCAATCCTTTTTGACTTTATTATATAAGAGGGACTTGGATCTGCTCTTTTCTATCTTTTACTCCTGCTGTGCTTTCTGCAGGAATTCTCTTATGACATCAAATATGCAGACCTCACTAAAAAGACCCTGGAGGTGACCGTGTGGGACTACGACATCGGCAAGTCCAACGATTTCATAGGTGAGCACAGGTGCCAGCTCCGCTTCTCATCAGTGAGCACAGGTGCAGTACGCCAGCTCCACTTCTCGTCAGTGAGGGTCGAGCCCAATGGCTTGACTGATATTTGTCCCAGTGGGCTAACTGGGGCTTTGGCAGAGGAAGCCACGGAAGTGATACAGAAAACTGTGGTTCCTCAAATGGCCACTTGAGGCTGTATCCAAATGCACATCATTCCCAGGCATTCACCCCATGTTAAAATGCTTGACTTTGTAACAGGATTAACCATACAGCCTGGTTCAAAACACGGTTTTGGCCTATATAGCTAATTTCACCTTTCATAACATCTGTATGGGGCGTGAACTCTTTCCGATTTAGAGTAAAATAGAAGATAAGACCATTTTTGGGGGGTCATTGACAGGTCTTCTTCTTCTAATGGCTTTCCGGCAGACTGGATGCCTTGCGGCACATTGCTGCCTCTCACAGAATATTGCACAAATTCCAGACTTGGGGGTCCACCCCCTCCGCAATGCTCCTCCCTCCGGCTGCCTCACTTTCCACTTCGACCACCGCGTTCCTCTCGGCCCTCGTACCCACACGCTGACCTCCCTTGCTGCTCGAAGGCTCCCGCTTGACAGCCTTCGGTCAGCAGTGATTAGCCTCAGACTGATTCCTCAATGACAGGTCACATCTCCAGTGATTGCGCAGCTTGCCGATCATGGACCAATAGCAGGCGGAACTGTGCCTCTGGCAAACCCCTCATCTTGTGCCATCTCACGCGAGCTGCACAAGAACCCCAAGATGGCAACGGCCACACAAGGCTTCAAAACAGGAGTTCGAAAACCAATGGGTGACGTCACGGTAGCTACAGTACGTCCGTATTATTACAGTCCATGATTTGTCCACACCAGTAACACCGTTGCCCCCCCTTTCCATCTGAGTCCACCATCTGTCTAGCACTTCCTAAGGCTGGAGACTGGAAAACAAACAAACCATGAGCTACGCTGGGAACCATGTGCCTTGTGTCAATCTGAGTGTGTTGCACCAAGGCGAAAATAAGGCTCAAACCCATCCTCAAATGGACCTTCTCTGGAGTGAGGAGATAAACTTTACCATAATAATCCAACTGTTGAACAAATTTGATCCCAAATTTTGCAGAGAATATTTCCATCAGCAGGGTTGAGGCAGCGATATAAGCTTCATGAACGTACAACATAGAAAACAGTAAATATATGCCTGCTTGCACATCAATCTCAATAGTCAAAGTCAATTTGATTTATTCTAGGAATCTCACGCGCTACGCATCCTTGATTCCTAGGGTGGAGATGATGTGCCATGGGTGCAGTTATGGAAATCTACCAAAATCGTGACAGACAGACAGACACCACCCACCCACCTAGGCACCATCGTGCAACTGTGCCCCATCAGCACATCACAGTTGCTCGAGTGACATCACTGATAACATCACAACTGCCTGAGTGACATCACAGTTGGGCAATCACAGTTGCTCGAGTGACATCACTGATGACATCACAATTACTCAAGTGACATCACTGATGACATCACTGGTCAAGATATTAGGCTCGTTTGAGATGAGCAAATGATGATGGTTAGAAAAGTTGTCCGACTTGCTCTGCCTGAGCCACGGGACTCTCGTGAGAGCGAGACGGGTGCAGATTTGGAGCGAGGCGCCGCAGTTGCCCCCCACCAACTCCGCCCGACTGCGGATGACAGAGGATGCATCAAGCTGAGCGCCCATTGGTTCAACACAGGTGCATTACAAACCCACAGTGAAGTGTAGAAACTTCCAATTTATATCTATTCCAAGCTGTCACTTTGACATAAATACCACCTGTAATGATAAATGGTAAATGGCCTGCATTTATATAGCGCTTTTATCCAAAGCGCTTTACAGTCAGTAGGTACATTCACCCATTCACACACCGATGGCGGCACGTTACCACGCAGGGTGCTGGCACACCAACGGGAGCAATTTGGGGTTCAGTGTCTTGCCCAAGGACACTTCGACATGCAGACTGGAGGAGCCGGGAATCGAACCACCGACCTCTTTTATCCAAAGCGATTAGTGGACGACCCGCTCTACCTCCTGAGCTACAGCCGCCCCTTGTAATGCTTACATTAAAATAAAAATAAGTAATCTGAAGGGCTGGGTCATTTGAGCAGTGAGTGTGGGTGGCACTAATGCACATGTTAATTTGTTTACAAACCGCTGTTAAACAAAACTGTAGAAGAAGAAAAGCAGCAGTGAGTGTGCAGTTGGGGGTGTTCGACTTGCCTCGCCTGACTGCGCTCGCCTGCTCTCGTCTGCTTTCCAGGCGAAGAAGAAACCTCGAGCTACTTGAGCTCAGCAGGGAAACAGTGGATGAATGGATCCAGAAGAGGGTGGTAATGCAACATTGAGGATGCCAACTGCCAAAAAGAATAAGAGCTGCTTGAGTCAGTAGGAGAGGGAAGGGACAACAGAGAGGGACTGAATGTAGGGAAACAGTGGATGGATAAATTCAGAAGGAGGCGGTAATGCTAAGGATGCAAACCGCCATAAAAGTCCAAAGAAGAAGAGTCGGCAGAAGAACGAGAAGCGGAAGAGGGAACGAGACGATGGCTTCCACCCCTGGGCTGAAATCTCTATTAATGGAGGACCCCTTCACGAAGGTGAAGGCGCGTTGCTCAGGAGGGATGAGGAGCGGACGGACATGAGACGAGGCACAACAGCCAAGATTGAGGAAGTGTGAGAAACACTGGAAACTTGAAAGAAGAAGAACCAGGTCTAGAGTGAGACCATCCAACTGTGAGAGGCAGCAATGTGCCGCAAGGCATCCAGTCTGCTGGAAAGCCATTAGAAGAAGAATAAGAGCAGACCTTGCTCAAGGTGGGCGGCCATCTGCTTTCGGTTGGGTTAAGAGAGACCTTCTCACTGGGGCTAATCCTGTGTATGTAATGACTTATTTGACCAATCAGATTTTGTAATTTGATACATCGTAAAACACAGATGTGGAGATGGCAGTGTGTCTGATATTCTCCTTGTGCCTTCTCACAGGTGGCGTTTCCCTGGGCATCAATGCAAATGGTGAGAGGCTCAGACATTGGTTTGACTGCCTCAAAAACAAGGACAAGAAAATTGAGCGATGGCACACACTGACCAATGAATTGCCTGGTTCGGCATTCAACGATTAAAGACCCTCCTGTTGCCCACTCTGTTGGCCCTCTTCCTGGCTGTGGCAGAGGAGTCCAGCCTTCCCTATGCTACTTCTCCCAGCTCTCCGGACCTGGATTCTCCCTAGGTCAACCGCAAGCAACCCCTCCCTAGTAACATCTCCTCTCTCAATAGGGCTTCTTCAAATGCCAGGTCATTATTGTAAAAGAGAATGTGTTCTCAATAATCTACCTGGTAAAATAAAGGAAATGATGAAATCAGAAAAAACTTAAAACCTTATGTTTGTGTTCAACAGCGTCACATAAACTCAAAAAAAGTTCGGTAACGTTATTTCGGTCGATTATTTCTCCCCTTTAATAATACCAATTGGTATTGTATTTTATATTGTTGGAAAGCCTGATTAGTCACCTTTACAACGAAGTACAACTTGTAAGGATCATGCATTCGTGGAATGAGCAACACAGCTAACCGTGTGGGTAGCGCCCCAATTTGTTTTGCCAAAATCCCCTGCAATATTCTTCTGTTGGTATTCACTCTTGTTTTGAGTTGCTTGGTGGATTGGATGATTGCATTCTCCCACAGTAATGAGGAAAAAACAGCACATATTGGCCATTTTTACACTTTATTCATTTTACACTGTCAGGGACCTCAGTAGTGTGTGGAAGATCACGCAGCCACAACAGCTTGGCACCTTGGCACCGCAAAGTAGGTGCCAATCAGGTGCCAGTCATACACCTGTGACTGGCACACACCTGCCAGCACTTGAAGCTCAAAACAAGAGTGAATACCAACAGAAGAATATTGCAAGGGATTTTGGCACATTTTTTTGGGGCGCTACCCACACGGTTAGCTGTGTTGCTCATTCCACGAATGCATGATCCTTACAAGTTGTACTTCGTTGTAAAGGTGACTAATCAGGCTTTCCAACGATATAAAATACAATACCAATTGGTATTATTAAAGGGGAGAAATAATCGACCGAAATAACGTTTCCGAACTTTTTTTGAGGAGTGCCCCTGCAACAGCCCCTAAAACAACACAACACATTCAGCACAAATACACCCTTCCTACTGTCGGTTTGATGATTGTGAAATAGAACAAAACTCCCACAACAGATGTAGCAAAGTTTCACAGTGTATGCAGAAATGAATCCCCAAGAGTTCACAGCGTTGTAGAAGATAGCTGAATAAACAAATCAGCTGAAAAATATATTTTTTAATAGCTAAATATGTTCCACAGTTGTGTAAAACAAGCAAGTCCTGCTGTCATTCACCTCTTATGCCAAAATAGGAGCAGTGGCTCTCAAACAAAGGGTGTGTTCATAGCAAGCATGTTTGGAGCGTCTACTCCTTCTGGTTCAGCCGTTTACAGTGTAACGGCCGGGCTAGACCGGGCAAGGGTCCAACGTCTTGTTCTGACCATGAAGTAACACTGTATTTCCGCTGCAGGTGTAGCCACCAGAACACAGCAGGTCCACTCCACGACCCGGTCCGCTTACATTGCATGCCCAGTCTAGCCTGGACCACTTACAGGAAACAAACCCAAAACGCAAGGTTTTATGGGTATAAGGAGATGGATATTGGCATCTGACTGCAATTGGAAAGCCTGGCATAACAAAATGAAGTGAAGGCAAACCACAGTCTTGACTGATGCTGCTTATATTTAGGTATTTCCTCAACCACATCTCTAACCTAGCAGAAAGGTGTCCAATAAACAAGCTACTTATGAGTCCAGGTGACTTTTGTTTACAAGCTCTGGTTCACTTGTAATTCAGTGTGAACTTAAACGAACCAAATGCAGCAAAGTAAACTTTTCCACTCTGGTTCAAACCACAATCTAGAGTGCCTAAGTGTTAATGACTTTACACACACAGATGTGAGTCTTATTTATCCCTGTGTAGACAGCTAATCAACATGAAACACAACACTAGGTGCCAACTCAATTTAGTTGAGTTACTGGCTGACTTTGTACTGCAAGCCCTAATCTAGACTATAGTGTGTGCAACCTACTGTATACAAGGTTTCACTGCAGAAAATTTGTCTCTACAAAACTCGCTAACAACATTTTCAACTGTAACGTGGAGAAAACTGTTATGCCGAGAAACGGCAACATTTTAAAAATGGAAAGTTTACATCAAACACTGCTAAAAAAAGAAGCATGTATTGTTTACAACAGCCTATCCTTGCTGAAGTTCAAGTTTGCTGCTGAAAGGGCAAACACGCCCTTGCTAAAGTCATTGCAATTGTTCAGCTGTGCAATGCAAGCTTTGCTAAGATGGGCCGGGCGAGAAGGAAGGAAGAATTTTTAATATACTAGCTATGTATGTATATTGTTACTATGTTGTTGCATAATGTTGAGGAGTTTTTTTTATGTAAACAACTCCACTGTAAATGTATGGAACAGAATGTACATGTTTAACCCCTTCTATTCCACAGTGAATCCTCTGAGAATGTGCACCTTAGTGCTCTGTGTTGTTAATATTGTTCATACGTCTCAAGGTCTGTGTTCGGGGGCACACATCTGGGAATAGAGATGGTTAAACTCACCCCAAATTGCTCCTGTCTAGTATATCACTGAGATCATATATTCTATCAAAACTATATTTTTTACTTTGCCTCCTCATAAGATGTTATATTATTTATGTTTGTGTATGTTTATTTTATTTATTTATTTTTACATTATTTACCGTATGTTAAGGTTTAAAATTACCCCCCCCCCCTTAAAAAAAAAAGAAAAAATATATATCGTCCTGGAAGTTTACCATAAATGTAATGTCAGAATGGCTTACATGGCTCTTGCCGTGTCCTTACGGATCAGTGGGCTTGGATGCACGCCGTGTGATTTTATAAGTTCGATCCCACATTGCAATCTTTGCTGCATGCCCCCCCTCCACTTCCACTCCCAGCCTGTCCTGTGAATTTCCTCCATATACTGCCTGGTTATACAGAAATGCCATACAAATAGTCCTTACTTCAGGATTGCTATCGGGCTTGCATTTTAACTAACAGCTTATTGGAAGTAGATTGATATTGACTTTATAGGCTACTGGCCTTGCCTCATGTCACTACAAGTGGTAGGTCAAGCAAGTTTGATTCTAGGAGCATGCTGATACTGTCAATGTGGCTGACAGTTTACTAATTTCAGCTAAAATACTAACTGCTAGTGGACAGTGACTAACAACCCTTGTAGACCCTAAACCATCATCATTGTATTTGTTGTTTTATAATAGATTTAGAACATTTAACCCATAATCTTATTATTAACATTGTGTTTTTCTAGTTAGTGTTATTTTTTGTTAAATTGCATTTGTTTTTATTAAGATATTTTTATTTTACTGGCATCAGATCCTCAAAGCTGGTTTAACACATCATCAGCTCCCAACAGCTTACTCAAAAGGGAAAACACCACATCCGTTTTCCTTCAGTCTTACTGTCTCATCACCGACATTGATTTGTGAGGCACAGACAGGCTATGACACCTTGTCAGCATTTCAGTATCCTACATGAGATTACAGTGATCCCTCTTTCTTCGATGAACATACAATACAACTGATATGTGATTTTTTTGTAATCTGTCTGCCTTTGTACGCAAGCTCAATATTATGGAGAAAAAACTGCATGCATATGTTCTTGGTTTTGTCATGAGATGACTTTGCCTAATGTTTGATACTGTTTTTCTGTAAAAATACACAACTGTGGATGCTATAAGATTATGCTATATAAGTCAGTCTTTCTTCTGGACAACATTTTGTACCTTTGAACACTATCGCATTGCCTGTTTGGCTGCTGTATTGACTATCTGGAAGCGTGACTTGATGTGAATTAAAATCTCTCCTTTGTTTTGGTTGCTTTTTTTAACACTCAGGCAGTTGTTTGCATTATTCTGGTGGATCTCTGGTTATAAAACAAGAAATATATAGACTCTAGATAGGTAGAAAACTTCCTAAGTGAATTGGTCCTCAGGAACCTGAGTCTCTCCATACATATAACTGAAACCATGTCCGTCAGCCATAGCTGAAAAGAAGGTGGGGAGGGGGACTTCCACTCCCTTAGAATGAGTCTCTTGGTGACGGTCGTCCTCTGTGTCAGAGACTGCTGCACAACCGTGGGAAGGAAAAGAGAAGATTCCGAGCAGCCAAAGATGGCAAGTTCCGCCTCCGCCTGAAGGGTTACTTTATAGGCCTTGGACTACCAATCAAATATTTTGGACCAAAATGTAGATATTAAAAGGCAAAACCAAAAAGCATGGGACAATGTACCCTCTAACACTTGATGCACGTCCTGATATTGCCGTGTTGGTGTGTTCCTGGACCAACATTTGCTCCTAGTACGGCCGGGGAAAACCCCCCCTGAACTAATTTGATTGGTCGCCGCAATTGCTTCTGTCACAGGTCGAGATGTGTGTCAGATACCCCTTGGTTAGGACTGTCATATCGGACTGTCATATCATTTATGATATTGCACTTTACGACTTTGCATCAGATTATTAGACAGGAAGTGGGAGTGGCTTAGAGGTAGTTTAAGACGTGGCGTGAGGCGGCTCGCGGCTCTGCCATTTTGCTCTGCTAGTCTGATCTAGGAAGCTACGTATGGGTGTGAGTGTGTGTGAATACTTATTTTCCAATAGCGTCTTATGAGCGGAGGCTGGTTGTAGCTAGTCTCCACACCCAAGCTTGAGCTGGCCAAGTGACGTTATCTGCATCGCCCCGACCTGTCCCAGGTAAGCTACTCCCATCTGTTGACTTCTTGTGTGATAACCTGTTGCAAAGTCGTTCTGTTGTTGTTGTAGCGGGTCTGGTTCATGTAGACACGAGCCTGATCCTATTTTGAGAAGCGACAACGTTACACTTCTATATTACTATATTACTAATATCACCAACACGGTGATATCAGGAGGTGTAACACTTGACACCTATCACAAAGTGGTGAGACAGAGCGGTAGATCTTGTGCAACTTAGACTTCGAATAATGAAGACGGTGAGTGACTTCATGCAAAACGTTACGTTACGTTTGAGTTTCATGACAAACTGCGACTTTCTTGACATGATAGTATCTTTTAAATTGACAAAATTTACATGTGGACCTCATGGCACAATTCAAACGTGATCAAAAAAAGTATTGTATCTCGCCGTTCACCACCATTCATATTTTGTAAGACCTTGGTATGCATGGTGAGGCAGGATGTGACGTCCACTTTGGCTCTCTATTGAGCATTGGCATAGGCAGTAAGTGATGAAGCCAGATGTTCCATTTATGCCTTCGCCAGTCTGGGGAAAGAAATATTGTGGGTGGGACATGCCTTCGCCATCCTGGGGGGGTAAAATGCATACTGGTATATTGATTCCCTTTCACGTCATGTAACGATTTCTCAAAACGCCAATGACTGTAATTAGCCAGAACAAGATTGGTGGTAGGAAGGTTCTGCCTTCAAAGTGTAGTCTTAGACTGAATTTCAATCATGGAAGACCAAATAAAGCATAGATAGAGCACCCCATGCTGTCATACCCCTCAGCCCAAATGACGTCACTAAATGACGTCACCATCTCCGACGTCACCTTCTCTATGACGTCACCTTTGCAGTGTGACGTCAGTTGCCCAAATGACGTCAGTTATGACATCATAAATGCCCTTCTCCTGGTACTATATAAAGCCCCCATCACCACAGCTTAAATCACACTTGTGCAGTCATCACTCACCTTGTGTCAGCATCACGCATTCATCCAGCATCTCCAGAGCAAAAAGCTTCATTCAGTCCATCATCATGTCTGAGTCTGAAGACGAGCAGCAGAGGGTCAACTCCGCCGTGGACGCCTTCCTCCAGAGCACGATCAACGCCCCGACCAGCCCTGGGCAAATCTCCAATCCCCAGGCTTCATCTTCGGGCGTCTCCTCTCACCAGGGGCCGCAGCCGCAAAAGGAGATCCATCGCCGCGGAGGTCCAAGTTGTCTCGCCCGGATCTCAGTCCGCGCAGCACTCCGGAGGCCGTGGCCGCGGCAAAAGAGCCAAGAAGTCCACCTCCAAGAAAGGTCCAGCGAAACGCACCAAAACCGCCGGCTCCTCGGCGGACGCTACGAGGCTTCCAGCCCCTCCAGGCCTCCAAGATCCCCTGATCGCAACGATTTCATCACTGGTCGGGTCCCTCATCGATGCCCGGCTGAGGACGCTCAGGAGCCCCATGCTCCCCACAGCAGCAGCCCAATCAGCACCGCCCCAGGTTCCAGGCTTGTATCCCCCTTTTCAGCCGGCATCTCTTCCGGTGATATCAGCCCAGCCAGCTCCGCTTCATGATCCAGGTGTGTGCGCCGAGTTCCCTCCCCTCCCCGCGCACATCCCCCCGATGAATACCCTCGCCTCAGCTATCCCCTCCCCCGCATAGCCTTATATCCCACTCTCAGCAAACGTATCGCCCAGGCTTCGGTCCATGATCCTTCAAGGCAGAGATATTAACCTAGTCAGTATTATCCTGCCGTCTGCTGAGTGCAGCAAGAAGATAATGGGCGGCCAAGATATATCGGCCGTCCTGAAATCTTCCGACCCCCGTCTCGCCAGAGAGCTATCACCAACCGAATTCTTCGTTGCGTTCGGGGTTCTCCGCGACATTATATGCTCAGTATATCCCAGCCGTCGCACCGAGTTAGATGAGTACATGGCACTGGTGGGAGACCTCCACCTAAGATACGGGAAAAGCATATTCTACCAGTACCACAAAGCGTTCTCTACAAAAGCAGCGCTGTACATAACTCGATCCAACACCCGCCTAGACTGGTCCGTGTTGGATACCGAGCTATTGGTACTGGTCACGGGCGGTCATCAGGCGATCACCTGTTTTTCCTGCGGCGAAGTAGGCCACACGGCTCCCCTATGCCCTAAGGCTGCCTTCCAGGCTTCCGGGAGCAACACCCCGTTTTCGGCCGGCCCACCCCCCCTCCTCCAGCAGGGAACCTTCCAGCCATCTCAATCAGACCGCCAGGGGCGCAAGGTAGTTATGCATAACAACATGGCTATTTGCAATAATTTTAATGAGGGAGTTTGCACCTATCCTAATTGCATTTTTCTGCACGTCTGCAGCGCCTGCAGGGAAGCGCAGCCCCGCTCCGTCTGCCCCCGCAGGATCCGCCCCCCAAGGCAGTTCCCCAAAAAAGAAAAGTTGGGATAAAAATCATAGAATCCCTTCCATCCACCCCCATCGACATCCCAGCCCTGGCTCTCGAACTAGCCTGCCACCCTGATCGCGTATTTACCGATCATCTCTTAACCGGCCTCTCCCAGGGGTTCAAAATAGGAGTAATTTCTCCCCCCACAGTTTCCCACGTCTCTAAAAATCTGCAAACGGCTCAAAAAGAGCCCAAAGTAGTATCTCAACTCCTTAGCAGGGAATTATCAAAAGGATTCATAATCGGCCCTTTCGATTCTCCCCCCTTCCCGGTGTTCCGAACAAGTCCAGTAGGCGTCGCCACTCGCAAATATTCCGGCAAAAGCGCCTGATTATAGACCTGTCAGCCCCTCATCACGGCCCCACTCCAAGCATAAACAGCCTCATTCCTCCCGAACCTTATTCCCTCCACTATGCAAAAATAGACCACGCCATATATTCGTCTAATCAAACTGGCAGGCAAAGGTGCTTGGCTTTCTAAAGCCGACATCTCAGACGCCTTCAAAGTCATCCCTATTCATCCCTCCCAATGGCATCTATTCGGAATTAAATGGGATTCAAAATTCTATTTCTCCGTAAGGCTCACGTTTGGGTGCAGAAGCAGCCCCGCCATCTTTAATTCACTAGCAGAAGCTCTATGCTGGATATTGCTAAACAATATCCGTCTCCCCGCAGTGCTACACCTGCTAGACGATTTTTTGCTCATCGACCCTCCGTCTGTCCCCTCAATCTCCCTAGTCAAACTCAAAGAGACGTTTCACAGGCTGGGCGTCCCTCTAGCTGAGGAAAAAACCTCCGGGCCCTCATCATCTGTCGAACTCCTGGGCATTAATCTTGACACCAAGCTTATGCAAGCTTCCCTCCCCCTCGAGAAATTGTCTCGTATCCGCGAAATAGCCCAGTCCTATTCAGCAGCCAGCCACTTTTCAAAACGAGACCTTCTGTCTCTGCTCGGCCACCTGAATTTTGCCTTGCACATTATTCCCCAAGGGAGGTCATTCATTTCCAGGCTGCTCGATTTAGCATCTTCAGTCCCCAGCCTCCTTGACTCAGTTACCCTCAATGAGGGATGACGATCCGATCTCAAATTCTGGGCACACCTGTTAGAAAATTGGAACGGAATCAAATTTTTCTATGACGAAATCGTCTCGTCTGCCGACGACTTAAAACTTTTCACAGATTCAGCCCCATCTGTGGGTTTTGGAGGGGTCTACCAAGGCCACTGGTTCGCTGGCACTTGGCCGCAGCAGTTTGCCAGCTTGGATCAGTCCTCCGCATTATACAAAATGTACCCGATAGTGGCTGCTTGTCACATATGGGGGCGCTTCTGGGCACGTAAAAGGATAGCAGTCAAATGCGATAATGCTGCAGTAGTCGCCATCATCAATAAGGGACGATCATCTTCCCCGGCCATCATGCCTTTCGTCAGGCGCCTAACCTGGCTTTCCGTCACCCATAATTTTATCATGGTCGCCAGGCACATCCCCGGGCATATTAACATAATCGCTGATCACCTCTCCCGTTTCAATTTCCAGGCGTTCCGCAGACTCTACCCCGAAGCGGACTCGACTCCGACGCCTCACCCCTCCTTTTCTGCCCTCACGCTCTCATAGAGCGTAATCCCCATCTCACCCATTTACTCCACTCGGCCCAGTCCTATATTAGGCAAGGATTGGCCAGTTCCACTATCAAAGCTTACGACGCGGCTTGGCGAATGTTTGCCATGTTCTGCCTCTCCGTCAACCTGCCCGTTCACCCCGTTCTAATTCCCACAGTATGTGCCTTCATTACTTTCTGCGTAGATGTCCGCCTCTTCCGCCCTCCTTACATTCGCAGCCTAGTGGCAGGCATCCAATTTTACACCAGGTGCCTCGACCCGGCATTTCCCAGTCTATTTTCAAATCCAGTTGTTAAACTACTATTAAAAGGCATTTCAAAAGCTTTTCCGTCTGCCCCCGACTCCCGCCGTCCCATTACTCTCCCCATGTTACGGCACTTGCTAACCAGCCTCAGACAAGGCATTCACTCCACCTTTTTAGACATCCTCTTAGAGTGCGTATTTTCCCTGGCCTTTTATGGGTTCCTCAGAATCAGCGAGTTCACATCCCCCGCCACGTTCAACCCCTCACGCGACATAACTCTCTCCGATTTAAAATTCTACCCCGACCACTATAGCATCTCCCTGAAACATACCAAAGTAGGCGGAGCCTGCTCTATAATCATTGCTCGCATCCAATCTCCCTTCTGCCCCTTCTCGGCCATGATTCAATACATTAGAATCAGGCCCCCGACTAGTCCCTTGGCCCCCCTTTTCCTCATTTCTCCCCATCATCACATGACGAGATCCTGGTTCATCCATCACTTCAAGACCACACTCCAGAAATGCAACATCCCTGCAGAGAACTATTCCAGTCACTCATTCAGGATCGGGGCAGCCACTTCAGCAGCCATGCAGGGGGTGTCCTCCGCCTCGCTTCAACAACTGGGGCGCTGGTCCTCATCAGCCTTGGCATCCTACATCCGACCAGAGCAAGACGCCATATTATCAGCCCAAAGATCCCTCCTTCCATGACTAAAGAGGCAACAAGCACTTCGTTGGTGGTGATCAAACTCTCCTTTTTCTCATCAATGCGCCCCTGCCCGGGCTATCCACGTCCACTCCCTTGCCTCTCTGCCATTGCCTAAAAAACCCCAGTCAGCCCCTCATCTCCCGGCATGCATAATTCTCCCCCTGTCAGCCCATGACCTGACTAAAGCATACCCCAGGCGAGCTCCATGACCCCCTGGTTTCACTCTCCCAGTTCCTGAAATAAACTTTAAATTCCTTTGGGGGATTTTCTATCTCATACAGCACTGACGCCCCCTCTCTCATAGCAAGAGGAGCGGCACATCATGGAGTCATACGCCATACTCAAACTGTCTGATTCAATAAAGATTGTTAAAATTGTATTACGAGTCTCTCATGATTGAAGTGTAGTCTTAGACTGAATTTCAATCATGGAAGACCAAATAAGGCATAGATAGAGCACCCCATGCTGTCATACCCCTCAGCCCAAATGACGTCACTAAATGACGTCACCATCTCCGACGTCACCTTCTCTATGACGTCACCTTTGCAGTGTGACGTCAGTTGCCCAAATGACGTCAGTTATGACATCATAAATGCCCTTCTCCTAGTACTATATAAAGCCCCCATCACCACAGCTTAAATCACACTTGTGCAGTCATCACTCACCTTGTGTCAGTATCACGCATTCATCCAGCATCTCCAGAGCAAAAAGCTTCATCCCACCACCTCCCCAGATCACCACCAATGTCATGACTCCTGTTGGAAACAAATCCCCTTAGGGGGGATTTTCTATCTCATACAGCACTGTATGAGTACTCACTGTACAGCCCCTCTCTCATAGCAAGAGGAGCGTCACATCATGGAGTCATACGCCATACTCAAACTGTCTATTCTGATTCAATAAAGATTGTTAAAATTGTATTACGAGTCTCTCATGATTGAAATGCATAACTGTCATTTATGCCACGTTGCGTTTTGTTCTTGTCTGTGCTTGTGTCTTGTTTGTTTTAAATGCTGCCATTTTGGCCAAGTCTTGCTCAAAAAAGAGATCAGATCATTGATCTCAAGTGACTACCTGGTAAAATGTTAAATAATAAATAAATCTAATAAAATAACATACTGCTGATCATCCCAAACATAAACATCCATGATGTCATAAATCCCACTGTGACATCATCAGTGATGTCATAAATCCTACTGTGACATCATCCGTGATGTCATAAATCTTCCTAGTGATTCCTAGTGATCGATTCCTAGCTCGATTCCTAGTGATTTGAAAGAAAAAGCAAAATCTGCCATGATTGCAACCCAGTCTCACATGTAAACGTCAACACACAAATGTTCATGCAGAAAATGTCATATTGTTGACATTAGATGTGTATTGAGATTTTCAACAATAAATAATAATAATGAAAAATACAAATTGATGCAGACTGACATTTTATTTTATATCATAAAGTGAGGAAAACTGTGTCTGGACAAGGGGATTGACATAAGCAAACTGACAAAGCTGATTTTTCCATTCCCCAAATTCAAGCCGTTTATCAGCATTTTTTGTGTGTGACAATCCTGCAAGGGGTTGTGGCGTACACATCCCCGGGTTTGGACTAGTTACCCTAAAAGTGAAGAAATGAGCTGTAGCAGCTCTAAGGATGAATGGTTAGTTCATTTTAATGACAGGGTGTCCGGCTTATTGTTTTGGTAAAAAAAAAGGGGATGCGCGCTTTTATCAGCATAAGATCTCTCTTCCAGCGAGAATTCGAGCAAAACTTGTTTTGCTTACACAGGAAGGGAGTAAGCTACAGTATAGCTAGTTTTTGTGCTGTTTATTCATAATGGGCTTAACTAGTGATTCTCATACTGGTCATAAAATGAACAATACCAATTTTGGGTAGCCTAACTAAAACGGTTGTCTTCATTTACTTCATTGCTTTTTATGCCAATCACATAAAATTTTATCCTGTGTATTTGGTGTAGGCCTGCTGCTCACTTTACTCTGATGATGGCATAAGGCCAAAAGCTCAGTTTGCTGTGTATAGACTACATGCACAACTTCTTTACTTCCTGAAATTAGTACAGCTTCTTTATTTCCTGTCCTACACTATTGGATGAACTGATTAATCAGGTGTGCCTGATCATTGTTGTGACTGCAGCACACCTGACATTAATCAGTTCATCCAATAGTGATGACAGGAAATAAAGAAGCTGTACTAATTTCAGGAAGTAGTGGAGTTGTGCATGTAGCCCATTGCAAGGCAATGTGCATGGAGTCTCCTTCCTATTTAGTCCTGTTTCTCTCCCTTTGCACGTCCTGCTATGAAGGTGTGCAGATATCCAATGATAACATACTTAAGGCTCAAATGTTAGCATGCGCACCAGACCAAGCTACAGTATCTACCGGACACACAGATGATCTTAGTGCCAATCCAATGGGCCAAACTCCCAAAAAATCTGATTCACAGTTTAGATGAAAAGCTCTTGATTTCTGCGGATTATTTCTTTCCATACAAGTGTGCGTCAGTGAAGTTGGGGATCCCTCCATGAGGGTATCTGGCTTATTGAAATGAGAGAAAAAGAAAACTCTTAGAAATCTGAATCTGGATATTTTTCCTATTAGCAATGTTTAAGTAGGCTATTATAACTGTAGAAACTGCTAGTGGTGTTGGTTAAATGTGTAGCCTCAGCAAGTGGGGCATCGGTAAGAATGAGGACTCAGAGGAACCAAATGCAAGGGTTTTATTTAATCAAACCAAATCCCTTGATGGATGATAGATCATCAGACAGGTGTAGATTGATGTAAACAGATGATTTAACCTAAAAGACAAACAAGATATTAACAAAGTATTCGATCAAACAAGGGAAAACAAATTCAACTGGAAACTAATATAAATCTAATTCAAATCAAATACTCAATCAATATACAAAGGAAATAACACTAACTATAACAAACTAACACTTACTTTGAATGATGCATCTGTACATTGACAGTCAAAGGGATTTGGAAGGAAAGGCCCAACAAACAGCCTTCTCCCACTGCTGTCTGGAGCCCACTGAGCTTCTTCTTCTTCTTTTAGATTTCCGGCAGTGTGGACGCTACTAGGCGTATTACTGCCCTCCGCAGGTCAAACTAATTCAATCACACTTCATATTCTCTGATACAGTCCTGATTCATGCAGAAACTGCAACACTGCTTTAATTATCAACTGGTGGCTCTTATTATGACCAAAGAAAACTTTAATGGAAAAGGAAGCTACTCCTAGACTTGTCAAACTTTTAAACAAAATTTGCCTTTCTTTTTTATACTTAGCACATTCCAGGAAAACATGCTTAACTGTTTCTTTCAATCCACACTCACATAATCCACTAGGATGTTTTCCCACAATGTACAAACACTGATTCAACCCACAGTGTCCAATCCTCAGTCTGCAAACCTTAATACTATCCCTTCTGGATCCATAATAATAAACACTTGTTTTTTTAACCTGAGCTTGTAATGAAAATAAATGTCTCCCCTTCACCTCCTTTTCCCATAACCCCTGCCACTCTCCATCCACTCCACCCTTGATTTTCTCTCTGAGTTCTACTCTTCCCAGGGAAATATTTACATCTATATCTTCCCTTTTCAGGCTTTCTTTGGCTACAGAGTCTGCTGATTCATTTCCCTCTATTCCCACGTGTCCCGGAACCCAGCAAAACTTTACAGCACAATCATTCTTCTCAATTCTATATAATAATAACAAAATTTCATACACTAGATCAGGTCGAGCTTTTGACTTCCCTGCTCTTAAAGCAAACAGAGCAGCAGCTGAATCAGAACATATAATTACCTGCCTTGGTTTTACTTCCTCTACCCACCATAAAGCCCACAATATAGCCCCCAACTCTGTTACAAAGACAGAACTTCCATTTGTGATTCTTTGACCCGATTTTATTCCCAATTTAGGAATACACATCCCAAATCCCGCTTTCCCACTTTCTGGATCCATAGACCCGTCCGTAAAGATTTCCAGAAATCCCACTTCCTTAAGATACTCCTCTATTTTTACTAATATCTCACTTTTATCTTTCTCTTTCAAAAAACTAAACTCGATATCCCGGTCAGCCATTACCCAATAAGGAACTGATCCCCACCGTAAATGTTCTGCAATTCTTACTTGTTCTAAACTCAATTTCCTGGCCCACTGATTTATATTTTGAAAGAAATTATTGTATTTGGCCTTGCCCCCTGTAACTGCCTCTTGCAAGAGACACCTAGCTGGGAATGTCTGAATACTACCATTTAGTTTTGCCCAGTACTGCAACCCTAACTTTACCCGTCTCAGACACAAAGGCATTTCTCCCATTTCCACCAGCAGAGCAGGAATTGGAGAAGTCTTAAAAGCCCCACAGCACAATCTCAATGCCTTAGCCTGAAGAACATCTAACTTACCTAACAATGACTTTGCTGCAGAACCATAGACAAAACACCCATAATCCATCCCAGACCTGATCATTGCCTGATATATTAGGTGCATGGTCTCCCTCTCTGCCCCCCATTCACACCCAGCCAAACTTCTCAGAACATTTATAACTTTCTCACACTTAACCAAGGTTTTTGTTATATGGATGTTCCATGTCATCTTCTCATCAAACCACACACCCAGAAACTTAAATACTTTCACTCTCTCCAGAGGAGAACCATACATATGAAGCCCAAATTTAGGTAACTTCCTTTTGAAGCCAAAAATCATAAAGTTAGACTTTGCGGCTGATATTTTAAAGCCCCATTTATCTCCCCATTCCTCTACAAAATCCAAAGCTCTTTGGACTTGCTTTAAACAAAATTCTACATTCCTTCCTCTTTTCCAAATAGCCCCGTCATCAGCAAATAAAGACCTACCAAACCCACTTCCAATATTACTAAATATATCATTTATCATTATATTAAACAAGACAGGACTAATTACACTTCCTTGGGGCGTACCATTTTCTATTTTGACAATCTTTGAGTTTTGCCCACCCACACGTACTTGAATTGTTCTATTCATTAAAAAATCCTTAATCCAATTAAACATTCTCCCTCTTATTCCCAAATCATACATTTTTATCATTAAACCCTCCTTCCACAGAGAATCATATGCTTTCTCAATATCTAAAAATACACCTACCACTATCTCTTTATTATCAAATGCCTTCCTAATTTCTTGATCTAATACTGCAACTGACTCCATTGTTGACGTCCCATTCCTAAATCCATTTTGAAAATCAGTATAAAGCCCCTTACTTTCTAAATAATATACTAACCTATTAGTAATCATCCTTTCCATTATTTTACACAGCACTGATGTTAATGCTATAGGACGATACGAGCTAGGATCAGATGCATCCTTACCTGGTTTCAAAATAGGAACTAAGGAACTATAACTGCATGTTTCCATTCCTTTGGCAAACAACCCTCTAACCACACATTATTAATCAAACACAAAATTTCTAGAATAACACTATCATCTAAATGTTTAAATACTTCATATGAAAGCCCATCTCTCCCTGGAGTAGTATTTGCACCAGACTGAATAGCATCCCTCAACTCTTTTATTGTGAAAAAGAAATTAACTGTACTTTCATTTTCTGTGCTCCAATTCAACTTATTCTTATTTTCTATCATCATCTCACTCCTCTTCCTACCCCTCTCCACCCCCAGGCTCCCAGAACTATGTACTGCTTGAAAGGCATCAACCAGCATATTTGCCTTTTCTATATTAGAAACTGCTTCCACCTCCCCTTTCTTGAGAACTGGAACTCCCCTCCTTTTATAAATTCCTGACATTCTATGTATTACTGACCACAACTGCCTTACAGGTGTCTCAGGGCCTAATGTCTCACAGAATTTCCTCCAACTATTCTTTTTAGCGTTTTTAATTACTCTCCTTGCTACTGCTCTTAATTTCTTATATTCTACTGCATGAGACACCGTTGGATATTGCCTTACCTTCCTATATGCTCTATTTCTATTCCTTACCGCTTCGTCACACTCTTTATTCCACCAGGGCACCAGCCCTCGGGGCCTAGGATCCTTTTTCATAGGAATAGTTTCATTTGCTGTCCACTGAGCTTCACCCAATCAGTCGTCCTTTATTGAGCCCAGGTGCGGCCCAATCAGGGCCCCAGGTGTGACTGATCAGGTGAGGCCGAGCCGGTGGGGGGATTCTGTACAGCCGCCCCTCAAATATAGCATCATATTTGATAAATAAACTCAGGTCAGGGTTCAGAAAATCCAGGGTTAGCTGTAGGAGGAAAGGCTGCCATACATCACCCAAGGGAGAGGGGCGTCCCGCCGCCCCATGAAAAATAAGTTTAATGTCACCTTTGCCGGACGTACTATGGTGGGTCACTGTGCGTTTGGGGTCAGGACAAAGGGATGCACTGCTCCTGGTTCCTCTGCCGATCTGAGTGGATAGGGCTGTCGATCTCTCTGGTTCACACGATTAAGGATGCCTAGGTGTTTCCTGTTGCAATGGGGACATGGCTTCCTCAGATTACAGTCCATAGCCATATGTGGCCCTGCACACCTCCAGCACAGCCTATCGCGCTGAATCCAAGCCATCACCTTCTCTGTTGGTAGATCCTTCAGCTCCCTGCATCTGATTATTGAGTGGTCATCTGAATCACAGTACAAGCATAGCGGTCTCATTTGCCGCCCTGGTGAGGAAGAGGGAGAGAAGTTGGTGCTGGTACTGTGTAGGATGGTTGCCGTGGGAGGAGCCGGCCTCGAGGTTGACCTCCTGTTTTCCATAGCTGCGATCCATATTCAGATGTCTAACCTGTGCTGCCACAGATTGACACTCTGCCTCACCCTGGAGCCATTCAGCAAAGTGCACCAAGGTGTAGTGGGTCCCTGGCAGGGTTGACCGGGCATACCGCACGAAGTTGGCCACTGAATCCGTCGGCAGCTTGCTCAAGAGGTGTTGTACATGGGAGGGACAGTTCAGCTCTGCTGCCCCTGCACTCTGCCCCATGGCCTGCAACATCCCCACTAGGGATTGGACTCTCACTGCAAAGGTATGGAATGCTCTAGAGTCACCAGGTTGAACTTTTGGGAGGTTAATTATATTGGTGATCTCCCTAACGGCCAGATGGTGGGGCTGTCCATACTGTTGGTCTAAAGCAGCTAAGGACCTGGTATAAGGCTGTGGGTCATGAGCATAAGCTAGTGCGATATGTCGAGCAGAGGGTAAATTAAGGTGATCTAGTAGGATATGATACTTATAAATCTCTGGTTCCCAGGGGGGTATCAGATTGGTAAGGGCCATCTTAAGCATGGTATACTCATGGGGGTCTTCCTCGTAAAGGCTAGGAAAAGTGGGTCCCTCGACACGTGACCTGTACCCAGGTGAGGGGCCTGCATACAGTGGGGGGTTATGCACTGAAGCTATGGGGGCTATTTGGGAAATATAATTACCATATTGATAGGCTGGCTGGTCAAAATATTGGGGCTGCAGGAGCTGGCCAGCCTGGAGCAATAGGGCCTACCTGATGGGGAACAGTTGCAGGGGGCCAATAGGATGGAAAAGGCGCTAGTGGGACCTGGAATGAAGGAGGCACCTGGAGCAGAGGAGGTGCGGGTGGCACCTGGAGCTGGGAAGGTGCGGGGAGCACCTGGTACTGATGAGGTGCGGGGAGCACCTGAGGTGGAGGCGGCGCAGGGAGCACCTGAGGCGGAGGCGCCTGGGACACCTGAGGCAGAGGAGGTGCAGGGAGCACCTGAGGCTGAGGAGGAGGCGCCTGGAACACCTGAGGCGCAGGGAGCACCTGAGGCTGAGTTGGCGCAGGGAGCACCTGAGGCTGAGGAGGTGCAGGGAGCACCTGAGGCTGAGGAGGAGGCGCCTGGAACATCTGAGGCGGAGGAGGCGCAGGGAGCACCTGAGGCTGAGGAGGCGCCTGGAACACCTGAGGCGGAGGAGGTGCAGGGAGCACCTGAGGCGGAGGAGGAGGCGCCTGGAACACCTGAGGCAGAGGAGGTGCAGGGAGCACCTGAGGCGGAGGAGGCGCAGAGAGCACCTGAGGCGGAGGAGGAGGTGCCTGGAACACCTGAGGCGGAGGAGGAGGCGCCTGGAACACCTGAGGCGGAGGAGGAGGCGCCTGGAACACCTGAGGCGGAGGAGGAGGCGCCTGGAACACCTGAGGCGGAGGAGGTGCAGGGAGCACCTGAGGCGGAGGAGGCGCAGAGAGCACCTGAGGCGGAGGAGGAAGCACCTGGAACACCTGAGGCGGAGGAGGCGCCAGCCTGGGGGGGGGGGGGGGCGCTTGGGCCACCTGCTGAGACAACGGCTGGTGGAGGTGAGTGGGACTTAGGCCTTGGCCACACTGATCTGTCAGAAAATGGACAGAACAGATAGACGGATAGATTTATGTCTGTTGCATGTACAAGTAACCTACTTGTACAGCAGGTGGCGGTAAGCACCTTGAAGGTGTCAGCGACCCGCCTATAAACCAAGAGAAGAAGAAAGCTGGCGTCAGCTAGCTGTTAGTTACTTATGTGGCAATAAAATGCCACCGAATGACCAGATTAGATGGTGAAATCAGACGGTGACACTGACTATCACGTTGTCCAACAGCGGGATGGTGTACACAGCATTAATTATAGCCTCCTTCACTGCCTCGGCCGCCATCTTCTTTGAAAAGTTGAAACAAATCTGGGAACGCCTCCTCTCGAGACCTCGACTGATTGGCTAAACGGACAGTGACTATCCGACCATCCGACCATCCGATATGTCCATCCAGAAAAAGTTCATCCCTCTTCAACTTTCTGTCCATCAAAACGTATGCAAATTTTCTGGATACGTACACTTATGAGTACCCCGGGGGGGATTCTGTACAATAACCCGCCCCTTTTTTTAACTATGGTGAATGGTGTGCTATGCACTTTAAAACTGAGACCCTGTTCAATAAAGTAGAGACGCAAAATTACGGCTTCAATGTATGAACAATGTTACAAAATCATTGAGATTTCCAAGTAATTTAAAATGCTCCCTTTATTTCCAATTCACTGGTTGGATAATGACTTCACTTCACAGAATGAACCTTTGCACAATTTCCATCCATTTTTCATCAAACACACTCCTTTGTAGTGAGTGTCAAATCCTGAGAGGAGCCACTTCAGAACAGGGTGCTAGCTGTCAGGTTAAGGTTATAACTGCTTCTCTGGATCCTTTGCTTTGATAGACAGTTGTTCCTATTCACAGACAGCCGCTGGATTCCCCCCAGGCCATACAAAAAATAAGAAATTGCACTTCTTCCCCCCCCCCCCCCAAAAAAAAGACATTGCAAGACATTTCGAGAGGCGAGATCTCGTCGTATTTTCATTGACAGTCGATGCTTCAAATGTCCTGCAAGTCGTGAGAATGACAGCTGTGTCTCAAATAAGCAACAAAGAAAAATCAATTAGCTATGTGATTGGCTATAGCCTATCTTTGTACCCGCATCCACTAATAGCCTACAATCCATTATGAACCAATATTGAAGGAGTCACACACTAATCATATCCTCTACTTGAACAAGCTTGCCTCAGACAGTGAGTAGTGTGGTCTTTGACTGAATTTCAATCATGGAAGACCAACCTCTACAGCATAGTTTAGAGCACCCCATGCGTACATGCGCCTCGTCATTCAGGGTGTGTAACTCCTTAGTGACATCACTGATGACATCACAATTGCTTGAGTGACATCACTGATGACATCACAATTGTTCGAGTGACATCACTGGTGACATCACAATTGCTCGAGTGACATCACTAGTGACATCACAACTGCCCCTTCTCCATTTCCCAATATCCAATCAGCTAAGGACATCTGTCTCTCCTGATCTGCTGAGCCAAGGGGGGGTCCTCCCTTCAACAACTGGGCTGCTGTCTTCATCAGCCTATGCGTCCTACATCCATCCAGAGCAAGCTGCTATATTATCAGCCCAAAGATTCCATGATTGGTGGGAAGTATTAATGCATTTCGTTGGTGGTGATCTTCTCTCCCAATCCCCGTTTGGTGCCCATGCCCGGGCAATTTGCATATAACCCCATAAGCGTCCTTGCCATTGCTTAACCTCAGTCAGCCCACGTCCTGTCAATTTGCACAACCCATTATCCCTGCATTCTGCTTAAACATCAGTCAGCCCATGTCCTGACAAGTCAGCCCCCGTCCTGACAATTTGCTCAACCCATTATCCCTGCATTCTGCTTAAACCTCAGTCAGCCCACGTCCTGACAACTTGCTCAACCCATTATCCCTGCATCCTGCTTAAACTTCAGTCAGCCCACGTCCTGACAAGTCAGCCCATGTCCTGACAATCTGCATAACCCATCATTCTGGCATTTGCATAAACCTCAATCAGCCCACGTCCTGACAAGTCAGCCCATGTCTTTTTATTTTTTTTTATTTTTTTTTAAATGTTTTTTTCCCGATTTTTTATCCCATTTTTATCCCCCGTTTAGTGCTCATTTGAATTACTCAATCCTGGTTGCTACTCCATCCTCTGCCGATCTGGGGAGAGCCGAGACTGATTCCATGCATCCTCCGAGACATGGGCAGTCAAGTCAGCCGCTTCTTTTCACCTGCCCGAGGAAGCTTCACCGGTAGGACATAGCACGTGGGAGGTTCACGCTATTCCAACCAGTTCCCCTCCCTCTGAACAGGCGCCCTTAACACTTAAACTGGTTATTTGTTCAATAAAGCTTATTAAAACTTCCTACGAGTCTCTCATGATTGAAGTGTGGTCTTTGACTGAATTTCAATCATGGAAGACCAACCTCTACAGCACACATGGGCAAAATACGGCCCGCGGGCCGCATGCGGCCCTCGGGCGCCATCTGTGTGGCCCGCGATGGAATTGCAAAAATCCCGGGCCACTTACTGATACTTATGCTTAAATTAACCCACTCATATTCTGGTTTATTTCAAGAAAAACATTTCGGCTAGTGGAAATTCTAATTGGCTGGTAACTTTAAAATCTAGCAGCCATATTGGCAGGTGGTCAAAAAAGTTCATTTCTAGCCCTGAGAGCAGGTGGTGACATAAGAGGAGTGAGTGAGAAAAGGATCAAATATTGAGTGCCAATGACGACAATCGTCGTCAATTCAAATACTAACGTAGAGTGCCAATGACGACGATTGTCGTCAATTGCGTTTTTTGACGGTGGGACGTGGATCAAAGCCTGATCCATCTCCTGTGAAAGTATGGTGGATGTTGAATGTGTAAAAGCTATTTTACGGACCCATTAGGTGGCGACAGTGCTCTCCAGATTACAGAAAGGCGAGGAAAAAACAGAGAAGAAGTCATGGGGAAACGGAAATCGCATCGGTATGCATCGATATGCATGAAGCATAACGTTAGCTGTGCCTGCAGCAGCCAATCTGCTGCCACAATTGAGCCCCTCCGTGTCCGCTGCGATAGCCCATCCGCATGATTAGTTGTGGAGTTGTTATTATTCTCAACTAGAAGCGATGGGAGCCGGTGACAAATACACGCGGAACGCTGTAAAAAAGCTGGATGTAGCGCACTTTTCAGTGCAGAGCAAACGCAGCACAGAGCCACCAGAGCCACCAGAGACACACCCACGGCGGAGGGGTTTGCAGTTGAGGGGGGGGGGGGCACGGGGGGGGGGGGGGGGGGGGGGGGGGGGCACGCAGGGCAGCATACAACACCGACCCAGACAGACCCAGACAGCAGGACAGGATTGGCAAACGCAAGCTAGAATATCTGATGCCCACCAGCAGTAAATCAAGACCAGCAAGAAGCTGCAACCAGCAGCGCACGCAGGGGCCAGCGCTGCTGGTTGCAGCTAAAAAATATTATTTTTCCAAACAAAATTCCTTTGTTTTCACTGTTTTATTGAAGGAAATTATTTTTGGGGTGTCACTACATCAGAAAATATTAGCTTCAGAGTCAGTCATGTGCTTGAAATGCTTAATTTCACAAAAGGCTAATTATCTCAGCTTCTAATTTGAAATGTCTCTTTTTGGTGAAATTAACCTATCTTTTCCGGCTCATAACTAAAGAACGGAAAATGATATCAATAAACTTTTTTTTGCTGATGATAGAAGAGAGTCTCATCGTTCTTTGTGCGTGTTCGGTGTTTACATAGTAATATCACACAATATTCTGTGGGCCTCGAGAAATCACTGAAAACGCTCTGAAACTCTGGCACTGGGAGCGTCCGTTCTCCAAAAGTGGCTGGCACTCAATGAGTTAAGACTGAATAATGACATCACAACTGTTAATTTAAAATGAGTTATTCCTCTAAACCTGGCTTCAAATGCCCCAAATTGTCCGCGCTGGCGCCGTTCGGCCCTCAGCAAAACCTGGTAGCGAGGACACTTTTTGTGGCCCTCTCTATCATCGAAGTTGCCCATCCATGGGTTACGGCATGACAATATTTGTTCGGCCCCCGGCAACAATCTGGGTTTCTCATGTGGCCCCTCATCAAAAATAGTTGCCCACCCCTGCTCTACAGTATAGTTTAGAGCACCCCATGCGTACATGCCCCTCGTCATTCAGGGTGTGTAACTCCTTAGTGACATCACTGATGACATCACAATTGCTCGAGTGACATCACTGGTGACATCACAATTGCTCGAGTGACATCACTAGTGACATCACAACTGCCCCTTCTCCATTTCCCAATATCCAATCAGCTAACGACATCTGTCTCTCCTGATCTGCTGAGCCAATCACCTAAGCGGTGGTGGTGGTATATAGAGCCCTTGCTACTACATCATTACCATAGACTGCAAAAATATGGACAACGTTACCCCATTGAATTTCTTCTTCTGAATTGAGTTCAAGTCATAAACGAGCTGGATGTTGCCATTTTGGTTTTAGTGCGAAGGTGGGGGTTGAGAGGGTGGAGCGTGAGATGAGCACCGATTAGCATAACCTATGGGGGTGATCTTACGCGGTGACAAACACGCCCACGCCAGTGCAAACACGCCCACGGCAGTGGGCGTGTTTGTCACACGCCAGTTCACTTCAAGCTAACTGAAGCTAGGTCAGACTGCTAGCAAGCTAGCTAACAGGCCATCCACTTCTGTTCTCCTTGCTCCGGTCGGGCCCGTGAGGAGGTGAAGAGTCGTCGTTCCACATTCATGTTACGTTGAGGTAGGCTAAATTAACACGAAACTACAATAAAAGTTTAACCAAAGATTGATCTGATATTGATATTATCGCTATTATAACGTACTAAGCATATAGTGGGCAATTGCAGAATTATGGCCAGATATTAGCTACTGCGAAACAACATTAACATGAATCAATGTATAACCACCCCATTATGTAACTTTTTCACGTCATTCCCTGAAGCATACATTGTATTTTTTTACCCCTACAGCAGCGTTTATCTTGGGTGAGTGTGGCATTGTGGCGTGCTGCAAGGTCTTGTGGATCTCCTTCAAGTGGACTGGTCTTCTGTCTCTCGTCCAGCAGGTGCAGATGTCATCATCATTATCCACGTTATTGATGATTATTTATAAAAAATCTCATTGTGTAAATATTTTGTGAAAGCACCAATAGTTAGAGAAGGAAACCTCTCTTTGCATTTTATTTTGTTTTGTGTTTTAACACATTCAGTGCCAGCGACGCCATATGGCGTCATTAGAAATTTACCGTAGAGTGCCAGCGACGCCAAATGGCGTCAATAACTCGAATTTTTTTTTTTGACGGGGGGGTGTCGATCTATGCCTCTTACATCGCCTCTTACAATATCAGAGGTATTGAATGTGTCTAACCTATTTTACAGAACCCTTAGGTGGCGACAGCGCTCTCCAGATGAGAGAACGTGGAGTGAAACACACAGAAGAAGTCCCCATGTCGTTGGGGAAAAGCAGGAAATCGCATCGCATCCGTCCGTATGCAGCTGCTTCATTGAAGCAACGTTTAGCTGTGCCCCTGCAGCAGCCAATCTGCTATCACAATTGAGCACCTCGGTGTCCGCTGCAACAGCCTCCGTGTCCGCTGCAACACCCATTTGCATGATCAGCCGTGGATTTGTTATTATTCTCAACTTGAAGCATGGGAGCTGGTACACGCGGCTGTAAAAAAGCAGGATCTAGCGGACTTTTTCAGTGCTGAGCACAGGCAGAGAAAACAGCAGAGCAGAGAGACACTCCTCCCACAACGGGGGGGGGGGGGAGGAGGAGGGGGGGAGGTGGGCACGCAGAGCCAAGTACACAACACAGACCCAGACAGCAGGACAGGGTTGGCAAACGCAAGCCAGAATATCTGATGCCCACCAGCAGCAAAAGATCAGCAAGAAGCTGCAACCAGCAGCGCATGCAGGCGCCAGCGCTGCTGGTTTCAGCTAAAAATATTATTCTTCCAAACAAAATTCCCTTGCCTTCACTGTTTTATTGAAGGAAATTATTTTTGAGGTGTGACTACATCAGAAAATTAGCTTCAGAGTCAGTGATGTGCTTGAAATGTTTAATTTCACAAAAGGCTCATTATCTCAGCTCGTAGAAAAAAAGCTCTGTTTTTCGTTCAATCAAGCTATCTTCTCCGGCTCATAACTAAAGAACGGAAAATGGGATCAATAAACTTTTTTTTGCAGGTGATAGAAGAGAGTCTCATCGTTATTTGTGCGTGTTCAGTGTTTACATAGTAATTATTAAAGAAATTATATGACTGTTTTAAAATGCATTGCGGCCTATGTGGCACAGCAAGCAACCTTTTGCCCAAGGGCCGTGGCACTTAAAGTGTTAATAAAAGTACTTGTGATATCTCACGTGGCTTTGATTTACCATCACAGATTTAGCCCAATTTGTAGAAAATGCAGATGTGAACAGCTAGGTCTAATGACAAATATGGAATATCACCCAAGGAAATACCACGGTTTAATGCCAACAGATAAACCATACAGATTTGTTGTAATTGTGAACACAAATAAGGGAGCAGAGACATGGTTTTCAAGTATAACACAATGTACAACTTTTATTCAAAGACAGGATTGAAAAATATAGGTCACTTGCATTCACCTCAGACAAGACGGGACACTACGTTAAAGTCTGAAATTTACCTAGATTTGCTAGAAGAACTGACATTTCAGCTTGTCACCTGATGTCACTATTAATGGACAGTACAGTAGTAAAGATTTTGAAAGTTTTGATTAATCAATCCAAGTCAGAAACAACATGTGCTGTGAGCCTTTTAGAATTCAAAAACCTTACTTCCAACAAGTAACTAGCCTGCACTAACTACTGCACAGTAACGTGTACAAATATTGAATGCAACAGTCTCGTTCTGGAGCGAACCCCTCAGCTGAATTCACGTTGGAATATGATATCAAGGCTTGATACATTTGATTGTACTCATACAGCAGTGTGGAGCTTAACATCTAGCTAGGTTGCATCTGGAATATGATATCAAGCCAGTAATGTCAGGTCTCAGTCGCATTCACGTTAACCTCTTAACGTCTAGCTATAGCTAGGTTACATCTGGATTATGTATAATATACAGTATAATACTACGCTCACTAGGTCATGACATTCACATTAACGCCTCCAAAAATCTACTGTAGCTAGCTAGCTAGCGTTAAATTGGTTACATCTGTAACCACGCTGAAATGTGAGTGCATTAACGTTAATATTTCAATTAGGTCAAACACACCTTACCGTTATGAGTGTGGCCGTTTTTGATTAACATTAGCGTTAAGTCCATGATCAAATCTAGCATTTCGGTATATTCAGTGTGTGTGTGAAAATGATGTTATCATGCTAGCATTATTAGCACAGAATGTATACAGTCCATGGTAAAACGTTAGCAGTGACCACCGACTTCATTCACTTACCGGAAAAAGTGGAAACCACCTTTCTTTGAGGTACGGTTAATACAACCAACTGCATCGCAAGAAAACATATTTACTGTCCAATATTGACAAAAAGACCGCAACACCACAAACGCGACCACCAGGTCAGACAATTAGCCTATTGTTAGCCACAGTAGCCTACCCTTCCTTAAAAATCTCCAAATAGACATCGGCCATCTGGTACAGATTGATGTCACGACCAGCTGTGCCCAGAACGCTTTGTTTCAAATCCCTCGGACCCGTACTGTAATTATCAACGGTTGGTGGTTCGGGTCAGCAGTCCACATAACTTGCGGTGCAGCTCTGTGGTGCCCGTGGACCGTGATGGCCGTGTAGCAAACAGGCTGGGCTGTGCTGTGGCAGCAGAGCTAACCTCGCGTCACCAGGCTCTTCTACAGCAGAGCAGCGCTCACTCACTCGGACACGCCCTCAATTATGCATAACTTTAAACCTTATCAAATGTAAACGGGCAAGTTCCCAAATATATCCCCCCCCCCACACATGTTATGAAAAGGTGAAATCAGCTATATAGACCAAAACCGTGTTAAGGACCGGGCTGTAATACGTTTAATTACAGTTAGAAGTTGGGCATTTAAACAGGAACAACGGGACTACTGAGCCCTGCCTCAAGTGGCCATTTGAGGAATTACAGCTTAAAGGAGGACTTACCCCCTAGATATGTATTAGAACAGTGATTTGAAAATACCTATGGAAAAAACCAAGAAATGACATATGCTCTTGTCTATACTAAACTCTTTGGCTGTGTTCAAGTCAAGAAATTTTTTCGGAAATGGACGCCATTACAGTTTGCCTACCGCTTCAAAAATAATTTATTTGAGAGGGGCAATATCTTTATAAATATCAACAACTAGCCAACGCTGGTGGCCTGTATGGAAACAGAAAATCTGAAAATGGTTGAAAGTTATATCAATTTGGTAATTCAGTGGCGAACTAGAAATGTAATTATTTTTCTGCATGTATCTCTATGGCAGCGTGTCAAATTACGTTACGAGAGCAAAGTGACATGGGCTCGTTACAGCAGCACACCGCACAATAGGAGAAACCCCCCGCTCTGGGGTAACACAATGCGAGATTTCTCCACATCATTCCCTCGTACAACTAGCGATAAACCGCGCAATGAAATCCGTTTTTAATTTGCGTTTTGGGGCTTTTCGTGATTCTTGTTGAAAGTTACAGCACCTATGATTTTTCCTCTCAGGGCGCAGGCAGAGCAGGACAGAGCTCTTCTCCTCCTCGGAGCACACACACACAGACAGAGCCAGTTGCTCTGCTCTGCTGACTTGATTTCCTGAGAAGTTGGCGTTGCTTGTACACAGTGATGATATTATATTAGCCGATATGTTTAGAGAAGCTTTGTCACGTTGTCACGTCGTAGTATACCGTTATACCTTACATTCCCGCTAAACTGCGACGAGATTTGTTTGCTGAAATGTCAGACTGTTGAAAGCCCCCGCCTCTCACTGCTGCTGTGTGCTGCTGCTGCTGCGGGTGCATGAGCGAGCAGACTCTCCCGTTTGACTGGCCGAGAGAAAGTGCTTCCAAGTCGGACTGATAGCCGCGGAAATGTCAGACTGTGCACAGAGAGCCCAGCTGCTGCTGCGCGCGCGCCCGGAGCTTGGGGCTCGTCCATGAGGTTTTACAGTACGACTCTCTCCCGCCTGCCTGGGCTGGAGACAGTGCTTACAACTCGGACTGATAATATAAACATCATCATTCGAGCTTATCCAGGTAATATATTAATAAAGTAGTGACACATTCAGCGGGAAACTAACTATAATTAAGACATGTGCCAACTTTGACGACGTTTGGTTCAATATTTTAAGAGCAAACTTCAATAGGAATAGGCTTGGAGTTCTGAGGAGCCGAAAGGGTACAGGGGGGGTAGGGGAGTAATTATCTTGAAATCCCATAGTCTTTGGGTCACCGTGACGTCACGACGTGTCAAATATCCCATTCATTTGAGAAAAGAAAAAAAAGCAGTGTTCGACCGTAAGAGGGCGATTATGCCAGGTATGCTGCTGAAAAATGATACAAATGGTAAAATGGCAACAGTTTGGTGTCAAATGTGGAAATTTTGACCAGAATTCTTCACACATCACCCCCAAAGTCATATATATTGGTTAAAAGCTGAAAAAAAGTGTTTTGGAGGTAAGTCCTCCTTTAAATAAAGACTTCCGTGTCCTCAGGGGAAAGGGGGTGGGGTTGCCCCTTGGTCATTACTCACATTTGTGCCATCATCCTCAGCTGCTGTTCATCATCACTGGAGCAGTTGTCTCACCCCACCCCCTCCCCTGATCACCACCAACGTCATGGCTCCTGTAGAAATCCCTATGGGAGGATTATCTATCCTATACGTCACTGACGCCCCCCCTCTCTCATCTCAAGAGGAGCGTCATCATATCATGGAGCCATACGCCACAATTAAACTGGTTATTTGTTCAATAAAGCTTGTTAAAACTTCCTACGAGTCTCTCATGATGGAAATATTGTCAGCTAACACAAAGTCGTTTACATCAACTCATTTACACGTCTCGACTCACAACACATTACTTTCGTAGTTTGTTATGCCTGGCAAGAGCCAGGCATATATAGGGTGATCAAAACCTAATACTACTCCTTCCTCAACCCCGTCCTCACTGGTGGAGGATTCAATCCCACGATCTCCTGCTTGGAAAGCGCAGGCGCTAACCGCAACGAGAGGACTCTGATTCACTCAGTTACACTTGAAGCAAATATTAAACATGTTGTTCCCCACCAGTGATGTAGTTCCACCCATGGATCAGTTCCATCATTGTCAATGCCGCCCCCTAGCAGCACAAAGTCAACATTACAGTGTGAATGTACTATAACTATACGAACGGGCAGATGAAGACCGATCTATAGTCAGCCCTATGGTTGGGTGGGCAATTAATTATCTGCCCCTCTGCTCATTTGCGTATGCAACTTGAGTAAATACCTTGCACTGGCTGTACCAATTGCACCTGCAAATGCTGCACTGCGCCAGGAATGTTAGTAGATCTGTGCCTATAGGCTACATGTTGGTCTAGTAGGCAGTTCAAACTAATATTAGTAGATTCCTGGAAAGCAGACCATGCTAGAGTACCACAGTAGTATTTTTTTATAGTATTAATTGATACTTATATAGTCTTGCTGGCCAGCCTCCCCTCCCTTCCATGAGAGGAGTCTGGCGGCACGGAAACAGGCTGCTGGCATAAGCCCTCCCCTGCTCTACAGCTGCTCTCCCATTGGAAGCGTCGATTTCAGACACTGCCGGATTTCCACTCTCCGCTTAAGAAGCTCTGTCATTGGCTCCGACCATGTCAATCAGAGCGGCTTCCGCTCGATCCTCTCTGTGTGTCGCTGTAAATAGTCCCCTGCCATCGTAGTGAAAACAACAACGCTAACTAGCTGGCAAGCTAACGGCAGAAACTTACACGCTAGCTCGTTGCTACATGCTGAAAATGGCAAGTTGGATTGTTGGAAACTATTTTCCAAGGGCACTGCTGTTAAGCGCCGCCCATCGCAATTCCATAATGGTAAAGTAAAGTAAAGGTAAAGTCCCACTGATTGTCACACAATGTGTGAAATTTGTTCTCCGCATTTGACCCATCCCCTGGGGGAGCGGTGAGCGGCAGCGTGCGCCGCGCTCGGGAATCACATGGTGATTTAACCCCCCAATTCCAACCCTTTGATGCTGAGTGCCAAGCAGGGAGGCAAAAGGGTCCCATTTTTATAGTCTTTGGTATGACTCAGCCGGGGATCGAACTCACGACCTCCCAGTCTCAGGGCGGACACTCAGACCACAAGGCCACTGAGCTGGTGACCAGCACCGCCAGAAGGGAGGGGAGGCTGGCCAGCGAGACTAATACTTATATAACCTGCCTGTTTAGTTAGTGGGGCCGTGGTATTCTGAGTGCTTGAGGGTGTGCAAAGTCCATTAATCAAGAGAGAACAGTGTTTAAAGTCATAAATGACATTAGAATGAACTCAGACTCAGGCAAAAATTCATTGCATTTGACACTCTTGACCACTCAATATTATTGGACAGGCTGGAAAACTGGGTTGGCCTATCGGGTACGGTCCTCCAGTGGTTCAGGTATCACGGAGGAAAGTGTGGACGATTCCAAGGGCCCTTGACTGACAGGGGCCCAATTTTTTTTTTTTTTTAACAGTGCACCTGAACGCATCATACAAGATACCCGCTGAATAAGTGTCCAAATGTTCATGTCATTCTGGCCAATACTCTACTTCTGTTATAACATTTCAGTCTGGAATATGGAATATCTTTCAATAATCTTTATGACTAAAAGGCTAAAAGTAATATCATGTGTAAGAAATGACTGTTCTACATTGAAGTAAAAAATGAAAATAATGAACTTGTTGGTTTTAGATTTATTTAGCTTCAAGAATGCATTTTTGTTTGTGTGACCCTCAACACAGGCTTTGAGAATCCCAGGCCACTTACTGATACTTATGCTTAAATTAATCCACTCATATTCTGGTTTATTTCAAGAAAAACATTTTGGCTAGTGGAAATTCTAATTGGCTGGTAACTTCTAGCAGCCATATTGGCAGGTGGCCAAAAAAGCTAATGTCAAGCCCTACAGGGAGAGCAAGTGGTGACATAGGAGTGAGTGAGAAAAGGATCAAATATTGGTGTTTAAGACTGAATAATGACATCACAACTGTTAATTTAAAATGAGTTATTCCTCTAAACCTGACTTCAAATGCCCCAAATTTGTCCACGCCAGCGCCGTTCGGCCCCCAACCCTAGGGTTGGGGGCCGAATCAAAATCTGGCCCTCTGGTGGCGAGGACATTTTTTTGTGCTCCTCTCTATCATCAAAGTTCCTGGGTTACGACATGACAATATTTGTTCGGCCCCCGGGCAACAATCTAGGTTTCTCATGTGGCCCCCCATGAAAAATAATTGCCCACCCCTGATCTAGCCTCTTAAATTGGTTCTCAAAGTAAACCAGATTCATGCATTTTAGTTTAAAATGTACACATTTTTCTTACAGGGGGCATGGCCCGCCGAACCCCCCAAGAGGGTCCAAGCAAGGTCTACCCACCACAATCTCTCCAAATCCTGTGGGAAACATACAGTTATTAGTATTTTCTTTGTTCTTAAAAATATACATATACATTTTATTTATAATTAAATTGAGCATTGGGCCTTTATATGAATGTTTATTTGTATTATTTCAATTGTCACACTCATCGATACATATTTGAGGTTTGTTTATTAATTGGGAAAAGGACCACTGGAACAAACGCCGCGAACATGATCCGGCTACTTTTTCAATCTGACTGACTACTCAAAAGTTTGGGGAACTCTCTGATTTAAAATGAGATATTCCTCTAAATTGGGCTTCAAATGGACAACATTTTCCGCCGCCGCCCTTAAGATGGCGGCATCCGTGCCCCCGATGTGATATCTTTTCATGGGGCCCGAAATCCCTGGCTAAGGCCCTGCCTCAGGTGATTATGGCCCCGTAGACTCACTGTGCCAGTGCATTGACCAAATAAATAACTGTATGTGCCAAAATTTCCTACAGCTAAACAAAGACAAAACAGAGGTGATCGTCTTCGGTCCCAAAGAACAAATAAGGCTTAAAATCACTGCACGCCTTGAGTCTCGATCCCTGAAGCCAAAGGATCAAGTTAAAAATCGTGGCGTTATTATTGATTCCGATCTCAACTTTAACTCCCACATTGAGTCAATCAGAAAATCAGCTTTTTATCATCTTAAAAATATAGCAAGAATTAGGGGCTACATGTCCAGACAGGATCTAGAAAAACGAATTCACGCCTTCATCTATAGTAGGTTAGACTACTGCAATAGCCTTTTCTCTGGTCTCTCCAAAAAAGAACTTAGGCAACTCCAGCTCATTCAGAATGCTGCTGCTAGAGATCTAACAAAGACTAAGAAAGCTGATCATATTACTCCAGTTCTTAGGTCCTTACACTGGTTGCCAGTGTGTCATAGAATAGATTTTAAAATACTGTTACTAGTCTACAAATCACTTAACGGCCTAGGCCCAAAATACATCGCTGAATTGCTCCCACGCTACGAACCGTCTAGACCTCTCAGGTCAGCAGGGTCCGGCTTACTAACTGTCCCTAGGATCAAATCAAATCATGGGAAGGCCGCATTCACCCACTATGCTTCTGCTAGCTGGAACAAACTGCCTGAAGACCTCAGATCTGCCCCAACTTTACTCACTTTTAAAAATAGACTAAATACTTTTATGTTTACCGTCGCTTTTAACTGCTGACAGCTGTTTTTAGGAGATATGTGTGGCCTCTAAAGGCTAGAGTCCAACTATTATAAAGGTTATGGACATTTTTATAATCATGTGTGTGTAATCATGTTTCTTATCATGATGTCAGGGGATTTAATATAGAGAAATTGATTTATTCTATTATGCAAACCCAATGAGTCCTCTGTCAGTTTTTAGCTCTTTTTGTAACTGCTGCACCTGTCGCTTAATGCACTTTTTATGCTCTTTCTTAAAGTTCTGTTGTGATGTTTTTAAATGCCTATTTTATTCTCTTCTTTTATTATTTTCTTTTCATGTGTCAACCATTTTATGTGAAGCACTTGGAATTGCCTTTGTATGAAGGTGTGTATGAAATGTGCTATACAAATAGACTTGACTTGACTTTACACAGATCGCCCTTGTGTGTACAGGAGCTATAGGAGCTACTTCTAAGATGTGTCTACACAGGAGCTAAGAGCTACTTCTAAGATGTGTCTACACAGGAGCTAAGAGCTACTTCTAAGATGTGTCTACACAAGAGCTAGGAGCTACTTCTAAGATGTGTCTACACAGGAGCTATAGGAGCTACTTCTAAGATGTGTCTACACAGGAGCTAAGAGCTACTTCTAAGATGTGTCTACACAGGAGCTATATGAGCTACTTCTAAGATCTGTCTAGTCTACACAGGAGCTATAGGAGCTACTTCTAAGATGTGTCTACACAGGAGCTAGGAGCGAGAGCGTACCTATGTTCCCCGGGTTCTATGTTCCCCGCTCCTGCTAAAAAGGGTTCTATGTTCCGCGGGTGCTATGTTCCCCGCTCCCGAAAAAGGGTCCTATGCTCCCCGGGTCCTATGTTCCCCGCTCCCGAAAAAGGGTCCTATGTTCCCCGGGTCCTATGTTCCCCGATCGTATGCGTAAAGTCGGAGAGTGCAAACCGCAATATCTCGAGGTTGTGAGACTTCATTGACAGACTGTATGAGGGCAAGACCAAATCAGCAGGGATGTTTACATTTACTTCCGGTTACCCCTGGTCCACACATCATAATGGCGGTGAACGGCACAAACTGACGTGTTGAAGACAAAAACAGACAAAGAAGACAAAAATGGTTTGTTCGTGTTGTGTTGTTTAATATCATTCATAACAACACTTTCACTAATGTTAGTGGAGACCAGACTAGCTAATTTACCTGTTGGACCAGACCAGACCAGAGTACACTTGAAGCTAAATTAAATTAACGTGGCGTCAGTAGCTCTGTCGTTAACGAGTCTGCAAAAAAACAGCCAGTTTGACAGTTGTAAACAAAAGGTTATTAGCTAGCTAACACTAAATAAAACAAACACAGAAGAATGGCTAGATACATCGGACAAGCATGTTTACCAACCGTTTGAACATTTAAATTGAAAGTAGTCGGCCGAAAACAACAAGAGGGTTTGACAGCATTTATTTGACAACACGCACATTTAAACCTGCCGCCTTCCCAAAGTGGTACGCGGAAGTAATGTTGTTTACATGGTGACGTCACGGTGATTTGGTCTTATGCACACATTCGAGTCTGACAGTAAAAATAAATTATAAGTTGGTCCTCACCAACTTATAATTTATTTTTTACTGTCGGATGATGTATTTCCCAATGTTTTTTTATAGGCTATTATATTTTTTTTTATTTCATTAATAGAGCATGTGGACTTATAGGCAACGAAAACAAATAGGCCTGCTTTAATGGCTTTCTTTAGCGGAGAAATCACCTCCACCGACAGCTAATAGGTGGTGGCCAGCAGTTTCTCACCAGTTCTTACTTCTACTTTGAATACCAAAATATAATAGCTACATATCAAGCGAAATTAAACAATTTATTTGAATGGCTTTACAGAACTTGTGCATGTCTGTGGGTTATATAGGCAGAGGCGATTTGTGCTGCATGAATATTGCAAATATTGATCTCTCTCTCTCTGAAAAATGTAATATTAGGGATAGCATGTTGCTGCTCCTGCTGCTGAATGGGTGCATATATCTGAGCCTATAGACTCGAGCTTTCCCTCATGCAGTCTGTCAATGAAGTCTCACAACCTCGAGATATTGCGGTTTGCACTCGCCGACTTTACGCATACGATCGGGGAACATACGACCCTTTTTCGGGAGCGGGGAACATAGGACCCGGGGAACATAGGCCCCCTTTTCGGGAGCGGGGAACATAGGACCCGGGGAACATACCCTTTTTAGCAGGAGCGGGGAACATAGAACCCAGGGAACATAGGCATGACCCCTAGGAGCTACTTCTAAGATGTGTCTACACAGGAGCTAAGAGCTACTTCTAAGATGTGTCTACACATGAGCTAGGAGCTACTTCTAAGATGTGTCTACACAGGAGCTAAGAGCTTCTTCTAAGATGTGTCTACACAGGAGCTATAGGAGCTACTTCTAAGATGTGTCTACTCAAGAGCTAAGAGCTACTTCTAAGATTTGTCTACACAGGAGCTATAGGAGGTACTTCTAAGATGTGTCTACACAGGAGCTAAGAGTTACTTCTAAGATGTGTCTACACAGGAGCTAAGAGTTACTTCTAAGATGTGTCTACACAGGAGCTAGAGGAGCTACTTCTAAGATGTGTCTACACAGGAGCTAAGAGCTACTTCTAAGATGTGTCTACACAAGAGCTAAGAGCTACTTCTAAGATGTGTCTACACATGAGCTAAGAGCTACTTCTAAGATGTGTCTACACAGGAGCTAGGAGCTACTTCTAAGATGTGTCTACACAGGAGCTAGGAGCTACTTCTAAGATGTGTCTACACAGGAGCTATAGGAGCTACTTGTAAGATGTGTCTACACAGGAGCTAGGAGCTACTTCTAAGATGTGTCTACACAGGAGCTAGGAGCTACTTCTAAGATGTGTCTACACAGGAGCTAGGAGCTACTTCTAAGATGTGTCTACACAGGAGCTAGGAGCTACTTCTAAGATGTGTCTACACAGGAGCTATAGGAGCTACTTCTAAGATGTGTCTACACAGGAGCTAGGAGCTACTTCTAAGATGTGTCTACACAGGAGCTAAGAGCTACTTCTAAGATGTGTCTACACAGGAGCTAGGAGCTACTTCTAAGATGTGTCTACACAGGAGCTAGGAGCTACTTCTAAGATGTGTCTACACAGGAGCTAGGAGCTACTTCTAAGATGTGTCTACACACCCTGCTGAAAAAACCAGCATGCACCAGCATAGCTTTTTATGCTGGTGTACCAGCATCCCAGCATCACATGCTGGGATGCTGGTAAATTTGTTGTGTTTTGAAAACACAACAAGTTATGCTGGTGTACCAGCATCCCAGCATGGGATGCTGGTGGTGTGACCAGCATGGGATGCTGGTGGTGTGACCAGCATGGGATGCTGGTGGTGTGACCAGCATGCAATGATGCTGGTATGCTGGTGGTGTGACCAGCATCCCATGCTGGTCACACCACCAGCATGGGATGCTGGTGGTGTGACCAGCATGCGATGATGCTGGTATGCTGGTGGTGTGACCAGCATGGGATGCTGGTCACATATGCTGGTCTTGTGACCAGCATGGGAAGCATACACCAGTACACCTATGCTGGTGTGCTGGTGTGACCAGCATACACCAGCTATTCTGGTGTCAAAACACAACATGCTGGTCTATGGTTGAATGCTTGTTAACCAGCACCCCATGCTGAGAGTAGTCAGACCAGATAAACATCACAAAAGTAATCTTTCTTGAACTAGTTAAATGAAGACTATTTCAGGTTTACATAACAATATAATTATTTATTAAATAAAAGCAACACAGAGAGGGAGTGGGAGAGAGAACCGCACATACAGCAGTGCACCTGAACAGTCAGCCTGTACCTGTCTTTATGTCAAAAGTATTAAAAGTAAAAGTGTGACTCAACTCAATTAATGTGCTGAAGGCAATTAAAGACTCATTACAATTAAACTCAATTAAATAATAAAACTACTGACTAATTAACAATAACACAACAAACAGGCAACATCACCCGACAAGAAAAGAGGTCACCCCAGGAACAGCTGGAGAAGAGGTGTGCAGGCAGAAATGTCTGGGAGCAGGCTCAATTGGGGAGAACAGGGAAGAACCGCCAACCACCGACATTTTGTCAATAGCCTATGCTCCCTTGAGGAGCAAAGGCCTTAAGTCAAATCAGAAGTAGAGAATTCCACTGAAAAACAATGCAGATTTATTTTGCACAAAATCTCACAATCCTAAAAACTTTATGGAAAAAAACAATGTTTTGCAGGCATTCATTTACCGTAATTAATTAATTTCAGTTATTGAGAGTTGATTTGAGTTCAGTCGTGGACCAGTGATGTCATTCACAAATCACAACTTAAATCAACTCTCAATAACTGTCAAACTAAATGAATGCCTGCAAAACGGTTTACAGTTTTTGGATATGTGTGAGATTATGTGCAAAATAAATCAGCATTGTTTTTCGGTGGAGTGTCCCTTCAAGTGCTATTCTTTGCTTGTTTGTTTATGTCCATTATTTTCTCTGTGATGTAGCATCCAGGCTTCCCCACTCGAGCTTCCACATCTGCTTCACCCAGGTTTTGGTTCTGGAGCCATTCTTTGTATCAAACTGAAAAGCAAACAGAGATAAATTAGTGGCAGAGTAACACTGTTCTTTGGTCAATATTTCAACTGCCATTTGAAAAAGTGCTACACAAAAGTGACGCATGAGCTACTTTGAAAATTATTTCACTGTACTGTCTGCCCAGGGTCTAGCTGTACAAAGACCTTTCTGGCTCACAGCCCGATTGGTCCCAAGTTCCCAACACATTTTAAAATTCATCTTGAAGTTGATAAGTCAGATACTGTAAGTGGGGGCGTTAAATCGCACCTTTCTGATCCACCTTGGAACCTGGTAAAACAGCTCATCCATTCCAGACACATTACAATTTGGTAAATAAGAGTCCAAATGCAGTGACACATGCATTAGGTTCCATGGGATCATGGCATCAGCTATGTGCACAAATCATTTATTTAACAAGCCAGTCACCTTTAATTAAAACTACAGCCACCCACAGGATATGTCCATCTAGATCGTTTTGGTGTGAGTTGCTGAGTTTTGGAACACCGGCCATGTTGTGGTGCTCAAAGCACACACAAAAAATAAAAATAAAATAAAATAAAATCCTTTCCAGAAAGGATAAAAAGCAAGTAGGCCTAGAGGACCACAGGAATAGGTTTTTGGAGAAAAGAAAAGTTCTCAACTTACTTAACAGATTAATGTGTGTCCTCCACTGGCTGTTTCTCCCTCAATGTATGATATCTCATCGAAAACCTACACACACACAGTATATAGACAAAGAGACAGTGTCCATTAGAAAAGCATGTGTGAAAAGCAGCACTTGCCCCTCCCTCATTACCACCACTGAGGTGCCCTTGAGCAAGGCCCTTAACCCCTTAATGTGTGTGTGAGTGCGAGCAGGGCCCACTTGAAAAAGAGATGGAAATGTCAATATGGTTACATCCAAGATCTACAGAGCATTACAGGGAAACAGTTTAGTGACTGTAATATTTGCACAATTGAAAAGTGAAACCCAACGAAAAAGGTCTGGGTCAGTTTCTCTAGCTTTACTTTACACATCACAAATACCAGGTAAGGTAGAGCTTTCCCCCTGTTTTCATATTTATACAGTAATTAAATCAGCTCCACCATTAAAGTCGAAGTGAACCGGAACGGAATGCACCAGCGCGAGCGTCAGACACTGAAAACGAATTGAGAGGCGGACCATATACGTGTCGATGATTTGATTTGACAATTCTGAGGACTGGCTTTGGGATTGGCCAATCCTGGCGTGTTCCACCCGCAAATCCAGTGGGATTCAGCCTGTTGTCATGCTACACGAGTGGGATCCGCAGAGTACCAGGGAGCCAGCTGCTTTGTGCGGGGAGAGCGGACAATCCGATTCATAGGTGCTGCCCGCCCGCCTGGAATCTCCGAGAGACGACCCCTGACAGCCAGGCTCGGAGGCGCGCGCCATTATCGTTATAAATGTAAATAATATTCCTGGAATGCGTGTTTTAACGAGCCAGTTACATTTCTTTGCATTCTTAGACATTACCGTTTGATTTAGTTTGCATAATTGCTCAAGTTAGTAGTTAGTTTATGGGCTAGAAACTCTGCCAGATGACAGGCAAGGCGCCATTTTCGCCTTCATTTGGAAGAGAAAATGATCCTGTAATGAAGATTTGATTGACAGCTGAACCAAAATACTAAACTAAATACTAAACCAAAATACTAGCCTGTTACAATATAGAATTATCACCCAGCCTGAGCCATAACGCCACCACAAGCGCGCGCACACACGCACACACACACACACACACACACACACACACACACACACACACACACACACACACACACACACACACACACACACACACACACACACACACACGCACACACACAGAGCTGAAGGTGAGAGCAGCGATCTATCACGGTAAAAAAGTGTTCCCCCCTCAGTGGCCACTCTCCTTCTTACAAGTAATTGACTAACGTGAATAACCTCTTTCTGTCGTAGTAAATAACACACAAGTTAAGCCTACTTCACTCACCTCCACAAATAATCTGCTTCAAGCCGCCGGTTCGTTGTTTCTGGAGTTTATTTGAAGACCGGAGCAGTGAGTGCTGTACTGACAATTGACAAATGGTGCAGACAGGTCCAGCCGCGCGAAAGTTTGGAGATGGTCTCGCGCAGCATATCAGAGGCGTAGTGATACTCAGTTCCATAAAATAGTTCCAATTGAATGGAGGGTATGCAGCACGGACGTCACTTTCCCACTGGAACATGCCCCCTCAATCGGGACTGGCAAAACCTAAAACCTATGGGCAAAACATTCAGCAGGTTCTCTGTTGTTTGGAGCAGTAGGTGTCATTAATCTAGGCTGATTACTGCATTCAAAATCAGTCTTGCTGTCACTCAGTGGGCGTGACCATGCAGTGACTTCTGCCTGTGACATCACGTGCATACCCTATGGGAAAACTGGCCTCAGAAATGAGTCTGACCCACGGCCACCTAGAGTTTATATTAATTAAAGCCTCTGTTACAGTAGAAAACATTACATAGCTTGAAAGTAATAATAGTAATAATAATGACAACAACAACAACAACAACAACAACAATAATAATAATAATAATAATAAAATAATAACAATAACAATAACAATAAAGGTAATAATAATAATAATAATAATAATAATACATTCATGTGTAATGTTATTTTAAAGGACTATGCTTGATATAGAATTGCATTAGTCTCTTGTATTGTGTTATATTAGCCTGTTACCCTGTAAGGTGTTTTGTTGGGCATGGTTAAAACTTTTTTCTTGTGTGTTGCGTTATTTGTTGCTTATGTTATAACTTGGCCCTGTACCATTTATTTTATCTGGCAAGCTGTCAATGGAGGCCAGAAGACGATACAAAATATAAAAAAGAAGGCATATAACCCTAGCCTGGGTAAACCCAGCCTCCACGTGACCTGCTCTCAGACCTGCTCTGCTCTCGTAGTGACTGAGAGCAGGTCTGAGAGCAGGTCACGTGGAGGCTGGGTTTACCCAGGCTAATATAACCCACCCTATAACCCATAGGGGATGGGTGATGGGCCAGATTGTTTCCCAAACTTTTTCACATCAAGGTCCCCTAAACTAGACCACAGACCCCCAATTTTGTGCCAGGGTCCCCCATCCAATAAAACTTTTGCTTTTAGATGTTTTCCTCATGGTTGCCATGGCAGCCATTTTACTTTCCACTATAACCTAATTATTTTTGCATCAAATCTCCTGAACCAAACATGATGACAGAAAAGGTGATGTCTACCCCTTACTGTATGTTTTCATGGTATGATCCAGTGTAGGAAATTAGCCAGGGCAAGGCCAAATATGCTCTAATAAATCTCAGAATGCACCAAAAAAACATGATCAAGGGGCAAAAATTGTCCCCAAGATTTTGATAGGCCTAATTATATTCTCATTACATTAATTACATTTTCATTTGCTTCTCTAACACACACTAACACAATTACCTTTTGTAAAACACCCCAAAAAGGGACCTGGGCTTGGCCTGGACACGAAAGTTAAAATTAAATCCATGCCATGGACCAGCAGGGTACAGAGGAGGTCATTTCCATTGTGGAGCACTTCACAATCTCCTCCACCAGCATGACCATGCTGGTCAAGCAATCCCCAGCACAACCATGTTGGTCCACCAGCTTCACCATGCTGGTCCAGCAACTTCACCAGCTTTACCATGCTGGTCCACCAGCTTCATCAGCATGACCATGCTGGTCCACCAGCTTCACCAGCTTCACCATGCTGGTCCACCCGCTTCACCATGCTGGTCCACCAGCTTCATCAGCATGACCATGCTGGTCCACCAGCTTCACCATGCAGGTCCACCAGCTTCACCAGCTTCACCATGCTGGTCCACCCGCTTCACCATGCAGCTCCACCAGCTTCACCAGCTTCACCATGCTGGTCCACCTGCTTCACCATGCTGGTCCACCAGCTTCATCAGCATGACCATGCTGGTCCACCAGCTTCACCAGCTTCACCATGCTGGTCCACCAGCTTCACCATGCTGGTCCACCAGCTTCACCATGCTGGTCCAGCAACTTCACCAGCAAGGCCATGGTAGTTTACCAGCTTCACCAGCAAGCGTTAGCTGGTGGACCAGCAAGGTAATGCTGGTCCACCAGCATCAGACCAGCACTAACCAGCATAGACCAGCATCAGACCAGCACTAACCAGCATAAACCAGCATAGACCAGCAAGAAATTCATGCTGGTCTATGCTGGTTTTTTCAGCAGGGCAGGAGCTAGGAGCTACTTCTAAGATGTGTCTACACAGGAGCTAAGAGCTACTTGTAAGATGTGTCTACACAGGAGCTAGGAGCTACTTCTAAGATGTGTCTACACAGGAGCTAGGAGCTACTTCTAAGATGTGTCTACACAGGAGCTAGGAGCTACTTCTAAGATGTGTCTACACAGGAGCTAGGAGCTACTTCTAAGATGTGTCTACACAGGAGCTATAGGAGCTACTTCTAAGATGTGTCTACACAGGAACTAGGAGCTAAGATGTGTCTACACAGGAGCTATAGGAGCTACTTCTAGGATATGTCTAGACCCCTGCCTGCCAACACCAGGGTTGTTCTCAGGATTTCATCAGGGTGTCACGGGGAAGAGATTAACGCTTTGCCCCTGTCCTCCATTTGACATGCCTTTTGATTCCAAAGCTGCACAGAAACTGGGTGCAGTAGTTCCTTTAATCCGTCAGCAAAGTCCCAATGTCAGCTCTTACCACCTAATTATATTATTTCCAGAAAATGTGGTCAACCAGTGTGTGTGATTCTCCTGGATGGATCAGACACCTGGGTGGACTCAATGATTTCCACACATCATGTGTCATTACGGTATGTATAATTCCTCCTGTTCATCGCAGCTGTTAAAAAATGCCCTTGCACAGCACAACCCAAGCTCAAGCTCTTAACGTTTAACCATTTGCAGCAAGGACATCCTTTTTACCTTCTCACAAACACCATGTTCATGAAAATTTCAAGGAAATATTTTTAAGATGAGATGTTACATTTAAATGATGAGACACCAGAAAGGCCTTGTATAATGCTTGTAAAGTTGGATTTAAAGTCCACAAACAAAAATGACACAATGAATCTCCATTCAACCAAGGCTGTAGCTAAAGTTTAATGATGTTAGGTCATGTTCAAGCAGAGCAGCTTTGAGGGTTCATTAACCATTTTAGATGGAAGCCACAGAGAGGGGTGCAGTCAGACGCATTGAGGGAGGGACAGAGGGTGAAAGATGTGAAGAAAGAGAAAGACTGTTCTCAGTAAGGGCCATTGTCACTCTGTCCACCTACATGTAAAACTCATCTGGATGCAGCAAGTCCAGGCACGTTCTCCAGGGCTTATCAAAAACGCATTCTGGGAAATGTAGAAAATAACTAGTAGAAGCAGATGAGGCAGGTTAAAAGAAAGTGGATTATGATACACCAACAAGGTAGCGTTAAATTAAAACTTTTCATCACAACGTCACAGATTAATGATGCCGTGTGAAGGTATGTGAGGGTGGAATTTTCCTTTGGTTATCGATCCTCCCTAATACTGGCTGCTGTCGCTTTCATCCTCAATATCCCATTACCCACAAGCAATGCGGAAATTATATTCTCCACACCGGCAAACAAGCAGAGTGACAAAAGGAGCCGGTGTGCCGCTATTCCCCCAGTTCCCCTCCCCCCGAGCAGGCGCCCGACTGACCAGAGGAGGCACTAGTGCAGGTACCAGGACACATCCCCCACCGGCTTCCCACCTGCAGACACAGCCAATTGTGTCTGTAGGAAAGTCTGACCAAGCCGGAAGTACCGCTGCCGGGAATTGAACCCGGGTTTCCGCAATGCTTTTACCTCTACACTACCCAGATGCATTTACAGGAAAATGTTGTGTGGCCTTGGGTTTTTTAGGAGTAAAATCACCAAAGAAACTGAAGTAGCGGAATTCCAAAAATTAGATAAAGCATTTTCATGGGTTCAGCCTGGAGGAGACACTGGGCTCTATCTTCCCCCTGGCCTTAGGCGCTAAACTGGCGTTGAACGCAAAAAAACACGCTTTGCGCCTGCCTACCCGTAGACTCAGCTCTCAGTCTTAATCCGTTTCACTACTGTAAGACTGAGAATATTACTATTTAAATCTTTTCATAACGTTAGGTGGTGCTGTTGGAAGCCTTGCATCGGAGAACCAATCATGAGCGTTGTGGGCGGGCCTGCTTTCTGGGAGCAGTGACGCTCATGCAGAACCGGTGCTGTCGCGTTTGCGGAGAAATATATTAATCACTTCGAAACAAACATAACCTGTTAATATGACGTGTTTCATCCGGCCCCGGCGGCTAGAGGTCTTTCCCCCAGCGATAAGCCCGACTCCCGAGGCTACGTTACAGAGCCTGCTGATGACTCACAGTAGCAAGCGGACCACTTCCGGGTAAGAACAATTATTGTCAAATAAACAACAGGTATAAACTCTCTTTGCAGCACATCAGTGTCTTGCTCTATATTGGAACTATGAAACATTGCATTGCCGCTACCAAATAAAATTCTAATAATAAATGTAGGCGTGTCTGCTGCCGGCCGTTCTCGCCGGGCTCTGAACCAGATTTGGAATAGTAAATTCCCAGACGTTTGGTGGTTAGGTGGCGCTGTTGGCGCCGCTCACCAAACGTCTGGAAACCGAGACTAGCCTACCCGTGACTCGGGAAGAAAGCATCATGTTTTTAGGCCCCGAAATGCGCTTTACGCTGAAGAGACATGGCACAGTGCCAGAATAGGCCAGAATGGGCGTTTCGGCCTTAAATAATAGCCTAAAGCCCTTTATCTTGCGTGTCAATTTCTGCCCCTATAGCGCACTGCAAGCATCAGATCTGAAATGTAGGCTACACCACAGAATGATCACTATTTTGGTGGAAAGTCCACAGTACTCATTTATATGTAGGCACTAGGCAGGCACAATGTACCGATGAAAAAAAAGTTGTTGTACCGTAATTTTGAGCCCCTGTCATTCAGAGGCTGTTGCTGTTGGGTTCTCTTACATACAATGATGACTACTTTGAGTTAAACATGAACGTTGTTTACTTTATAACCGGCAGGCTAGTACAACATAGTCCGTGACAGCTTGTTATTGTACATGACAGCATCATGACAGCTAACATCTTAACCCGGAACTGATACTGCCCACCCCTGTGACATCATCGACAGGTCAAACAATAACAATTCAATTCGTGGCAACGTGCAATAGGAGGAAGGCCCAGAATGAACACTGAATGACTGATTGCTTTCTTATTATTACTTGTTTACCATTTATTTATATGATGTCTGTCCTTGTTGTCCTTGTCTCTGTCTATTGACTGTTTTTATACTCCCTTTTTAACCTTTGACACTGCAGAGGATGCACTTCAATTTCGTTGTTGTGAAAATGACAATGACAATAAAGGATCTTGAATCTTGAATCTTGAAATGTCAAACAATAACATTACACCACATCCCCCTTACTGTAGCGTTTGAAGTGAACTTAGCTATTCAATTCAAATAACCACTTGATCAAAGTAATAGCTTCTTTTTTCCCCCTGTCACAAATCACATTACACTGCAACCGATTAGCATTGCAGTTTCCCATTTAAACTTAAGCCATGGGTAACCCGCTCTATAAACCATATAACCCGTTTACAGTTTACACACAACATACATTCCTTTTTTTTTCTTTCTTTTTTTTGTATGTGTTTATTCCAGTCTCACAGGTTAAGTCTCTGTGGTTTGATAACTTCTCTGTCTGAGATTTGGTTGGTGGTGGCAGAGTCTCTGAATCTTCTCCTGTGGAAGATTCCTTCTCAGAGTCCCTTGTGGTCCACTGACCAGGTATGAGCGTGGGCTGGGGTGTGTGGATATTACTGTGCCTTGTGCTTTTGCATCAGAAATCCAAACATGGTCTCCAGGTGACAGCTTTGCAAGATCCCTTGCCCTGTGCCTCTTAATGAAACATTTTGCATCAATCCATCTTTTCTCCCTCTCCTTGTGCTGGAGCATTTGCAGGTCTGGGAGAGCTGGCTGCAATGCCTCTGGAAGGGCAGGCACCGTGGTGTGAAGGCGACGCCCCATGAGCAGCTGGGCAGGGCTGTAGCCGTTACTCAGACGTGTGGCTCTGTAAGCCAATAAGGCACGGTAGGGGTCCCTGGCTTTTTAAGCAGGTTTTTAACTGTTTGGACGGCACGCTCGGCCTCGCCGTTACTCTGGGGGTATTTAGGGCTGCTGATTACGTGTTCAAAGCCGTAGTCAACCGCAAACTCCTTCATTACATAACTAGAGAACTGCTGGCCACTATCACTTACAAATGTCTTGGGAATGCGGTGTCGCGCAAAGATTGATTTTAGATGAACTATTATGTCGGTAGACCTTGTTGGGCTTAGCTGGGCTATTTCTAATTTGAGTCTCACTGAAGCTGGCCTACTCAACAGTGCCACCTGGAGGTCTCTTACCACATAGATTGTCTCTGTAGTGCTCCTCTCCTTGTATGAGAGTGTTTCTGTGGCGAACCCCAGGACATTTAGTTTTACACGACCAGGACCATAGAGTGGTTTCTGAGCTCTTTCTAGTGTCATATCTCCATGCACGACTCCATCGAACACCTGTTCTGGAATGGCTGTGAATGAATGAATGAATGAATGAATGAATGAAAGTTTTATTTACGTGTCAGGACAAATTACATGACCCATCCCACATGGGATTATCAGACACATCAACATACAGTTATTACCATATCGATTCCTATGCATAAACAATACAAAACCATACAAACACACACACAGCACACGCGGCATGAACAGCAAAACACCGATTTAACTACAATGTGTAGTAAGTAAAATATATGAATTATCTATCATATGTCATCTTTTTCCTCCTATCCCACGCATGAGAAATATATTCGGAAAAAGCAAAGATGTTGTCAAAAAGAAATTCAAGTATGGCACCTTCTTCAAAATCTAACAAGTTTAACTCAGGGGCTGTGACATCGGCTCCAGTATCTATTTTAAAGGCTACTGTCCTGCCTCTTACGTTGACATCAGCCATCCATGGCTCCTCGCTGGAAGCCACCTCTCCTAGAAACAGTCCATCCACATCCTCAGCAACTTAATTTACTGAGCTGGTTGACCTGCATACTTTCCCATAGTGCCCTATTTTACCGCAGTTGTGGCATTCTGCACTCTTAGCTGGGCACTGGAATACAGGGTGAAAGGGTGATTTACCACATTTGCGGCATGTTTTGTGGTCCCCCCTGCTCTGCATCGGTATCTTGGTGTTTAGTTGTCCATTTGTCTGTTCCTTGACTTTATATTTGTGTTGCTGTTTGCCTCACTTGAAGCACATAGCATCCATTGCTACTCTACTAGCATCTCCCCTCAGGTCGGTCTGTTGACGTTTTTTTCCTCAGACTGCCTAGCCATTGTGATGGCTTTTGTGAGGGTTAGGTCCTTGTCAAGTTGCATCCTCTCTGACAATGATGCATTTTGAAGACCCACTACCAGTCTGTCTCTCAAAAGTTAATCATGCAGGTCGCCATACTCACAGTTCTCAGCCAGAGCATATAGCGCTGTGATGAATGAGTCCACTGGCTCTGTTGGCTGCTATACTCTTTTGTTGAACTTAGCCTGTTCGTATATTATGTTTTTCTTTGGCACAAAATATGTGTCGAAGCCCCTTTTAACTGGTTCATACTGCAGGCGATCTTCGTCTGTTAACTCCAGCCCTCATAGCACGTTGTCTGCTTCATCCCCCATGCAGTACACCAGCGTATTGACTTGGTTAGCTTCGGTAGATGTGTTCAGGTTACTTGCCAGTCTGAAACGCTCAAATCTTCTGATCCACTTCTTCCACTCCTGTGGCTTCGAGAAGTCAAAAGGCTCCGGAGGTTTAATCATAAACGTTGCAGTCGGAGGTGCCGCAGCCATGGCTCCCTGTCCGTCCTCGCTCATCTCATTTATGCTAGCAGGCGGCTAATTAGCTAGCCGTGCCCGTCTTCTCTCCGGTCCATAGCTCAAAGCAGCTCCGTTTCTGACACCATGTTGTGTTGGGTTCTCTTACATACAATGATGAGTACTTTGAGTTAAACATGAACGTTGTTTACTTTATAACCGGCAGGCTTGTACAACATATAGTCAGGGGGGGGAGATAGAGCCCCATGTGTTCGATCATGTGTGTTAGTGTGTATTTGTGTCTGTGAGCAGTTTTCTCGCATTCTACTGGACCAATCAGCCAAATATTTTGCATGGCGGTGGGTTAGAATCTGGGGACGGTCCTGGGCAGGTCGTATAGTCCTGGAACCACCTGGAAAGTCCTGGAAACCACTTCACGCCAACACCCCAGATTGGGCTGAAAATGTGCATGGTGGTGTGTTCTGGGGAAGGCCATGCACAGGTTGTAAAGTCCTGCAAAACCATCTGGAAAGTCCTGGAAACCACCTGGACACCACCATCATTTTTGGCCAAGCAAAAGGCAAAGTTGTATTGCTTTGTGCATATTTAACCTTGCCAACACTGTACATTGCTAGTGCAATATAAAAAATACACCTCAATGGGCTCAATGTACACAAGACCACAAGGACATTGCAGCATGTAAATGACATTCTGCGTTTTACAAGTGTACACACAAAGGTCCCATTTGAAGGAGGCCTGCAAGCTGCCAAATTTTTCCTGGACAAGAGAGCGGATACTCCCAGCACTCAGTGCATCCTGAGTCTCATTGAATGTGTACTCACATCTAATTATTTTATGTATGTAGTTTAGTTATAAATATTTGATGTTTGTATAAACATGTTTTTGTATTGTCAAATGTATGTTCTACTTTAACTTCTTCCGGGATCATGTGACATGTCACATGACCGGGCCACAGGGTTATTTAAACATAGCGTGTATGTATTTTCATGTCTGAGGAAGAGCGTTGTGCTCGAAACGTCACTGTATTGGATGGCTAATTAAAAGGTAAATAAGAAATCAGTGTGCGGACCTTCTTTCTTTTTACAATGAAAGTGTAACAATGAAAAGAAGTATAATCCACACACCTTTGGAGCTCCCCTTTTGAAGGTTTTTATTCAGTGTGACGTTTCATGCCACACAGGCTCTCTCCCTCAGATGCTTCTTTTCATTGTCTCACCTATCTTTTGATCCAGCACCCAACCCAGTGGGTTTTTTGGATGTGCGTGTCTTTTTTATCTTCTACAATAAAAATGTAAAACATTGCTGTAGCTCCCCCCGTGGGCGCATTTCTTTTATTCTTTTCTCGCACTGCATTCGGTCAGGTCCCCCTAAGTGCACTCCCCAAGTTTCAAGTCGATCCGAACAACAGTTCTGGAGATACGCAAAGACATACAAGACATACAAACATACAGACACTCCTGGAATTATTATGTGACCCGACCCTTGCTAAAGTTATGGATATGTTACAAAAACAGCAGGTTATGCTGGATGATTTGTCACAAACATTTTCTAATATGAGGGAACCAGGATCCAGGCAAGCAAGTGGCCGTAGATGGGAGTCACGATTTGATGCGTCCGGCCAGCCCATTTGTTTTAAATGTCAAAACTATAGTCAAGACAATAGCTTTGCAGTCCCAGTTTCCATGGAGAGTGACGGGGGTGCCCAGATATCGGAGCAGCAGGGAAACTTTCTCCCCCTGAGGTGAGGAGCCAAACCACAGGTGGGGGGCAGCCAGGCTCGAGAACGGTGACTAATTTTGATCCAGAAATGTACAAATGTCTGGTGGGGGAGTGCCTAACCGTGGAGGTTTCCATGTGCGGGGTTAAGTGCAAATGTTTACTGGACACGGGGTCAAACATTTCCTTTTTTCAACATCTGCTGCCAAAGTGGAGTAAGGGTTTGGCTGATTGTGGGTGGCTTTCATTGACTGGTGCTAATGGGGTGGACATCCCTTACCTCTGGTACTTTGAAACAGATGTTGAGGCAGTGGGGCTGGGTAGGGCTATAACTCGGAGGGGTATTTTGGTGGTGAAAGATCCAGTTAGTCCGATAGCAAAAGACCGTAAGTGAGCAGTGCTGGGTTTGATTGGCATGAATGTGATTGAAAAGTGCTATCAGCTCCTGTTCCCGTGTGATGGTCCTAACCCACCGCTACACCCGATATGTGGTAAAGCTTGACAGACTGCTTTTGCTGTGGGTCAAAACAAGCAGGTGGTCTCGCTGAATAGGACTTTTGCTCGTGCCGCCATCGGTGTTATAGTCCCTGCTGGTTCAGTTTGCTTTGTCCCAGCAGCATCCACGTATTGAAGAGTCCCTGGATTCCTTGAGTGGTGCGAGGTGGTTCTCCATGCTGGATTTAGCGAGCGGGTACAACCAGGTGGAGTTGTTGGAGAAGGACAGGCCGAAGACAGCATTCTGCACGCCGTTCGGGCTGTATGAATTTAATAGGATGGCATTCGGTCTGCGTAATGCACCTGGGACATTTCCACAACTGATGGAGCACATCCTGGGAGATCAGCAATTTCAATCTCTGCTGCTCTATCTTGATGATATTTTCCTCCACCTTTGAACAGCACCTGATCCGGCTGGATTTCGTTTTATCACGGTTTGAGCAGTGCAACCTTAAAGTGAAACTCAGTAAATGCTCTTTCTTTAAATCAGAAGTATCTTATCTTGGGCATGTCATCTCGGCGCAGGGGTTGTCGACGGACCCGGGGAAGATCCAAGCTGTGGCTGAGTGGAGGAGACCTCAGACTGCTGCAGAGTTACAGTCCTTCTTGGGCTTTGCAAGCTTTTACAGGAGGTTTGTGAAGAACTTTGCTAGTGTTGCCGCTCCACTCCATGCCCTTTCCGCACTGGGTCTGTCGAAGAAGAATAGGAGACCCCTGCCTGCAGACCTGTTTACTCAGCAGTGGAGCCCAGAATGTGAGGACGCGTTTCAGACTCTTAAGCGGAGGTTAGTTTCTGCTTCCGTGTTGGCGTATGCTGATTTTACAAAGCTCTTCACCCTGGAGATTGATGCCAGCCATCAGGCTATTCTGTCCCAGGATGTGGATGGGCAAAGGAGGCTGGTCGCATATGCCAGCAGGGGGCTACGGGCCTTGGAGAGGAACATGGAGAACTATAGCGCGATGAAGCTGGAGCTGCTGGGACTTAAATGGGCGGTAACAGAGAAGTTTACAGAGTATCTGATTGGCCACAAGTTCACGGTGCTGACAGATAACAACCCGCTGAGTCACCTACAGACAGCAAAGCTGGGGGCGGTGGAGCAGCGGTGGGTTGCTGAGCTGGCCCGATTTGACTTTCAGATTGTATATTGCCCGGGGCGACAGAATGCAGCTGCAGATGCTTTGTCCCGGCAGTACTTTGAGCCCACGCCCACTGAAAGAGGGGCCGCATGCTGGCGAGAACTCCACCCCCCCTGCATTCTGGCATATGTTCAGTAGTGAGTCAGGCGATCGTGCCCCCCTGTAAGCATGAGTCCACCACAAGCTTTCCTTCCTACAGTATGGAGTCCTTGGCTATGCTGCAACGGGCTGACCCCGATATTTCAGTTTTCCTCAAGTATTGGCTGAGAGCGGAGAGACCTAACCGGGAGGAGAGGTCGGGCGAGTCGCCAAAGACAATAGAGTGGCTGCGGCAATGGGAGAGGGTGGTGGATTGTGAAGGTGTCCTGTATCGCATGCGAGGGAGCCAGAAGGAAGGTCATAAGCAGTTGATCGTGCCCAGGTCACTGCGGGTGGATGTCCTGACTCCTGGCCCAAATGAATGGAGGTCATGGACACCAGGGAGTTGAACGAACATTTAAGTTGGTGAATGCCCACTGGTATTGGCCTAGGTTGAGGGTTTTTGTAAGTCCTGTGAGAGGTGCATCGTGTCCAAGGCTCCACAACCGAAGGTAGTGACAGCAATGGGCAGGCTGCTGGCGTCCAGGCCGTTGGAAGTGGTGGCAATGGATTTTACTGTGCTGGAACCGTCATCAGATGGGAGGGAAAATGTGTTAATACTCACCGATATATTCTCTAACACGGGACTAACGAGCTGCAACCGTGGCCAAGTGCCTGGTCAGGCACTGGATTCAGCTGTATGGAGTGCCGGATTGGTTGCATTCAGACCAAGGCAGATGCTTTGAAGCTAAGGTGGTGCAGTCACTATGTAAGCTGTATGGAATGAGGAAGAGAACAACTCTGTACCATCCGCAAGGTAATGGACAGTGCGAACGGTTCAACCGCACCCTCCATGACCTCCTGCGTGCCCTCCCTCCGGAGAAGAAGCGGAGATGGGTGGAGCATCTTCCAGAAGTTGTATACGCCTACAACACTACAGAACATCAAAGCACAGGATACTCCCCGTACTTCCTCCTTTTTGGACGGGCTCCATGCATGCCTTTGGAGCTCATGCTAAGTGGAGAAGAGGATGATGATGTCGTGTGATGTGTGGGGGAATGGGTTCAGGAGCATCAAGAAGGTGAGCTGCGGGCTGCGTATGACCAAGCTGGGAGGCAGATGGAAAAAGCAGCGGAGGCTCGGTGTCAGTACCTGGGGCCGCCGACCAAGGATGCAGACCTGCAGCCGGGCCAGTTGGTTTACGTACGGAACCGGAAGTGCACAGGGCGGAATAAAATTCAAGACCTCTGGCTCCCCATTCCCCATCACATAGTCTCTCGCTTGAGCCCCCACAAGCTGTCGTCCCGGTGGATTCCTCACGGGCTCACAGGAATGTTCATCGCTCGGGGATCCGGCTGTGTGGCCCTGGAGTGCTGCCGGAGGAAGATGGTGAGGGGGACAGGGGGGCATGGGCTGTGGAGCCTCAGGAGAGCGAAGGCGAGGATGAAGAGGAGGGAGCATAATATGCATTGGGCCCCCAGTGGGTCGGACGAGTGGCTGGCAGAAATCGAAGATGTGACAGATGTTGCATGGGAGGAGCAAGACCATGTTGCAGGAGCTGCTGACGTGGGAGAAGAGGAGCAGGCAGGGGACAGTGACCCTGGACCCCAGGAAGCGGAGGAGGAAGAGGTCATGGATCCCGGGCCCCTGCGGAGGTCAAAACGGAGCACTGCGGGCATGCATTCACATCTCTTCAATCTGCCAAGGTCGGCCATTGGTCGCCAAGGGGGAGTCAGGCTGTAGCTGTTGGGCCATCGTATGGGCATCAGTTGGGCACTGATTTATTTTTTGGGGGATGAGTGTGGCCGGGTGGAACTGAAGAACGCAAGTCAGGTTGCGTATCGGCCATAGATTGGAGGAGGACCTAGTCTTCCTGCAGATATATTTCCGGCGGCGGCACGAGCAAACATTTGCATGAGTGCGAGCACGAGCAAACATTTTACGTGCTGGTTGAACCAGAGCTGAGATGTGTTTGTGAGAGCCAGAGTCAAGACATGCTAATACCTGGGGCTTGTGCATGTTGGATGCCGTGTGAGTATCAGAGTAACCCTGTGCATTTGATAATTTCCTTAAACATCAGTGAAGCGTCTGAATGTGTGTTTAATTGGGAAACTATTTCCAGGGAGGAGTTATTGGTATTTTATTGTTTGTATTTTGTTGTTTATTTGATTGTTTGTATTTTTGTGTGGATGTGGCTTTATGTTGACTATCATGTAACTAAGTGCTGCATTGTATCGGTGGGTTAATGGCTTGTGATTCTTCCCAGCGCCAGTTGTCTTAGCGGTGGGTCCTGGGGACTTGCAGCACAGAATGGGGCCCATATTCTACTGTAGTCTGGTGAGCATGGCTTGGGCAGTGGGTTGGCCATTTATTCATGTAAATGTATTTGTGTGTCTATACTATGCTATGCCTATGTGGGGGTTAATGTGTTTCATGTTGTGTTGCAATTTTAGGTGTGGGTCTGCTGTCTTGGCCCACTGTGACTGGTGTGCTCGCCTGTTATAAACCTATAGCACGGTTGCACTTAAAACACTTATTTTCAGCTTCCCTCTCTTTATATCAGTCAAAATTGTGGTAATAATATTTATTGTGAATATAAGATAATTTTTTGGAAACCCTTCTAGTGGCTAGTGTTTGACTGCTTGCCTTTTAGAGGTCCAAGACCTGCTCTGCATTTCTTTACAAGGTCACAGTTAGATAGGTAATCTTAGTATGATTGCCCAGCACGTAACAGGCTGCGAGCTGCTGCCGGAACTGCAGGGCCTATACACCCAGCGCTGCCTCAAGAGGGCCCAGAAAATAATCGAAGACACAACCCACCCACTCAACAACCTGTTCTCCTTGCTCCCATCTGGGAGGAGATACAGAACCCCAAAAACTCGGACAAGCAGGCTGAGGAACAGTTTCATCCCCCAGGCCACCAGACTCCTAAATAATAAATAAAACACACCCAGTAATGACTCAAACCCCATAGTCCATGGGCCAAACCCCAAAATTTCACATATCGGTACCACTCAAGTGGGCAAATTCTAATCATGATTTTTGAACAGGTATATATCCATAGATGATATTTTAGTATGATAGCCTTTGCAGAATGGTAGCTTTGTCACAGGTATCAGCTCATGAAGTTAGCCAGCCCTTACAATAAATTGGATTCTAGGCGCTGATGTATACCCTATTCTATGCAGATTTTCAGGACCTTTACTCATGTTCTGTGAGAACATGCTTGAGAACATTTTAAAGAGTAGCTTCTTAGCTTTCATTTGAGCCCAGTTGTGAGTCTGTCTGACAAATAAAGAGCTCACATGGGCTCTTCAAAGTGTCAGTGACATTCATTTTTCCACAGTTTTCGCCTAAACTATAGTCTTTATTTCAGCACTGTGGCAACTAGGAACATCACAGACACAAACAACAAACACTGGAATACTCATAGGACTATAATGATTCAGAAAAGGTATAATGTACCCATCGTGAGGGGTGAATGTGGCCCTTAAGGTAGAAGAATGACTTCTCAAGGGAAATGAGCCAGAGCCCTAAATTTAACATATCGGTACCAGCCAGGTAGGCAAATTTTACTTGTGATTTTTTAAATTAATATACATCCCTAGATTATGTTTTTATATGATAGACTTTGATGACTGGTAGCTTATTAGTGCTTATCCCCTCTTAAATTATGGACTGCTGTCGTTCAAAACGAGGAAAGTGCCAAAAATAGTTATTTGTGTTACATTATATGAACAGCTACATTCAAAATATTTCCAGTCTTTCAGGACAATATTAAGACAATCTACCCTTCCTGAGACACCATGCCACCCACGAGGGCAACACCATCATCGTCATCCACATCTGAGTGTGCTGGTTGGCACATTTTTGTAGTTTGCACAGGTTTGTGCACTTCAGACCATTATTGAGACCTGTGCACTCTGGTGGTTTGCACGACCTTACACACTTGCAGGAGAGCAACTGCAAAACAGTCTGGTGCTGGGGAACTGCACATCCACTGGATTTCAAGCTGCCCCTCATCGTCTGTGGTCCACCCATAGTCCTTGGGGCTTGGTACAGATGGCTGGGTTTGAAGAGACCGTCTACAGATTGCAGTCTGATCGTTTGCATGAATGGAATGCATTAATAGCCAATCCTCAAATGGTGGAAGCTGGCTGGACTCGACCTCCCCACGTATGGTGCAGAAAAGTTGGTATCGGAGGAGCAGTGGTGTATAAAGTATTCGAAAACCATACTTAAGTAAAAGTAAAGATGTCTTCCCAGAAAAAGACTTTGGTAAAAGTCAAAGTCACTCATTAGAATATTACTTGAGTAAAAGTCTTAAAGTACTTGATATTTTCTGTACTTAAGTATCAAAAGTAATTTTCTGATATTAAATGTACTTAAGTATTGAAAGTAAAAAGTACAAGTAAATGCTGCAAAAAAAATCAAGCAAAAGACATGCCTGGGCTTGAGTGGAAGTCTATTTCTTCTTCTTTACTTTTATAGCCGCTGGCAAACAACGTTATGTTGCATTACAGCCACCAAATGGAATGGCGTGTGGATTGTGATTAAAGTAACTTGCAAACTAGGAGCACTGATTTGCCAAACCTGATTGCTTGCAGGCTACGCAATTTCTTCTGATTTTACTTTGTAACTAAGATGCTTGGCGGAAATGTAGTGGAGTAAAAGTATCCATTTTATTTGTGAAATGTAGTGGAGTAAAAGTGAAAGTTGACAGAAATATAAATACTCAAGTAAAGTACAGATACTCAGAAAAAATACTTAAGTACAGTACTTAAGTATTTATACTTAGTTACATTACACCACTGCGGAGGAGGTTGACATCTGTAATGTGTGTAGAGGGTACATATACATGTGGCACATGATTTCCAGCAGCTTCTTGAAGAGCTCATTAGAGACATCCCAAGCACGGCCGAGCTCAAGGAAGGCTTCTTGATATGTCCTGTCTGTTCAGGGTGCCCACTTTTCCGTGTCCTGCAAATGCGCTGACAGTGTTGCAGCCAGTGAACGTGTGCATGCCAGTCAAGCCGCCAGCAGTACTATCGCCGCGTGATTTGCATAGTTTGGTGATGTCCTGGAACATTGTCTTGTTCTGTGTTCCACATTTTTGGTACATTGGGCATGGGATGTCATTGCTCCAACCCAGAGTCAGTAGCAGGACATCTGTGTCTGCCATGATGAGCACTGCCTTGAAGCCAGACTCTGCTACATGGAGGGCATGCATTAGCATGCAAGTGTCAGCTTCTTCCTGAGAGGATTTGAGCTGTGTTACCTCCTCCCATTGGTTCTTGTTGATTTTGAAGCAGACTACTTCACAGGTAACATACAAGGCCTTGTCTTGTAGTTTATATCTGTGTTTGGGTCCTTTCCATTCCTCAAACAAGAATTTGATCAGACTGGCTTTGCTGGCAGTGCTGTAGAGCCGTTTCCTCCACTGCTGGATGTTGTGGCTGGAATCATGCAGGTTAGCTACATCTGGCAGGGCAACAGTTGCAGTTGACAAGCTGACAAACTCATATTGGTCTGGACTGAGTGGATTCACAAAGGAGTTTTCCATGATATCAACAATGGAGTGTACTTTAAGGACCATAGGTGGACCACAGATGATGAGGGGCAGCTTGAAATCCAGTGGATGCACGGTTCCCCAGCACCAGGTGCCGTCTTGCAGTTGCTCTCCTGCAAGTGTGTGAGGTTGTGCAAACCACCAGAGTGCACATGTCTCAATAACGGTCTGAAATGCACAAACCTGTGCAAACTACAAACATGTGCCAACCAACACAGTGAAGAAAAGCTTGCTGCACAGCTGACAGACTCAGATGTGAATGACGATGATGGTGTTGCCCTAGTGGATGACATGGTCTCAGGAAGGGTAGATTGTCCTAATATTGTGTTGAAAGACTGGAAACATTTTGAATGTAGCTGTACATATACCGTAACACAAATAAAACAATTTTTGACTGAAAAGCGTGCCAATTTACCCTCTTTTTGACTGGGAAATGTGCCAATTTAGTAGACAATTAAGTATAGCATATCTATCTATCTATCTAGTATAGTATAGTATGGTATGGTATGTATAGTATCATAGGATAGCATGCCTATATCTAGACATATAATATTAACAGTCAGTAGTCCAGACACCCCAGGGAGAGGATATAATGAAAGAAAGATGATTTCCCATAATTCCCATAAGTCCATAATTTAAGAGGGGTGGTTAATAAGTTACCATGGTCATCAAGGTCTATAATATAAAAACATAATCTAGGGATGAATAGGAATTTAAAAAAATCACAAGTAGAATTTGTCCACCCGGATGGTACCGATATCTTACATTTTGGGTTCTGGCCCATTTCCCTCGAGAAGGCATTCTTCTACCAAATTCAAAGGGCCAAATTCACCCCTCACGATGGGATAGTATGCGTTGATTATACCTTTTCTGAATCCTTATAGTCCTATGAGTATTCCAGTATTTGTTGTTTGTGTCTGTGATGTTCCGAGATGCCACAGTGCTGAAATAAAGACTATAATTTAGGCGAAAACTGTGGAAAAATGAATGTCACTGACACTTTGAAGAGCCCATGTGAGCTCTTTATTTGTCAGACAGACTCACAACTGAGCTCAAATGAAAGCTAAGAAGCTACCCTTTAAAATGTTGTCAAACATGTTCTCATAGAACATGGTTAAAGGTCCTGAGCCTAAAATAGGTTATGCATCAGCACCTAGTATCGAATCTATTGTAGGGGCTGGCTAACTTCATGAGCCGATAACTGTGACAAAGCTGCCATTCTGCAAAGGCTATCATACTAAAATATCATCTATGGATATATACCTGTTCAAAAATCATGATTAGAATTTGTCCATTGAGTGGTACCGATATGTGCAATTTTTGTGTTTGGCCCATGGACTAAATAGGGGAAAATAAGAAAATGTCCAATAAATATGAAAAGCTACTCCTGTGGAAAGGCTATCATATATTAATTTACTTATATTGACCCTATAAACAATTTAGTATAGGTAAAGTTTTGTGTGTTGTGATCGACACATTATGGACTGTACTGTATTACTTATATGTTTGAATGTGGGACATTTGAGTGTATTGCCTGTGTTTAGATATGGCCTCACATTCGGGGGAAGACAGAGAGGACCAAATGGCTGGGTCACACCCGACAGATACCAGCACAGCTGGGGGCCAAGCCTCAAAGAAGTTGCCATTGTTTTATCTCTAAGGGTAATCCAGCCATAAAACCCCCTTTTCCCTTGCCTCACGTTACAGAATGGGCATAGCCCAACTCACCGAACGATGTGATTGGCCCACCATGCATGCTCATTTTAATATGGGACCAGTAACAAAACTGGTCGAAAGCAGTTTTAACTTGCAGTCTACAGTGAGTCTCAACTAAGCTTGAACCAGGGGTTGGAGGGGCCAGAGAAGCCGGCTCCCCTCCCCCGCTCGCTGCACCCCCTGAACAAAGGCCTAACCAGGCCTGACCACAGCCACCAGAGGCCAGGGTGAACCGCGCAGCAGGCCCAGGGATCGCCTACCAAGGCCGTAAGTCCCACGAGAAATAGCATGCATAACTGAGATAGCTCTACTTAATCTCAGTTTTAATTTAAGTCGGTTTAGCGTTATAAGTCGCAGGGAAAAACCTCCTTACGCTTCCAGACTTGCCACAGCCTGGCACAACGCCAGCTGTTGACCAAGCTTCCAGGCAAGAACGCCTGACTGACGACCCTCCCCGCGCACCGCACGTGCAGGAGAAGAAGAAGAAAGCCACACCGCAGCAGGGCAAACCAACGGCTGCAGAAAGACACACCGTGGCAGGCATCCACCCAGCCGCAGCACTCCTTCGACTCAACCAGCAGAGAGACTGCACGTCCACCCCCGGCATCGTCGACCCCCATCAGACGTCCGCTGCACGCTTGCCCAGGCCAGATCGCACGTCGGCCCCGACGTCAACTCAGCCAAACCTCGAACCTCCTCCTCAACTCAACCAAACCTACAGCGCACAGGACAGCCGTGCCAACAACGGAACGATTCACTTAGCAGAGTGAATCCGCGTGAGAGTTTATGGTTTAATGGTTCTGGGCAGCTAGGGTTAAAATGCATTACCATGTATGTGTTGATTACAGTATCCTGTATGTTGATGTACCATGTTTGCACACTGTTGAATGATATAGACGCCTGAAGGTGAGCGCTAAGTTCAGCACGAACTTAGCGGCCACCAGTGGGCCACTCTCCTCTCCCTCTCTCCCCCTCCCACTCTCTCGGCTTCCCAGCTGAGCCCGTTCAACCGAAAGGGCTAGGCTTGGAACGGTCTGGAGGTGTTCAGAATGAACATGGTGTTCTACCCGCAAAATTACAGTTAAGCTGAATTAGAGAGTTTGATTAGTCACTCACACAGAGTGATCCCTTCCTAAATTCGGCAGAACCGCCATTTTGGAAAGGAGGCGGTTCCAGACCGCCCCCCAGCCACCTCTGTCTGACCAGGGCAATCCTTCCTCAACTTTGGCAAAACCGCCATTTTGAAAAGGAGGCGGTCTACACACGATCAGCCCGCCTCTCAGCCAGTCCTGTGATTACATCACAGAGACAGCCAGAACGAGCCACTCCTCCCTCTCTCCCTCCCTCTCTCTCTCACATACACACACACACACACACACACACACAAGTGCTAATTAACACCCACATACTCACATACCCACACACCCAGGCCTGCCAGCCAGGCAGACTTAAAGCACACACACACACACACACCCACACACACACACACACAATTGATAATGTTTGTTCACATTAGGTATTAGCTATAGATGTGGTAGAGTATTAGTCGTAAAAGTAAATGTGATGAACTGATATTTTAATCATTATGTTAATGTCAATTGATATTGTGAGTTATTAAATCTTTTTATTACATAATTATATGAATCTTGGTTGTTATTCATGAGGTATTTTATCTGTGGAAATCTGTGACAGAAGCTTACGAACTTTGACCTTCAATTAACTGTACAATGTACACTATATCATTATGAGACTGATATGACAATTTGGTTTGGTGTCTAAACAAGTCATAACTTGACTTTTAGACAGGTCTGTAGCCTTAACTACAGTGGTGCCCCGAATCTTACAGAGAATACAATATTTTCTGTCAAATCTAATAAATTTATGAATATTAATAATTCATAATTATTAATAATCATATTTCATAACCAAACCAGCTCCTGCGAGCACAACATAAATGGTGCCCCGTGTGAGGCTTCTAATATCAGTATTTCCACAGATATGATATGCATGAATAATAAAAAATCATAAATTTTTGAAAAATCAAAGTTTTTCAAATTTTTCCAAAATCAGGTTTTCTATAGCGCTTTGCCAAGCAAATCACATGCGTCAGAAGACACTAAAGGAACTCTAATCATAAAATATGGAATCTTCCCATAATCTTAACACAAGTTAGGATTTGTATTGAATATTTCTAAGCAAAACAGTCCCAAAGACAACAGCTCAGTTTAAAATCCTTGATTCCATTTTTATGTTAGAAACCACAGTTAACAAACTGTTTTCCACTGTGCCTTCAACCTAAAATTATGAGAGATAGCGATTTTTCCATCTATCAGAGAGTGATCTTTAACAGAAACAAACAGTGCTGCGCATTTTAAAGTGGAACCTTTGATGCTAATTTGAAAGCCACACCGGCAAAGGGGGGAGGAAGTCAGGCTGCCCCCCCTCACATTAGCATTCAAAAACATTCACCCTGGCTCTCAACAGCCAGAGACAAAGTGTAAACAAAGCCCTGTGACCACCAGTCACAGTGAATTTGCATGCGAAAGACAGGCAGACCCCTGCACCTGATGACACTGACAGCAGACACCAGCCGAGTGACAGCTGACAGATGTCAAACTAACTGCATGCAATTGGCAGCTAACTCACACAGAGACTGTCACATTTGGGCCATTCTTTAATTAGAACTGTGGGCACCGACGGCATTGATGCCATAGCAACACGGTGAGTGCACACACCTTTTGCTTAAAATTGACAGCAGTAAAACAGCTGCTTGACTCATCGCGATGAGCCCGCGCTGCCACAAGATGGTCAGCGCTGAAGCATTCTTTAAGACGGCCGCCACCGACTTGCAAGCGGTAGCCGCCTCTCTCATCTGCCCGCCCACAGGAGGAGCAGATGAATTTAGCATTGTAATGCTAACACTAGCGGTCCTAATAATTCCATTGGGAATTCTTTTCTTTCTGCAAAATCGCAGATTCCAGGTGCAGGACGCTGCGCATCAGCGGCAGACCACTGTCTACCAGACGCAGATAGGCAGACTGCGCAACAGCTGTCAAGCTACGCTGCAGGCCAATCTGGGCCTGCATCGACAAGCCCAGGTCTGCCAAACAGAATTAGCCCGACTGCGTACCGAAGTTTCCCGGCTGCAACAGAGCCAAAAGGGCATGCAGACCGGATCCACGGCGGCCCTCGGACCCAGAACGGTCCCCCTCTCGGGTCGCACTGCTCCACCAACCACCCGAGCAGTGATCGCACGGCTAAACGCGAGAACGGCCAAGCAGCAAGAGCACCAGAAGGCCGTAAGGGCCATAGCCCCGCCGGCACCGGAGGCTGACACGCCTCCTTGGGCTAGACCAACCCCCGACTCGAATCAGACCCCCGCACACCACTTAGCGCCCGCGCTGGCAAGCAGCCGCGCTGCTAGACATCGCAACACCACACCGCGAAAGGGGGGAGACCGCTCTCACAACGAGCAAACTGATTCAGGCTATTCAGCCCAGCAGTCGTCATCCGATTCCGAGCTCGACGTTCATGCTCCTGACATACCAGTCAGTCATTCATCCGAGCAACCTACGTATAGACTCAGACGTTATTCACGCTTTCATCCAGCTCTGACTTCCACCTCAGAGCACAAACCGCTGACAGTCAAACGACTTGACAGCGCCACTTCCGGTTATGACAAAACGATCCACACTGCAACCCCCTGCAGGGAGGAACGTGTGTCTTACCGACTTTCCATTCATCACGCCCGTGGCGAGTCGATCGACTACCGCCCTGTGCATTATAAACCGTCATTTGCTCAGGCCACCAACGGGTGCGCTGATAGGTCTTTTTCACAAGAGGCTATCCAGCCTCACTCACTTTCTAGCTCCTGTCCACCAAGGAAACAGGAAGTCAGCTCTTCCACCCCTCCCCCCGAAAGGGGGGACCCCGGGCATGATGACAGTAGTCGCTCTTTGGTGCCCAATCGGGCAAACGGCCACTCCTTCTTGCAGCCTCTACTGCCAAAACAGAGTGATTCAGGACTCTCTCTCCGAGAAGCAGAGTCACGCTATCACTTACTGAAGTCAATCGCAAACGACATTGACTTGTTCGATCCCGCCAGTCACGAGGTACACTTGACAGATTATCTCAACGAAGTCGAACGTGGTTCGCAGGCTCTACCACACGCCTCGCCGCGAGAGAAAGCTCAACTGATATGGAGCACGAGCTCAAAGCACGTGCGTGCGTTTATCCAAACGCAACCTTCCCATATCAGAGATGACTTTGACAAGCTCCGCGAAGCCTTGGGCGAAGAGTACATCCTTACCCAGTCGCCAGCGGCAGGGAGGAACGCGGCCTTACACGTCAAACAGAATTACCAGGAACATCCTAGGGATTACTTTAGACGCTTGAAGAAGATATATAGTCAAGGTAGAAATGGCCCGGATCAATCAGACGTGCCACGTCTCAAGGAACTCTTCCTAGACGGTCTGCATGACTCGGTGCGCCCATCCGTAGCCCTAGACGCACGTTGGTATGACCGAAGCATGCGCACGGTCCTCAAAACCGCCTCAATAGCGTGGGAGGTGGAAACCGAAGCAAAAAGCAGAAATGGCCAGTTTCAACCCACCAACCGCGTGTGTGTGGACCCAGAGACGGTACCACACACACGCTCACCACGCAGGCCAGACCACCTGGTTCTGCCGGACAGAGCCAAGGGGGGTAGCTGCTGCCCAAAGAGACATCACAGTCACGCCACAGGGCGCGAACGGCGTGAGTCTCCTCAGCACACTAGGCCCTCCACCCAATTAGACATCCGAACGGGAGCCAGACGCCTGACGGGCAGGGTGGGCATTCAAGCCACCAGAGGCCCTCCCAGGAGATGACAAACTCGGTGAAGGGCGGGTGACTGGACGCAGCCACCCTGTCACCCCTGACAGTCACCTGTCACTCGGCTCTCACCCTTATCTCTATGTAGGCTAGATGCATTGTCAACGCTGTGCTGTGAAACATAACACCTTTACGGCAGGCAGACCACATCAAAATAGGACAAAGCTTGGCACATAGCTACACATAGACACATAGCACAACACTGCTGGAATGCAGCACACATTCAAAATCACACCCTGTCACCCTCTCTCTCCTTCTCTCCTCCTGCCCTTCCCTGTTTACCATGTTGATTTTGAAATGATGTTGTGTATGTGACCTTAAGGTTGTATTATCTATATGGTAATGAGTCTAGGTATGGTTAGGAGTCTGCCCAGAACCAAACCTGAACTATGAACGGCCTGAGTATGACACTTTGATCCCACAGAACAGATGGACATGGACCAAAAGTTACAGCAAACTGTCTGTACAGCCCTTCATCCTCGCCCGCGGACCGCAGGTCGACAGCAGTCCACAGACGAGGAGGGGGGATGTTGTGATCGACACATTATGGACTGTACTGTATTACTTATATGTTTGAATGTGGGACATTTGAGTGTATTGCCTGTGTTTAGATATGGCCTCACATTCGGGGGAAGACAGAGAGGACCAAATGGCTGGGTCACACCCGACAGATACCAGCACAGCTGGGGGCCAAGCCTCAAAGAAGTTGCCATTGTTTTATCTCTAAGGGTAATCCAGCCATAAAACCCCCTTTTCCCTTGCCTCACGTTACAGAATGGGCATAGCCCAACTCACCGAACGATGTGATTGGCCCACCATGCATGCTCATTTTAATATGGGACCAGTAACAAAACTGGTCGAAAGCAGTTTTAACTTGCAGTCTACAGTGAGTCTCAACTAAGCTTGAACCAGGGGTTGGAGGGGCCAGAGAAGCCGGCTCCCCTCCCCCGCTCGCTGCACCCCCTGAACAAAGGCCTAACCAGGCCTGACCACAGCCACCAGAGGCCAGGGTGAACCGCGCAGCAGGCCCAGGGATCGCCTACCAAGGCCGTAAGTCCCACGAGAAATAGCATGCATAACTGAGATAGCTCTACTTAATCTCAGTTTTAATTTAAGTCGGTTTAGCGTTATAAGTCGCAGGGAAAAACCTCCTTACGCTTCCAGACTTGCCACAGCCTGGCACAACGCCAGCTGTTGACCAAGCTTCCAGGCAAGAACGCCTGACTGACGACCCTCCCCGCGCACCGCACGTGCAGGAGAAGAAGAAGAAAGCCACACCGCAGCAGGGCAAACCAACGGCTGCAGAAAGACACACCGTGGCAGGCATCCACCCAGCCGCAGCACTCCTTCGACTCAACCAGCAGAGAGACTGCACGTCCACCCCCGGCATCGTCGACCCCCATCAGACGTCCGCTGCACGCTTGCCCAGGCCAGATCGCACGTCGGCCCCGACGTCAACTCAGCCAAACCTCGAACCTCCTCCTCAACTCAACCAAACCTACAGCGCACAGGACAGCCGTGCCAACAACGGAACGATTCACTTAGCAGAGTGAATCCGCGTGAGAGTTTATGGTTTAATGGTTCTGGGCAGCTAGGGTTAAAATGCATTACCATGTATGTGTTGATTACAGTATCCTGTATGTTGATGTACCATGTTTGCACACTGTTGAATGATATAGACGCCTGAAGGTGAGCGCTAAGTTCAGCACGAACTTAGCGGCCACCAGTGGGCCACTCTCCTCTCCCTCTCTCCCCCTCCCACTCTCTCGGCTTCCCAGCTGAGCCCGTTCAACCGAAAGGGCTAGGCTTGGAACGGTCTGGAGGTGTTCAGAATGAACATGGTGTTCTACCCGCAAAATTACAGTTAAGCTGAATTAGAGAGTTTGATTAGTCACTCACACAGAGTGATCCCTTCCTAAATTCGGCAGAACCGCCATTTTGGAAAGGAGGCGGTTCCAGACCGCCCCCCAGCCACCTCTGTCTGACCAGGGCAATCCTTCCTCAACTTTGGCAAAACCGCCATTTTGAAAAGGAGGCGGTCTACACACGATCAGCCCGCCTCTCAGCCAGTCCTGTGATTACATCACAGAGACAGCCAGAACGAGCCACTCCTCCCTCTCTCCCTCCCTCTCTCTCTCACATACACACACACACACACACACACACACAAGTGCTAATTAACACCCACATACTCACATACCCACACACCCAGGCCTGCCAGCCAGGCAGACTTAAAGCACACACACACACACACACACACCCACACACACACACACACAATTGATAATGTTTGTTCACATTAGGTATTAGCTATAGATGTGGTAGAGTATTAGTCGTAAAAGTAAATGTGATGAACTGATATTTTAATCATTATGTTAATGTCAATTGATATTGTGAGTTATTAAATCTTTTTATTACATAATTATATGAATCTTGGTTGTTATTCATGAGGTATTTTATCTGTGGAAATCTGTGACAGAAGCTTACGAACTTTGACCTTCAATTAACTGTACAATGTACACTATATCATTATGAGACTGATATGACAATTTGGTTTGGTGTCTAAACAAGTCATAACTTGACTTTTAGACAGGTCTGTAGCCTTAACTACAGTGGTGCCCCGAATCTTACAGAGAATACAATATTTTCTGTCAAATCTAATAAATTTATGAATATTAATAATTCATAATTATTAATAATCATATTTCATAACCAAACCAGCTCCTGCGAGCACAACACTGGTCTGGCCCATGGAGGGCAATATGCAATATACTATTATGGCAACAGCAATACTATGTACGACAATAGATTGTAATATTGATAAGGATGTTCTGATGTTGATGTACCAATAACACGCACAACAAGAATGACTAATGCTTACTGCGAATTCTGTAATTCTACAACACTAGGCATCTCGCGCACTATGCACGCTCGTTGCCTAAGCTCGGCCGCTGCGCGTCCTCGCGGGTAGCTCGGCTGCTGCATGGCCTCGCCGGTAGCTCGGCTGCTGCGTGTCCTCACCTGCCCTATTCACCTTATTATTTGCCCATATAAGGACGCTTCTGCATGACGTCATTTTGTAATCATCTTTCCGTTTTAGACCTGGAAGTAGATTACGCCTACCGTAATCATTTTTAGACTTGCCAAAAAGCTGTTTTCAATTTTTCATCGGCTCCTCGCAGCAGTAACACTATGAACATGTAACTGAAGTTGGCCGCAGTGTAGCTTCTGAATGTTGGCAAACTTCATTCATAGTGACGTTTCATTTTGAAACTGGCCGCCAACTAGCGCTGAACCGGAAGAACAAATGCAATTGCATCTAACACGGAAGAGAGAAAAAGTGGGCGTGGTGAATAAGGTGAATATTGTTGCTCACTAAATGTTATTGCATCAGTGATGTCACAATGCCTCCTTGTGTGTGTGTGTGTGTGTGCCCCATTGTGATATCACTGATGACATCATCAGTGTGTGTGTGTGTGTGTGTGTGTGTGTGTGTGTGTGTGTGTGTGTGTGTCTGTGCGCGCGTGCCCCCTATGACATCACTGATCAGTCTTGTCACAATGCCTCCTTGTGTGTGTGATGTCACTGACCAGTCTTGTCACAATGCCTCCTTGTGTGTGTGTGTGTGTGTGTGTGTGTGGGGGGGGGGGGGCGCCCTTATGCCATCACTTTTGACATCATCACTGATGACATCACTGATGACATCACATCATTAGCTAATCCTAATAAAAAAATCCGGCTTTGTCAGGTCACCCGCACCGGTGCCCTTTACACCCCCTGAAAGTTTCAGCCCGATCGCACTTAAAACGGCATAGCTGTGGCCGGACACAGATGGGCAGTATTTTAAATACATGTATTTAAAATACGTATTTCAAATACATTTGTGTATTTTGTAATTTGTATTTGGCTGGACTGAGAAAAATAAGATGTAATTTGTATCAAGATACTTTCAGACCTTGTATTTTGTGTATTTTAAATACATAAAATACTTTTTTCTTTAATTTTATGTCATTTTATTCTCAAATTGACACATTCTTATCATTGACACAGGTTTAAACTGTGGAGAAAAAAAAAGTGACATGTCACTTCTACTCTACCTCTAATTGGCTTACCCTCAGAACAAACTCAACCACAAATCAGAGGCAGAGTAGGGTGGGTCTTGAGTCAGACTTCACATCACTTCTTCGTCTAGTATGAAGCCTTGTATTGGTGGAAATTCCCCCAGAGATAAATTACTAATATAAATTGATGATTAGATATTGCATGCACTGGCCTATCTGCAAATGCAACTGTTTACTCACTGCATATTCAAACCAGTGTATCATATTAGAAAGACACAACTAATTATCTTAATTAAAATTGGCAAAGTGGGTGGCAGTGTGTGTGGCGGCAGTGTGGGTCATGATTGTGATGTCATCAGTGTTGTCACTCGATCAATTGTGATGTCATCAGTAATGTCACTCGAGCAGCTGATTGCTCAACTGTGATGTCACTCAGGCAGTTGTGATGTCATCAGTGATGTCACTCGAGCAACTCTGATGTAGTATGAGCCGATGGCGCACATTTGCACGATGGCACCAAGGTGGGTGGGCGGTGTCTGTCTGTCTGTCAGTCATGATTTTGGGAGCCCGTGGAGCCGGCGATTTCCATAACTGCAGCCATGGCACATCATCTCCAGGGATACTGTTATGATGTCAGATATCTAGGGCTAACATGGTCAAAGTTCCAAAACTTGAGGTTAACATGTAGAAATGCCGCTAAGTCAAAAGCCCTCACAGAAGGTGATTAACAGCTGAAGTGAGGGAGAAATTAGCTGTGCTGAAAAACAGCTAAAACTGAAATGAAACTTGAATGTGTTAGAGGGTACACAAAAGAGAATACTGTCACAGAGGACTAAGAGATGATTTACCATCTAAGGAAACCAGCAAATTTCACATTTGAGAAGCTGGAATCAGAGAATTAGGACATTTTCCTTACAGAAATGGCTCAAAATGATGAATAGATGATCAAAATAGGCAATTAATGTAATATTTGGCAATTAATTGATGGATTGACTAATTGTTGCAGCTCTTTATCAATTTTTATAAAATGTATTTTTATGTATTTTCAAAATACAAAATACGTATTTGTATCTCAAATACATTTTTCAGGCCAGTATTTTGTATTTGTATAATAAACTCCAATCAGGCTTTCGCCCCCATCACAGCACTGAAAACGCGCTTACTAAAGTCATAAATGACATCAGAATGAACACAGACTCAGGCAAAAATTTGATTCTAGTGCTACTGGATCTTAGCGCTGCATTTGACACTGTTGACCACTCAATTTTATTGGACAGACTGGAAAACTGGGTTGGGCTATCGGGTACGGTCCTCCAGTGGTTCAAGTCCTATCTTCAAGACAGAAAGTACTTCGTCTCCATTGGCAATTACACATCTGACCTAACTAGGATGACTTGTGGGGTGCCTCAAGGATCCATTATGGGGCCCGTTCTCTTCAACCTTTATATGCTCCCTCTAGGCCTAATTATGCAAAAAAAACAAAGTAGCCTATCATAACTATGCAGACGACACTCAGTTGTATATAACTCTTTCCTCAGCTGACTATGCCCCCATAGAATCATTGTGCCAGTGCATTGATCAAATAAATAACTGGATGTGCCAGAATTTCCTACAGCTAAACAAAGACAAAACTGAGGTGATCGTGTTTGGCCCCAAAGAACAAAGGCTTAAAATAACTGTACGCCTTGAGTCTCTATCCCTGAAGCCTAAGGACCAAGTCAAAAATCTTGGAGTTATTATTGATTCCGATCTCAACTTTAACTCCCACATTAAGTCAATTAGAAAATCTGCTTTTTATCATCTTAAAAATATAGCAAGAATTAGGGGATACATGTCCAGACAGGATCTAGAAAAACTAATTCACGCCTTCATTTATAGTAGGTTAGACTACTGCAATAGCCTTTTTTCTGGTCTCTCCAAAAAATAACTTAGGCAACTTCAACTCATTCAGAATGCTGCTGCTAGAGTTCTAACGAAGACTAAGAAAGCTGATCATATCACTCCAGTTCTTAAGTCCTTACACTGGTTGCCAGTGTGTCAGAGAATAGATTTTAAAATACTGTTATTAGTCTATAAATCACTTAATGGCCTAGGCCCAAAATACATAGCTGAATTGCTCCCACGATACGAACCGTCTAGAACTCTTAGGTCAACAGGGTCCAGCTTATTAACTTTCCCTAGGATCAAATCAAATCACGGGAAGGCTGCATTTACCCACTATGCTTCTGCTAGCTGGAACAAATTGCCTGAAGACCTCAGATCTGCCCCAACCTTACTTACTTTTAAAAATAGACTAAAGACTTTTATGTTTACCGTCACTTTTAACTGCTGACAGCTACTATGCAAACCCAATGAGTCCTCTTTCTGCAACTGCTGCGCCTGTTGCTTATTGTACTTTTTATACTCTTTTTTTTAAGTTTTGTTAAATGTCCATTTTATTTCTTCTTTTCGTTTATTCTAATGCACTTTTTATACTCTTTTTTTTTAAAGTTTTGCTGTGATGCTTTTAAATGTCCATCTTACTCTCTTCTTTTCTTTTCTTTTCCTGTCAACCATTTTATGTGAAGCACTTTGAATTGCCTCTGTGTATGAAATGTGCTATACAAATAAACTTGACTTGACTTGACTTGACTTGACTTGTATTGTGATACATTTTTTGAGCAAGTATTTGTAATTTGTATCAAAATACTTTATGATGTATTTTCGCCCATCTCTGCGGACACAGAACTTGAAACAAACAAACAAACATCGCCCACATACTCAATTTTATAGATATATACATAGATAGATGCAGAGAGCTACATGTTAGGGCTGGGCAATATGGTTGAAATCAATATCACGATAATCATAAGGATTTTTCCCAATGTCAACATATATCACGATATAGTTCATGTATGCAAAATCACGTTATAATCAAATGAATGTTCATCTCATTGAACCAAATGGTAATGTCAGGTGTGATGTTAAACAAAATATAATTATTCAAATAATATTCCTACCATACCTCCATTTTATCAGTTTTTAAATGTGCAGTGTGTAATTTTTGGCGGCATCTAGTGGTGAGGTTGCAGATTGCAACAAACTGAATTATAATGTACATAAAGGGCTCATTCTAAGGTAAGGAAAACACAAGAATTCATATTTTTATTTATGAATAATTATATTACATTTCTGCCAAAATCTGTTCATTTTATTCCACCACTAGATGCCGCCAAAAACTACACACTGCAATTTAGACAGCAGAAATGTGTCATGATATTAAAATATCTTCATATCATCACAATATGATAAACGATAATATTGAATTATCACCCACCCTACTATATGTCCAGCCATCCAACTAAGTGGACCCACTTTCTGCTCAGTGTGACCGAGATGAAATCACATTAGTTTATACCTTGATGTTGTTGATGTACCCTGGATTTGCCTATCATGCAACAACACTTTGCATGTTTTTTATGACTATATATTGTGTGCATGTATGTTGTCTTAAAGTTTTAGGCGTATCTCTTTTTTTTTTATCTTGTCTGCCAATTTCCCCTTTGGGGGCTATAAAGGAATTGATTGAGGGCCAGTCAGTAAATGCCATCCATCCTTTAGTTTAGTACCACTATTCATGCTGTACATCTTGGCAATGTAACAATGTGTCTTTTTTTTAAATCTAATTTCCAGACCAGTGTTTTCTTGGATCACTGAGAAAATGTTAGAGTATGCTGAACTCACAAACGCTGAAAAATCAAGGTGAGGGAAATGTGTAGAGCAGGTTCACCTTCAAAGCCCTCCATTGCCTGCCCCCCCCCCCCTTATCTGACTCAGCTCCTTCTTCCCCATCGCCCTACCCGAACCCTCCGATCCTCATCCACTTCCCCTCACCATTTCACTATCCAAACTTAAGAGCTTTGGAGATCGAGCATTCTCAAGAGCTGCACCCCGACTTTGGAACTCCCTCTCCCAGACTGTCAGAAACTCACCTTCACTCCCCACTTTTAAATCCCGACTCAAAACCTACCTGTTCTCCCAAGCTTACAACCTCCCCTACCCTTAACCACCTCCTCCAGCCTCCCCGCCCCCCTCCTCTCTTCTGTCTGGCCCCTGTCCCTCCCACTCACTCCCCCCCCTGTGGAAAAAAGTTGCTTGAAAATCGGACAAACGGCGTGGAAGTTGTGGCCTTTAAAGTAAAACCTTTAATTATAGCGCCACCTTCAGGCAATTCCAAATCTATTTATTGAGCAGAAACTAGCCACCAATATCTGTCATTGGGAGAAATTTCATGTTTTTGCGATGTACCAACTCACAGGACTTTGCGTCGTGGCAGAAAAAAGAAAACTGACAACAATAAACCAGCACAAAAACAATAGGGTTTCAGCCCCTTCTGGGCTTGAACCCCTAACCCCTAATTAAACCCCTGGGAGAGTCTTGATTTCCCCCCCCCCCCTCAGAGTACAGGCTGAAAAGTGCATTTTGGAAGCCAAAAATCTCAGAATCGTAAAGTAATTGTTGAGTCATTAGTATTGATCAAGCACTCCATCAGCCCCCTCCAGTATAGATTATAGACTTTTGTGCTGTGGGGTGGCACTTATTGCCCCTTTAATCATTAATAACTAAGAATCTTTGGCGGCTCACTGAGTCCGGCTTGTGCATCAGGTTGTTTATTGATCACTTACTGTACATTGTGCTGAAATGTTTCTTGCATCCCACTGGCCCAACAGAGACAAATTTGTGTCCTGTATATCCACACTGTAACCAAACACTTACAGTGATAGAGAACTGAACATTGCATAATGTGGCTTTATGTAACTATTTCTCTGCAGTAATAAACAGTTGATTTTATATATATATTTATTTTTCTAGGTTCAGTTGAACAATTCCAGTCTCCCACCCATAAATGTCTTGTTTGCACTTGCATATTATCTAACCAATGTTAATGAGCTCATGCACAATATTGAGCAGTCACATTATGGTACTTTATAGTAATGTTGTTTCTCCTATTGCATTCATATGATTCTTCCACAGGGAATCAGTTTTATTGTGATATCAATACAATGTCTTTCTAATCTAGGATGACAATAGTTTATACATCCTGACACTGCGGTCTCAGTTATCTATCTATGGCAGCAGCAGAACTCTTCTCTGTGTTTGCTTCATTAATACTTTGTTGTGGGCTAATAACTATGGTAAGTTGTTATTGCAATTAGTGAGTTGGCTGAAAATGCAAGCTAAAGAGGCCCTCCGCTAGAGCGAGGCAATTAACACCACAGTGCTTCCATGATTTAGTAGAAGAGCATTGACTTGTCAGGGCAAGTGTGTTTAGATTGAAAATGAAATGTCACATTGTTGACCATAAAGCAATGACAAATCTCCATGGCTTGCCAATATCTGATCTAATAAGATGGATACAGGGTTGGGGAGTTAAGGAATACATGTATTTAAAATACAGTATTTAAAATACAAAATATGAGTAACTGTATTCCATGACAGTTACAGTTTCAATTGGTGGTTTTCTGAATACAGTTACTGTTTTTTAAAAATAGATTACTTTAAGGGATTCATTTATTTGTTTTGTTTTGTTTTATTGCTCTAAAATTCATATAAGGTTAGCATTTCCCCACGAACAGATTACATTTTTTTGCAGCCAGGACACTCAGGAATGCGTTTTTGACATGGAAATATAAAGATAATTTTACTTACAAACATGCTGTAGAAGACATTGATATTTCACACAACCATTTCTCTTGGTGCCCTATGTGCTCTCTCTCATTTGAAAATATCTATCTGAGGTTTTGTGACAGCTCTTTGTTACAATGCCATTTTGACAACTCCAAAACAAATATTTAGATTATTATGGGGGATTTGGGGGGTTTTGGTTAGAAAAAAAAATAAGAAAAAAGACCAAGCCTTTCGACTGTGGGGCAGTAAATGTAAAGTTAGTGACAGCATAATCATGTATCAGGCTCTGGCTTGAAGGCCCCCTCTTGAGCCCCTTGGACCTGTGCCCGCCTGCCTGGTTGGCCCATTCAGTAATCCATCCATGTAAGCAAGTGTTTACTACATTCAGATATATATTTCTTTCTTATTTTAGGGTTAGGGTTAGGGTTAGGGTAGTATTTTTGGCATGAAAATGGAAAGATACTGAATATTGGTAATAAATATTGACAATCGGCAGCTTCAAAAATATCAGTATCGCAACCTACAAAAACTCCTAGTCGAGCCTTGTCTCTATAGGCACTGGGCATTTATTGTGACATTTATTCATTTATGAGCCTTTATGAGAATATCTATGAGAAATTATGATAATCTGTGTGTTGGACAACATTTCCCATCATGCACCACAGACCCGCCCCCTTCCTTTGAATGGCAAGTTGTTTGTTTCACTCTGACCAGCTGCTAACTATTCCAGTCGGAGAGCAAACATGGGGACCAGCAGTCCTCTTCATTTAAATACGACGTCAAGATTCAAGAAGAGTGGCAACAAGTTCACTTCCGGATTAACACCCACGTCAAAATAAAAGCTCAGAAATTGACATTAGGGTATAAAACAGGGGTGTGAATTCACTGAATGAATCATATTGATTTAGCAAGGTTCCTACATCTAATGTAATTTGCCACTAGGCTATATAACTGACAAGGTATTATTATTGTGATAAATGTGTTAAATTGTTTGATGTAGCCCACCAAAGTCAGGTCTTTATATAAATTATATATAGCCTACAGATCCTTTCCAAAAAATATGAATATCATGGAAAAGTTAGTTTTTTCCCATAATTCCTTTCAAAAAGTGAAACTTTCATAGCCTTTATTTGTTTCATTTTTCATAATTTTGGCCTACACCTCCAAAACCCCCAAAACAGTATTTCAAGAAATTAGAATAGTGTGAAGAAAACCAGCAGTTACTTCTCAGTTATGACTGACTCCAGCCTCAGTCCACTCCCTCTGAATCTCCGCCAAATTTTTGAATCGTCTTGACAATCCGCCATGGTATTTCCATGATATATTTTTTTTTTGGAAAGGATCTGTATGTATGTGTGTATATTTAAGCAATATAGCATGAGAGCCAGTGTGTTGTGGCAAATATATCCCACTGCTCAGCTGTTATCCCACGAGGCCGCAGGCCGCAGGCAGCAATAAAACTGCTGAGTTTTATTGCTTTTATAAAACGGTTTCCAAGTATGATAATATAATAATAATAATAATACTATAAGTCCGACTGGCATGGTATTCTGATAGAGTCAGTTGAAACACTACTGTAAGGCGGGACCGCAAGAACGTGCGGGTGATTTGATTGGATCGTTCTGGAGACTGAAGTTGACATTGGCCAATCCTGGCGCTTGCTGAGAAGCTGAGAGCTTTCTGGAAAGCCCGACACGCAGCTCGAGCGCAGCGCTGCATTCTCAGCGCTTGCTGAGAAGCTGAGTGCTTTCTGCAAAGCCCGACACCAACTAACGTTACGGGGTTAAATGCGGGGTTAACAGCCTTTTTTTTGCAAAGAAGACATTAGACCGCGTCTATTCTTGTACAAAACATAATTTTCTGCGAAGTATTAGTAAAGTTATAAGCGAAGATCGATTCACAAGGATCTGACAGCTGTCTCCGCCATTTGTTTTTTCTACATTGTCATTTGAGGTAACCAAAGCCTTTTAGTAAGAGAGTTGCCATGGCAACTCAATAACCCATGGCCATGGGTTATTGGAGTGGGTTACTGGATTTATACAATGGCTGTGAACCAATCAGATTGCTTGATTTGAGAGAGCGGTTTTATAAATATATACACACAGTATATATATATATACAGTGTGTGTATATATATATATATATATATATATATATATATATATATATATATATATATATATATATATATATATATATATATATATATATACTGTATATATATATATCCATCATCATATCAGAGGTTGTATTGCCGATATTGATTATTCCATTGAAAGTCAAGCAATATATTCCTGTTATCTTTGTCAAAATCAAGATTCAATAAATGTATTGCCAACATAGTTGATAGAAATGTGCCTTGGTTCACTCTCAGACAAAGACAGTGCAGCAGCACACAATATACAAACAATAACCATTCATCACAGGGGGGGTAACATTCTTGTGGCTTGTGTTGGCATGCGCACCCACTGGCAGAAACATAAATCGGCGCCTATGGTTCAGATGACTTATGGCTTGGAGGTAGGTGCTATCTCTGAAGCATGATGTTTTGCTATTTTTTTATATTTTATTTTACATTTTATCATTTTACAGAACAACACACGAATAAATAAAACAAAAACAGGCTCAGACACAGAGAAAAAAAGAAAAGAAAAAAAAACATATAGCTTATACTAAGGACATTCAGTGTTACAACATAGTGCTACCAGCCACATACGGTGCTTATGTGCTTCTAAGAGATGCTGTGTGTGGGGCCCCACGCAAGGGGTCACCCGTCACCCCTGACCTCATCAAGATAGGCCAGAAAAGGGTCCCAGACGACTGAGAATGTTTTGAGTGAGTTGGTCCTCAGGAACCTGAGTCTCTCCATCTGTAGAGATCATGTCCGTTAACCACAACTGAAATGAAGGTGAAGAGGGAGATTTCCATTCCTTCAGAATTAGACTTTTGGTGACAGTTGTCCCCTGTGTCAGAGACTGTTGCACAGCTGCAGGGAAGTTCAGAGAGGTCTCCGAGCAGCCAAAGATGGCGAGTTCTGCCTCCGGCTGAAGGGTTATTTTGTAGGCCTTAGAGTACCAGTCAAATATCCTGGCCAAGAATCCACTAGTGAAAGACAGAACCAAAAGGCATGAGATGTGATGTTTTGCTCTTGATGCTTCTGTATCTCCTGCCTGATGTTTGAAGAGGTAGTGTGCCGGATGAGACTTGTCTGCTATGATTTTATTATTAGCCCTCCTGATTATTCTTGTGGAATAAAGTGATGATAGTGATTGGAGACTATACAGCCGATGATTTTAGATGCCTCACTAGTAGCCCTTTGAACCCATAACCATTAAATCCAGTGTGCGTGGCCATCCTAGCTCATCTACTTTTATTTTTGAAAAAATAAAAACATACCGGAAGTGTAGACGGTTCCGTCGTCGTTTTGACAGTGGGTCCGTTTTACCTCTTTGCTTTCTTTCCACCCTGCTTCTCTCTTTATTTCACTATTTAATAAGCCGTAGCGGTTATATGCCTGTATTTATTTATTTATGCATCTTATTTGAAACTATTTAGATTTAGATTTTTAGTCGTTCCTCAAATGAGAAGACGTAAACGATGGAGCTACATATTTTAGAGCACAGCCTGAAAGTGGCGAGTATAGAGAAAGAGGGGATCCAGATTTGCACCCATGGATTAATAAAACTCGCCTTCTTGGCCTCGAAAACAAGGTATGTAACTTCCCACACACGATTATCATGCGAACATGTGGTGTCATGTATGTTTGATACAGCCGCTAACGTTACAGTGCTATGCATACTGGAAGGATACTGCTGTTATAACATTATTGCAAACTAATGACGAGGCTGCACGTAACGTTAGCTCGTTGTATCATTGTGTTGAAAGGCAGCAGTGTAATTCCTGCTCTAGTTCATGTACTTGTAATACTGGAAAATACAACAGTATTTCTTATTTGGAGTGATACACGAGTTGTGTTTCCAGGCCTATCCTTGTTCTGTAGTGTCATTTTGTAGCTTTGTGCCATCTGGAGCTGGGTCGACGCCAAGGGGTGTGTGTCTGGCTGTTTTTCCTTGTATCCGTCACATTATAACACATGCTAAACCAAACGTGCACTTGTAAGCAGGAGACAGCCACACAGCCTAGCTAACTACTGGGCATGCTTGAGGAAACTTTCATTGAAATGGCCCTAGTGGCTTGTTGAGAGGCCTTCTGCCTGTGTTGTAGGCTCTGCTGTCCTGTTCTGCATTTTTATTACAACTACAGACTAGCCTAAGCAAATCAATTCACTGACACACAGTAACTGTGTCTGCCACGGCTTTATAACAGTCCTCCCTGCATGGGTGGCAGTGAACTGGCAAGTTTCTGGTTCCCTCTTGGCCATGGGAAAATAAAGCGGGGTGTAGCAGGGTTACTTTCAAAACTGAATCTCAGCAGATTACTGATAACCTGCTGTAATTGCAAAATAATAATAAACAAAAAAAATCCACTGGATTTAAACCCAATAAATAACAATCGTATTACTTTCAGTTACTCTTGGGTGACTTTGCCTTCCAAGCCCTTTTAATACAGTCAGACTGAATATTGCAACCATGTAATAGCAGTGTCAGACAAGACAACCTTGGATGATGCATATAAGCACAAAAACCTGTGATATGATAACCTAACCTAACAGAATGAATGAATGAATACATTTTGTAGGCTACCTGGATTCGAGTGCACTTCCTATAGTTTTGAGACTTGATTGGAACCTGGGACTTGAGACATGGTTGTTCTCCGGAGTGGAGTGGTTACTGCTAGTTCACTTTGTATATGTCCAAGTGAGAATGAAGCCATTCAAACTGGATGCCTGACATGCAGGTCCTCTTCCAAGCAAACTGCAGTGCATTGTGTTTTTACTGCATGGCCACTAGGGAGCGAGGTGTCTATAAGAGGGTCTGTCTGTATGTCCCCATGAAAGAAAGAAAGAAAGTGGCCAGGTCGCCGGTGATGTCATACACTTCCAGTGTTTTTGTGAGACTGCGTTTGGGCGGACCTTGTACCCTCTAGGGCAGTGGTTTCCAAACTGGGGGTATGCGTAGCCCCATTACGTTCCCTCACCCATCATCTCCGGCTCTGGGACTCCGTCACATAAAGTTGGTATCCGTGATGTGAGGTACCAAGGTTCCCAACATCGTATCTCAAATTTGAAGATATTATAATGCTCTGACAGGTAGTTTAAGCAGGCGTGTTAAAATTATATTCCTCTGTGAAATAACTGTTTAAATCCAGTATTTCGACAGCCAGGTGCTGAATTTATAGCAGAGTGTGTTTAATACATTGACTGTATTATCTCGATGGACTGAGCCAATTGGTTTTTTATACCACAAAATGAAGCCTCGATTCTCCTGCTTCCTGTAATGTTTGATTGGATGAATGGATTTACCTGGAGCGTTGTGGGAAATCCTGGTGCTGCAGATGTAGTCTCGCGAGCCCAGCCGACCGTCTGCCTGGCTTGTGTTATTTTAATACATCCATGGTGTGAGCCTCCAGCCTGTTAGCTGCTGCTTTACCCCGCTAGCTGGGCGCTTCTCGCTCATACTGAGCATTAGCGCCCGGCGACCCACGACGCATTTCCAATCAGACAATCGTGCCGCTCTCACGTCTAGGTATAAAAACGAACCCTTACCAGAGCCAGAAACTTGAAGTGAAGACGCTACCCGATGGCCAACATCCTCTTCTTTTAAATACATATAGTTGCCGCTTCCATATTGTTGCATAAAATCCACTTTTCTGTCTTTGACAAACCAAAAATCATTCATCTGGAGCTACCCCCGGAAATACGACTCACTGTTTACTCACTAATGCCCCCTACACTTCCGGTTGCTTCCGTATGTGCTTGGCACATATGGAAATGTCAGTTGGGATGACAGACACAGACAGGTCTGTCAGATGTGCACTGCATTCCTCGTTTCTCAGTGAGTTATAGTTGATTGCCTCACTGAATTATCTGCTAATGCCCAATTTTAGCAGCATAATTTGATGTCTTGGCTTGGCAAGGCTGTGCGTAATGACATATCCAAAAGGAATTCCACTTTTCACTGCGCTGCGCTGCACGGAGATTATGGCTGTGCTCCCAGCGCAGTGAGGTATTTGCGTGTAAGAGGTCCTTTTCAAAGCTCTTAGCGCAAAGTAATTGCGCGCTGCTAACGATAGGGTAATGCCATCTATCCCACATTTTAACGCTGAAACGCATGCTTTGGCATGGGGCAGCCAATGCCCAGTACAATTATCACAGGCATGCACTTGTGAACGCCCCCAATTTGCATTGCGCACGGCGTTAAACGAGCGCAAACACTAAATTAGCGCTTTTGGGAAGATAGGGTCCCATCATGTCTGCTGAAGCCGTAGCTTTGTCTCCCGCGTACAAAACAAGGGGTCCACCCCCTTTCCCCTGAAGACGCGGAAGTCTTTTTTTAAGCTGTAATTCCTCGATTGGCCACTTGAGGCAGGGCTCAGAAGTCCCATTGTTTTCCTGTTAAAATGCCCCACTTTGTAACTCTAATTAAACATATTTACATCTTGGACCGAAACACTGTTTTGGTCTATATAGCTAATTTCACCTTTTCATAACATCTGCGGGGGGGGGGGGAGTCATATTTTTTATAACTCGCCTGTTTACATTTGATAAGGGTTTAAAGTTCTGCATAATTAAGGGCGTGTCCCGGTTGAGTGACGGGCGGCCATCCGGCTGTGTGGCTATGCTAACGTTAATTGTCTGACCTCCTCCCGGTCGCGTTTGTGGTGTTGCGTCTTTTTGTCAATATTGGACAGTAAATATGCCTTCTTCCGATTAGGGATGGGAATTTCATGCATTTTTCTTAACTGTTAGTTGCGGACCTTAACGATCAATTAACCGGTTAATCATTAACATAAAAAAAAACATGAATGTTGTTATAGTTGGCATTTTCCCCTCCTGTTAGTGTGAAATGCTCCCACACTGGGCTGCGTTTTGCTCTTGTTGCTAGCAGGCGCCGCCGCGCTCATCTTGCTACAGCTGGTCTCTCAGTCTGTTTCTTTCCTGGATCTCCAGTCCACCGATCATGTGACTACTTCCTCACGTGACCGCTCCTTCTATTGCTTGCGTGAGGTATGCCCTCTGCTGGACTGGTGGAATAACACAGTGTAAGCTCTGGACATTGAGGTGATACATACAACCATGGATCTACCTATTATACAATGTCGGTCAAAACAGTTAATTAATTTTAATCGGTTACATTCTTAATGGCAGTTAACCGACTATCGGTTAAAGAGATACTCAACAGGGAGAGCCAGACAGTCAGATCTGTGTCAGATTTTGTCAGTTTTTCAAAAAAGGGCGGGGAGTTTTCAGGCTTTCGAATCCGCCCACTCCACATTTGGATAGGATGAGCTTTTGTGGGGTGGGCAAATTTCAGAACCAATGGCAGAGCTCTGTACATTTCCTGCTCGCGCATGTGTAGTTTCAGTTAAAGCCAGCTAGCACTGTGAATGGATCTGCTGCTGATGTTTCTCCCTTCCACCACCCCCTCACTTCTCCTGTTCTCCTGTCCAAACCTCACGTCACCAGGCTCTCTCAGTCCAAACACCAGCATAACGTTTTACTTCGTCGAACCAAACGGTTCACCTAACGCTATAATCGGGAGAGACCATAGAACATTTCACTCCGATCAAAACTAAAAAAACATTACACATTTTTTTTCTTTAAACACACATTTTTTTACGTTTTGGTCCCAGTGAGATATTATGCGATCTCCCCTGTTTCTAAATATATCTGTGCCGTTTGGTTTGAACCAGTAAAATGTTTTATAAGCATTTTACGAAATGTGTATGGGAAAATAAATGGCAGATGAAAATCTCTGGTTCAGTGCTGAAGCAGGAAGTAGGCGGTCACTCTCTATTGTTTGGATATTACCCAGAAGGCTTTGAGGCGGCTAAGTTTTGACAAGAAAACCATCAAATCTGGCAAAAAATTTAGATAAAAATAATACTTATTTGTAACACAAAATGCAATTCAGGAATATTTTAATATTGGACAAAATAAAATGAAATGAAATTGAAACCCTAAGAGAAACACATCCACCGGTGGGTGTATATACCCCTCGCAAATACAACGTGAATAGGGAAATGGGTAGTTTGTAACATGTAACGTAACATGGTTGCACACTGTGATATCCGCTGCAAGAATTGACGCCGTTTTTTCAATAAAAACACATTTATTCAATGACTTTACATAATGTATATTTATGTCGCATCATTTAGCCTGTGCTGTGATGTGCAGCAGCAGTTAAAAGTAAAAGTTATAAAACTAAGCCTGAATGAGCCTTGTTCATTGTTGTGAAAGTGTAGTGAGTGTGCTGCAGGGGTGTTCGACTTGTTGACGCCTCGCCTGATTGTGCTCGCCTGCTCTCGTCTGCTTTCCAGGCAAGGCGGCAGTCAACTCAAACAAGCCTATTGTCACCCATAGTTACAGGTGAGCTTACAACCTTTATCTGAAGGTATAGAAGTATATGGATGCATCGGGACCACTGGGGGAGCGAGCCAACACCAGTCAAAGCTGCCGGGGGCTGTGTAATTCAGTGTAGCTCGAGGCTAATTAGCCTCAAGCATATTAGCCTGGGTAACATGCTAGCGTGATGCAGGCAGACAGGAGTCGGCTAATTAGCATTGGCTGGAGTTTTGCAATGAAAGCTAGCTAGAGCAGTTTCTTGAAATGTATTCTAACCAGCCCAAATTTTCACATAAAACACAGCGTATTGCTGGTGGTGGCCGTGACACCGGCGCTGCCCTACTGGGGCAGTGGGTTAGAGAAACTATCCTGAGGGTATGCAGGATTGCTGCCAAACACCCTTGAGGCAGCGGAGCTGCTAGGCCCAGTTGTTGCAGCCATTTCAGCCTGATGTCTCCGTGAACACCGCTGTAGCTTTTGCACCCGGGAACACAACACTTTCGACCCACGGCCATGAATATCCCTAACCTGTCCCTGGCCACTAAACTCAACAAACAGACGAACATTTATTTTTACAAACAAACACAACCTAGGCTATCTGACGTAGCCTACTCTAAAACTAAACCTAAACTACTAAATACTACAAAGAGATACTCAACACTTTTTTCTGCTGAAAATCAATATATACTGTATTGGAAATTAGCTGTGTTCTTGATGAATCCAGGTCAAACATTTACTGTAAAACAGTAATTCCTCATCTCTTCTCACATACCAATGCAAACAGACAAACATTTTTTTTTTTTTTTTTTTTACAAACAACCTAGGCTATCTGACATACTCTAAAACTAAACCTAAACTACTAAATACTACAATTTACACTATGCAGTCTAATCAAAATCTCTCTCTCTCTCTATTCACCAATTCTCCACACTCCATAGTCCCAGCATGGTGTGCAGCCACAAGCTACGTCACAGATCAAGAGCTCAGTCAATAGAAAGGGAGGAAAATTGGGAGTCTACAGCTGGCCTTTTTGCCTTTTTGGTTTGTATGGAACTGCATGGGTATGTGAGAAGAGAAGAGGAATTACTCAGATTTACAGTAAATGTCAGGACTTTGACCTGGATTCCTCAAGAACACAGCTAATTTCCAATATATATTGATTTTCAGCAGGAAAAAGTGTTGAGTATCTCTTTAAGCATTAACACCCCTACTTCCGATGTAGTTGGTTGTATTAATCATACCTCAAAGAAAGGTGGTTTCCACTTTTTCCGGTGAGTGAATGAAGTTGTCGGTGGTCAGCTAATGTTTTACATTGCCAGACGACCACCATCTGTGCTAATAATGCTAGCATGATAACATTATCCTTTTCACACACACTGAATATAGACGGTTTTAACTTGACAACAAAAACATTCTAAATTGAACCCCCGCTCACTTCCTGTTGCAGTGTTTGCTATGGACATAAAAGAAAAAAAACATTCAAGTGCAGGACTGACCATTCCGTGAAAACCGTCTATACAGCTGAGCAGCGAAAACAAAAGTAACGATGTCAAGTGAATATTTCTGCAGTTTGCCGAGTGCTGAGAAAAAGGAAGTGCTGTGGGGTTGCGCTCTGGTGAAAACCGTCTATACCGAAATGCTAGACTTGATCATGGACTTAAAGGACGGCTTTTCCGTGGGGAATATGAATATATATTAAATCTCACGCCCCTAAGGTTTTCGAATCCGTTGAAATTTTTGAAATTGGTTTTTCACAGCCAGAGATATCAACCGAAATCCACTCTGTGTGTGTGTGTGTGTGGGGGGGGGGGTGGTGGAGGGGAGGGGCGGGTGCGGAGACCCGAAATCCTACATTTCCCACAATGCACTGGGCTCGCGTGGCCTTCGTTTCCACGCCCACCCCTCAGGCATTTGGCTGATATTAAACTCCAGTAGGTGGCGGTAATGCACATATATGTTTGCCAACCGCCATAAAACTCAAAGAAGAAGAAGAAGAAGGCTTCGACAATAAAACATTATGAGAAGAAGAAAAAATCAACAATAAAATTGCCTCCAAATTGCACCAAATTTAAACCGAAGTATATATGTCGGGAGATGTCTTCATAATTTTTTTTTCATGCATTTTAAGGCATTTTACAAGGAGTTACGCGCATCTGATGTTGTAACTATTTCATGTAAAAATGTGTAAAAACGGGTACATTGCTCAGCGTTGATTTCGTTACTTCAACGCACCTACTACTAGATGTAAAATTTGACGAGCTTTCCAATGTCGCCAGTCCCGTGTCGGTAAGTGCTTCCGTTCCCGAGATATGGTCTCTTTGCAAGGAACTATGGAAAGCTAATATTAGCTACCATAGGCTATGCGGTTGAAAAAGATGGCTGCCTTTTGTTTTTGTTCAAGACCTCTGAAGGGGCGTGGAGGACCTCTAGAGGCGGGACCATGGCAGCACAGGCCCACAGTGTAGTTCATAGGTGCTCGACTTCCGCAAGGCGGACTTGGCCCAGATGACGCAAAACGCGTCGGCTGGGCCAAAAAATATGTGAGAGATGGTTGTTATCTCTGGCTGTAAACAACCAATTTCAAAAATTTCAACGGATTCGAAAACCTTAGGGGCGTGAGATTTAATATATATTCATATTCCCCACGGAAAAGCCGTCCTTTAATGTTAATCAAAAACTGCCACACTCATAACGTTAAGGTGTGTTTTGACCTAATAGAAATATTAACATTAATGCACTCACATTTCAGCGTGGTTCCAGTAACATATTTAGCTAGATATAGAGGCTAGTATAGTATCATCTTTTTTATTATAGTATTACTATAACAGGCATTCTGCGAACTTCAGAAACTGACTTTTTGAGACTGAGACCTGACGTTAATGGCTTGATATCATATTCCAGATGCAATCTAGCTATCTATGGTAAGAGGTTAACGTGAATTAGGTATGGGCATTTTAAGCAATTTAAATACTCGAGTACTCTCCTTCTATTATGAACGAGTAACCCGGGACTCGCGGATGAGGGGGGGGGGTCTGTGTGATTACTATGGTAATGACGGAGCAGGGGTAATCTGCTGTGTATGGGGTAGGGTTGGCACGATGGACGATGGTATCGACCATCGTGATGGGCCGACCCTCCATCGACCTCTGAGCCTTCTACATCGGATCATCGTATCTATTCGAATTAAAATTGTGCCGTTTTAATAATAAAAAAGTCCACTTACCGTACCGCGGCGGGGACGCACCGGCGGCATTAAACAAGCGCACCCAGTTCAGAGAAGCCTCCCGCTCCCCTCCTCCCCCTCCTCCGCTCTACTGCTTATCTGAACTGGGTGCGCTTGTTTAATGTCGCCGGGGCGTCCCCTGCGCGTGAGAAGTCGGCTGTGTTGTGAAAACTTTTTAAGACAAAGAAGAAACTGCACGTTCTTTCCTGTTTTCAACCCAAAGTGAGTACAAGTCTTCAACTGTGAATTTAACTCGCCTGTTTCCAAAGTGAAAGTTGGAGTCGCTACTCGCTCCAGATACAGCAGCTGTGTTTCTTGAGCCATTTATCCTCAACTCTCTCATTACATTAGGTTCAAAAGCCCACGCGAATCTAACGTTATATCAGCCAGTAATTCAGCCAGTTTTCTGCCAGCTAGTTAAATTCAACACACACGCGTTGTTGGTGAGGATCTGTAACGTTAATGTTATTTGTTTTGCGCCGTTCAAATTGCTGATAGTGACAGCCACTGCCCACTTTAGTCGCCAGAGGCTAATAGCCTATCCAAGCCCGCTGGTATCATGTCCTGTTGTTAACATGTCATGAACGCATTGCAGCGGCTAGCCAAATGGAATTACAGCAATGCAGCGACTTAAATAATTAATTATTCCCCCCACCCCCTCCCCATTGACGATGCCATCGTGCAACGCGATGTTTCACTGTAAAACAATCACGATGGGTATTTATATGACATCGCACAACCCTAGTATGGGGCTGTTCACACATAACGATTGCATTTTTGCATGGAAAAAGCGTTACCTGGCTGGAGGATTTTTTGTGAGGAGAGGGACTGACTGTGATATAGGACAGGTGACGCTAAACTAACTAAAGTCTAAAGCCTACCTCAGACAGTATCTCCGATGGTTGGATGGATGGCATTAGCGCTTCGGAGCAGACAATAGTGTTGTGAAACAAGCAAAGGCTCATTTCCAATACATGTCCATTGTCCAGTATCATTCATTTTACTTTATGATCAGTGTTACACTAACGTAAATCCACGGATTACAAGGTCCGGTGTTCTGCCAAAAAGTGAAAACTGACCACTGACCAGTGTGATTAACGTTACAGCTGCAGCTAAATAGTGATCACCATGAAGCGATTGTCTCCCAAAAAGCGATTCTTTCTCCACATTTCTTGTGACTAACGTTATGGGAAATGACTGACACTAGTCAGTAAACTAGTGCAACGTTTTGAATGAGTTGTATCGGGCGTGCACTATGAAGAAGCGTGCATCTGTCTCTTTCGGGAGCCACCATTTTCGGGAGGAGCTGGAAAACATCCGGTTAAAACTTTCAAAATAATGTTACTTAAACAAAAGTAAATGGCTTATTGATGCACGTTGGAGGAGAAAAGGGTATCTCAATGAACGAAGCAGCAAACCTTGTATCAAAATACTCGTTGTGATGAGGGATTAGGGATGTTCATCAATTATCGAAAATCAATAATTGATCGTTAAGGATTGGAATCGATCCTGTGGCATTTGGATCGATTTTTTAATTATTAAATTTTTTTTTTTGACTAGGTTTGGGTGGAATTCGTTCCTCCTCGCACCACTCCATTGCACAGCCGACTAACGTGAGGTGGAGCTTCATATTAGGGATGGGCATCGAATTTCGAATTTTCGAATAATCGTTGTTATTATCAAGGTCGACTTTTATTATTGAAATTCGAAATTCGAAAAAAAAAAAAAAAGAAAAAAAAAAAATTGAGCAAGTAAAACAATTTTTATAAGCATTTTAAGCAAGGTTTATGGAAAAATGAATGGCGGATGAAATCCCATGAAGAGGGAGAGGGGGTGACTTTGGCACCCCTTTGGCACTCAGACCTGAGCCTACTAAATATTTAATGAACCACTCATGATTGTCAAAACTGTTTTTTATTTTCGAAAATGTCAATGTCATGTAACATGTTCTTTACTTCAGTGGTGCAATGCTTGTTTGAGCTAAAAATCCACAGCAGAAGCTTTTTATATTAATTACCGTAAATTCCGGACTATAAGGCGCACCGGTGTATTAGCCGCACCTGCAGAGTTGACTGTTTTTTACATATATAAGCCGCACCGGTCTATAAGCCGCGGGTGTTTTGATGTTTAATTACCATATGTAAGGCTTCGTGCACAGAGGGGATTGTCGGGAAAGAGATGGCTGTTTGGGGAAGCTCCCATTTATTAACATTTCAACAAAACAAAAGTCAGGTCACTAATCCCCAGACAAAATCACACATTGTGAGATGCTTAAAAATCACCATCGGCGGGAGCTTTACTCCAGATGCTGTGCAGCCAAGAACACAAGTGAAATTCGTTCTCTCGTGACCTGTGGTTCTCAACGTGATGGACGATTCACCTTTCTTGTTAACAGTCCTAGTGAGAGGCAGGTCGAACGTCAAAGGCACTTCATCCATATTTATGATCTGCTCCGGTCCGATGGAATATTCCTTGATCTTTCTTTGTGTGAATTCGCCGAAGTTTGTAATTTTCTCCTGGTAGTCGGGAGGGAGTTGCTGACACAGTCGTCCGCGCCCTGACGGACAGTCCCTTTCGTCTCGGGTTTGTGCATGATCCTTTGCTGCTGCTGCTGTTGTTGTTGTTCCTGTCTCGCTACTGTCTCAGACATGGCTTTCAGGCTCAATCGCCGCCATCGTCGTAACACAGCCAGTTCTCCATCTTTTGAAGCATGATGTTAGATTACAACGAGCTAGTTGTGTGGCTTAGCCTTCCAAAATGTTGCTGTTAGTTTTTTAGAATGTAATACATAGAATTGGGAATGTTACATTCAATTTCATTCAGACTGTCTTTCAGGCTCAATCGCTGCCTTTTTCCCCCCGGAGCGAGGGAGGAGGGAGGGTGTTTTACCGTAGTGGCTGAGAGAGAGTAGTGGCACAGTGCTCCAATCAGGTCGCGAGGCACATTTTTTGCAACATCATCCAATCAGGGTCTCGCTCTCATAATGTCTGTCTTGCTCTCGTTCTGCCTCATACCAACATCCATAGATTTTGGAGGTTCCCGAGTGGCCGTTTGCTGGAAAAATCCATAGATAAGCCGCACCGTTATATAAGCCGCAGGGGCCAAAAAAGCCCAAAAAACGGGAAAAAAGCCGCGGCTTATAGTCCGGAATTTACGGTAATAAAGCCGTAGACTTAGAATCAGGGGAGACAATGCAACATTTCACTCACAAAAAAAAAAAAAAAAAAAAATACATTTTTAATTTTTTTTACATTTTTATTTTTATTTTCGAATTTCGAATTAAATTCGAATTTGGCCAGCGAATTTCGAATAGTGTTTTTGCTAGAAATGCCCATCCCTACTTCATATAGTCTCTAGTTTTCTGGCTGGGCACGGGCCTTTGTGCCAACAAAACTGTTTTAAACATGGGAAATTCACACCGGCATGCGCCGGGGACAGCAGTGTTGGAGAGGAGACACATTGAAATAAAGAGTTCATTGAGGAGAACACGTTGTCTTTCGTATTTTCTGCCATAGGCATTCATTTTGTAAAAAAAAAAAAAAAAAAATTGAAAATTGAAAATTGAAAATTTTCTAAGTATTAATATGATCGATAATCGATAATTGATCGTTAATTTTCACCAATTATCGATTTTGGAAAATTTTCAAAATGAACATCCCTATTAGGGATGTTGATGGTTAACCGTTAACCGTTTAACCGCCGAGAACGTCTTTGGTCGGTTAAGCATGTCAGTTAAACGGTCAATTTCCATGTTAATTTGCATATAACAGTGTTGCCAATGTGGCGATTTCCCCCCTTCCTTCGTGGTCAGCAATGTAACATAAGTATATTAAATGATGTGGCAAGTGTTAATTAGAGATGCTGCGATCCGATCATGTGATCGGATATCGGCGCGATATCAGCCAAAAAACATGGATCGGATCGGATCGGATTCCAGCGAAAATGACCGATCCAAGGCTCCGATATAAGCACTCCATTCCATGACTCCGCTCCAGGATTTCTATCCAGCATGCAGCACACTGAGGCCGCGTTGAGCCTAGGATGGCCAGGGCCAAAACGTCTTGCTTCAACATACATCGCATCGCATAAACCATTTCCACCCGCATGTTTGAGGAGTAGCTAACATAAACGTCAGATAAATACTCTCTATAGGCTAACGTTACCCACTGAGGCAGCTAACATGGCTAATTAGCTAGCTAACACCAGCTATCTTTCTCCTCTAAACTAACGTTAACGACACGTAGTTGACTGAGCGAACGGCGCTGTACAGCAGGTCGTTATCAAAATGTATTGCACTGAAGAGAAGTAACATTAGAAAATGACAAAAGACTCCTCCAATCTGGCAGTGGAAATGTATGCACAAACTTTGTGTGTAACTTTGCGAGACTCAACCGAATGACTGATGAGTCTCGCGTTGAGCCTAGGATGGCCAGGGCTTAGATCTGCGTGAGCACGACCCGTCGTAATTTGTCCAATTCAAGGTACATTAAAACGTTGTCTTGCTTCAACATACATCGCATCGCATAAACCATTTCCACCCGCAGGTTTGAGGAGTAGCTAACATAAACGTCAGATAAATACTCTCTATAGGCTAACGTTACCCACTGAGGCAGCTAACATGGCTAATTAGCTAGCTAACACCAGCTATCTTTCTCCTCTAAACTAACGTTAACGACACGTAGTTGACTGAGCGAACGGCGCTGTACAGCAGGTCGTTATCAAAACGTATTGCACTGAAGAGAAGTAACATTAGAAAATGACAAAAGACTCCTCCAATCTGGCAGTGGAAATGTATGCACAAAATTTGTGTGTGTGTGTGAGAGACAGGGACAGGGCTGTGTGTGTGTGTGCGACAGAGAGAGAGAGGGACAGGGCTGTGTGTGTATGTGTCCTGTGTGAGACAGAGTGGGGGTGTATGTGTGAGGAAACAATAATTATTTGTGTCCAGTGTTCACCCATTACAAAATAAGTGTGTATTTGATTGTTATGTTTTAGTTTTACATCAAATTAATTAGATGAACTAAATCGTTTACATACTATATTACCAAAGCACACACATACATACCTAACCCTAAAAATGTTTGTTGCCTGCTAGCTATCAGACAGCATAGAGAGGCTTAAATATGTGCTGTATCGGTATCGGATCGAAATCGGTATCGAATCGGGTATCGAAATTTGATCGGAATCGGATCGGTTTTGAGGCTAAAATATCGGAATCGGATCGGAATTGAAAAATCTCGATCGCAGCATCTCTAGTGTTAATCAAGCTAGATTTGGAAATAAACACATGGTTAATGTTGATTTTATCTACCTGATGTCTGATCAAACGCATTCCGCAGCGAAGCACACACACAGCTGAACACCTGCTGCAGCCACAGTGTCACAGTGAAGTGAGTGCACTGACTGCCATGCCCCTCTGCTGCTCCTGTCTGAGTACACAGCTCAGATGTGCTCTGTGACCATTTCAGAATGATTAACACACCCAGCGAAACAATCAGCTCATATATTCTACTACAGTATAGTTTTGTTAACTCTGTGTGTGCTGTCATTACTTTTTCTTCACTGGCTCATTCGGTCTAACTCTCTCTCCCTCCCTCTCTGCATGTTCATCATGCACACGCATGCATACTCACGCACTCAATGATGAAACAGTAGTTTTACCGTGTTACAAAAATGCAGACGTGAAGCGGGCTAATTGACGATTGAAAAGTATCAATTAACGTTAGTCTTTACTGTCCAACACATGCAGTTCGAAGAAATTGTTTCACAACAAGAGACGGATTGTTTGTAGACTGCATTGACAACTGACAGCTGCTGCGTGCGGAGTGCGGACTCGTCTTTATAATGTTGTGGAGCCCTGCAAGACACAGAGAGCACAGCCCTCGTCGCGTGTGTGAACAGAGAGGAAGAAGGGGTGAGACCGAAGCAAACTATTTCTTAAAGGAGAATTTCGGTTTTTTTGAACCTGGACCCATCTCCTGGCAATAATTATGATTTGGCCACTCACCCAGCGATGTCCGCGGCGTTTCTGGCCGTCCTAGCGTTGTTTTGAGATCAATAGCGTCCAAGTCAGTTGTAAAATGGAGCTGATTTGGGGCCAAGTGTGAGCCTGTCTTTCCTGCATCTAAATAGCTATTTTTATTCCCGTTTTCGCCACATATATCGACGTAATGTGATCCCTCAACATCCACCAGAGTGATATTTCGCCCCAGGCCATTTCCTGGAGTCTCCCAGGGATCAAATTGCCTCAAACGTGATCTCGGTCACCAAGTCTCGTAAAGTCCCGTGATACTTTCCTGCCGACTGGCCAACTACAGGTCAGGAGGACGCTTTGTGGTGGTGGTTTTAGCGTAACCTATGTGGGGTTTGGCGTAACCTATGTGGGATTCGAAATAACGAAGGTTATGCCAAACCCCACATAGGTTACGCTAAAACCACCACCGCAAAGCGTCCTACCTGTAGGCCAAATCAGCTCCATTTTACAACTGACTTGGACGCTATTGATCTCAAAACAACGCTAGGACGGCCAGAAACGCCGCGGACATCGCTGGGTGAGTGGCCAAATCATAATTATTGCCAGGAGATGGGTCCAGGTTCAAAAAAACCGAAATTCTCCTTTAAAAGCAGGTAAACCACTGTGGGATTAGTGAGACTATTGCTAAAAGGAGAAGATACTGTAGTGATGCGCGCTTCGTCAGTGCGCCCTGCAGCCTGGGCTGTCGTCCGCTCAAACATTGTCAAACGATTGTCGTTAATTGCGTTTTTTGACGGTGGGATGTGGATCAAAGCCAGATCCATCTCCTGTGAAAGTATGGTGGATGTTGAATGTGTAAAAGCTATTTTACGGACCCATTAGGTGGCGACAGTGCTCTCCAGATTAGAGAAAGGCGAGGAAAAAAGAGAGAAGAAGTCATGGGGAAACGGAAATCGCATCGGTATGCATCAATATGCATGAAGCATAACGTTAGCTGTGCCTGCAGCAGCCAATCTGCTGCCACAATTGAGCCCCTCCGTGTCCGCTGCGATAGCCCATCCGCATGATTAGTTGTGGAGTTGTTATTATTCTCAACTGGAAGCGATGGGAGCCGCTGACAAATACACGCGGAACGCTGTAAAAAAGCTGGATGTAGCGCACTTTTCAGTGCAGAGCAAACTCAGCAGAGAGCCACCAGAGCCACCAGAGACACACCCACGGAGGAGGGGTTTGCAGTTGAGGGGGGGGGGGGGCACCCAAGGGCAGCATACAACACCGACCCAGACAGACCCACACAGCAGGACAGGATTGGCAAATAAGCTAGAATATCTGATGCCCACCAGCATTAAATCAAGACCAGCAAGAAGCTGCAACCAGCAGCGCACGCAGGGGCCAGCGCTGCTGGTTGCAGCTAAAAAATATTATTTTGCCAAACAAAATTCCTTTGTTTTCACTGTTTTATTGAAGGAAATTATTTTTGAGGTGTCACATCAGAAAATATTAGCTTCAGAGTCAGTCATGTGCTTGAAATGCTTCATTTCACAAAAGGCTACCGGTAATTATCTCAGCTTCTAAGTTTGAAACGTCTCTTTTTGGTGAAATCAACCTATCTTTTCCGGCTCATAACTAAAGAACGGAAAATGATATCAATAAACTTTTTTTTGCTGATGATAGAAGAGAGTCTCATCGTTCTTTGGCCGTGTTCGGTGTTTACATAGTAATATCACACAATATTCTGTGGGCCTCGAGAAATCACTGAAAACTAGGGGTGTCACGATACACTCAGTTCACGATACGATACGTATCACGATACTGGGTTCACGATAACGATACGATACGATACGATTTTAACAATATTTTTTTAAACTTGAATAATGACAATATATGACTGGAAAAGTAGTATTTTATTTGAAATGCACAAATACAAAACATGCTGTTGTGGGAAATTGTTATTACAATAACAACTAGAAAAAACATGAGATTGGAGATAAGGCTTATCTTGAAATAGAATGAGTTACACCGTCACTTAGATTTACTTTGAACTAAAAGGTTTCTCAGCAGTATAAATTCTCATTATGCATCTTCAGTTTTTCTTCAAACTCAAACAACAAGACTTTTCTTAGTCTATTTTTTATGCATCTTCAGTTTTTCCTGTCAAGTAAACAGTTTTGCCAGAAACTCAATTGAATGGTTTCTCTCCTGTATAACTTCTCATGTGTCTCTTCAGAGACTTGTTCAACTGAACTACTTTCCACACATTGAACTTCAACGAACAAAGACGTTTCTTTGTCTATTTTTGAAGAAAAAAAAAAAAATTCACGATATGAGATTTCATCTCAACGATACATATCGTGACGTTTTACTATCGCGAAATTTCGTGGGACGATATATTGTGACACCCCTACTGAAAACGCTCTGAAACTCTGGCACTGGGAGCATCCGTTCTCCAAAAGTGGCTGGCACTCAATGAGTTAATATGCAATGCGAGCAGTATAGCCTATCGGAGGAATTTTTTTGTTTAGATGGCTGGAGGATTCAACTTGTCTTCTCGTTTTGTTAATGTGTTTTTTTCTGCTTGTAGATGTAAAAAGAAACTCTTTCTAATAGGAGTGGGCTATAAATGGGTCATTTCTTGTTTTGCTTAGGTCTCAGTTTTTTTGTATTCCATTTGCCCTATCTCAACATGAAATGACAAAATTTTTGGCTTCAGGTCCAAGAAAAAAGTGTGCAGGGCACAAATCCAAGATGACCACCGTTTTCCCTGAAAAATCACATTTCACAACTTTGTCATTTTTGGGTCTTTTTACTTGGTTGTGGTGTCTAACCCTATGTTTTGGGGGTCAAGCAATCTATTTATGCATCTAGAAGTAGTCACAAACCATCATATATTGAGTTAATACATACTTTTGACCAGATTTACCCTTCTTTACCTCAATTTTGAACCATGCCCGTAGACCTAATATTTATAGAAAAAGCTTAAATTTGACATACCATAATAATATTAATAGCAACCCTACACTGCTAATTATTACCAACATTTCACACCATTTAACTTATTTCACTACAAAATACTGTATGGTGAATTTTATTGTGAAATAGGCCATCCGCTGTCATAAGTCAACATTACTGTAATCACATGAGGGAGATGGGAAGACAACAGCACAACCCTAGCACAACAGTTTGACTTGAATCTAGAGGAAGCTGGGGTACAGAAGTAATTTAGCCTCTACAAAGAGAGATGCTTTACTAGACTTGGATACGAGGCAGGTGCAGTCTATGATTGCATTCCCTACATCAAACGGCTACTTGAGACACTGCTAAATAATCTTCTTGATCGAGCATGCAACATTTACCTTGAGAATGACTTCATAATAGCAGGATTCAAAGCACTTGCTAATTTTACGTACAGGGTGACAATGCCCTTCCTCAACGGCGTTGAGATAGCAAGCCAGGATTTGCTGGTTGACATGCTTCCCAAGCTCTGCAGTGACCTTGCTGACAGCTGAGAGCCTAAAAATATAAAAATGGAAGACAATGCTCCACAAAGTGATCTCGATCACCTTCTTCTTGGAGAGATGTGTGTCCAGGCCGCGAAAGGAGTGGAATTGCAGCGCAAACATGAGTATTAGGATGTTGATCCTGATGCTGCATGAGCAACTCCTCTCTATACACTGACTGCAGACCAACGGAAAAACCTGCCCACAAACAACCTGAATGCAGAGAGGTACTTGGCCAAGTGTAGATATCTTGCTGCCCAGTCAGCCCAACACTCAAATAGGATGTTCAAGGCAAAGGGGATCAAAGATTACCTTTATGCTAACAGATAGACATGGCAGTGAAGTCGAGCAGTCAACCACAGCTGTCCTTAAACACCTAGATGCAATGGAGGTGACATGGAGTAACAAACAGAAAGAGAAGAAGAAACGGGTTGAGAGAGAACCTGCAAAAGAAAGTGAGGGCCAATGATTTTGTTGAAAACTTCTTGTGAAGTGCAAAGAACATGGAGGGCCTATTTAATAGATGTAATAGGCCCTATTACATCTGTCACTACTCAATGAAGTGAAGGCACTTGTCCTTATGAGTCACCTGAGCTGAAGGCTTACTTGAGGCAAGAGATCCAATACCAGAAAGTTGTCAGAGAAAGAGATGATTGAGAACCTAATTGTGCTCCTCGGGGATGATTACCAAGCTGAGGTGGTATTTCCTTGTGAGGAGGAGGAGCCAGAAAGGCAGAGGGGATCTCTCAGGAAGAACCTATGCTCCAGCCCAACCAATTACTTGCTGTCATTTGGGATGAGGGTATATTGGGTTTTACCTGGATGATAATGGGGATGGAACCTTCCGTGTGGATCACCTGATGCGCGTTGGTACTGGAGATTAAATTTGGCAGCGACCACCTGGCACTGATGACATCCAGGACACTATCGGGCAGCAGATTGTGCCTGTGGCAGTTTCAAGAGCCTGGGACTTTATAGGAGAAAACTGTTATGTTTTAAGCAATGCCCCTGAAATTGAACATAATGTTTAGTGAATTATGCTAATTAAGGTGAAAAAATAGGTAAATTTGGTCAAAAAAGGTATTAACTCAATATCTGATACTTTGTAACTATTTCTAGATGCATACATAGATTGCTTGACCCCAAAAACATAGGGTTAGACACTAAAACCAAGTAAAAAGACCCAAAAATGACAAAGTTATGGCTAAAAATGTGATTTTTCAGGGAAAACGGTGGTCATCTAGGATTTGTGCCCTGCACACTTTTTTCTTGAACCCCAGGCCAAACATTTTGTCATTTCATGTTGAGATAGGTCAAATGGAATAAAAAAAAACTGAGACCTAATAAAAATGACCAAAAAAGTGTTTTTGACCTCTGTATAGCCCACTCCTATTTCTAATGAAAGAAAAACAAACATTTGTTGTGGTAATGGTTTAATGGGGCACAGACAGTCAAATAGCGCATTTTAATCTTCTCGGTTAACCGACCAATTGTCTGCTAATGAGGGTCGGTTGTCGGTCAAGAAAAATTATGATTTTCGACATCCCTAGTTGTGATGTTATATGGCGTGAAACTGTGGCTGTAACACATTACTCAAAATAAATAAAGGTTACGTTACAATAAGCGTTTTATTTTGAAAGCAACAAAGCGGATGACGTTCTTGTACATGCTGGCTGACTTGACGCCCGTGCAGTTCATGCTGCCAGATCCACATAACGATGCATGCGTAGATTTAGACCATTTTAAAGGGGTGGGGAGTGGGGTGAGTACCCGAACAGCGGAAACGTTACTCGACTACTGACATTATGAACTCCTACTCCTGCCCATCCCTAACGTGAATGCGATTGAGACTGAGACCTGACATTAATGGCTTGATATCATATTCCAGATGCAACCTAGCTAGCTGTTAAGAGGTTAACGTGAATGCGATTTAGAGCTGCCACGATTAGTTGACTAGTCGCGATGACGTCGATTACCAAAATAGTCGCCGACATATTTGGTAATCGACGTCATCGCATGTTCTTTGGGAGCTGAAAAAAAAAATCTGTTTGTTTTGTTTCCCCAAAGCTGCTGCTGGTTCATTAAAATATGTATTTTTGAGTCAATTATAATCTTAATTGTCTTTATTTTTAGTTAGCACATGCCTAAGACAACTTCAAGCTAAATTTAGAAGCTGATGATAGCTAAATCAGAGCGATTGAGTAATTGTGCGATAAGTTCCAATTTATGATCCGATTAGTCGAGTAAACGTTAAAATAATAGGTGACTATTAGCTAGCTATGTTAAGAGGTTAACGTGAATGCGACTGATTGGGAATATGATATCAAGGCTTGATTAACCCGTGCTATTTCCTTGTGTGATATTCCCTAGTTGTCATTAGCCTACCTAGACCTGTTCCATTTTCAATGGTAAATCAAAGACACGTGAGATATCACAAGTACTTTTATTAAAACACCAACCAAAATGAAATGCAAAGAGAGGTTGGTGCTTTCACAACATATTTACACAATGAGATTTTTTTTAAATAAATAATAATCAATAATGTGGATAAAGACTTGTGTGTAAAGGCACAGTCGATGATGACATCTGGTGCAGCTGCTGGGCGTGAGAAAAGGAGGGGAGACTGAAGACCAGTCCACCTGAAGCTGATCCCCATGACCTTGCAGCACACCACACTCACCAAAGATCCACACTGCTGTAGGAGTAAAATAAAATGTAATATGCTTCAGGGAATGACATAAAAAAGTTACATAATGGGTGGCTATACATTGATCATAGTTAATGTTGTTTCACAGTAGCTAATATCTGGCCATATTTCTGCAATTTCCCACTATTTATATATGCTTAGTACGTTACAATAGCTATAAAGTCAATAATAGATAAATCTTTGGTTAAACTTTTATTGTAGTTTCGTGTTAATTTAGTCTACCTCAACGTAACGTGAATGTGGGACGACTCTTCACTGCCTCACGGTCCCGACCGGAACAACGAGAACAGAGGTGGATGGCCTGGATGTAGCCCATAGCCTGTTAGCTAGCTTGTTAGCAGTCTGACCTAGCTTCAGCTAGTTTGAGGAGCTTCCACTGCGAGCTAAGGTGGGCGTGTTTGTCAGCACATAAGATCACCCCCATAGGTTATGCTAATCGGTGCTCATCCCACGCTCCCCATAGCTCCACCCTTTCAACCCCCTCCTTCCCACTAAAACCAAGATGGCGACACCCACCGTTTGAACTCCACCAGGGAGAAGAAATTCAATGAGATAGTTATGTCCATTATTTATAGTCTATGGTACAAAACCACCATCGGACACATTTTAATTCCACCTGTTTGTGACTCCGATTCCGGACCGGTACGAGTGAGTCTGGCCGGTCACGTCAGGGATCTGGATACTGTTGGCTGCCTGCAGACTGTCCACTAGCGACAAGAACGATACGACTTTCAGTTGGATTTTCAAAGTAAAACGAAGTCTAAAGCACTCAGAAGCAATTGAAAATGTTTTATTTTTGTATTTCCCTGTGTGTGTGCCTGACGAGGGGGCACGCTGTGGCGAGAGAAACACAGACGCTACAAATCCCAAGGCGCACTCTGGAGCCCTGGTGTAACGTTAAATAAGACGTCTCACGGTAACACAAGCTGATGATAATTATAACGTTAATGCTAAGCTAAGCTAACTTATCCATGACAGTGAAAAAGCCCCCTTACCTAACATCAACAATGTGGCAGTGAAACAATTTATCCAGCTAACGTTAGATAATTGAATAATGTTACCTGATATTGTCTAAGTCGATGCCTCACTTGAAGTTTCATCATCATCGTCCAAGACAAGACCGAGCTGCTGGCTGTATAGGTGTCTTGCTGCTGGTGGTGCTAACGTTAGCTGCGGTGGATCCGCTTGCTGCGTTCATCAATCGAAAACTGTCTGTGCAATTTTCATTGCAGTTATTATATTCAATAAAGAAAGTTGATTGAACAAAATGAAAAATGAATCACTTTTTTTTTGTAATCATCAGATATTCGAATATTCGGGGAAAACCTCAATAGAATATTCGAATTTGAAAAAATCGATTCGAAGACAGCCCTAGTATAACGGCGGTGATGCAATGACCGCGACAGCCCTACCCCCATGACGACGCCAGGCCAACAGCGTGTATACACTAGAACGCACACAAACAAATACTGTAAGTGAATGCAAATAAATTGCATAGAGTAGTTAGCCTAAATTACTGATGCTCATATACAAAAGCAGTAAAGTGTCCGCTATCAACAGTCATGTGTGGATAAGTGAGGCCAAGTACACCCATACAGACAGGACATCATTAGGGTAGGGGTGCACATACGCAGCCAGAGCAAACTCCACATTAGATACCCACACATTGTGAAATCCGGTGATGTAGACCGCCTCAATGATGGGATGAATCTCGGAGAATGGGAGATGAAGGGGGAATCCTGCAATCCTGTAGTCTCCCAACAGGCTCTGTAGCTCCAGGTGCTGCTCGTTTGCCACGTGCCGCCCCCCACTCTGCTCCAGCTTGGGCAGGAAGTGTCTCAGGATGGAGGTGCAGTAGCGGTTCCAGTGGGTTGGAAGACGAGGCCGCCACTCCATGATCTTCTCCTTCAGGATCTTCTCAATTCTGTCCTGAAGCTCTGCTGCGGCTGCTTTGTCCGTGCGGCAATACACCAGCTCCTCGGGCTGTACACTGGACAGCCCTGGGTGGGGGAAGGATTGGGAGAAGAAGGGCTTCCACAAATTGGCTTTCGTGACATCAAAAGTCGTCCTCATCGGGGAAGTATACTCCTGAATGTTGAACCACACATTGTAAGCGCTGACCAGGCAACCAACTGTTTGCAGGGGGCAGAAGGTGTCATACTGGCCATAGTACTGACTACTGCTGGAGTTCCAGATCAGGTAGCAGTTCTCCTCATAGGTCAAGACATAGGCTGTGAGTCCCTCAAGGATAGCGGTGCCAATTATAAGCCATGCTTTCTTGCCCATAGAAAGGAAGTAGTTGCACAACAGTACAGCATGTTCTTCCTCATCACCGGCTAGGAGGGCGAGGAATTGATCACAGGTGCTCCACATGTCACAAACACCAGAAAACGAAATGCTGTCTGGCAGAGAGGGGATGAGCGACACAAATCGGGCAACCAGTTCAGTGGCCTGCTGGGGACTGCTAGCATCCAGGAACTCCTGTGGGGGGTTGAGCAGCCGGATGTAGCGGGTGATGAAGACCGTCTTGCCAGTTATGTCTATTACGGTGGTAAGGCAGGGTCGGTCTGGGTAGTCCCGTGCTGCATCTCTCTCAAATCTCTCAGATGCCTGAAGTAAGCGTTCATCTTCTTGGCTATGGCTATCAATTGTTTTTTTAATTCTCTCTCCAGGCACCAGCTGGGGTTCGATAGTGATGGACAGTCTAATAAATGCTCCTTCGCTCGGGCTGCACACGGCATCATAAGCATCTTCACTACCAAAGCTGCATTGCTTACTGTACCCCAGCAACACTGTCGGTGTATCCACCTTGAAGGTGCCACAAATCCGGGCCTGAGAATAAATGGTGCTGAAGGGAATCTTGACAGAGCCCAACCAGTGCTTCTCTACCTGAGTGTGTATTGATTCCCCCCCATCTTTGTCACCCATTCCGGTTTCATAAACCATCTCATCAAATATGTTGATGAAGACCTCATCTTTGACTGACTGCAGGCTGGCTGTGCTGTAGTCACCATTTGGGGCGCTAAATGGCAGCTCCAACTGCTCGTTCCAGCAGGGGTTTGGTCCGTCAGCTGTTGTCGTTTGGAGAACTGTGCGCTGGAAGGATACCTCCACAAATGGCTGCACTTGAACCTGTCTGTGGAGCCAATCACTGCCCGGAATGGCACTCTGTCCTGCTGCAAACGTCTCAGCAAAAGCACGGGCTGACTTTGAGGTCAGTGGTTTGCTGGTGTAGGGCCTGCGGACGGGGATGTCATAGGCCCGGATGATATTGAGCAGCATCTTAATGTCTCCATCAGACAAATTCTGAGCTGTCACATTCCTTTCTTTCCTCTGAGGTTTCAAGGGCCTGTGACAAAATAAAGACGGGGTTTGTCTGTCCTGCTTGTATCTTGTATATTGTATCTTGTTGGGTTCAGCCTCTTTTTTTACGTTAAGTCCTAGAATCCTGATGCTTGGAACCTCCTCTTCTATCACCAAGTCAGACAGAAGGAAGTGATGCTTGGCAACAAGGAACCTGTTGATGACCGATTTTCGTATCTGCTGAAGATATTTGGCAACTAAAGCTCTATGTGAAACCAGATGTTTTTTAGTGTCAATTATCTCTCCTTCCTTCAGTCTCTTGTCATATTCCTGGAACACTTTATCTGTGATCTCCCTCTCCAAAGTGGGGACACACTTGTAATTGCGGAACTCAGCAACTTCCTGGTTCCTGAGCCTGAGCAGACGAAATCTTTTAGACCCATCCAGCTCATCATCAGTCACAAAGTTGAACTCCTCCTGCAGCTGCTCCAGACGGAAGTATTCTGGAGCAGTCACCTCTCCGCTACTCGTCACTTTCAGCAGCTGCATGATGGAGGCATTGTTCGGGTCGTTGGGATCCAGTCGCGATTTTGTGGCCCACTCCCTGATTTTTTTCATGTCATTGAGTCCAGATGCCCCTATACACATACCCAGGCCACTGTGCATGCCACCAGGCTGCTGAGACATTGGAGGGGCGAGTGCTACATCAGCCTCCCCTATCCCCCATGACACACAGCAGGACAGCCTCCCAGAGATCAACAGGGTCTGTCTGTTACTGCCATCAGCCTCGAAGGAGAAGGGCACATCACTACCGATGCCCTCATGGTCGAACATGACCTTCTGGTTGCTGCTGAACTCAAACTCCTCAGCAGGGACCTTTCCCGTCACGACTGATGGCTCTGGCACTGGCACAAACACTTCAGCTAGCAGGGAGTGGGACCATGATGAGCCAATCTCTTCGAACACCTGCAACTTTATGCTTTCAGGCCAGTTAACTATCTTCATATTGAATATCTGGTTAAAGTCGACTCTGAAGTCCGAGTTCAGGGAGCGGCTGTCTGTTCGGGAAACTTCTTTGTCATTATATAAGACTTTGATGAAAAGAGAACGCCTTGCAATATCCTCTCTTCGAGCAAATTCAGCCCTGGGGCACTGCTCATTGGTAGTGATGTTTCCAGAGACAGACAGCTCAGGGACCAGGAGAGGCTCTCCTGGTGTCCTGCGTATCCTGTGGGCTTTCTCTCTGACCTGCTCCTCTATAGCATCCAAGTCTGGTTTCTCTGGAGCCACTGGCTTTGGAAACTCTTCTACAAGATCTGCTTCAATCACATCCTGCTCATCATCATCATCATTTCCTGTCTCATCTTGAACCTGGCCTTTCTTCTTCTTCTTCTTGGCTTTGTGTTTTCTCCTCCAGACCTTCCATTCCTCAAGCAGTTTCTTGTATTCAGTCTGCTTTCTCTGGTATTCCTCCTCCCTCTCTGTCTCCAGTTCCACCACCTCTGCTAAGATCTCATCTTCATACTCCTGTTGATTTGTGGCTCCCCTTATCTCCTCTCTTCTGAGGTAGAGCTTGTAGGGAGTGTTGGTAAACCTCTGAAAGTCCCTCAGGGCTTTGACCTTTTTCCAAACTTTGACAATGTTCCTCAGCAGGGTCCTGTCCTCCTTCTGCTCCATGTCCCGCAGCTGCCGAGTGTTCCTAACCTCCAGACTGTATTCAGAGATCCTCTGCTGCATGACCTGGGTGAGAGCCTGCCCACCATGGATCTCAAGCATGTTCTGCAGGGCATTCCTCAGGCCATGCAACTTCTCTGTGAGGTGTGCTGTAAGGTTCTTATGCTGCCTGGTGAGGTGCCTGTCATACAGCTGGGCCAGGCGTGCCGTAAGGACATGCTCGCGGCTGAAGAGCGGATGATGGGAGAAAATCAGCCCAGATACATCCAGATCAAGCTGGTATTCTCTCTCGGGGTCCCTCGCTGCAGCTATGTACAGATTTTCATATTTGGACTTCAGTGCCTTCCTGTACACAGTATGCAGTGCAGGGTCCAGGTCCTCCATGTGGAAGAGAGGAGGCCTTGTGGATGATTCCTTTATGGGGTCTGGCAGGGCCATGATCCTGCCATCGTCTCCGAACCACTTCTTTCCCTCCTCTTGTTTCAAAATGCGGTTCTCCAGAATGTTATCATTGGTCAGGGTTACAGGGGGTCTCTCCCCTATGTACAGCCCCTCCTCTTCCAGATAACAGGGCTGCATGTCATCATGCAGTTTACTGGAGGCTGGAACTGTGCGAAGACTTGGGGTAAAGAGGAGCTCACTCTCTTGCTGAATATGTCTATCTGGTTTCTTCACTTCCAGAAACTCCTGAGATGATTGCTCAATGGCAAGTAAATTCCCCTCTTCATCCTGCACAAGAGGAGCTTCTTCACTCTGAGGCTGCTCCTTATTTTCATCTTCGCTATCTTTATCTTCTTCTGCATCTTCCCACTCTCCCCCCCCTGTTCCTTCTTCATCTCCATCCTCCTCAGCTTTTGTTGTCTGTTTCTGTATTTTCCTCTTAACCTGGTCAGTCCCCTCTTGAGGATCTGGGTCAAAGTTGTATGTAAAGAAATGGTATGCTTCTTCTGCAGTTGGTAAGCCTTTTTCTGCATGTCTGGCTGTATCTTGAAACCTGAGCCTGGTGCTGAGTACCAGAGGGACATCATCTCTTCCTGTCCTGTCTGGATCAACCTCTCTGTCAAACCTTGTAAGAGTCTCTTTGTCTTGGAGGCTCTGTAGTCGACTGGCTGGCTCGAGAGAAGCCTCCTGCTGCAGACGGCTCTCAGCTTTAGATCTGGCTGCTCTCAGCTTCTCTTCCATGCGCTGTCTCATGAAGTTGTCTGAACGGGTAGAGCCAGAGGTTAACTGATGTCTCTCCACATGGCTGCAGCCAGGAGCCAGTATCTCTCTCTGAGAACCAAGCAGTGGTCTAGACAAAACCAATGGCCCTGCTGGTTTCTCCACTGATCTCTCATCTTCACTGTAGGACTGAATAACGGTGATCTCCTCGTTGTCCTCAGGAGACTCCTGGGCTGAACACTGTTCAAGAATTTTCTTCTGCCTCTGTCTCTGGGCTCTTACCATGCATTTAAGTGTCTCTCCAGGGTCTCCCTCACTGCCTGTCAGTTCCATGTTCGTAGTTTGTCGTCTCTCCTCCCTCAACTTGCTAGATTGAACGAGAGCCTGAGTGACCCCAGATTCTTGTGAAGCATGGTGTTTCTTTCGCAGTTTTTCTCGAATATCACTGTGGGAGGCCATGTTAAATAATATGATGGCTGGTTCTCACAAAAGGGCTTAAGTTTTAATCCAGAATGTCATTCTCGTTTAGGCTATGTTAACGTCCTCTTTCACTGCAAGGGTAGTGACACATAATAGATAGTCAGGAATGGTTTTGTAACAATATACTTACCGGTCCTACTTATAGCCTCTGCAGGGAATGTTTTATGACATCATTGATGATGTCATCAGTTATGCCAATTCAATGCAGGAAAACCGTGTCACTGATGCAGGGTTCACGGCTAACTTTTACACTGGTAGCACAACTTTTTCAGATGGTCGCACAGCATATGATTTGTTTGCACTTTTTTGTGAGATTGGTATTTCTTGTATCGTCTTATATTCTCTCTCTCTCTCTCTCTCTCTCTCTCTCTCTCTATATATATATATATATATATATATATATATATATATATATAATATATCAGTGGCGGCTCCTGAGCTTGAAAGCAAGGGAGGTTACTCGCTGGTGACCGAAAAAACGCCAAAATGTTTTTCTTTTCTTTTGCAGTTTCGAGACAGATTTAGAGGAATATCTCAGTTTAATTTAGCATTAGGATTAGACTGTTGTGATGTCATTATTCAGTTTTAACCATCAATAATTGTTCCTTTTCTCATTATTTAATTTCTCAGAGTAAATACTGTATATTTATTTCGAGATTTTTGTCAATTATTTGTGCTTACTCACTTCTACACTAGCTTAGATTGTGTTACTTGTGGATGGAATTATAGTAAAAATAGATTATCCCCTGTTTTTCCTGGGGACCCCCCTTTGAAAACCACTGGCTTATAGGCTACAACTGTTGGTTGGTGAATTTTTGCACATTTTCAATGCAGATTGATTAAACAATCTGCATTATTTAAACAAACAAATAAGATGCATTAAACAGCTGTCATCTGGTGCATTTTAGGCGAAACAGAGTTGATCTGGGAATATTTCTGGTTGAGCAATGCAATGCACCTCAAAATAAAGTAAGCCATTTACAGTTAGTTTGTCAGTAAAAGGTTTGATGAATAAATAAATCATCAAAACCACTACTGTACTGGTGACAGTAGCTGTCGTATAGACAGGGGGAGTGACTATCAGCTACTGTCATCAACTTACTACCAACATACTAGTTTAGTTACCGGTACATCCAATTGCATAGAGGGGAAAGCTATGACAAATTCATCAACTTTGAAGCGTTATTTAACTCATTTTAAATATTGAACAAGAGCCACAACAACTACCCAGGCCAGTAGCCATAAATGAGGCTCACTCAGTCATCACTGGCTAGTGGCTACGGAATACATATCGATATCAGACAAAGCCGAATTACAGTTGCAGTTATTTCACTCCGTTTTTGCTACATAGACCACCATAAGATGTGATTTGCATCCCCTCCAGACCATGGGCCTGCCCTCAGTGCCCTGGCACATAGACTTTAGACTTTAAAGCATAAAAAAGTATTGAGGTGACTTCCATGTTTTGGGGGCTCTCTCCTAGCACATGAAGGCTGAGTTTGGTGCTTAACACCCAGGTAGAGGTGATCTCGACATCTCGGGGCTGGCGGGGTGTAAAACGGCATTACAGGCTGCTGCATGCCTGTCTGCACCGCCGAAATTTCAACATGAAACTGAAATGGGGGGGGGGGGGGGTTGGCTCTCTGTATAATTCTTTGTTTTGACAAACATACATACCTGATTCACGTTGACTGATATATCTGTCAGTGTGCGCCTGTGCTGCTGTCATTCAGTCTGCATGTGGCTGAGTGCGCACTGCTGGAGTGGGCGGGGACGGGCCGTCTCGCTCTTAACTCATTGAATGCCATGGACGTCCTTCGACGTCCAATTAAATAGTGACGTAGAATGCCACGGACGTCCTTCGACGTCCAATGCGTTTTTTGACGGTGGGACGTCGATCAAAGCCTTCCGCAGCTCCTGTACAACTATAGTAGCTATTGGAGGTGTATAACCTATTTTACGGACTCATTAGGTGGCGACAGTGCTTGCTCGGTGCAGTCCAGATTAGAGACAGGTCCGAGAAACAGCCTAAAAGCCGTGGATCAAAGACAACCCGATGCATGCTCCCAGAGCCATTTGCTCTGTCGCGGGAGCTGACATTGGCTCCGAACAGGAGTCAATCCGCGCTCACAACTGAGCCCCTCTGTCCCTGTCTGTCTGTCTGTCTGTCTGTATAGTTTCTCCACCCGATTAGCAGACAGGAAAGCAGCCCCTGACGCCAAACCATTCAGCAATCCGGGTTGGCTCTTCCCTGCTGTGGCGCTGAGAGCCGACAGCAGCACACAAACGCAGCACTCCGAAAATATAATGGTTGCGTGAGGCTGTGTGCAGTGTGGGGAGGAGTTTACGGGGGGAGGGGGGGAGGGGGGTGGTGCACGCAGGGCATCACACAACAACTACGTCACTACATCAGAAAATATTATCTTCAGACTCAGTGAATGTGCTTGAAATGCTGCATTTCACAAAAGGCGGATTATCTCAGCTAATAATTTGAAAAGCCTGAAAACGCTGAAAACAACCTATCTTCTCCGGCTCATAACTAAAGAACGGAAAATGGTATCAATAAACTTTTTTTTGCTGATGATACAATAGAGCCAGCTCGTTCTTGTGCGTGTTCGGTGTTTACATAGTAATATCACACAATATTCTGTGGGCCTCGAGAAATCACTGAAAACGCTCTGAAAACTCTGGCACTGGGAGCATCCGTTCTCCAAAAGTGGCTGGCACTGAATGAGTTAACAGTCAATGGGCAAGCCACGTGCGGTTTTTGGGTTGCTGCCTTCAGGGGCGGCTTAGAAAAACACTGGTCCATGCAGAGGCCTATTAGAAATGGTGCATTCAAGGCCAAGAGAGCTCGGAAAAGACATTTCTCTTTGAATGCTGCCTTCAGTGACGGCATGGAAAGGGCAATTTCCATACAAAGCACCATTAGAAATGCTGCATTCATGGTCAGGAAAGGGCACTTTTTACAGACTGAAAAAAAGGCAGGGGCTCAAGCCCCCTTTGATGTCTATGTGTGCACTGCTACAGCTGTTATAAAAATAAATAAATCGGCATGGCGATCGGTATTGGGTAGACATTTCTCATCGGTGATCGATGGCAAACAGGGGCAACTTCGGCCCAGGACCACATGCATCATGTAGCAAACAGGCGACCTCATGCAACTCAAGCCCATTCGAGGAAACTACATCTTCAATAGCCCAAGTTTGGCAGGTTTAAAGATGTTTTCGATATCTTCAATCTCTATCATCACTGACTAGAGATGGGTATCGTTAAGGAATTAACGATACAACTACTCTTATCAGTACTGCTTATCGATCCGGTACTTTAATTAACTGTACTCTTATCGGTTCTTTTTTGTTATTTTTAAGAGAAAAAACCCAGAAACAAGTGGGACTGGGTTAGGTGGGAGTAAATCTCCACACCGAGTAACTTCCTTATTTGCCTGTACACAGCGCATGCGCTGTATTACGCGCATACCTGGTGGCCATGTTTAGAAAGTATTAATTCCGGCTATGTACTTTACCTTAAAAAAAGATAATTTCTCTGCACTTGGATTAATATTTAATCTGGCGGTGAGTACCCGAAGCACAACATGTATTTTGGCAATATTAGATGTGTTTTTGGTTATTTTGAACGGGTGTACCATTGGCCTCCATTCTAAGGAGTAGGGATGAACCGATCCACTTTTTTTCAGTTCCGATCCGATTCCGATATCTGAATTTGGATATCTGCCGATATCGATATTATTCCGATATCATCGCTATTTTTTCTTGACTATACAGTACAGACAAAAATTTGGCCAATTGAAGAAAAAATGAAAGAAAAATACAGCTTGCAAAAAACAAAATGAAGAAAAATATACAGATTCCTTTGCAAAAAATTAGAATATCATGGAAAAGTTTTTTTTTTCCATAATTCCTTTCAAAAAGTGAAACTTTCATAGATTATAGATTCATTACACACAAAGTAAGGTATTTCAAGTATTTGTTTAAGTTTGCATAAGTCTGGCATCCAGCTCATAAAAACCCCCAAAACAGTATTTCAAGAAATTAAATATCACATAAAACCAATCAAAAACCGGTATTTTCAAAACAGAAATGTCGATCTTCTGAAAAGTTATGTTCATGCCTGCACTCAATACTTGGTCGGTAGTCCTTTTGCTTTATTTACTGCCTCGATGCCATGATATTTCCATGATATTCAATTTTTTTGGAAAGGATCTGTACAAGGCAAATGAGGATACTTATAAATCAAATCAACTAAGTTGTGACTGAGGTGCAGTAAAGGTCCCCCGCAAGGTCGAGCCCCCTCCCAAAACACCCCAATCGAAAACTGAATGATTTCTCTAGGCCTATTTATTTGGCAATTATGAAATCATTTAGGTTACTACGATCATTAGATCTACTTCTTATTTTGATAATTAGGCCTACTTTTATCAATTTCAGCCAAATTCTGGAAAATTCTGCAATATTCCATCTTTTACAGTTGATTCAATTTTTATTACCAAATTCCATGATTCCGTCCTTTTTTCCATTTTGCGGAAATCATATGGCTCTAAAGATACATTACTTCTTTCATAACATTAGTTGTTAGGTACCTGGTTCATAATATCCCACAATAACAATTGGGTCATTCAATATTTCAAAACAATTTGAATTGATTCGTGAAAAGTAATAAATATACATTTATTTGCCAAGATATGTCTTGTGTGTCTTTATTTTTACTGAAATGTTTTGTGCAAATGAGTACAACCACGACTGTGTCGCTATGTATGTGAGGCTACCATTAACGTTACATTACTGTTATGATCTGATGCTGACATAAGAGAGGGCGACAGAGAGAGAGATAGAGCAAACGCAAACAGCCAGGGCAACACAGACAACTTCACAGTAATTCCTTTAGCCTTCATGTTGTCTGCTGGAAGTTTATTCTACTTCTGGAATGTATCTCCACGTCACGGGCATATTACGTTAGCTGAGTCGGCTCAGCTGAGCTCTGTGTACAGCCAGCCATAGTGCTGCGGCCGGCCTGGCTGCTACTAGCTACAGGCTAGCGATCTGCAGACTGTGGAATGGAATTTCTGGAGACTGGAATGGAGGCGTGCCTCATGTTACTTGGGCTCATTCAGCTCGATCGCGAGCCATGTAAAAACTGGAACGGCAGCACATGGCACGTGGATCTCCAAAATCCGATCCATGAATTACGTCAGTATCGGCACCCGATACCGATATTGGATCGGATCGGTCCCATCCCTACTAAGGAGATACTAACTTCACGAATATAGCTCACTGTATACTGCTCGGACAGTGACGGTAAAGGCATGGTGTACCTTGGGTATGTGGGGGGATATGGCAAATGAGCTAAACTCCCGAAAAGTTGCGTATCCCTTTAACAGATTAAATGAGTAGCTTGTGGAAAACCATGCATTTCTATGTTTGTATTTGATGGACTTTCGCTAAGTGTTTAGACAGATTGCTCGTGTTTCCACCCTTAATAATGAACAATTTGTTGCACGTTTGAATGCTTCGTTCTCTCTGCCATTTCACTAGCGTGCTTGCTGTCTCTCTTGGCTCTGATATTTGCTCTGTCTGCCTGCCTGCTGCCTTCAGCGTGTGTGTATGTATGTATGTGTGTGTGTGTGCTGTGCGGCCTGCCCAGCCCAGGCTGCTCACTGGCAGCAGCTGACGGAGAGAGAAAGCAAGTCAACCGGGAAAAGTGGATCTCTTTTCTCGTTCAGAAATCACAAAAAACAGGCATGTCTACAGAGTTGGTGAGATAAAATGTGCCAGATAACGTTTATGTAGCAATTATAAATAAGAAATCTATTTTCTTAATTTCTCCAGTACCAATAAGGGAACCGTTAACATTAAAGCTTATTGATACTCCGGTATTTAAAAATTCGGGCCCGAGGCCCGTTTGATACCGGGTCTCGATACCCTTCCCTACTGATGACATACCGTACATCAGGGATTCCGTTAGCCGGCAATTGCCGGCTTTTAGCCTGTATTTGTTGCCGTGGGCCGCAAATTAAAAGGTCACCGGCTCAAGTGGCCGGCTGAAAATATGCCAGATAAATAAATTCCTTATGAAAGATAGCCTAATATTGTGTGACCTATAGCCGCCCTAAGTGATGTTACCAATAAGCTACGACCTAAATAGACTTACATCATATTTTTCCGCCCCCGCTGTTATGTTGAGTGTTGAGTGAGTTGTTGAGTGAAAAATATAGCAGACGCTTTCTTTAACTCATTGAGTGCCAATGACGACAATCGTCGTCAATTCAAATAGTAACGTAGAGTGCCAATGACAACGATTGTCGTCAATTGCGTTTTTTGACGGTGGGACGTGGATCAAAGCCTGATACAAAAATTTGGGGCATGTTGAATGTGTATAACCTATTTTACGGACCCATTAGGTGGCGACAGTGCTCTCCAGATTAGAGAAAGGTGAGGAAAAACAGCAGAAGAAGCCCCGTGATGAAACGGAAACCGCATCAGTATGCATCGATATGCATGAAGCATAACGTTAGCTGTGCCTGCAGCAGCCAATCTGCTCCCACAATTGAGCCCCTCCGTGTCCGCTGCGATAGCCCCTCCACGTGATTATTTGTGGAGTTGTTATTATTCTCAGTTGGAAGCGCTGGGAGCCGGTGACAAATACACGCGGAACGCTGTGAAAAAGCTGGGTTTTCAGTGCAGAGCAAACGCAGCAGAGAGGGGTTTGCAGTTGAGGGGGGGGGGGGGGGGGGTGGGGCACGCAGGGCAGCATACAACACCGACCCAGACAGACCCAGACAGCAGGCTCGATGGACAGATTGGCAAGCTAGAATATCTGATGCCCACCAGCAGTAAATCAAGACCAGCAAGAAAGTGTAGGGTCTGCGCACGCAGGGGCCAGCGCTGCTGGTTGCAGCTAAAAAATATTATTTTGCCAAACAAAATTCCTTTGTTTTCGCTGTTTTATTGAAGGAAATTATTTTTGAGGTGTCACTACATCAGAAAATATTAGCTTCAGAGTCAGTGATGTGCTTGAAATGCTTCATTTCATAAAAGGCTGATTATCTCAGCTTCTAATTTGAAACATCTGTTTTTGGTGAAAACAACCTATCTTCTCCGGCTGATAACTAAAGAACGGAAAATGATATCAATAAACTTTTTTTTGCTGATGATACAATAGAGTATCATCGTTCTTTGGGCGTGTTCGGTGTTTACATAGTAATATCACACAATATTCTGTGGGCCTCGAGAAATCACTGAAAACGCTCTGAAAGGGCTGGCACTGGGAGCATCCGTCTTCCAAAAGTGGCTGGCACTCAATGAGTTAATGTAGCGCAGCCGCACACGCAGCATCAGTCCCGCCGGCCAGCGCTGGACCCGCTGTGACTTGACGCAGCAGGAGGAAACCCAAATGTCAAAACACACATCCCTTGCTAGGCCAGTCCTTTTTTAAATCTAGATCAACGACAAGTACTTCAGCCGAGGCCAGCAAGACGGCAGGAAAGCGTCAAGAACCTGCTATTCTTCCTCAAGAAGAAACAAAAGCGTGCCTGCTGCTGTCAAAAGTGAAAGAGACCCGACGTAGGCTGTCAATTTAGCGGAAGTAAAAAGCCTTTTTACCTACGTCGACCCAATCAATCAATCACTCGTGCTTGTTGCCCGACGCTCGTATGATGAGGAGATGAATCAAAATGCTTACCACAAATAAAGCCAAATGGGAGCAGAGAACGAGTGCAGGAGAGCTGCCGCAGGTGCCAGGTGTCGAGTGGGAAAGATAAAGGTGCTTCAAGGAGATTCAAGTTGTGTGCTGTCTGCACTGACACTGTCGCACTTATTACTTTTAGCTAACGCTACGTTGTTTTTTCATCAAGGCAATGTCCAGAAGATATGGGTTCATGAGTGTCTGCAATTGCAGCTACAGTACAGTCCCTCCAGGAGTTTTTTTGTGATTATTGCGATCATAAATGCTTGATTTTGCTGCGGCTTTTCTCAAAATTTGCGATGCAATTTGCGACATTTTTTTTTTTTTTTTTTTGCGGTAAAATTGCGGGAACAGGCAAAAATTGCGGAGTTGCGGAAAAATTGCGATTTAATTTTTTAATTTTTAATTACATTTTTTCTTTTCCTTCCTTTAGTTTCTCTTCTCCTTTCTTCCTCATCCTCAATAATGCTATTATCACTTTGCCTTTTCTCATACTTAGTGCTTCATATTTTTCCTCTTATCCTTCTTTCCTCTTCATGCCTTCCCTGTCCTCCTCATCCCTTGTTCCTTGTTAAATATTCAAACTACTAGACCCTAAGCTAAATATATATGCCACCTGTGTGTGTGTGTGTGTGTGTGTGTGGGTCTCAAATGCTTCGCACTAGCAAAGTGGCTGTCCAGTGATGATTTTCGTTTGTGTTCCTCCACGACAGTGTTGCACGGAGTGCAAAATAGTTTGCCTCCACTTTCATGCAAAACATTTGGTAATTGTTTTGCGGTTTGCCGTCCTCATCGGAATGCGATGACGTGTTACGTTACGTCCCATACTCTTGTCACTTCCTATTGTTGTCCCTCGTTCCCACGGCAACCAGGCAAGATGACAGCGCACACATATCTCAAACCTAGGTAAAGATGCGGCATTTTACTAACTTTTTGCGGCGAAATCGCGGGAATTTTGAAAAATTGCAAGCCCCCGCAAATATCGTGGAGTTTGGTTGAATTTGCATTAATTATTGCGATCGCAAAATCGCAATTTCCTGGAGGGACTGACAGTAGGAGCATGAATGTTGTCTGTTTCAATAATGAAAGCGGCCTTACCGAGAACGACGTGCCTGTTGAATGCCGAACAATTAAATATTCTTGCTGCAAAATCGGCCTCTTAACTCATTCATCGCCAAAGACGTCTTTAACGTGTTATCAGGAATAGCCCTCCACGTTTGACGTGTTTTTGTTTTTATTAGTGCAGCGCGTAGTTCAAAGACTTCCCCAGCCTGTGACATGGTATCAGGTCCCTGGCCTCAAAGACAAGCCGACAACACGTGAACAAACACATACCGCAGCTGTTGTTTTGAAATTGAGCAGGAGGAAAGAACAGAAAACGGAGAAACGCTTCCTTGTGCAGAGAGGAGAAACGCCATTGAAACGCCCCTCGGCGCGCTGCACGAGCTTTTCGCCTTGCTGCAGGGCAGCGGACATGGATCAGTTGTTCGCGGTAGTCAAACCCGTGACCAACATGATCGATCCTGGTCCCTGGACCCCGTTCCTGTGTGCCAGCCCGAAAGAGATGAGACGGAGTCACAACTTTGTGAGGAGGAGAACAGCAGCCTCGCCACAGAAATTGCTTTCACACAGAGCCAAGCAGCACGGCCACTTTCCATGTGAGGGCGAGGAAGACTGGACTCCAATGCGACAGGACCCGGATGATCTCGCGGTAAGGAGTGTGTGTGTGTGTGTGTGTGTGTGTGTGTGAGAGAGACTACACTGATCTCTGCATTCTATGATCGTATAGTTTACTGAGACACTAGTACACTACACTGTCTCTGTACTAAATGTGATTATATAGTTTACTGAGGATATGTTGCTTTTATTTCAGATGAGGAGCCGATTGTGAGCCCACATCTCAGAATGAGGTCAGGACGGTCAGGACGGTCATTTAGGTCTGCTAAATGACGAAATGTAATGTAATGTAAAGAGATACACATGGGCCCCGCGCACACACACACACATTCACACTCACTCACACTGAGTAAACTGTATTGTTGAATGTAAAAAAAGCACTTCATGTATATATATATATATATATATATATATATATATTTTTTTTTTTTTTTGTCATTTGTGTCATAACGAATAATATTTACATGTCTGATGTCAATACAGTTCAAAATAAAAGAATTGAGAGCGAGTTCTGCCTGAGATAGTGTCCGTTACAAAAATGCAATTTTCTGCAATTTCTCTTCTCAGAGAGACCTTTTTGGTGAAAACAGGGTGTATATAAATGACTATAAGTAGAGTACAGAACATGCTAAAAGCTAACTTTTTTTTTCTGGTGAACCCAGAGACGTACATCTTCATTTTGAGGTATTGCAAATCACTTTGGTGCTAATAGATAATTTACTGTGGGTCTTGAAAGATGACCAACAATTATGAAAATCTTTGGCCTGTGCTAAATATTGGCAGTCCTAAACTGGCCATGAATGAGTTAATGTCAACACTGGAATAAAGATAATCGACTATAGAGGCTATAAAGAATAGACTATAGAGAAATAAATTGATTCAAAATGTTTATTTAGGAAACTATTTTATAACATCCTTTTTTTTAATAGTGGCCGCCTGGCCGGTAAATATTTGATATGGCCGGAATTCTGGAAGGTTACCGGCTGCATTGGCCGTCTGGAAAAATGCCTAGCGGAATCCCTGCCGTACATATCTGTCATCCATTCCTGACTGAATGAATTAATGACTCACCCCAAAAAACCTTCTCTTAGGTGATCGGAACACCCCTAGACATCATCATCGAATGCTCGAGTGACATCACTGGTGACATCAGCAATTCTATGCGACAACTGACAACTGGATTTGGACATCACTGATGATGATATAGACATTATTATGACATCATCAGTGATGTCATAAAGCCTTCCCTGCAGAGGCTATAAGTGGGACCGGTAGCTTTCTCTCATACTGATGATGACAGCAGGGACTCTCTATACCTACCCAGACAACTGGAGGGCCTTCAAGGCTCAGATTGCACCCCAGTACAGTGGTGCTCACCTTAACACATTGAGTGCCAAGGACGTCTGTGGACGTCCTAAAAAAAAGTAACGAGGAGTGCCAAGGACGTCTGTGGACGTCCTAAAATCATAATTCATATTATTCCATAATTCTGCTGTTTAAGGTCGTACCTAGCCAGTGAGCATGAATCCCTTCAAGGGATCACACGGCGCCACCTTAAACATCGACACGGGAGCTGCGCCACCCACCTCAGATCCTTTACTTTGTGCAGGAGAAAGCAGGGAAAGACGTGATCAAAGGGGAAACCGATGCATGCTGCAGCCAGAGCCGTATAGATTGCTCTGTCTGCAGCTGAAAGTTGGCTGCATCCGCGCCCACAACTGAGCTCTTCTGCTTCTATCTATCTGTCTGCATATAGTTTCTCCACACGATTCCCTGCCAGAAAGCCAGCACCCGAAGCCGAACGGCCAAACCTTTTCGTTCAGTCGCGTTTGGCATTTCCTTGTTGCGCTGGGATCCGGGCAAAAACGGAGTCTGAGAAAACAGACTCTGTGCGTGTGGGGAGGAGCCCGCAGCTCAGAGGTGGAGAGGGGGGGGGGGGGGGGGCACGCAGGCTGCACAGAACCACACCACGCCACCACATCAGAAAACACCAGCCAGAGTCAGTGAATGTGCTCGAAATTAGAGTGCAAAAAGTATTCATAAAAGTGACTATATCTTGAAAAGTAAAAAAAAACTGCAGAAAACCCTTGAAAGTGCTCTTCTTTCAGAGGCTGTCATTTCATAATGGAACTGTCTAGAAACAAAATTTCTTCTTTGGAAGAAGCAGGAGTGTCCAATGTTTCATTAAAGTCCAGCCCTGTCAATATAGCCCTAATAGAAAAAATTCTATAGCTGTTTTCAACTGAATGGAAGTGAATCTGGCACAGGCTCCAGACAATTTTACTGAAGCGCTGTGGCACTCAATGTGTTAAGGTGGCCAGTAGTGATGCGCAGGTTTTTTTAAGGCCCGCACCAACCCAACCCGTTATTGGAGCCAGCCCGCCCCGCCGGCCCGTTAAATATCTGAAAATTCCAAACCCAACCCAACCCAGCAGCCCGCAACGGCCAATTTAATGCAATATGTCTCCGGACTCAGGAGGAGCGCAGCAGAGCTCTCCAAGGTGTGCAAAGTAACTCTGTCTCTCTCCCCCCCCTCCCTCTCTCTCTCACACACACAGACACTCACATGCGTGCGCGACAACAGTTGTACTGCTCTGGATGCGTTGCGCGGCTGCTTTCATGTCGTTGATTTCTTTCTGCTTCGTCGGTGTTACAAACTCAGCTATTATCGGTCTTCAATTAATCCAAGGTCTTCAAATGGAGGTAGCAGGTAGAGAGGTAGGCTACATAAATAGTTCTTATTCTTCCCCATTTATTTTAATTACCTCATGCGCTCTCAATTGGTCACGTTGCAGTAGTAGTAGTAGTAGTAGTAGAGAGTGCAGTAGGTGCAGACGACTTGCAGATATGGCGCTTGCAGATACGGCTTCAGACTCGCTGTCTGATTTCTTTTAATTACCTCATGCGCTCTCAATTGGTCACATAGTCTACTCACATTGCAGTAAAGTTGACAAATAGATCACAGTCGAGTCCACAACAGAACATCTGCGGTGGCATTAGTTTTATGGACACTTCAAATAATAATTACAGCGAATAATCCTTCCAAAATGTTTGTTTTGAGAGAACATAGGCTACCTCATTGAAGCGTTTCTTTACTCCATGTAGGCTATAGAGTGCAGCAGGTGCAGATGGCCTCAGAGTCGCATTGTCTGTCTGATTGTGTGTAGGCCTACATGTGTGTGAGAGTTCACGTCTTAACTCATTGAGTGCCAGCCACTTTTGGAGAACGGACGCTCCCAGTGCCAGAGTTTCAGAGCTATTTTCAGTGATTTCTCGAGGCCCACAGAATATTGTGTGATATTACTATGTAAACACCGAACACGCAAAAAGAACGATGAGACTCTCTTCTATCATCAGCAAAAACAGGTTTATTGATACCATTTTCCGTTCTTTAGTTATCAGCCGGAGAAGATAGCTTGATTTAACCAAAAACAGCCGTTTTTTTCTAGAAGCTGAGATAATGAGCCTTTTGTGAAATTAAACATTTCAAGCACATCAGACTCTGAAGCTAATATTTTTTTTTTGGCATTCTACGTTACTAATCGAATTGACGACGATTATCGTCATTGGCACTCAATGAGTTAATAAAGAGTTACTCTGTGTGTTTCACTCCTCTAAATTATTTAATAATGTTGCTTTGTCACGTTCTGACTGAGCCTGCCCCGCCCGCACCTGCGATACTTTCATAATTTGCCAACCCAGACCGCCTGCGGGGCGGGCCAGCCCGCGGGACCCGGCGGGTTCTGGGTGACCCGCGCTTCACTAGTGGCCACTGGCCAGCAACCCCCCTGCCTTCACCTTCCGGCAGACAAACCACACTCGTGCCTTCCTCAAGAACTTCCCTCTGGGCAAGGTACCTGCCTACCAGGGAGATGGTTTCTGTCTGTTTGAGAGTAACGCCATTGCTTACTACCTGAGCAATGATCCCCTGCGTGGTGCCAATCTTAAAGGCTGCAGCCCAGGTGCTGCAGTGGGTGAGCTTTGCTGATGCAGAGATCATCCCTCCAGCCAGTGCTTGGGTCTTCCCCAAGAGAGAGCAGGCCAAGGAGGAGGTCAAGAGGGTCCTGATGGTGCTGAACCAGCATCTGAATACCCATACCTTCATAGTGGGAGAGAGGGTCAGCCTCGCTGACATCAGTGTAGCCTGCTCCATGCTCTGGCTCTACAAACAGGTCCCTGAGCCTTCTTTCCATCAGCCATACGCTAATGTCACCCGCTGGTTTGTCACCTGCGTCAAGCAGCCTGAGTTCAAGGCTGTGCTTGGGGAGGTCAAGCTGTGTGAAAAGACGGCCCTGTTTGATGCCAAGACGATTGCCGAGATGCAGCCCAAGAAAGAGAAGGGAGGAAAAGAGGCAGCTATGCCCCAGGAGAAGAAAGAAAAGAAAGAGGAGAAGAAGCCCGCTGCCCCCGCCGCCGAGGAGATGGACAAGTGTGAGGCTGCTCTGGCTGCCGACCCCAAAGCCAAGGACCCCTTCGCACTCCTGCCAAAGAGTACATTCATTATGGACGAGTTCAAGAGAAAGTATTCCAACGAAGATGCCCTGAAAGTAGCCATCCCCATTTCTGGGGGGACATTGACCACGAGGGCTACTCCATCTGGTATAGCGTATACAAATACCCAGAGGATCTTACCGCCACCTTCATGAGCTGCAACCTCATCACAGGCATGTTCCAGCAACTGGACAAGCTCCGAAAGAATGCATTTGCCAGCGTCCTCTGTTTGCTACAATGACAGCATTATATCTGGGATCTGGGTCTTCAGAGGCCAGGAACTGGCTTTCACTCTGAGTGAGGACTGGCAGATTGACTACGAGTAATACGACTGGCGCAAGCTGGACCCAGACAGCGAGGAGTGCAAGACCATGGTGAAGGAGTTTTTTGATGTTTACCTTTTATTTATACAGGGGAGTCCCACTGAGAGCAATGCTCTCTTTTTCAGGGGTGTCCTGTTCACATTCACAAACACACACATTCATACCTGGAAGCTGACCAGTACAACCACAGTCTGATCTGCTGGCCACTGATCAGCTCCACTGAAGCGGTTGGGGTTAAGGGCCTTGCTCAAGGGCACCTCAGTGGTGGTAATGAGGGAGGGGCAAGTGCTGCCTTTTCTCTTTCCCCACCCAGATTCATCCTGCCGGTCGTGGGGTTTGAACCGATGACCTTCCAGTCACAAGCTCCATTGGGCCACCACTGCTCACACTGAGTACTTCACCTGGGAGGCAGAGTTCAAGCATGTGGGCAAGCCAGTCAACCAGGGCAAGAGGACAGCAGTCTAAGCACTTTGCGCTTCTGCTATCTATCAACACCTACAGACTTTTAGCCACCATTATGTACAGTAACTGCATGAACAAATTGGAATGACAATATTTCAGAGTGGATTGTCATAGTGGCCCCAAAATGTTTTTGTTGTTGTTGTTTCTTGCTTTTCTTCTTTTTTGAGTTGAAATAAAACATTTTCCACAATGCATTTATTTGGAAAAAATAAAAAAGGAAGACCGGTAGTAAGTAAATGGGCACTGCACTAGTAATTAAAAATGTGTGAGTGCGTCTCACCACTAGAATGGCAATGTCGCCAATGTCATATGTGGCCAAGTCACTGATTATCTAGACCAGTGTTTCCCAAAAACAGTCAGGACCTACAGGTAGGTCGCAGGAGATTTTATTTGTATCGGCAAATAAATGTGCAGAATTTCTTCCACACTTTTAAAATGTGTATATTGTTTTACTGAGAGGAAATTAAAACAATGAAGACAGCCTGTTACCTCCCGTCATCCCAGGTCCATTCTAAATAGGATTGGGGAGGATGTAAATTAATTAACAAGAGTTGAAAAAATTAAAATAAACACACACACACACACACCTGCTCTTGTTATGAACGGTGATGAAAAGGACACAAAATTATACAAATGAAACCTTGACAACACAAGGCCTCAGATTCGGCATAGATACAGTAGGTTTGTGTGGGAATGCCCACAAATATGGAAGTAGATGCCTTTCTAAATGCAAGAGCTTGTTCAAGCAATTTGAGAGCATGATTTATAGATTTCACGTTCAGATTTTGTAAGTAACCCGGCCCTTCGACTCAAATAGCCCCCACGTGTGCTTAAATTTGCTCTGCTTTTCCTCAAACTGTATATGCTCACACTCAAAACTTTTATTTTTGGACAGATTCCTGCACTCACTCCTAAATAGCCCCTCAAACTCTGTGCTTGCATTCAAATGTCCTCCCTTCCCCCTTCAAACTGCTTCTGTATGCTCTTGAAACTTCTGCTCTTGGATCTCTTCTGTTCTCTTGGATTTTTTGTGCAACAATCCTGTCAGAAATCCACAACCAATAGAATGGCAGGATAGTTTCACATGATCCCTGGGTCAGGGACCATGTTGACCAATAGAATGGCAGGATAGTACCAGATCAACCCGACCCTCCCCCCTCCCTCCTAACCAACACCTACCCCCCTAGGGGGTAACTATCTCACCCCCCTAATCTGTCCCCCTGTTCCCACCTATGAACACCCACCGACCCCTACAGGTCCGCCCATAAATGCTTTCAGTACAGTACACGGAGTATGTGCCTTTTCAAAGAGAAAGAAAATGTTGATAAATAAAAACAGTGCAAGAAAGAGGAGGGAAAACGAACATACAAACTAGGGCTGTGAATCTTCACTGGCCTCACGATTCGATTCGATTACGATTCAGAGGGCTACGATTCGATTCAACTACGATTATCGATGCATCTCGATGCATCTCGATGCATGTTAAATCGATGCATCACTTTTTTCCGCAATACAGGATTTATTTTTTCTCACTTTCTTTTTTCTCACTGTGTGGCTACTTTTAAAATAAAAGTGCATTTGGAATTGCATTGTATTATGATCCATAATTAAAATAAACAACTGCATGTACTTCCATTATATTTTATTTGATTATAAAAAAAATTTTAATAATCGATTTTTGACATTTGTGAATCGATGCAGAATCGTGCACGTCCGCATCGCGATGCATCTTATAATCGATTATTTTTGACACCCATAATACAAACATCATAATAAAACAAACATGTCTGGTCGTCATATGCCAGTCAGAAACAGAACTTGCTTGGGTTTGAAAGGAGCATTATGTTGTGGACTCTATATCCAGAATTGTTAGAAAACCACCCAAATCTTCTCAAACTTTCCAGGTTTACTCTTCAGGTTATACATTAGGGATGTCGAAAATCATAATTTTCTTTGACCGACAACCGACCCTCATTAGCCGACAATTGTCGGTTAACCGAGAAGATTAAAATGCGCATTTTGACTGTCTGTGCCCCATTAAACCCTTACCACAACAAATGTTTGTTTTTTTTTCATTAGAAAGCGTTTATTTTTTACATCTACAAGCAGAAGAAAACACATTAACAAAACGAAAAGACAAGTTGAATCCTCCAGCCATCTAAACAAAAACATTCCTCCGATAGGCTATACTGCTTAGAGCTGCATGCATTGCATATTAAGGGCACGTCAATTGACACGCAGCCGCCCCGTGAAGTACTGTTTGAGCGGAAGACAGCCCAGGCTGCAGGGCGCACTGACAAAGCGTGCATCACTACAGTATCTTCTACTTTTAGCAATATATAATACCTGCTTTTGGTCTCACTCCTTCTCCCTCTGTCTTCACGCACGCAACGAGGGCTATGCTCTTGCAGGGCTCCACAACAGTCATTATGAAGACGAGTCCGCATGCAGCTGTCAGTAGCTGCTTTCACACCGGCTTTGAAAGTGTCAATGAATGCAGTCTACAAACAATCCGTCTCTCGTTGTGAAACAATTTCTCCGAACTGCTCTGTGTTGGACAGTAAAGACTAACGTTAATTGTTACTTTTCAATCGTCAATTAGACGCATGTCTGCATTTTTGTAACATGGTAAAAAACTACTGTTTGATCATTGAGTGCGAGCGTATGCATGCGTGTGCATGATGAACATGCAGAGAGGGAGGGAGAGAGAGTGAAACCGAATGAACCAGTGAAGAAAAAGTAATGTGCACGTTCCATCAGGTTTGACTCCAGACACGGACGTGCGCAGTGCACGCTGAAGGCTGTGAGGTGAGCAAGGTGTAGATTTTCAGGCCATGCGCTCCTGTCCTGACCAAACTGAAAACCCGTTTCATGACAGCGGCTGGAACACAGAAGCAGCATGAGTGACTCGCTGGCTGTAGTCTGCACAGGGCAGGCAGGGCGTCAGGGGAGAAATGTATCGCACTTCTCCTGTCTGCTCAAAGCAGAGGGGGGCGGGGCTGTGGCGCATGTGTGGAGCGGACAGTGAGAGAGACAGACAATGCACACTGCTTTTCTCTCAAACATTTGGAAAAGCCTTTCTCTAAATGAATGTTGTTCTGGCAGGAGCTTTTAATTCCTATATCCTGCTGCAACAGTAACTACTTGTTAACTCATTGAGTGCCAGCCACTTTTGGAGAATGGACGCTCCCAGTGCCAGAGTTTCAGAGCATTTTCAGTGATTTCTCGAGGCCCACAGAATATTGTGTGATATTACTATGTAAACACCGAACACGCAAAAAGAACGATGAGACTCTCTTCTATCATCAGCAAAAACAGGTTTATTGATATCATTTTCCGTTCTTTAGTTATCAGCCGGAGAAGATAGCTTGATTTAACCAAAAACAGCCGTTTTTTTCTAGAAGCTGAGATAATGAGCCTTTTGTGATATTAAACATTTCATGCACATCACTGACTGAAGCTAATATTTTCTGATGTAGTCACACCTCAAAAATAATTTCCTTCTATAGAACAGCGAAAACCAAGGAATTTTGTTTGGCAAAACAATATTTTTTAGCTGCAACCAGCAGCGCTGGCCCCTGCGTGCGCTGCTGGTTGCAGCTTCTTGCTGGTCTTGATTTACTGCTGGTGGGCATCAGATATTCTAGCTTGCGTTTGCCAATCCTGTCCTGCTGTCTGGGTCTGTCTGGGTCAGTGTTGTATGCTGCTCTGCGTGCCCCCCCCCCCCCCCTCCCCCTCAACTGCACACTCCTCCTCCGTGTGGGAGTGTCTCTGGGGCTTTCTGCTGCGTTTGCTCTGCACTGAAAAGTCTGCTACATCCAGCTTTTTTACAGCGTTCCGCGTGTATTTGTCACCGGCTCCCATGCTTCCAGTTGAGAATAATAACAACTAATAACAAAATCATGCGGATGGGCTATCGCAGCGGACACGGAGGTGCTCAATTGTGGCAGCAGATTGGCTGCTGCAGGCACAGCTAACGTTATGCTTCATGCATATCGATGCATACGGATGCGATGCGATTTCCGTTTCCCCAACGACTTCTTCTCTGTTTTTTCCTCGCCTTTCTGTAATCTGGAGAGCACTGTCGCCACCTAATGGGTCCCTAAAATAGCTTTTACACATTCAACAGCCACCATACTTTCACAGGAGATGGATCTGATTTGATGCACGTCCCACCGTCAAAAAACGCAATTGACGAACATACTCGTCCTTGGCACTCTACGTTACCAAACCAATTGACGAACATACTCGTCCATGGCACTCAATGAGTTAACATTGCTTACAGCGAAGGAGGAAAAAAAACACCATATTGGCAACACGTTGTATGCCAATTTAATATGCAAATTAACCATTTGACCGACATGCTTAACCGACCAATGACGTTGTCGGCGGTTAACCGTCGACATCCCTATTATACATTATCTTTTTCATTTGGTATGCATGATGCTAACTCATTAGTAGGGATGTAACGATAACCGTTTTTAATGATAACCGTGATAAAATTCCTTGCGATAACCATACCGTTTCAAATTTGGATTATCATTAAAACCGTGGTACCCTGATTACCGTGTTACCATGATTACCGTGGTACCGTAATTACAGTGCTTTGAAAAACATGGTAAATACATGATCAACCAAAGTTGGCAAACGTGCAGCCTTGGAGAAATGATTTCAGTGAGTTTATCAACCTTTTTGAACATTGAACAGTACTCTTTGTTTTGCTCACGGAGATCTCCCATTTCCTCCTCTGGCAAAGCGCTCCGTTGTGACTAGGGATGCACCGATCGATCGGCACGTGACCGGAAATGGCCGATTTTCACGTGATCGGCCTCGATCGGTGATCTGCGCCGGTCACTCTAAATAGCCGATTCTGTGAGCCGATTTCCACATGACGTGCGCGCACCCCAAAGCACCGAGACAGGCACCCAGCCACCACACCACACACGCCAGCATACCTTCCTCGTTGTGGATTTTTTTCACCGTCAGTGAAGTAGACAAATCTCGCAGTTTGTCACACATGCAAGTCGAAAATAAGCCGTGGAGACAGAGATGCGGCCGAGTCCCGCTCGGCTGGAGTCAAGTCTGAGCGGCTCGCTTCACCTCACTGGCCCCCCTCTCTCTGCTCTCTCTACCCGGGAAGCAGTGCTGCTGCACCCGGCCACAGTGCACAGCCGACTTGGCGAGGTGAACGCGAGCATTGTGTCCACCATTCTCCGACCTGCCTTTTCCATTCCACATCAGCGCTGGTGCCTCAGCCTGTCAGTCATGTTGTAACGTAGATACAGGAGAGACTATTTGTTTCGTATTGCAAATAGAACGACGGACATAATAATAAAAATGCATCGGACTCACAAGTGTGCAAGGATTTCTGTGCGTGACGATATTTTTTCGGATGGCAGATAAAAATACGCATACCAAACTTCGGACTGTGTGTAAACTCCGCCTGATATTCAGACTGAAGATCGTTACTGTAACTCATAAACTCATTTCCCCTCTACTCAAGAGGACTGGTCTGGAGCCAGGCTATAAACTCCTTGTCCATGGATCATTTTGATGTTCTGTTGCACCTGTTTTCTTTTGGAAAAGTAAATGCATGATAGCTGTGGGATATAGGCTATTGGATTTAATTTAATTGTTGTATTCATTGTATTTGCACAAAAAAGCTCTGTCCAGTAGCCTAACCTGGAACACTTTTATTTTGAGATGTGTTTGAGTGAGATGGTCCTACTTCATGCAAATGATAAGATAAGATAAGATTATTTGGATCCCCATTAGATGTAAGAATTGTTCTATGAATCTTAATTTTCAAACAAAGTTACAAAAACGTTTGTGTAAGCTGTCAATTGTTGTTTTTAGAAAAAAAAATCGGAATCGGCAAAAATCGGTATCGGCAAGTCAGACTATTAAAAAATCGGAAATCGGAATCGGCCAAGAAAATGGCAATCGGTGCATCCCTAGTTGTGACACATTTTATGTCACAACAGAGCTGTGGAAGTTCTGCTTGAGAATGCAGGGAGAATTGCATGGAGAGCCTTAATGAGCCTTAATGACTTTAGTTTGTTTTTGGAGTGAGTGTCCAGACTGCTGTACCAAACTGTTATGGAGAAGGTGAGGATGCTTTGTATGATGGCCAGGTAGAACCGGAGCAGGAGATGTTTTGTTATTGTGAATTTTTTGAGCTGACGGAGGAAGAAGAGTCTCTGATTGGCTTTTTTGTAGATGTGATCTGTGTTGGTTTCCATTTGAGGTTATTGCTTATGTGAGTGCCAAGAAATTTTAATGAGTCCGTGGTGCTTATTGGTTTGTCGGAGATAAGGATGGGCGTTTTGGGGTGTGGCTGGCGTCTGAAGTCGATGAGTTCTTGGGTTTTGGATGAGTTGAGTAGGAGGTTATTGTCTGTGCACCAGGTAACTGTTTGGTTGATCTGTGCACGGTATTCAGTTTCATTATTGTCTGTGATGAGGCCTATGATGGTTGTATCGTCTGCATATTTGTAGATGTTGACGGTAGGGGTGCACAGATCGATCGGCACGCAATCTGTATCGGCCGATTTTGACCTCAAATATGCGATCTGCTGATTGCAGATATTTCTTTATTGTCGCCGATTGCATAGCCGATCATGCTGCATGTGAGAAACATGAGGCAGCCCATTTTCATGTCTTCAATGTCTATCGTTTAACTTTCATATTGTGCTCTAACGTTTATATCATTGTGTTGCAAAGCACACCCTTTGCTTTCGTCAGTACTCACCTCCACACACCACACCAGACTGTCAACACACCCCTTGCGTCTTAGAATCACACAAATCAGCTGGTGATTAGAGCAGACTCAGCAGAGAAGTTACCTCCAGTCCTTCCGCCTACCGAGGCATTTGCATGCTGTTAAGTCTGTGTTTGATCCATATTTGCATGTATCCTCGTAACGTTAATAGCTCCAGTTAGCTTTAGCCGCTTTAGCTTATAAATCGATAAAATTGTTTCCTTGGGTCGAAGTTATTAGGCCGGTGCTTGCACTGGCCTATAGGAGCACGTGTGTCCCAATCGCTGCATACACGACTCCTGGCACCCTTCCTGTAGAGCCATATGAAATCCGCGTTAACGGAATCGCGGACGGAATCGCGGAATTGACCAATAAAAATGGAATCTACTGTAAAACGTGGAATACTGCAGAATTTGCCATAATTGGGCTGAAATTCAATATATAATGTTAATAAGTAAGTAAGTAATCTTTATTTGTATAGCGCTTTTCAAAACAAAGTTACAAAGTGCTTCACAAAACATGGTACAAGATAATACATACTCACAGGTAAAAATAATGTATAAAATAGTATAAAACACCAAAATAAAACACAGTATAAAATAGAATCATTAAAATAATACAAATCAAATAAATAAAAACAACGACAAATGCTGTAAATGTTTAAGAGAAGGCGTTCCTGTAAAAGTGAGTTTTAAGAAGTGATTTAAAACAATTTACTGAATTTGCTAGCCTAACGTCCTCAGGAAGGGAGTTCCATAGCCGCGGGGCTCGAACAGCAAATGCCCGGTCTCCTTTGGTAGCGAGGCGGGTTTTCGGAACATTTAAAAGAGTCAGACTAGAGGAACGCAGGCAGCGGCTAGGCTCATAAGGTGATAATAAATTTAAAATGTAAGTAGGAGCAAGGCCATGTAGTGCTTTAAAAGTAACCAGTAAAATCTTAAAATCACATCTATACTTAACAGGAAGCCAGTGAAGGGAGGCGAGGATGGGTGTAATATGATCTTGTCTCTTGGCGTTTGTTAAAAGTCTGGCTGCTGCATTTTGTATCAGCTGGAGACGGGAAATTGATTTTTGGCTGAGTCCAGAATATAGAGAATTGCAGTAGTCTAGTCGTGAGGAGATGAATGCATGGATGACTTTTTCAAGGTCCGTTTTTGACAGGAAGGCTCTGATTTTGGCTATGTTTCTAAGCTGTAAAAAACAGGATTGGACTACCTTAAGGTGACATCAATAAGGTGATGTCACCCACAAGCATCTCTCACTCTCTTCCAAACACACAGCTGACTGCCCTCAGTGGACTATGCAGTAACGTAACGTAACTTTAACGAGCGCATTAACAAGCGCATTCCAAGCATTCCAGCTTCGGACAACGTGCAGAAAGAACCCTGTCTGAAGTGTGCGTGAAGTGTTGTTGATGTTACTTGCCTTCAGTCAAAGCCTTCCGACCGTAGTCTAGATGGCAACAGGGAATGAAAGACGAAATATCCACTTTTGCACATGATGAAGCTGGAAAAGTTTCAATTGTGGCTGTGTCTTCTTATTCAGTTGACACATGCCGTTTTTACACAATTTCTTCTTGCTCTAATACTCCGTGAGTATTACTCACGTTAAGACGTTCAAGTTAGCAAAGATAAACACCACCACTTCCTGTTATAACTTTCAAAATAAAATAGTATTTGAAGCATTTTCTGTTGTTTGAAGTAAGTTTTGTTCACAGTTGTTTTTTCTTTACTTGAAGCACACAATGAGAAGCTTAAAAACACTTCAGAAACATAAAAATGATATAGAATGTTTTGTACAGTCATCTACTGTATTTCTGACTTGAATCACTTGTTAAAAATGGTGCATTGTTGTGTAAACTGATTGTTATATCTTATTAAATTGTGGACATTTATTCATCCCCACATATTAGACACTATTTCTGATGGTAAAATGAGCGTAAAAAGCAAAACACAGAATTCAGAACAATTAAAACGGAAAAAACGGAATTCAGGAAAAAATTAAATGGAATTTGGAAAAAATTAAAACGGATTTCATATGGCTCTACCTTCCTGGCACCCTTTCATCAAGATGGGCTTTTACTTTGAAATTTGTTTTATTTGACGAATGTCCGGTTTCGGACTTCCTGTCTGCCCTGATCTGATCTTGTTTAGCTTGACAGTCGCTCACGGCCGCAGAGGGTCCGCGCCCATGTTAACGTTACACGCGACGCAACAAATAAACAAACACACATTTCCCAGTGTCTCTGGACATCAACAGTAGCGGGAGACGTCTCCCCTTCTAGCAAATATACATGAATGTTATGCGTAAGGAACATGAACATCTTACCGCAAGGCAGAGAGCTAAGATAAGTAGCTAACAGCTGAGCTAAGTAGGCTATAACTAGCGTGTTAGCCGATCGGAAAAGCATGTAAACAGCGGTGAGATCTCCTTTATTAAAGTATGCAACCATTTCCAATGAACAAATGGCATGTAGCCTTTAAAACAAAACAATGTGCTTCTGCTTACTTCTTACATTCAACTCTGTATGGCAGTGAGTGCAGACAGTGCAACACCAGTGGCATGTAGCCCTCAAGTATTTAAAACAAAAACAATAGTGCTTCTGCTGCTTACTTAGCCTCCATTCAACTTTTTATGGCAGACCTGTTCAAAGAATTCAAGGTGGGTTCATTCTTTCAAACGGTGTAAAATAACACGTTTAACAACATATCAAACGGACCTTATCCTGTCACATTAGTTTTTGAGATAGCTGGCAATGCATTGTGTAACCAAAAAAACGTTTGGCTAACGTTAACGTTAACGTGTTTTGTAATGGAATCTTTATGGGACACGGCTAATACCTGGCACAGCGTTAGCTAGCATAGTGTAGCACGTGTGCAATGCAAATGGAATCATTATGGAACTATGGCTAAGTTTGGCTCTTAGCCGTGTCCCATAATGATTCCATTACAAATATTGCATTGCACACGTGACATGTTATTTTACTAAAAATAATACATTTTACCATCATTTCAAGTAGAATGATACCACTCAAGTAAGAATATTTCAAGTGTTTCAAGTGCTTTACTGAAATATTTGGACCATATGATAATACAATTATCTCAACCTTAAAAGGTTACATATAGGTGCCAAAAAGCCATAAATTCACATCAAACAACAAAGAAAAACAACAATTATAATTCAAGTTTAAACAGTAAGTGTGCAGCTGCAGCATTTATTTAAAAAAAAAAAATCTTTATCCTGCATCCCTAAACACAAACAGGGAAAAAAGGTGGAAAATCAGATGACGGCTTATATGTGTTCTGTTGATTGTTAAAATGTGTATGGGTATGCATGGGTGATCCCATGCACCGGCCGTATGCCAGGTTTCGACCTGGCCTTGTTTTTCTTGTGTAACAGGGAAATCCCAGATGGAGTATTTTTGTTGAGTGAACTGAACTGCATTGAACTGGTAACATGCAAATCCCGAAGTGGAATGCTTTTGTTCCTTTATAAACTGAACTGAGGGAACTGGACTGAACTACTAGCCATTTAGTTCAACACAGTCTTGTGCTCCAATTATCTCACACACAAAAAATCATGTTGGCGGTTTCCTTTAGCCTACACAGTATAAAATATTGATGTAGAGAAAAAAAGAAAATGTGCTGCACTTTCAATTTGATGCATGAAATGTAGGCCTATATGTAAAATGGAAACTGTTCTATAATAGACTGCTATAGCTGCTTAATAAATAAATATATATATATATATATATACATATATATCGGTAATCGGTGGTCGATGATCGGTTGGGCAGATATTTCTCATAGGTGATCGGCAATCGGTGATCGGTGGCAAAAAATGTGATCGGTGCACCCATAGTTGACGGAGTTGTAGTGGGATATGAGCAGGTTGGTGTATAGAGAGAATAGCCAGGATGAAAGGACGCAGCCTTGGGGGGCTCCTGTGCTGAGGTACAGAGAGTGAGATGTGATGTTGATTTTTACCTTCTGTTGTCTGTTAGAGAGGAAGCTGTGGATCCAGTGGCAGATGCAGGAGTCAGTGTTCATATCCAGTAGCTTATTGATGAGTTTGGCCAGGTTGATTGTGTACTAGAGCTGTCACGATTCCTCGAGTACCTCGAATAACTCGAATAATTAAATTGATCGAGGCCAAAATGATTCGCCTCGACACGCATCTGAGTAATAGAAGAGAGTGGGTAAAATATAAATTCCGACGGAACCTTAAGGCAACACGCGAGAGCGCGTTACGTCAGTACTTCACTCTACCTGAAAACATCAAGAAACGGGTCCACCCGAAAATGTGGCTACACTTTCCCAAGATAGACTCAGACAACACTGGTTGCAACATTTGTGATGTGAATTGCAAAGCTGGCCAGGGAAACACCTCAAACTTGAGGAAGCATGGTCAAACACAAGATATATTTACAGTAGCTAAATGCTGAAGACTGTAACGTATTACTAGATAGGCTGAGGGTGAATGAAGCAGGCAGCGCACCGCAGGTAACGTTAGCAGCACCCTCCTCAGCTGTAACGTTGAGAGAGGCATCGACTACAACATCAGGTAACGTTATTTAATTAGCTAGCGTTAGCTGGATAAGTTGTTTCACTGCCGTTGTAGTTGTTAGATAACGGGGCTTTTCACTGTCTTCACAACGACTGCAAAACAGAGATCGTTAACGTTAGCGTTAACGCTAACGTTGCTGCAGTAGTTGTCAAGGGTTTAACAGAACGTATTTCCTCAGCCTGTATAGTAGCTATCAACATGAAATAAAAAGCATTTGACAGCTTAAACCCGTGGCTTTTTATTTGGAAGGGTTACATTTGCCGTAATCTTTATTAACATTTCTTAAAATGCATTAGAATCTTTTTATTTTTATTTTTTTGGGTTAAAGATCTTTTTTTTTAAATTAACATTAGAGCAAATATAATACGAAAAGCCAAAGGGTTAAGCTCTCAAATGCTTTTTATTTTATGTTTCTATGTACTACAGAGCCTGAGATATGAAGGCTTTAGTGAATACTGACCGCTCTCTCTGAGAAGTTTGGACCGTTTTCTGTGAGAAATACAAAGCTCAACCTATTAACGTTAGCGGCTAATTTAACAGCGTTTTGTGTGTGTGTGTGTGTGTGTGTGTGTGTGTGTGATCACACTAGCCTGTTGGTGTGTGAGAGAGAAAGAGAGAGTGAGTGTGTGTGTGTGAGAGAGAAAGAGTGTGTGTGTCATGCAGCTGTAAGGTAAATGAAGGATGTAAACTAGCTAGTAAGCCATTCATTCATATTATTTAACGGTTGCTGTACACTGGAAGAACTCAAACGTCAGGTTGAAAAGATGAATGGTGCCACTGCCAGTTCTATGCAATTTAAAAATAAAAATGTTGTTTTTTCTAAGAAAGAAACTAATGTAGTTGTTTATTTGAAGAGATTTATCTTATTTTTTGGTGTATATTTACGATAAGCCTTTGAAAACACAAAAAAGGGTTCTTATCCGATTACTCGATTAATCGATGGATTATTCGGTAGAATACTCGATTACTAAAAGAATCGATAGTTGCAGCTCTATTGTGTACTGTACAAATCTTGTGTAGATGGTGTTGAGTTTGTCTGGGAGCTGCAGCTGGCGGGGCCGCGTTTCTGCAGGAGGATTTTTCTCTCTGAGGTAAACAGAGCGAGAAGGTAAACCCTGCCCATGTGCTTATATTACCAAGATTATATATGATACAAAGTTGGTTGATTATTGGTAAAGCCATCCTTTAAAAGAGCCACAACTACCCATGGAGCCTCTTTTGCATATCAGTGCTCTAGAGTCTAAACACTGAAATGTATGAATGTATCCGCCGGATGGCATCGCCCACAGGACTAGCCTAATTCAAACTCATTAACTCACATCAATAACTCTCAAACTAAATCAGCTGCGTGGCACGGTTTTGCTTTGGAATATTATGAGATTATGCTCATAATAAATCAACTTTATTTTATGTATCAGTCCCTTATCACTAACATAATTTGCTGTGATTGTTTTTGTGAGGATGTCAATGGCATTACAGTGCAATACTTGTTAATATAGAGTAATTTAGAGGCTCCTTGTGAAGTTCCTTGCATGCATACTGAATATGAATGATGTGAGTGATGCTGGCTAAGTGGCTAAGTAGATACATAGCTAGATGAAGCTTAATGTCCCTCTATTAATTTGCTATTACATTGTTGATCTAGACATAAGGCCACTCTCTTTGTGTGTTGGGACTGGCACTGTTAAAGATTGCCATATTGAGTCATAAAGTAGTGTTTTTAATGACATGACCCGTGATTATAAAAGGGGTTACAATAGCATTCAACACGGACTAATTTCCATTATATTTTGGAGGTCGACCACAATACTAAAACTACAGTGCTGAATTAAATTCCAAGAGAGACAGCTATTTCCCTAGAAATGCCTGTTAACTCATTCATGGCCAGTTTAGGACTGCCAATATTTAGCACAGGCCAAAGATTTTCATAATTGTTGGTCATCTTTCAAGACCCACAGTAAATTATTATCTATTAGCACCAAAGTGATTTGCAATACCTCAAAATGAAGATGTACGTCTCTGGGTTCACCAGAAAAAAAAGTGAGCTTTTAGCATGTTCTGTACTCTACTTATAGCCATTTATATACACCCTGTTTTCACCAAAAAGGTCTCTCTGAGAAGAGAAATTGCAGAAAATTGCATTTTTGTAAAGGACACAATCTCAGGCAGAACTCGCTCTCAATTCTTTTATTTTGAACTGTATTGACATCAGACATGTAAATATTATTCGTTATGACACAAATGACAAAAATAAATAAATATATATATATACTGTATATATATATACATGAAGTGCTTTTTTTACATTCAACAATACAGTTTACTCAGTGTGAGTGAGTGTGAATGTGTGTGTGTGTGCGCGGGCCCATGTGTGTCTCTTTACATTACATTACATTTCGTCATTTAGCAGACCTAAATGACCGTCCTGACCGTCCTGACCTCATTCTGAGATGTGGGCTCACAATCGGCTCCTCATCTGAAATAAAAGCAACATATCCTCAGTAAACTATATAATCACATTTAGTACAGAGACAGTGTAGTGTACTAGTGTCTCAGTAAACTATACGATCATAGAATGCAGAGATCAGTGTAGTCTCTCTCACACACACACACACACACACACACACACACACACACACACACACACACACACACACTCCTTACCGCGAGATCATCCATCCCGGTCCTGTCGCATTGGAGTCCAGTCTTCCTCGCCCTCGACAGGAAAGTGGCCGTGCTGCTTGGCTCTGTGGAAAGCAATTTCTGTGGCGAGGCTGCTGTTCTCCTCCTCACAAAGTTGTGACTCCGTCTTGTCTGGACCAGGATCGATCATGTTGGTCACGGGTTTGACTACCGCGAACAACTGATCCATGCCCGCTGCCCTGCAGCAAGCCGACCAGCTCGTGCAGCGCGCCGAGGGGCGTTTCAATGGCGTTTCTCCTCTCTGCACAAGGAAGCGCGTTTCTCTGTTTTCTGTTTTTCCTCCTGCTCATTTCAAAACAACAGCTGCGGTATGTGTTTGTTCACGTGTTGTCGGCTTGTCTTTGAGGGCAGGGACCTGATACCATGTCACAGGCTGGGGAAGTCTTTGAACTACGCGCTGCACTAATAAAAACAAAAACACGTCAAACACGTCATTGGCGGGGAGGGCTATTCCTGATAACACGTCAAAGACGTCTTTGGCGATGAATGAGTTAAGAGTCCTTGTCTGGATTTAAATTTGAAAAAACGCTTTTGGGGACAATTCAAAATGTTGGAAAATCTAGTTAGACGGAAATGGGCGGGGAAAAAAGAATTTTGATTGTAGATGCTACGGTTCAAAAGTTATGGACCAAAACGTAAAGAGGGCTGTTATAGCCAAACTAGGCTGTAGATTAGGTAGATCCCCTATGTCCCAGTTAGCTCTGGTTAATGTCTAGAGTAGTCAGTTTGTCTGATCTTCCCCCCCCCCCTCTTTCTCTTTCCCCCTTCCCCCGCTCCTTCCCCTCTTCTCCCTTCCTGTTCTCTCCTCTCCCACATTTCCCATTCCCCCCCACCTCCTCTCTTTCCATGCTCTTTCCTCCCCCACATCCCACCGCTCTCCCCCCTCCCTTCTCTTGCTCTCTCCTCTTTCTCCCCTCTGCTCCTTCTCCTTCTCCCCAATTTTTCCCCATTCCCTGCCACTTCCTGCTCTCCCCTCTCTCACATTCCCCCTGCTCTCCCTCCCCTGCACCCTCCCACCTCTCCTTCTCTGTTCTCTCCTCCCCCACATTTCCCATTTTCTCCCCACCTCCTCCCTCTCCCTGCCCTCTCCTCCCCCACATCCCCCCGCTCTCCCTCCCTCCTCCACTCTCCTGCTCTCTCCTCTTCCCCCACTACTCTAAAGCATAGTACACATCCTACTCCAAAGCATGGCACCCATTCTATCCCCTCCAATATTCCGCCACTATTTAAAGCATGGCACCCATTCTTCCCTAAAGCGAGGCACCCATAAGCTCTATATGTGAACATGTGTTTATTTGGCAAAGGGACTCACTACTAAAGGCTTGCAGCCAATTAAATTAGGCATAGTTTGGTTGCTAAGAAATCGACATATGTCCGTTTGCAAGATGTGTGTCTATATTTCTCTATCATATAATTGTTCGATGTGTTATTATTACTACTGTAATTTGTTAATGTTGTGTCAGCTAGCCCTCCTCTCCCTGTTCTCTCCATATAGTCTCCCATACTGCCCTATACTCCCATACTCTTCCATACGCTCTCTCCTCTCCCACATTTCCCTTTCTCTCCCCACCTCCTCCCTCCCCCTGCTCTCTTCTCCCCCACACCCCCCCCCCGCTCCCCCCCCCTTTCTCCTCTCCTGCTCTCTCCTCTTGCTCCTTCCCCACCTCCTATACCCTCCAACATTTCCCATTCCCTCCCCACCCCATCACTCTCTCACATTCCCCCTGCTCTCCTCCCTTCTCCTGCTCTCTCCTCTGCTCTATCCTTCATTTCTATATTTTCTATATTTCTCTATCAATTGTTCAAATGTTATCTTTATTCTGTATATTCTTGCTACTGTTGTGTCAGCTAGAATTAGCTAGATATATTTTCTGTGAAGCCCTCTGAGACATGCTTGTGAATTAGGGCTATATAAATAAACTTGACTTGACTTGACTATAGCGCCACCTAGTGGTCAACAAGTGTAGTTTTTTCACCCATAGTAAAAGGTGACACTGTGAACCTACCTACCAAGTTTGGTAGTGGCAGGTCTTATGGTTTCTGAGTGGGACCAAATGGGCTTCCAAATGGTCCCCCAAATGGGCTTGCAAATTGTGTGGACAAACCCTGTTATAGGGCCTGGCTAAAGAAAGAAAGTGAGAAAAAATAAATAATGTATTGGGGGAAAAAGTGATGCATCGATTCAAGATGCATTGAGATGCATCAATAATCGTTTTATAATCGAATCGTAGCCCTCTGAATCGGAATCGAATCGTCAGGTGTCTAGAGATTCCCACCCCTACCGGTAACCACTCTCTGAACTCTCCTCTCTCTCCTTTCCAGATGCAAGTTTTTCAGTTTGACAGAGACTCCGGAGGATTACACCATTATCGTGGACGAGGAAGGCTTCAAAGGTGGGCCTCTACGTCTCTAGGCAATTACTAGTGGATATTTCAAGTTACTGTGGCAACCATACATCAGGCAGCAGGGGAAATATCACGTTGTGTAATCTAGCATTCTCTCTCCAAAACTGTGTACGTCGACTGGCACTGTTTGACCACACATTACCTCATTGTCAGTACCATTATGGATGTAAGGCCAAGCTGCCACTTGCTGGCTTTGCTGGTTGGCTGAGTGAGTGAATCCATGTCATTACAGGCCCTTTTCCAGCATGACCCTTGTTGGTTACCCTGTATACTACAAGCTATGTGTTGCATAACAGGCACACAGGTATTTTCTACTGCCAGCTGGCTCAAAGTGTTGTTTTTTTATGCCTGAACTAAACTACAGTATGGAACTCAAACGAGCAATGCCAGATTTTGTAACAATTTACAAATCTCTCTCTCTCTCTCTCTCTCTCTCTCCAATCTCTCTGTTAGTATTGTATTAGCTGTAGTTTTGTAGTTAACATTTAGTGTTAGCATTTAGCCTATTACTGTAAATGTACTACAATTAATGATTGTCTTAGGGTCATGCTGTTAGTGTTATTAGCATTCGTTTTTTCCCCAACATTTTATTTTCAAATGTTTTGGAGCAATACACGACAAAACAAACAAGCTCAGACACAGGAAAAGAAAAGAGAAAAAAACATACACATACATATATTATTGACACTCAATATTGCAACATGGTGCTACCAGCCACATAAGGTGCTTATGTGCTTGTAAGGGATATTGTGCATGGGAACCCACGCAAGGGGTCTATGAGAAACCGGCCAGGTGAGTCACTCATCACCCCTAACCTCATCAAGGCAGGCTAGAAAGGGTCCCAGATAGTTGAGAATGTTTTAAAGACCCTGGAAACCGAAATCCACAAAATCCTTCTAACTATGTAATTTAGGGTCTTATGTGACTAATTGTAATCCTCACAAAGTTTGAGACATTAGCTTAAACCCAAATCCTAAATATTGCCATTTCCCTGTTTACACTTTTTCATGAGGAAGGATTTGAATTGGGCGGTTCTTATGGCTCCAAGATTGTCCCACTCCTGACGTCAGGATGCGGATCCAATCATAAAGTAGCTTGCAGTTGTCCGTTCTACAAAACCATCGTGCCCCCGCAGCCCGCTCAGTCTGCCTATATCGAATGGAGCGGGGTGGCCACTGCGTCTCGGCGGACTCTGACTAAATGTGGCCGGCCATGACTCCGGGGAGACCTCATTGCCAAATTGCGTTTCTTTAAATGCGTGTTTCAAAAGTCTGTACATTAAACACATATGCTTATGTTTTTGTATCTGTTGGTGGGCTATGTGGGCGATTTATTTTACGACATTTATAAAACATAGAGGGCCCTATTTTCGTAAAAGCGATAATTTAGCGTTTGCGCTCGTTTAACGCCGTGCGCAATGTAAATTGGGGGCATGCATAAGCGCATGCCATTATAATTGTACTGGACATAGGCGTGCCACATGCGAAAGCAAACGTTTCAGCACTAAAATGTGGGGATAGATGGCATTATCCTATCGTCAGCAGCACGCAATTACTTTGTGCTAAGAGCTTTGAAAAGCACGTCTTAGGCCAAGGGTGGGCAACTATTTTTCATGGGGGGCCACATGAGAAACCCAGATTGTTGCCCGGGGCCGAACAAATATTGTCATGCCGTAACCCATGGTGATGATAGAGAGGGCCACAAAAAAAAAATCCTCACTACCCGATTTTGCTGAGGGCCGAACAGTGCCACCGCAAAGAATTTGGGGCATTTGAAGCTAGGTTTACAGGAATAACTCATTTTAAATTAACAGTTGTGATGTCATTATTCAGTCTTAACCACCAATATTTGATCCTTTTCTCACTCACTCCTATGTCACCACCTGCTCTCCCTGCAGGGCCTTGAAATTAACTTTTTTGACCACCTGCCAATATGGCTGCTAGATTTTAAAGTTACCAGCCGATTAGAATTTCCACTAGCCGATTTTTTTTTCTTGAAATAAACCAGAATATGAGTGGGGTAATTTAAGCATAAGTAACAGTAAGTGGCCTGGGATTCTCAAAGCCTGTGTTGAGGGTCACACAAACAAAAATGCACTCTTGAAGCTAAATAAATCCAAAACCAACGAGTTTATTTAAATTTCTACTTCAATGTAGAACAGTAATTTCTTACACGTGAGATTACTTTTAGCCTTTTAGTCATAAAGATTATTGAAAGATATTCTATATTCCAGACTGTAATGCTATAACAGAAGTGGAGTATTGGCCAGAATGACATGAACATGTGGACACTTATTCCGCGGGTATCTTGCAATGTTGCGTTCAGATGCACTGTACTTTTTTCTTTTTTCTTCTTCTTTTTATGCAATTCCATGAGCGCACCAAGATTCAAGATTCAAGAGATTCAAGATTTTTATTGTCACTCCATGGTACAAGTATCACGTGTGAAATTCTTGTGCTGTGGACTCCGTTTACATCATAGTACAAATATAACAGGGCATATGAGTGCAAAAACAACAAGAGACACAACAAGCAATAAGGCAGTATAGTGATAAGACAAGTCAGAGACAGTGTCATATTCACTGCACATAGGTGCACATGTCATGTGCATACTTTAGATGTGCTTAAACATTTTAAATTCGGCGTATTTGACATACAGGTGCAAATAGCATATTCCTTATTAAACATACAATTAAACTCTGCGTTTTAAATTCGGCGTATTTGACATACAGGTGCAAATAGCATATTCCTTATTAAACATACAATTAAACATTAGACATACGTAATGTAATACGTAATACCATAATCTCTTAAAATATCTTTTAATAATTTCTGCAGCGCAGAAACATCATTACGCACGGACGTGCCACGCCAGGACATCAAATTCTGCTGTTAAAATTGGGTAACCAGCAGATTATTCGGAGATGCAATCAACTACGGTATAATTCACTGAGAAACTTTTATCACATCGCAAGGAGGGGTTATGGTAAATGAATTGAGAAAACTTGTACATTGTAGCCTACTTGCAATAGGCTATTCACCTTCACCATGCTATCCCATAACCCGGAGGGTCGTTGGCTCCACAGCCGATCTGTCACAAGCTCTCCATCTCTCTCTGTCCTCGGCACGAGTCGGCAGCTCAATGTTTCGCCGAGTTTTAATTGAGTCCACTGTAAATCCTCCAATCTTTTCTTTTGTCTCTGCCGCTTACCCGCTGCAAACATGTTTCTATTGTCCCACCCGTCAACAAAATAACCCGAATTGCATCAAAACACAGATGTTTTTAACAGGTATATGATGTGATGGTGTCGTTAGATAGGGATAATATATACAGTCAATAGGCCTACACCTATCCAAATTACGCATGGGGAGAATTACAGCATGCCTCACGCAACCTGTATTACAGGGACTGCAAGACGGGAATCTGTTTTGATTGATGTAATGCCCAGGCATTGCCAGGCCACACCTGTGAATAATTCTGGTGGTTAACACCGACCAAATCCCGTTTGTGCCGCGCATAAATGATTTGGCACGCCTATAATCTGCACTTTGTTGTGATGAGTTATGCTCCCCCGCGAGTAATTGCATCCTCACCATATTTTGGGGCTGTTTTAACTTAAAAACAGGGAGGTCACGTCTACCCAAACAATTATATCATTTTTAAACAGTTATGTTTCTGTATAAATCATTACAATATGCTCCCGTGAGGTGTGGATGCGTTTAGCTGCTGCCAGGCGGGGGTGCAAAACTCGGCATAACACCTGGACAAATGCGCAAGGCAGAGCGCTATCTTCCCTGCCAAGGCATGCGCAAACATGTGCACAAGCGCAAATAGGGGATATCGCCTGTACCAAGATAGGGCCCAGAGTGTCTGAGCGCTCCACTCACACACGCGGGCTGCTCTTGGAGGGAGAAGCAGATCGGGCAGGTAGGCGGGCAGTGCAATAGGTTACCTCTGGTGTGGACAGATCCGCTGCTGCTCTGACTGGTGATGCGGGGTGAGTGTGTCGTCGAGGAGAAGACGCGACACCAGGCTGCTGCTAGTGGATGATGAATGACGGTGGTGATGGGAGGGAGGATGGATGGAGGGAAGATGTTTCACTCAAGAGCTAAGCCCATGCAGAGCGCTCATGAATCGGCCACAAGTTGAGGAAGTATGACCTCAGCTCTAGCAGACACACATCGCGTTTGTTCTTTAAATGCATGTTTCAAAAAGTCAGTTTCTTTTTATGTACATTAAAGGATGGCTTTTCCGTGGTGAATATGAAGATCTATTAAATGTAACGCACCTATTGAGTTGGAATCCGTTCAACATTTTTGAATCGGTGGTTCCTCGCCAGAGAAATCAAAGAAAATCCACTCGGTGGGGGAGGGGCGGGTGCGGGAGGCAGAAATCCTCCACTTCCCACAATGCACTGGGCTCGTGGTTTTCTAATAAGTCCACGCCCAGCCCGCAGGCGCTGGGGGCGCTTGGCTAAAACATTATTCACGCAATCTTGCTATTACTCAACTTTACTTAGTTTGTTCATCAAACGATAATGGCAAGGGTTAAATGTGTAGTTAGCGCGTGCATGGCGAAGAAGAGGAGAGAAGCAGAGGAAACGGGCAAAGCGCTTATTTCGCATTGTTTCCCAAAAGATTGAGCGCTACGGCTAGCCTAGGTAGCTAGCATTAGCATAGGGCTCCATTAGCTGGGACCTGCGAGTTTGCAGTAGTCATTTCAAAGAGGACTATCAACGTTCTTTTCTAGCCATGGAGACAGCTCAGAGTCGGAAAAGACTGAGGGAAGACGGCTTGCAATAAAAATCTACAGCTCTATGTCGATAGCTGCAATGTACATATTTTATTCATTTTGATTTTGTTTTAAAATGCTTGATTTTACCTGTCTTGTTGTATTGCGGCTGGAGGCAGTCCAAAAAAGCCGCGAGGAGCTAAACATGAGAGGAAAACACTGACGTGCATAGTAAAATAATTCAGTTCCACTCCAATAGCTGCGTTTTAACATGAATCGTTTACTTCAAAACACACAGAAAAATACATATGGTACAGGCAGAGGTGTAGTGCTATCTAGAGAAGTGGGGGAACGCACCTATATGGGGAACACCTGCACACGCACAGGTCCCAACAAAGCCCCCCCCCCCCCCCCCCTCCCCCTCGCGCACGCACACACGCTAACGTTCACGCAGCCTATTCATTAATTAATCGTTCGGGGCGGGCAATCGCTTATATCAACGAATTAAACGAGCAAACTCACGGATTCCTCAAGTGCTGCAAACCACTGTCACTGACACACGACTAACTTGTGTCCTCTATAAACACTGCAGAAGCCCGTGACATTTGCAGCTCTGAAACTAAAATACGTAGCCTATATGGGCACAGCAGAGCAGAGTCAGTTATCAACACAAACAGCTAAACAATCTCTCAACCAGCGATCACACAAGTTGCACAAGGCAACTGGCATCTGGCGATGCAAATTGCAATGGGGTGATTAACGCTAACTTTTGATTCAACCGCGTTGAAAAGAAACACGCTTTTAACATTGTTTCTTCATGCTTGTAAACGTACCTTTTTAGCAGCTGGTCCGAAAAATGAAAGGATGTTTGGCTGCCTTTTTCATCTTTACTTGTTATAGTGAGGTACTGGTGGAAAAAAAAATATTTTGATGCTGAAAAAGCCAGTATGTTTCAGTATAGCTTTTATTAAACTGAGGTTTCCCCCGCGCTGTAGCTAGTTAAGGTGGAATGTTTCCTTTTCCTTCAAGCCACGAGTTGATGCTGTGTGAATCATTCAGCCCACCTTAAATATAGTTAAGGTGGAATGTTTCCTTCTTTCTTCAAGCCGCGAGTTGATGCTGTGTGAATCATTCAGCCCACCTTAAATATAGGACGAATGACAACGTTGTCAAGTTTCACTCGTTTTATTGGCTCGACATGCACACACACACTGACACACACAAAACACCCCTTGGAGAAGTATGGGAACGCCGTTCCCTCGCGTTACACCGGGACTACACCTATGGGTACAGGTACCGAGTCTGATTTTGCGTGTATAAATGCGGTCAAAGAAAAGTATCCACTTCCAAGCTCACCCCCTCTCTCTCTGACAATGCACAAACAGGTGAACAGGTGAAGACAAGCATTATCACTACCACTCACACCCAGCCCATGGTGACCACGCCCGCCACCATGACAGTGAATAATAATGAGTGTAGAAAACACAGGAGACTTAGAGCGCCTACATTCCGGCCCCTTAATTATCCAATAATTACACAATAATTACACATTATGTAGGAGACGACAAGAAAAGCTAAAAAAAATGCAATAGTTTTATTTTATTTTATAAATGTCCCTTTTGAAAATGTCCTTTTTTCCTTAGACAAAAAAAAACAAAAATGGGAAAGTTCCGCAGCCTAGTAAGGAGTGATCTTTATTACAATAACTTAGTCAGTCAAGTCAGGAAAAATGTGGTCAATGTCCATGTGTCAATGTCAAAGTCAATGTCTATGAAGTTCAAAGGTGTCCTTCAGACAGATGTCCTCACGACTCTTCTGCTTCCTGTAGAAGGCAACCCTTTGTGATCGGCCTGTCCAGACAGCTGGTCTTGGTCTTGATCCGCACCATACGGACAAGTCCTCTTCTGTCTGGGATGGTTTGCACAATCCTTCCTGTAAGCCAAGAGTTGCGAGGTGCTAAGTCGTCAACAATGAGCACAATATCTCCGGGAACAAAGTTGTGCTTGACACTTGACCACTTCTGACGTTCCTGCAGCAGAGGCAAATATTCCCTGATCCATCGCTTCCAAAACAAGTCCGACATGTACTGAACTTGTCTCCATCTGCGACGAGCGTATATGTCCTCCTTATGAAACTGTCCCGGTGGCAAAGATGGCTTGGTCTTAAGCAACAAAAGATGGTTAGGAGTTGGTGCTTCCAAGTCATTGGGATCAGTGGATGCTCTAGTAATGGGACGGCTGTTGATGATAGCTTCCACTTCGCATAGAACTGTGTGAAGACCCTCTTCGTCAAGGTTCTGAAACTTCAGGGTGGAATTCAAGACCTTCCTCACAGATCTAATCATCCGTTCCCATACTCCGCCATGATGTGATGCAGTAGGGGGATTGAAAATCCACTTTATTCCTTTCTGAAGGAGGGCGTCGTTGATCTGAGCCAGATTCCAACCTTCCAAAGCCTCCCTCAGTACACGCTCCGCTCCGACAAAGTTGGTTCCATTATCGGAGCGTAATTCCTGTACTTGTCCACGTCGTTGCTATAAAGCGTCGAAGAGCATTAATGAAAGCATCTGTATCCAGAGGTGTAGTGCTATCTAGAGAAGTGGGGCAACGCACCTATATGGGGAACACCTGCACACGCACAGGTCCCAACAACAATCCCAGCAGCTGGTCCGAAAAATGAAAGGATGTTTGGCTGCCTTTTTCATCTTTACTTGATATAGTGAGGTACTGGTGGAAAAAAAAATATTTTGATGCTGAAAAAGCCAGTAGCTGTTTCAGTATAGCTTTTATTAAACTGAGGTTTCCCCCCCACTGTAGCTAATTAACACGTTCACTGCCAATGACGAGTTGACTCGTCAAACACAATCCAACCGTTCACTGCCAACGACGAGTTGACTCGTCAAAATTTTTTTTTTTTTTTTTTTTTACGGTGCTACGTAGATCAATGTCCCCCACGTCTCCTATAAAAATATTGGAAGTATTGAATGTGTATAATCTATTTTACCGACCAACAAAGTGGCGACAGTGCTCTCCCGACAGAGAGAAAGCCAACCAAAAACAGCCGCGGGAGCAAGCCATTCTCAAGGAAATGGCATGGCGATTTTACAGTCATCAGTCACCAGACTCGCCTGAGAGCGGCCGCGCCAGCAGCAGCACACAGAGAGCGGAGAGCGGTGCTGGCGTGGGGGATTGCAAATTTGCATAATAGATTATGAGTGAAACACACTTTGAAACACCCGCAGAAAGGCCAGAATCGCACGCATTCCGAAAACCCAGAAACGAACGAGCCTCATTCTAATACTGTAGGCGAAAACGCTTTCACGCTGCTGCACACCGGCGCACAACGGTGTGGGGTTCCAAAAATAGACTGGGTGGGCAGCATAAAGCCTAGAATCGCACAAAGCTTCATCAAAGCTCTCAACCGAAAATCCAAGAAACGATTGAGTCCCATCCACAGTCCACACTCGCCACACTTGCCGACGAGGGGCCGCCAGAGAGGGAGGCTGCTCACTGCTCAGACAGGCAGGAGAAACTGGCTTGTGACAAACGCCACCAGACACGCCCACGGAGGGAGGAGTTTAAAGGAGAGGGTGTTCAGAACTATATTGTTCAGATGTCTGATCTCTCACTGATGCCAAAAATAAATGGTTAAAGTGACTGTTCTGCCTGTTTGATTGAATTTCACAAAACTGCGATTATCTCAGCTTCCTGTCTCACACGCTGAAACCATGCTGTACTCAACGGCTAATATCTACATAACTACTAACTCTACAAACTAACTCTTTTAGACAGAGAAAGCACACATTCTATTAGTACTTTTGTGAACTTCGTGTTCACAAAGTCCAAGCAGAAAATTATCCTCTGCTCTTGTAAAATGAGCCAGAATCCTCAAAAAACGGCTTGGCAGAAGCTACCTACAGTAAAAAAAAAATGGCTGGCAGTGAATGTGTTAAGGTGGAATGTTTCCTTTTCCTTCAAGCCATGAGTTGATGCTGTGTGAGTCATTCAGCCCACCTTAAATATAGTTAACTCATTCATGGCCAGTTTAGGACTGCCAATATTTAGCACAGGCCAAAGATTTTCATAGTTGTTGGTCATCTTTCAAGACCCACAGTAAATTATCTATTAGCACCAAAGTGATTTGCAATACCTCAAAATGAAGATGTACGTCTCTGGGTTCACCAGAAAAAAAAGTGAGCTTTTAGCATGTTCTGTACTCTACTTATAGCCATTTATATACACCCTGTTTTCACCAAAAAGGTCTCTCTGAGAAGACAAACAGGAGAAAAGGCCATTTTTGTAAAAGACACAATCTCAGGCAGAACTCGCTCTCAATTCTTTTATTTTGAACTGTATTGACATCAGACATGTAAATATTATTCGTTATGACACAAATGACAAAAAAAAAAAATATATATATATATATATATATACTGTACATGAAGTGCTTTTTTTACATTCAACAATACAGTTTACTCAGTGTGAGTGAGTGTGCAGACAGACAGACAGACAGACAGACAGACAGACAGACAGACAGACAGACAGACAGACACACACACACACACACACACAGAGAGAGAGAGTTCTGTCCACAGCTGCTGCTGGATCGCACCTCTTCCCAGGGAACACTACTGATCGCCCCGCAAATTAGCATAGGAGGAACACCAAACTGGTCTGAGATCAGCGTCTAGCCTCCTCTGCCTCTGCATCGTTTTCCTCCTCTCGTTCGGGCTGGGACGAATGCTGCGACACAGGAACGGGGTCGGCTTGGCTTTGGGACCAGGCGCTGGAACCGGATCGATCATGTTGGTTTGACTACCGCGAACAATTCAATCCAGGTTCGCCCTGCAGCAGAGGCGACCAGCGCAGCGTGCCGAGGGGTGTTTCAATGGCGTTTCTCCTCTATGCAACAGGCAGCGTTTCTCCGTTTTCTCCTCCTCTTCCATTTCAAAACAACAGCTGCGGTATGTGTTTGATAACGTGTTGTCGGCTTGTCTTTGAGGCTAGGGACCTGATAACATGTAACAGGCTGGAGAAGTCTTTGAACTACGCGCTGTACTAATAAAAACAAAAACACGTCAAACACGTCATTGGCCCTCTGGGCTATTCCTGATAACACGTCAAAGACGTCTTTGGCCATGAATGAGTTAAGGTGGAATGTTTCCTTCTTTCTTCAAGCCGCGAGTTGATGCCGTGTGAATAATTCAGCCCAGCTTATACAGTATATAGGACGAATGACAACGTTGCCAAGTTTCACTCGTTTTATTTGGCTCGACATGCACACACACACTGACACACACAAAACACCCCTTGGAGAAGTATGGGAACGCCGTTCCCCCGCGTTCTACGGGCACTACACCTATGTCTGTATCCAATGAGGATGCTACTTCAATGTGGATGGCTCTTACTGTTAAGCACTCCGTACTTCTTCATCATACTCCTTCCTCGTTTAACCTCAAAGGGTCCAAAGTAATCCACTCCAACATGGGTGAATGGAGGTTCATCTGGAGAAACTCTGTCCCGAGGTAAATCTGCCATCTGCTGGTGACCTGGAGTTGCATGCAGTCGCCGACAGACAATACACTTGGACAGAACTCTCCTTATGGCCACACTTGCTCCTGGAATCCAGTATCTTTGCTGCAGCCTAGATAACATGTGGTTACGACCACCATGTCCCACTTCTTGATGCATGTGCTGAAGAATGATGTCGGAAAGGTGAAGGTCTTTCGCCAATATGGCAGGATGTTTCGATTCTTCAGGCATAGCTGCCCAACTTAGCCGTCCTCCAACTCTAAGTACACCATCTTTAAGAACTGGATTGAGCTTGTAGATGTGGCTAGTTCTTTTCACACTGTCTCCTTTGAGCAAGCTGCTGAATTCATCTGGATACCTCTTCCTTTGACAGAAACAGATCTCCATCTCAGCTTTCCTGAGTTCCTTAATTGAAAGGAAACCACTGACAGCATGATTCTTGATACTCTCCATCTCCTTCTTCATCTCTCTGTCCTGTTGGTCCTTATCCATGCCAGACTGAGCAAGAGTTACACTCAATTGTTTCCTCTTCCGACTAAGACTCAGTAGCAGGCTCTTAAACTTCAGGATCCAACCAACCATCTTCTTCAGATGGAGCCAAGATGAGAAGTGAGTGATCAAGCGGGTTACTGCATCCATCTCTTCTTCAGCCTGCACAGCATTCACCACCAAACTTAGACACCCTGTTGGCGATGAAGGTTCGAAACCTTGAGGTCTCATTCTGGATGTACTTCAGTACGGAAGTACTATCTGTCCAAAAGACTGAGTCCTGAAGTTGCATCTGGAGCTCCTTCCTCCACATCCTGTCCATTCGACTTGCCACCATGGCAGCTGTCAGCTCCATACGAGGGATGGTGATTGGCTTCAATGGGGCTACTCTGGTTTTCCCCATTATGAATGTGCAGTGCACTTGTCTGTGGATGTTGTGTAGCAACAAATAAGTCACTGTTCCGTAGCCGCTTTGACTTGCATCTGCAAAGTGGTGCAACTGAGCTGAAACGGCTTCACCAAAATCCATCGGTTTCAGACATCTATCCATTTTAAAATCTTCAAGATGACAGAGCTCCTTCAGCCATTCTGTCCACTCTTGTGCAGCTGATGCCGGTATAGCATCATCCCAGCCAAGCTCCTTTCTACACAGGTCTTGAAGAATCTTTTTAGTAGATAGAACAACAGGTGCCAAGATTCCTAAGGGGTCATATATCGAACTGACTGTGGAGAGGATGCCTCTTCTCGTTAAGGGTCTGTCTTTGATCATGATCTTGAACTTAAAGACATCTGACTGAATACACCACTGAACGCCCAATGCTCTTTCGACAGGAAGTGTGTCGTTGTCCAAGTCCAGATCCTTAACTTCTTTCACTCTCTCCTTTGGAGGTATAGCCGCTAGCACGTTGCGTCTGTTGCTAATCCACTTTGTGAGTTGAAATCCCCCTTTAGCACAAAGGGCACAAAGGTCTTGACAGAGTGCTATGGCCGCCTCTTCAGAATCTACAGATGCAAGGCAATCATCAACATAGAAATTGTGCAGGACTGTGTCAACTACATTGGGGTTGAACTGCTCCCGATGGTCCTCTGCACAATTTCTAAGGGCAAAACTTGCACAGCTGGGTGATGATGATCTCCAGCTGGCCACCAGAGAAACCTCAACAGATCAGAATCTTCAGCTGGTACTCTAACTTGAAGAAACATGGCTCGATGTCTGCCATGAGCACAACAGGCTCCTTTCTGAATCGCGTCATGACTCCAATCAGCGTGCTGGTCAGATCTGGTCCCTGATCCTTTTCTTCGTTGGGTGGTATACACCGTGGTGTGGTATATACCAGACCCTACCGTCACTGCGTTCCAGATCTTCAGCAGGCACTTTCTCTGCATACCCCTTGGAGATGATGTCATTAATGAAAACAGTGTAATCAGCATGAAATGAAGCATCTTTGTCAAACCTCCTCTTGAGGCTCAGAGTGCGCTGTTCTGCAACTCTCCTGTTGTTTGGCATGTTAACATCCCTTTTCCTCAAAGGTAAGCCAATACTGTAATGGCCATCCATCAACTTGGCAGACTTTGTGACGTACTCCATAAAATGACCGTCCTCCCTTGACAATCCCATCTGCTCATCTTGACTGCATTCTGGAAAATCGGCCTTTAGTTGCTGCTTCCACAGATCATCTAGGCTTGCGACAGAGATCCTATTGACTCGGACATCTGGCATTCCACAAGTAACTTCATAACCCCTGAGAGGTCCATTCACGGTCCAACTCAACATAGTTTTGACTGCATATGGGCCCCCGTCTACACTCCGAACCACTTGCCATGGCTCCAATGCCCGGGGAACATTGGTTCCAATCAACAGGTCAATCCCTGAATCAATCTCCGTTATTTGTATGTGCTTCAGGTGTGGCCATCTTTGAAGGTCTTTCTGTCGAGGGATGTTGCCTCGATGAACTGGCATGTTCTTTTGTGTGTAGATATCAGGCAGCTCACAAAAATGGTCGCTGTCTAATAGGGGTGTCACAATATATCGTCCCACGAAATTTCGCGATAGTAAAACGTCACGATATGTATCGTTGAGATGAAATCTCATATCGTGATTTTTTTTTTTTTTTTTTTTTTTTTTTTTTTTTTTTTTTCCAAAAATAGACAAAGAAACGTCTTTGTTTGTTGAAGTTCAATGTGTGGAAAGTAGTTCAGTTGAACAAGTCTCTGAAGAGACACATGAGAAGTTATACAGGAGAGAAACCATTCAATTGAGTTTCTGGCAAAACTGTTTACTTGACAGGAAAAACTGAAGATGCATAAAAAATAGACTAAGAAAAGTCTTGTTGTTTGAGTTTGAAGAAAAACTGAAGATGCATAATGAGAATTTATACTGCTGAGAAACCTTTTAGTTCAAAGTAAATCTAAGTGACGGTGTAACTCATTCTATTTCAAGATAAGCCTTATCTCCAATCTCATGTTTTTTCTAGTTGTTATTGTAATAACAATTTCCCACAACAGCATGTTTTGTATTTGTGCATTTCAAATAAAATACTACTTTTCCAGTCATATATTGTCATTATTCAAGTTTAAAAAAATATTGTTAAAATCGTATCGTATCGTATCGTTATCGTGAACCCAGTATCGTGATACGTATCGTATCGTGAACTGAGTGTATCGTGACACCCCTACTGTCTAATCCTGCCACTTCCAAACCTGAAACAATGTGGCTTCTAACGACTTTCTCCTGCCCCATGGTCTTAAGTAGAATGCCTGTTCTTCTTCCCCTGAGCTTCAGCTTGGTCATCAGTCGCTCCGTGCAGAACGATGCTGAGCTCCCAGGATCCAGGAAGGCATATATGTAATCACTGTCTCATGCCCCTTCTTCGGCTTGACTTGAACTGGTACTATGGAGAGAGTACAGTCTGGCTCACCGGCCCCTATTAGACCACTGGATTGAACCGAGATGAGAGCACAGCCCAATGCCGTCTCAGGTCCCTCTCTGGCTTGCACTGAATCCACTTCTTTCTCTTTAGGGTATACATGAAGAATGCTAGGGTGCCTCAGACTGCATACCTTGCATGACAAGCGCTTTCTGCAGTCTCTACTCATGTGCCCAATGCACAAGCAGCCAAAGCACACACCGTGTTCTTTCAAGAAAGCTATTTTCTCGCTATGCACCCGCTTTTCCAATTGAGGGCACATATCCAATGTATGCTGACCCTCACAACACAGGCAAGCCGTCAGTCTCTCCTTCATTCTTGATCCATATTATTTTCTTTCCACTGTAGAAATGGTGGTAGCAAAGCTACTCCCTTTAGCCCTCAAACAAGGTTGAAACGGAGGTTTCCTCACATCCTTGGTTGCTGCAATTGATGGAGGGTCCCGTATATCGCCAAACAGTGGATCACTTGCTATCTTCACTTGTCGTTCCATGAAGTCAACAATGTCAATAAACATAGCTCTCCGGCCACACCTTTCCTGCAACTCACAGGCCACAGTTCTCCATCTGTCCCTGTGTTTGTAAGGCAACTTCCTTATGATGGTTAGCATATTGGCAGGCATGTCCAGCTCATACATGTACTCCACCTCCTCCATGGCGTTGCAACAGCCTCGTAAAAAGAGACTGTATGCCTGCAGAGCTCCCACATCTTCTGATTTGATTAGTGGCCATTTCCATGTAGGCGGAAGCAATCTTCTGTATGTTACCAAAATGCTCTTGTAGCAAGTGCTTAGCCTTTACATATCCTCTATCCTGCACCATATGGTGACAGCTCCGGACCAGCTCCCTAGGCTGCCCCCTGGTGTACTGTTCGAGGAAGTATAAGCAATCTTTAGGGTTGTCAGTTTTCTCTTCAATGCTGTGCTCAAAAGCTCTTATGAATGTGTGATATTGCAAAGGGTCACCGTCAAAAACCTGAATGTCTCTTTTCGGTAAGAAGGAAAGAGACTGTTGCTGGACTAACAAGGCTGTTATTTCGTTTTGTTTTTCCAACACTGTAATTATGTTACTCGGATGACTGTTTGATACCACTGCGGCTGGATGGTTGCTGCTGCTTGACACCAGTGCTGCTGGCTGCTGGCTGCTTGACACCAGTGCGGCTGGCTGCTGGCTGCTTGACACCAGTGCTGCTGGCTGCTTGACACCAGTGCTGCTGGCTGCTGGCTGCTTGACACCAGTGCTGCTGGCTGCTTGACACCAGTGCTGCTGGCTGCTTGACACCAGTGCTGCTGGCTGCTTGACACCAGTGCTGCTGGCTGCTGGCTGCCTGACACCGGTGCGGCTGGCTGCTGGCTGCTTGACACCAGTGCTGCTGGCTGCTTGACACCAGTGCTGCTGGCTGCTGGCTGCTTGACACCAGTGCGGCTGGCTGCTTGACACCAGTGCTGCTGGCTGCTTGACACCAGTGCTGCTGGCTGCTGGCTGCTTGACACCGGTGCGGCTGGCTGCTTGACACCAGTGCGGCTGGCTGCTTGACACCAGTGCGGCTGGCTGCTTGACACCAGTGCTGCTGGCTGCTTGACACCAGTGCTGCTGGCTGCTGGCTGCTTGACACCAGTGCTGCTGGCTGCTGGCTGCTTGACACCAGTGCTGCTGGCTGCTTGACACCGGTGCGGCTGGCTGCTGGCTGCTTGACACCAGTGCTGCTGGCTGCTTGACACCAGTGCTGCTGGCTGCTTGACACCAGTGCTGCTGGCTGCTGGCTGCTTGACACCAGTGCTGCTGGCTGCTGGCTGCTTGACACCGGTGCGGCTGGCTGCTGGCTGCTTGACACCAGTGCTGCTGGCTGCTTGACACCAGTGCTGCTGGCTGCTGGCTGCTTGACACCAGTGCGGCTGGCTGCTTGACACCAGTGCTGCTGGCTGTTTGACACCAGTGCTGCTGGCTGCTGGCTGCTTGACACCGGTGCGGCTGGCTGCTGGCTGCTTGACACCAGTGCTGCTGGCTGCTGGCTGCTTGACACCAGTGCGGCTGGCTGCTTGACACCAGTGCTGCTGGCTGCTTGACACCAGTGCTGCTGGCTGCTGGCTGCTTGACACCGGTGCGGCTGGCTGCTGGCTGCTTGACACCAGTGCTGCTGGCTGCTGGCTGCTGGCTGCTTGACACCGGTGCGGCTGGCTGCTGGCTGCTTGACACCAGTGCTGCTGGCTGCTTGACACCAGTGCTGCTGGCTGCTGGCTGCTTGACACCAGTGCGGCTGGCTGCTTGACACCAGTGCTGCTGGCTGCTTGACACCAGTGCTGCTGGCTGCTTGACACCAGTGCTGCTGGCTGCTGGCTGCTTGACACCAGTGCTGCTGGCTGCTTGACACCGGTGCGGCTGGCTGCTGGCTGCTTGACACCAGTGCTGCTGGCTGCTGGCTGCTTGACACCAGTGCGGCTGGCTGCTTGACACCAGTGCTGCTGGCTGCTGGCTGCTTGACACCAGTGCTGCTGGCTGCTTGACACCAGTGCTGCTGGCTGCTGGCTGCTTGACACCAGTGCGGCTGGCTGCTTGACACCAGTGCTGCTGGCTGCTTGACACCAGTGCTGCTGGCTGCTGGCTGCTTGACACCGGTGCGGCTGGCTGCTTGACACCAGTGCGGCTGGCTGCTTGACACCAGTGCGGCTGGCTGCTTGACACCAGTGCTGCTGGCTGCTTGACACCAGTGCTGCTGGCTGCTGGCTGCTTGACACCAGTGCTGCTGGCTGCTGGCTGCTTGACACCAGTGCTGCTGGCTGCTTGACACCGGTGCGGCTGGCTGCTGGCTGCTTGACACCAGTGCTGCTGGCTGCTTGACACCAGTGCTGCTGGCTGCTTGACACCAGTGCTGCTGGCTGCTGGCTGCTTGACACCAGTGCTGCTGGCTGCTGGCTGCTTGACACCGGTGCGGCTGGCTGCTGGCTGCTTGACACCAGTGCTGCTGGCTGCTTGACACCAGTGCTGCTGGCTGCTGGCTGCTTGACACCAGTGCGGCTGGCTGCTTGACACCAGTGCTGCTGGCTGTTTGACACCAGTGCTGCTGGCTGCTGGCTGCTTGACACCGGTGCGGCTGGCTGCTGGCTGCTTGACACCAGTGCTGCTGGCTGCTGGCTGCTTGACACCAGTGCGGCTGGCTGCTTGACACCAGTGCTGCTGGCTGCTTGACACCAGTGCTGCTGGCTGCTGGCTGCTTGACACCGGTGCGGCTGGCTGCTGGCTGCTTGACACCAGTGCTGCTGGCTGCTGGCTGCTGGCTGCTTGACACCGGTGCGGCTGGCTGCTGGCTGCTTGACACCAGTGCTGCTGGCTGCTTGACACCAGTGCTGCTGGCTGCTGGCTGCTTGACACCAGTGCGGCTGGCTGCTTGACACCAGTGCTGCTGGCTGCTTGACACCAGTGCTGCTGGCTGCTTGACACCAGTGCTGCTGGCTGCTGGCTGCTTGACACCAGTGCTGCTGGCTGCTTGACACCGGTGCGGCTGGCTGCTGGCTGCTTGACACCAGTGCTGCTGGCTGCTGGCTGCTTGACACCAGTGCGGCTGGCTGCTTGACACCAGTGCTGCTGGCTGCTGGCTGCTTGACACCAGTGCTGCTGGCTGCTTGACACCAGTGCTGCTGGCTGCTTGACACCAGTGCTGCTGGCTGCTGGCTGCTTGACACCAGTGCGGCTGGCTGCTTGACACCAGTGCTGCTGGCTGCTGGCTGCTTGACACCAGTGCTGCTGGCTGCTGGCTGCTTGACACCAGTGTGGCTGGATGCTGGTTGCTTTGATGCTGAAGCGATGGCGGTGCCTGAGTGGTTTGAATGGCACTAGGATGTTTCTTAGCCCCAGAGAATCCTGATAAAGTGGGCTGAGTTTGTAAATCCTTCATTTTTGATATTGCACCCAAAACATGGGAACCGGGCTGGCCACTTGACGCCATGTTTGTATCAGACACAAACGGTGCCGCCTCAGCACGGAGTGTCTGAACTGTTGCTTGTCCCCTCTCCAAATAAAAGTCCATGCCATTTGATTTCACTGATGTCTTGCTTGCAGCATGAGATCCTCCAGAGGCTCTTAGCACGCTCACTTTAGCCATCGTAGCAGCTATTTCTTCAAGTTCAAGCTGATCCTTCTTTTTCCTCAACTGTTCCTCTTGTTCTTCTATAGCCTAGTTCCTCATTGCGCGGCTCGCGAGACGATGGCGGCTCTCGAAGCTTTAAGGTGCATTCACACCGAGATATTTATTTTTCGCTCTGTCGCTCAAGTCAACCCTTTGGAATCGCTCTGTCGCTCTGTTTAAATCGCTCATCAACAGGCACACGAAATGACGGACATGTGGGGGATATAACGTTACGCAATGTCATGCTGTTTGTCCACTACGAGCCACCGTCATTGTTTACAAGCTAAGCCTATCAGCGTGCTCCTAATGCGAGCTGCATACCGGTAGTACAGACTTCACTTCATGTCAGCTGTCAGGCTGTCAATGCGGTTTGTTGCCACACAATAAACCAGCGGTTTGTTCCAAGCCAGAGTGATCCTTGACTCGCTCTCACATAGCAGCCAATCAGCATTGAACAGCGAGCGACTGATGCCAGCGTATTTTCGCTCGAGTTGGGATATTTCATCTCGAGCGACGAGCGTATTTTCTCCCTGTCGCTCTGTCTCTGCCGCTCGGACGCCCAGCGATTTTTCTCCCAGGCGAATATACGCTCAATCGCTCGTTTGCATTGACTTTGTATGTAAACTCGACGCCAGCGACAAACTTTAATAGGTCGGTGTGAACGCAGCTTTAGTTGGCGGCTCTAAGAAATTGCTTTTTTTTTTTTTTTTTTTTTTTTTTTTTTTTTAAGATCTTTTTAAAATATTTTTTCTCCCCTGCTCTCCCCAAAATTTCAATAAACCTTTATGGCATATTACAATCCAACAATACTGGTGTTGACAGTAATAGACGGTGCCAAATCATTCAAAACAATAAGCATTTTGCTTTTAGGAGTATTGTGCCAGCGTGCAGCGCTGTTCCAAAACGTGTCAACGTGTGTCGTTGCCTGGTAAACGCACATCCCATAATACAACTGTTCGCATCACATCCCATAATAGTATGATGATACTTGGATACAGGTTAGCTAAAACTTCAGCCTCGCCAGCGACTGCCCCCACCGTTGCGGTCGGGGTACGTTTCGAGTGTGTGTGTGTGTGTGTGTGTGTGTGTGGAAAACAATAGAACAAAAAAATGGTAGGCACATGTGCTTGGTTGGGGTGGCTTTTGGTGTTTTGCGGTAAAAGTGGCTCTCCTATTGACTTTGTCCTGCCAGTGCAGCTCTCATCGAAGAAATAGTGAGGATCACTGTTCTATAGCATGTTTGTCCTTTAATAGCCTTTGTCGTGCCATGAGAGCGGCCACGTCTGCCTCCGCTTTGATACGTGCTGATGACGTCGTTGAGACACTGGACCTAGTTCCAGCAGAGCTCCGCCTGCTTCCTTGATTTGATATGCTGTCATTTGGTCCAATGTCATCCTGTGAGATAGAGGTTCCCACATTTTGCCTCGAGTGTAATGCAACATGAGACACATCCGGCACAACCTCATTTGTAGCAAGACAGGCAACTGCTGTATTAATTACTTGTCTCCCAGTTTCAACAAGCCATTGTTTCACATCCTCAACAAATTCATTGCATTTTAGTACATTGGCAAACCATACATTTTGTTTTTCCTGTTCCTCTTCAGGAAGCAAAATAATCACAGCTTCATGTGCCAGGGTAGCTGTTTCAACCATTTTAATTACATTCTCAAGTTGATGTCACACCTGTGATGCATTTTCATCCTTTTGCATGAGATCCTTCAATTCCTTTGTTAGACCTTTAATTTTGTGGACGTTGAACTGACGCTCTTTCTGGAGTGTTTCAATTTTATTTGCCAAAGCCTTGGGAGTGAGTTTGCTTTCTCTTTTTTGTTCATCCATTTCTGAGCCATTGATGTCTGAACCAGGCATATCCACTTGTTTCCCAACAGCAAACGCACAACAAATACAGCAAGAATCCACACAGTCCAATAAACAATCAATCAATCCACTGCTGCCATGACCATCATCAATAACAGCAACCAACACAAGCAAGCAACATCACGTCCCCAATGGACAAGCAGCAGTAGCAAAATCACACTGTGTTCAAACAAAACAACACACAGCCAGAATTGCCACAAAGTTACAACATAACATACCGCTTCTGTTGCTGCGCTGGTTGCCGTCGGCCCGGGCCTTTGATCTTGCAGCAGTTTTGTGTATGAATGAAACGCCCGCCCTCCAATACAGCGGTGGCTGAGTGGCTCAGACGATACAATGTTTCCTTGAAGATCCAAAGCGTCCTGATGCGATCCAAGGAATCCGTGTGAAACTGATGCAGTTCATTTCTGTAGCTCAACACATTGGATGTAAAGGTAGTTTTCTTTGACTAAATATTGTGGCTGTAGGCAGTCCAAAAAAGCCGCAAGGGGCAAACATGAGAGGAAAACGCTGTGACGCGCGCGCATAGTAAAATAATTCAGTTCCACTCCAATAGCTGCGTTTTAACATGAATCGTTTACTTCAAAACACATAGAAAAATACATATGGTACAGGTACCGAGTCTGATTTTGCGTGTATAAATGCGGTCAAAGAAAAGTATCCACTCCCAAGCTCACCCCCTCTCTCTCTGACAATGCACAAACAGGTGAACAGGTGAAGACAATCATTATCACTACCACTCACACCCAGCCCATGGTGACCACGCCCACCACCATGACAGTGAATAATAATGAGTGTAGAAACACAGGAGACTTAGAGGTCCTACATGTTGTCTTCTCACCATCATCGCTGGCCAGCCTCCCCTCGCTACCACATTCACTTTCCCGGACTTGGCATTTATCATCAATTTCAATTTGTGAATTATAAAGTTATATATAGATTTTTTTTTTTTTACATCACTTACCACAGCAAGTCAAGGATTTGAAATCATTCAAATTTTCATTCAGATGTGAATTCAATCAATAAAGGTGCGTTCACACCGACCTATTAAAGTTTGTCGCTGGCGTCGAGTTTACATACAAAGTCAATGCAAACGAGCGATTGAGCGTATATTCGCCTGGGAGAATAATCGCTGGGCGTCCGAGCGGCAGAGACAGAGCGATAGGGAGAAAATACGCTCGTCGCTCAAGATGAAATATTCCAACTCGAGCGAAAATACGCTGGCATCAGTCGCTCGCTGTTCAATGCTGATTGGCTGCCGTGTGAGAGCGAGTCAAGGATCACTCTGGCTTGGAACAAACCGCTGGTTTATTGTGTGGCAACAAACCGCATTGACAGGCTGACAGCTGACATGAAGTGAAGTCTGTACTACCGGTATGCAGCTCGCATTAGGAGCACGCTGATAGGCTTAGCTTGTAAACAATGACGGTGGCTCGTAGTGGACAAACAGCATGACATTGCGTAACGTTATATCCCCCACATGTCCGTCATTTCGTGTGCCTGATGTTGAGCGATTTAAACAGAGCGACAGAGCGATTCCAAAGGGTTGACTTGAGCGACAGAGCGAAAAATAAATATCTCGGTGTGAACGCCCCTTAAGTAACACAATGACATAATGTGGCTATTTTGGTCATGGGTTTCATACACTTTCTGTAATACAACATCTAAAGCGAAAATCTTATCAGATGGGGTGCTCTGGGACATAATCTTATCAAATGAGGGTTAGTGGTCTAATTTGGCACAGTTTAGGGGTCCTTGACATGAAAAACTTGAGAACCACTGTCTTAGAAAATTCAGTAGGATTTCTATGACAAACTGATCTGTGATTTCTACTGGCATAAATTAAGACATTTTATAGGTTGGTGTGAAAATCAACAGCTCAGACCCTTCTCAGAATCAGAATCAGAATCAGAAAGACTTAATCATCCCCGGGGGGAAATTGGGACAAGTTACAGTAGCTCGCTCACAGAACAGAACACACATAGCATAAAATAAACAGTAGTAAATGCAATATTAAGCAAAATAAGCAGAAGAACACAACATAGCATAGAATAACAGTAGTAAATGCGATAGAAGCAAAAATAAGTAGAATGTCTAAGTAAGCAAAATACAAAAAACGTAGAGTAAGTATACATTCCGTGTCAATTATCATTATTGCACCCTTGCACTCCAGGCATGGTAGTTTTTGTCTGACCAAGGAGGCAAAAAGAGTGATTAAAACAAATTGGTGTGGACGGAAACATCTGGTAGACTCAAAGCTACGGGGAGTTTCTCATAACAAAACTTAAATTTAAGTCCCCGGCTTCTCTAGCTTAGAAAATAAGATGGCTGGTAGAGAGGAGTTGGCAATAGAGCTGGCCTCCATTTTCAGCCCCAGGGAGAGTTAAATTGCCAGGGGTCCCTGGCCAGTGTTATTAGCATTAGTGTTTGTGTTCACATTAATTATTAATTAATGTTTAGTGATAGTATAACAAGGGAAAATTTATATTTTTGACTAGTATGAGTTCTGCCAAACAAACGTTAATATCTCAAAAACGATTCATCACATCGCTTATACTGAGTGAGAGCAGAAGTAGCTCAAGGGTCTGATGTATAATATATGTATGTAGTGTTAAAGTTGTGTGAACTGTCAGTTTTTAAAATGAAGTGAATTTAGTAAAACGCACAGCCTGCTAGTGCGAGACACTCAAGGCTGGCTCCATAGGGTCCCATTATAAGCTGCCATTTGTTTACCAACACTGATCCCTCATATAGACATTTATTTATATGAAAATTAGGTGTAACACTAACAATACAAACAAGATGTAACAATACATCGCGAGACATTTAAAAATTGATACAAATGTGTGAAGAATCAAATGAGATGAAAAGTTAATCGCAATGCTTTTTTGAGTTTTTCTTTTACAAAGAAAAGGAAATATGCATTCATTGCAAAATTTGTGTTTTGTAGTTATACCCTACTTCAGAAATAAAAAGTTATTCTTTAATTTCATGAAGAAAAGATAAGAGAAAATATTGGATTTTACAGTAGTTTTTGTCTAAGAAATAAGTAAAGGAATCTTTTTCAGTCATAATTTGTCTGCAATCTCATTTTATAAAAAAAAAGCATGAGAAAATCCTATCGTGAACTCGGTATCATGAATCATATCGAATCGTGAGTTGAGTGTATTATTACATCCCTAATGAAAATGTTTATGTAGATTATTACTTTTATTGTCTAATTAAAAATCAAACATTTATTTAAATTCTTTCCTTTGTAATACAGTGGTGTGTTGTGGTGCTGCCATTTTATAACTGATATAATCCATCTGATACTGTGCTTTATGTGTCACACCTAACATCACCAGCTGCTCTAGAACAGGGGTTCCCAAAGTGAGGGTCGGGACCCCCAGGGGGGTCGCGGGACACCACTGGGTGGATCACGAGATGATTTCCATAATGTGTGAAATTGGCCTAAAGAATATGTGAACTACAAAATGTGTGAATTATAATTTAAAAATTACTATTTTAAAATGTATTTAAAAAAATCAAAAGAGCATATTTTAATCATAATTGTTTGTTTTGTTTACAAAATGTGTATGCTTAAACCACCTCTGGGGATAGTCGGGGTCGCGAGCCTCTGTCACCGTTATTTAGGGGGTCAATAGTGGGCTGAAAAGTTTGGGAACCCTTGCTCTGGAACACTGTAAAGCACAGCTACCCGTGATGTATCGCTTAATTCTCGGACGGAAACGGTCCGCTCAAGATCCACAGCTTCACTTTCACACGTTTGACACATTGCTCTCCTGTCTGTTCGCAGAGCTGCCTGAGTCAGAGCACATCAGCGTCGCCGATGCCACATGGTTGGCCCTGAATGTGGTATCCGGGGGCGGCAACGCCTCCAACTCGCAGCCCATCGGAGTCACCAAAATTGCCAAATCGGTCATTGCACCGCTGGCCGACCATAACATCTCTGTATTCATGCTGTCAACGTATCAGACGGACTTCATTCTGGTGAGTGCAACTCCATGTTGACGGTAATGTTGTCACAATAACTTCTATGACCTCCAGAGGGCATATACTGTATGTGTGGCCCACATGTGGATTGGGAGAGCTGAAGGAAGAAGGAGGTGGAGGTTTGGAATAGACTATCTCTTGATGGTGGACTGCAGTAGTTTGCGCAAAATTGAGCCCAGTCAGCTGAAACCATGGCAACAGTGTCCAACAGTCCACCACAGCTTGAACTGATCCCAGTCCACTTACACTGGTTGACAGTGAACCTGGTTGATGCCAGGAGCCAAATATGAAACAATTTCACTTACAGAGCCAACAAACACGGACACTCCACTGACGTCAAAACCTCTGTGCAGAAGTTGCTGAAAACCGGTCCAAGTCTAGTGTGGAAACACATTTGCTTTATGGTTTTTCATGTTTGCTGGTATGGTAGTCGTATTAAATCAGAATCACTTTTATTGCCACAATATGCAAGATTATATATGATGAATTTGTCTTAGTGTAGCGTTGCGGTTATACCAATCAGAGCATGTGAGCGGAGCGGAGCGTGGAGCGAGCGGGGAGCGGAGCGGGGGGATTTTGGCTTGAGCGGGAGCGGGGACCAGAGTGGTACCGGAGCGAAAGTTGGAGCGGCACCGCTCAGTCCCGCTCAGTCCCGCTCCAGTTTCGATCACAACATGTTCTAAACAGAATGCATCGGTGCGTGGCTATGTGCACGCCCACTATTTTCTTGCCAGCTGCTGCGAGACGAGAAGGAAGAGAAACGAACATGCAGCCGACTCTGCTGAGGTCATGTTATTTGTAGTGAGCAATGCCCATTGCCCAGGCGTTTAAACGCAAATTAAAACACCCTGGCCTTTTTATCTCTTTTATTCTTTTGACCGGAGCGGAGCGGTGAGTGCGAGCGGGTGAAATTTGTATCGAGCGGGGAGCGGTCTGGAGCGGAGCGGTCTGGAGCGGGTTGAAAGGACCGCTCCGGGAGCGAGGAGCGGTAATTATCACCGCTCCGTTCCGCTCACATGCTCTGATACCAATATTCAGAAGATATCTAAAAGGCAAAGTCACAAAATTGCAGATGCAGTCCAATATATACAATTTATACACACAAAAAACTTTAGATAATAACTAAGTATTGGTATTAAAGTGAATGTTCTGTATTGTGATAACACACATTTTGTGGATCTCTCTTAACACGTTCACTGCCAATGGCGAGTTGACTCGTCAAACACAATCCAGCGGTTCACTGCCAACGACGAGTTGAGTCGTCAAAAAAAATCGATTTTTTTTTTTGACGGTGGGACGTTGATCTAACCCTTTTACGTCTCCTACACCAGAATTGGAGGTATTGAATGTGTATAATCTATTTTACCGACCCACTGAGTGGCGACATGTCTCTCCACAGTAGAAAGAGGCGACCCAAAACTGGAGGGAAAAGCGCGAGGAAGCCGTTCTCATACTGTAAAATTGATGGCGAAAACGCTTTCACTTTCACGCTGATGCACAGCGGTGGCAACGGTGGGGGGTTCCAAGAATAGATTGGATGCACACTTTGAAACACGCAGCATAAATATGACCAGAATCGCAAAAGCTTCATCAAAGCTCTCAACCAAAACTCCACGAAACGAGCGAGTCCACCCAGACTTCCTCAAACAGCGGCCGCGCAAACAGGCACAGCAGCAGCAGCAACTTCGTTGTGACACGCCCGCTGGAGAGCCAGGGAGGCAGGAGGAGAACACACACGGAGGGAGGAGTTGGAAGCAGAGGGGGGTTTCCTGCTGTTATGGAGGAAATTACTGTTCAAAACTATTGTTTAGATGTCTGACGTCTTACTGATGCCAAAAATGAATGGTTAAAGTGACTGTTCTATCGAATTTCACAAAAAGCCGTTTATCTCTGAATAATTTTTCTGACGCTGAAACCATGCTGTATTCAACTGCTAATGCTTACATAACTACTAACTCTACAAACTAACTCTTTTAGACAGAGAAAGCACACATTCTATTAGTTCTTTTGAGATATTGTGTGTTCACAAAATCTTAGCAGAAAAGAATCCTCGGGTCTTGAAAGATCAGCCAGAATCCTCAAAAAAACCCTCTGGCAGAAGCTAACTACAGTAAAAAAAAAACGTCTGGCAGTGAATGTGTTAAAGTGCCATTCTAGCTTGCATATATTAAAACTTGTCAAATATCAGAAGTGATTGGAAAAGCCTTCTTGTTTCATGCCACTTGACTTCAAGTGTTGTTGAACACTATGGTCTGATGCTGTAAGAATGCCTATCTTCTACTTCGTAATTGTTTACATGCAGAAAATCGATCACTTCTACAGTTTCATAGCATCCACAGATGGTTGCAGTGTTTGTCTATTATGCTACCACTGGCTACACTGCTGACTTCCATAACTGACAGGAAAAAGCAATAATAGTGGATATAGTGTACCATCCACAGCCCCACTGTCCTTGGTTTAGGATGAAGTCCTTTCTCATACCAAAGCCTTTTTAGCCACAGGGAGTCATCTTATTGCCTTGCTTAGGGTGGGAGGGAAAGCAAGGGCTGCTGAATAGCCATGGCCTGTTTATAAAAATAAAAGAAAGAACCTGTGTCTGTTGATAATCTGCTGGTAGTTGCGCCTGTGATACACTAGAAGACTTTGAAAATCTTAACATATTATGAAAAGACTGGGGAGTTTACACTACAAGACTGGTTCATTAATATTTTTTATCACGACTGAAAAAACTGACTGAAATACACTACACAACTGACTCAGACGAGGCAGTATACACTACAAGACTTTTCACTTTGAAATTCAAACATGTTTGATATAATCCTTGTTGCGCCGACTGGCATCAGGAGGCAGTTTACACTTGAAGACTAGAAATCTGGAGGCAGTTTACAGTAACAGATTAGAAATCTGTACCCAGTATACACTAACAGATTTTGCTGCCAACTGGCACAACAACTGCAGACTAGAGTCTACAAAGACAGACTGAGCCCAACTGGAAATCCTGTGTAAAATCGGGGGTAAAGTCTTGTAGTGTAAACTAGGCATAAGAGGATCAGCAGCTCAGCCTCTTGCTGGAATTCCAGGTACATAAGGCCTGTTTCCTGTCCGCTGGGATGGCTGCTCCTAGCTGCAATCCTCAGAACTGCTGTCACACTATGTACGTAAGCAACTACGGGCTCAATACGCCACTGAGCTTAGCCACTGAGTTTTTTATGCCTCCGCCGGCGAAGCCAGGCCGAAGGCATTATGGATCCGGGTTGTCCGTCCGTACGTACGTACGTACGTACGGCCGTCCGTACGGATGTTTGTTAACGCCATATCTGAGGAACGCCTTGACGGAATTTCTTCAGATTCGCCTTAAACATTCACTTAGGTTCAAGGATGATCTGATTAGATTTTGGTGGTCAAAGGTCAAAGGTCAAGGTCACTGTGACCTCTCGAACGCCATTTTCAAGCTTGTTAACGCGATATCTGAGGAACGCCTGGACGGAATTTCATCAGATTCGCCTTAAACATTCACTTAGGCTCAAGGATGATCTGATTAGATTTTGGTGGTCAAAGGTCAAGGTCACTGTGACCTCTCGAACGCCATTTTCAAGCTTGTTAACGCGATATCTGAGGAACGCCTGGACGGAATTTAATCAGATTCGCCTTAAACATTCACTTAGGCTCAAGGATGATCTGATTAGATTTTGGTGGTCAAAGGTCAAAGGTCAAGGTCACTGTGACCTCTCGAACGCCATTTTCAAGCTTGTTAACGCGATATCTGAGGAACGCCTGGACGGAATTTCATCAGATTCGCCTTAAACATTCACTTAGGCTCAAGGATGATCTGATTAGATTTTGGTGGTCAAAGGTCAAAGGTCAAGGTCACTGTGACCTCTCGAACGCCATTTTCAAGCTTGTTAACGCGATATCTGAGGAACGCCTGGACGGAATTTCATCAGATTCGCCTTAAACATTCACTTAGGCTCAAGGATGATCTGATTAGATTTTGGTGGTCAAAGGTCAAGGTCACTGTGACCTCTCGAACGCCATTTTCAAGCTTGTTAACGCGATATCTGAGGAACGCCTGGACGGAATTTCATCAGATTCGCCTTAAACATTCACTTAGGCTCAAGGATGATCTGATTAGATTTTGGTGGTCAAAGGTCAAAGGTCAAGGTCACTGTGACCTCTCGAACGCCATTTTCAAGCTTGTTAACGCGATATCTGAGGAACGCCTGGACGGAATTTCATCAGATTCGCCTTAAACATTCACTTAGGCTCAAGGATGATCTGATTAGATTTTGGTGGTCAAAGGTCAAAGGTCAAGGTCACTGTGACCTCTCGAACGCCATTTTCAAGCTTGTTAACGCGATATCTGAGGAACGCCTGGACGGAATTTCATCAGATTCGCCTTAAACATTCACTTAGGCTCAAGGATGATCTGATTAGATTTTGGTGGTCAAAGGTCAAGGTCACTGTGACCTCTCGAACGCCATTTTCAAGCTTGTTAACGCGATATCTGAGGAACGCCTGGACGGAATTTCATCAGATTCGCCTTAAACATTCACTAAGGCTCAAGGATGATCTGATTAGATTTTGGTGGTCAAAGGTCAAAGGTCAAGGTCACTGTGACCTCTCGAACGCCATTTTCAAGCTTGTTAACGCGATATCTGAGGAACGCCTGAACCGACTTTCATCAGATTCACCTTAAACATTCACTTAGGCTCAAGGATGATCTGATTAGATTTTGGTGGTCAAAGGTCAAAGGTCAAGGTCACTGTGACCTCTCAAACGCCATTTTCAAGCTTGTTAACGCGATATCTGAGGAACGCCTGGACGGAATTTCATCAGATTCGCCTTAAACATTCACTTAGGCTCAAGGATGAACTGATTCCATTTTGGTTATCAAAGGTCAAAGGTCAAGGTCACAGTGACCTAACAAATGCCATTTTCTAGCTCGGTAACGCCATATCTCACTAACACATTGACTAAATTTCTTCACATTTGGCTCAAATATCCAATTCTGCACAGAAACGCCTTGATGCAATTTCTTCCAATTTGGCTCCAACATCCACTTGGACTCAAGAATGAACTAATGGCGGAGGCATAAGTCCGCGTTGCGGTCGTTCTAGTTTTAAACAAGTATAAGTTACGCTGATTCCAATGGTGCAAATTGTATTGAAATCTGTTGCAGTGGTACTGTAGATGTGTTTGAACACGTTAGCAAGTTAATCGGCTAATCTGTGTGTGTCGCGTTGATGATGACATTGCGGCACTCTCTCTCCATTCACTCTCGACCTCGCTCGAGCACCAAACCACGCTCTATCTTTCATTCGGTTGTGGAGCCGAGGGGAGGGGCTTAGGCTACGAACGGAAGGACATTGCATGCTGCACACGGACACACATCACTTATAGAAGCGGCTGCACCGCTTAAAAATTGGAAAACCATGCCCACCACCCTCTCAAACGTCTTATTTTTATTAATAAACTTAATAAACTGTATTTGTATGGCACTTTTCCAAAACAAGTTTACAAAGTGCTTTGCAGACATAAAAGCAGAAATCACACAGTGCAATTACAAATTAAAATCATGATGCAATCAAGAAAATATAAAACATAGATAAAAGAAAAGAAAAATAAAATCTTAAGAATAAAAAAGTGAAAACTCTTAAGTAAAAGCCATTTTATAAAAATTTGTTTTTAACAGATTTTTTTTTAAGGACTCTGAGGTAGCTTGTCTCAATGGAAGGTTATTCCACAGTTGAGAGGGCCTTGCGGCAAATGCCCTGCCCTCAGTCTCTAGCCTGGTCTTGTGTGTCATGTAAATGACCCAAATATTGAATGCATTCATTTAGATGAGATAAGTATGCTGACTGAGCCAGGCCACTCAGAGGAGTTCCAGACCAGCTTCTCACATGGAAATGTACCTTCTGTTCACACAGTCAGTGCAATTCAGTTGGAGTTTTTGTATTCGCCATCGGCAAAGAAACAGCCTGTTAATAGCCTATTTTTTTTTCAGTGGTCACACTTCTATTAGGAACAGCAAAGGAGAAGGTATACCAAGGCTTGATCTGTATACCATGACATGGCCAAGCATTTTATAGTTTGAGCTATAACATTATTTAATTTGTCTTGGGATCCCAAAGGTTCACCCTTTTAATATACTAAGCATGTGTGCTAAGAATTCTTGCTTGTTGTTGTACAGCCATAATTAGTTCTGTTACATCAAGTATTTAACTTGCTTTGACTGTTGAAATGACATTAAATTGTTTGCTACTGTGGAACTCAATTATTAATTAACAATATTTTCCAAATGCAAAGTCATTAAAATGCAAATACTGTAGAAGAACATTAATTTGATTTTTGAAGCGGGCCTTTTGACATGAACTTAAAGGAAAACTCCACCCTCAAACACTTTAACTTTATTTATTTTTATTCCCGGGGGGAAAAGACCAAATGTAGATAACAAGACATTGGGTTCATGCAGACATATTCCGGCACCTACATACTGTCCACCTGCATACAAAAAGTCTAGGTCCAATCTCTGAGGGTTGTTGAAAGGCATTATGGAAAACGTAGGAAATCACTAACTTAAGTAGGTTAGTGATTGAGGCAGGTTGAGAGAAAGTGGGTACACCAAAAACGCAATACAATAAATACTGTGTCAGAAAGTAACTCCTGGAATACATTGAACATCACAGATTGATGCTACCGGTATATACCGTAAATTCCGGACTATAAGCCGCGGCTTTTTCCCCGTTTTTTGGCCCCTGCGGCTTATATAACGGTGCGTCTTATCTATGGATTTTTTCAGAAAAAAAAAAAAAAAAAAAAAAAAATCTCTCTTTTTTAGCACTCTTTCTAACTATAAATCCACTTCTGTTTTAATTTCCTCTCTTGCCCTCTTTTCACCACACCGCGGACACTGTGTGCACTGTAAAAATAAACAACGGTGGTGTTGTGTTATGTTGTTTTGTTGAAATGTTACGGTAATACGGTAAATGGGAGCTTCCTCAAACAGCCATCTCTTTCCCGACAATCCCCTCTGTGCGTGACCACTTACATATGGTAATTACGGTAAGCAAACGGCCACAAGCCCATCAACTCCCTCCCCCGACTACCAGGAGAAAATCACAAACTTCGGCGAATTCACACAAAGGAAGATCAAGGAATATTCCATCGAACCGGAGCAGATCATAAATATGGATGAAGTGCCTTTGACGTTCGACCTGCCACTCACTCGGACTGTTAACAAGAAGCGCCCTGGAGGATTCTTTCACCAAAAAAAAGCTTTGCTCGTTCTCGACAGCATGAGAACGAGCAGTAGATGATCATGAGGTGGTTTTTCAGACGTGTCGATATAGCAGTTTATCGCAAAAGTGTAATGGAAACACATTTTTCGCATTTGCACGTCATGTGACCCATATTATCCCTTGGAAAAGGAGCGGAAAATAAGTTTGGTAAGTAAGGTTCGATAGCCGTGTCAAAACCTCCGCAGCAAGTGGAAAACTTTGAAGCAACGCTACCTAGCAGAAAGACGAGTGTTGTGCAAAAGCGTAGCCGGGCAAATTAGATAATGTTTAATGGCAGAAATCGGTCCATGGTGACAGCAGGCTGCCTGTGTGCGCGCATTTGGCACAGCGGCGAGATGAGAGGATGAAAAGCACACACTGGTGCGGTGGTGCTGTCTGAAGTGAATACAGTGACTGTGAGTAGGCTAATACATTGCACACGTTTCAGGTGCAATTATAGAACCAAATCAGCCTTTTCCCCCCTCCATCTCTAAATCGGACCAGTTGTAGGCTATTAGGCTACCTTTTTTCCTCTGCCTGTCGCGCTGACTGCATTCACGCAGCCAGCAACATTTTGCGACTCATTTTCTTTTGAATTGATAATCAGGCTCGTTTATATGCATTGTAACTTCATGTTGGGATTTCCATTGACCATTGGTTGGATTTGAGCATGCAGGGGACGGGATATGGGGCAGATCCCCGTGCGTAATCACTGTGGCAGCTGCTGCAACGGGGAATCACTCAAACGCAACTTCAATGGAAACGCCTACAAGTCGCAATTGTACATTGTCGAAGTTGTAGAAATATCGCAATTCTTTTGCGAAAAACTGTAATGGAAACACAGCTATAGATGAAGAGGAGTTCGTTGGTTTTGAGTGACAATGAAGGAGAGAGGAGAGTGGTTGACGAAGCCACCCTGAACCTGTTCGTTTCCGACACTGAAGATGAGGACTTTGGTGGTTTCAGTACGCAGGAAGAAGAGGAAGACGAGCATTAGTGACTTGACTTCTCTGGTTACAGGTTTGCTGCACATATAGCCTATTGTTGTGTGATTTTGTCTGGGGATTAGTGACCTGACTTTTGTTTTGTTTTGTTGAAATGTTAATAAATGGGAGCTTCCCCAAACAGCCATCGCTTTCCCGACATTCCTCTCTGTGCACGAACCCTTTCATATGGTAATTAAACATCAAAACACCCGCGGCTTATAGACCGGTGCGGCTTATAGAAGAAAAAAATAGTCAATTTTGGTCCCGCGGCTTATACACCGGTGCGTCTTATAGTCCGGAATTTACGGTAACTGTGAAAAGTATTTGACAATGGAATTTTTCTTTGAATATTTCTGTTTCCTCGATCTGCTCTCCACTGCATTTGTTTTGATTCTAGCCCTCAGAACTCACCCCATGAATTTTGTTTTTCCTCCTTAGGTTCGAGAGCGAGACCTGCCCCTGGTAATGCATACGCTGTCTTCCGAGTTCACTCTGCTCAGGGTGGTCAATGGAGAGACTGTCGCTGCTCACAGTCTGGGAGTCACCAATGGCTTTGTAAAGCCAAAACTCGGTAGGCATAACATTTAATTTGTTTCCTTACTGAATCATCATCATCAACCTTTAATTTTTGAATTGATCTCAGCAACCATTTGAAGAGCGGCAATGTGCAGGGGACAGCCAAGTTCAATGTCAATCCAAGCGAGCACAACATTTTCTTTCATTTTCTTTTCAAAATTGTTCTAATTTGATCTTTGTTGAAAATAAATTTACTTAAAGGAATTTAGTTTAAAGGAGTATAGGTAGCCACAGGCAAGACTTCCTAGCAAGAATAGTATTTCTACTCCCCTTAGATAGAAATAAAAGGCTGCTTTGCCCAGATTTTATAACCTGACGCTGCCAGATGGACGGTATAGCTCCACATAGGTTTCACTAAACCAGTCGATCTGGGTTTGAAGTCACCAGACCCGCTGACGGAGGCGGGCACTTTGTCCAAGCTACTTGGCAGGTGATTGGATGACCCATCTGTCTATCACCGCTGGTGGGTGTTAACTTCAACCAATCAGATCGCGGAAGGTGCCTGTGGATGATCTCCGTGGTATTCATTGATTGAGTCCTCGCGGTCGTAAAGTCACCTTCGAAGCATTTAGTTAGATTATAACGAACTAGTTGTGTGGCTTAGCCTTCCCAAATGTTGAGGGTCGTTTTTTAGAATTTAATACATAGAATTGGGAACATTACATTCAATTTCATTCAGACTGCCTGTCACTTCCGCGATGTTGACGAGTGAAAAGAACTACAAAGACCATGTACCCACTACTTGCCCAGACGAGCCTGCCCGCCTACGGCCGCCGCTGATTCGTCGGCCCGGCAATGGCCGGCATGGCTCGACCAATCATCTTAAACTGCCTGTGCGGGTCCAGACCGTCACGGAGAACCAAATGAAATGTGAGTTCACGTGACGGGCGGTTTACCAGGCTACAGATTTTACACCTAAAATCCCAAAATATATGCATTTTGAACCAATTTTATAGCACACAAAATATGCAAAAAGTTAAGGGAGGGTGAATACTTTTCCCCATGGCGCTGGGCCAGCAGACTCGACGGGGTCAGGGGATGGAAAAGTCAGGACACTCAGGGGCCCTTTACACGAGGACAGTTTCTGAAAGAAACGACACAATAGCGTTTCCTTCACACCTTTTCCTTCACACCTTCTCCCTGTTTACATGGGCGCTGTTGAATTTTTAAAATGCCGTAATGTACATGCCAGGTCACTAGGTGGCAGTGTGATCACCTTATTCTTTGCCCATACGAGGACGTTCTGCATGACGTAATTTCGTAATCGTCTTTCCGGTTTTAAACGCGGAAGTAGAGTACGCTTTCCGCAGTCATTTAGACTTGCCAAAAAGCTTTTTTCAAGCAAAAAAAACCCCAAACTGTTTTAAAGTTTTAATATTTGTCGGGTGAGAATGTAACATATATGTGACCAGTTTATCAGAATAACGCCTATTGGAAATCTTTAACGAGCACTCGAGCAGCGAGGATCGGGAGCGCTGACTGTGATCTGTCAAACCCTAGTGTAGGCTACTGGCAGTGAGGAAACACTGTCGACGTGCTTTTGTAACTAACGTTAAATGCCGACCGGGTACAGCCATCGGCTCCTCGCAGCAGTAACGTTCTGAACATGTAACTGAAGTTGGCCGCAGTGTAGCTTAATTCTGAATGTTGCCAAACTTCATTCATACTGACGTTTTATTTGGTTGCCAACTCGCGCACGGCTATGGCGTAATCGCGTGTGTCGCGTGTGCAGGCACGTCAGAGTTTCTGAAATGTGCCGTTCCAAAGCGATTACATGGAGCGCTCAGCCCCGCTCAGCGGGAAGCGTCTCAAACAAGTTTCACTCTGGAGGGTGGTTCCAAAATGTGTCGTTTCCTAAGCGCGAATTCGCCATCGCCGTCTAAAAGGGAGGCACTAATGATAAAATAATTCCCCGTTTCCATAGGAAACCGTCCTCGTGTAAAGTGCCCCTCAGTCAGTCACTCAGTCAGTCATGGATGTTTATTGAGTTTAGTGGGGAAAGGGCCGTACCTAGGGATAGGAAGCTAGTACAGAGTCAGGATTCGAGGGTGGCTAAGGTTAGTGGCTAGGGGGATATAGGTGGTATTTGGGGGCAAAGGGATAGGAAGGTGCTAGAGAGTCGGGATTTGAGGGTGGGTAGGGTTAGTGGCTAGGGGGATATGGGTGGTGTTGGGGGGAGGGGCCAATGGGATAGGAAGGTGGTGCAGTGTCGGGATTCAAGGGGTGGGCAGGTGCCAGGTGGAGTGGCCCGGGGGATATGGGTGGTGGGAGGGGGTGATGAGGGAAAAGCTGGAGTGGCGCCATGGGCTTAAAGGTTTGCTCTTGTTTATATTCAGATGCATCTTTGTTATATTGCTGCCTCTGAGCCCTCATAGATTCCGGCACTTTGTGTTTCAGTGCCCCGTCCCATCATCCACCCCTTATCCAGCCCCAGCAACATGTTCTGTGTGACCAGCCTGGACCCAGACACACTGCCCTCTGTAGCCACCCTGCTCATGGACGTCATGTTCTACTCTGGAGGGTGAGGACCAGCTCCTGTTATTTTACACATGGTCACCACCAGCATGCTAGCATACCATTCAAACAAGTTTGACGAATAAGTCAAACTATTCTCTTAGGGCATGTGTCCACATAGGCTGCATTCACACCTCAGCCCATGCTCAATTCTAACTTATTATTTTGGATGACTCTTCGTATCTGATCTAGGCCGTACACTGACTAGGGTTGGGCCAATTGGCCAAGAATGAGTATGTCACTCATCTCCTAGCAATGCAGAAGCCGTGAAACTGTCTTTGCTAAATCAACCAATGCAATGTAGAATTATGTACTATTAATAATATGAGCACGGGTATTGGGCCTTATTTAAAAAAAATATATCCATAGACCATTTGTGACTCTGAAATGACCTGCCCGACCCTAATGCAGACAACATCTGATACCAAAGGTAACTGACAGTGATGCTGAAAAGTCACTGTCTTTAGTTATCGTCAATCACCAATGGCATCTGTAATTTTGATCAGTACAAATCTGCTATGCCCGTAATTATATATATGTATATATATGTATGTATATATATATATATATATATATGTATGTATATATATATATATATATATATATATATATATATATATATACAGCACAGCACAACATGTGAAGGAATTTTCCTGCCGTGTTTTGGTAATATCTGAGGTCATCTGATAACAGTAATCCAGTCCAAACTAACAACTACCCTATCATTTTACAATCCCTTTGTGGTGGGCGGCATAAAAAAGCTTGTCATTTTACATTAGTAATTTGTGCAAAATCAGAGATCCTTTGTCCTGAGCGAATGATGCTCTGGAATTACACACATCGTACATCCAAATTATATTACAGGACCTCTCCTACTAAAATTAATCAGGTTTGAATAGTGAAGAAGACGAACACCATGTACTCTCAACTTAATCAATTCAAATTCTGCTCATGAGTCACCTCATCCCATTTTATTCTTTCAACAATAGTCTAGAGGCAATGATACTTTTGTGGCTCAACATTGCCATAGAATTAATATAAAATAATCTTAATAGAACTAACGTTAGTAAAGCTCTCAATACACTATCATGTAGTCAAGGTTTTTTTTAAGGGGGAGAAGGGGGGTCATGGGTTGGCTGCGGTTGGTGAGACGTCACCGCTCCCAGCTGGGGTGCGGGTCCAGCCCGGTCTGAGTAGGTCCATCTCGTGTGTGGGTGCGCACGGCCCAGCGCCAGAAATAATAATCTTTAATGGGAAAGGATATCCGCACCAGTGGAAAAGAGCCATATATTTAGCATCATACCTTCCCTTCCCAGGCCAAAGGAACCTGGGGCATCAAGCGAGGACTCCAGCCACATTCGCTTCTTCTCCTTCTCCCTGATCGAGGGCTACATCTCTCTGGTCATGGATGAACAGACAACACGGAGGTAAAGCTGGAGAAAACACCCGATATGACTGGTTTCAGCCATCTGATTGTGAAAGGCAGTCAAGTCAACGCCCTCCTGGGTGTTATTGCTGTAATCAACCACACTTTTTATTTCCATGTTCTTTCAAGATGTGTCTTGCACTGTTACACAAAGTTAGGCTGACATAATATTTCTGTACATTCTGAACAAATTTGTGATTGTTGTTTGAGTGACCAATTAGACTGTTGCTAAGCAATAGCGAAGCCAGGTTGCAAAATTAACTTTTTCCCAGGGCACTGGCAGCAGGCCAGGCCAGGGGCAGAGGATGCCAAAGTCAGGACACTCAGTCACTCACTCACTCATTCACTCGTGGATGTTTAGTGAAGGGGGCAGGACTAGGGAAAAGGGGAAGGGTAGCTAGGGATAGCAAGGTCGTAGAGAGTCGGGATTTGAAGGGTGGGTAGGCGGAGTGGCTAGGAGGTTGTGTGCAGAGCCGTGTATATAGAAGAGTCGCGACATCTGCATTCACTCCAATGGACCCGTTTTTTACTCTCAAGAGTTCCCGGAAGTAAGGGTCTGGATTCAGCAGCGCTGTCGAGTTGCAGCAAAATGGACAGTTTGTGATGTACTTTGAAAGGGTGAGATTAACTTTTTGTCCCCGAGGGGAAAATTGTCTTGGGCATAGATAGTGCCATACACAGCCACATTTCACAGTACATAGAGGTTTTGACAAGACAGAAAAAACATACAGAACATACAGTGTAGTCCCTGACTGACATGCACTTCCACTGAGAAGTTCTGCAAGCGGTGTAAGTATAAAAATAAAGACAGAAAGTTTAATAGGTTCAACTTCATCCTAATTGCTCGTAAGCATATTGCACAAGTCATGGGTTTATTGCACAGCCCTCATTGCAATTTCTAAAACAAGAGTAAGAATAAAAAGAATTAAGAGAATAAAATAACCATAAAAAAAGTGAAAAGAAACCAACCTGCCCATGACCTGATTTAAAAGAGGTTACAGCAGCAGTGAGCAGCCTCCTACGGCTGAGTCCTTACCCGCTCTTCTTGTGGGGAACAACCACCTAGGGGAAGGGGCAGTACCGGCTGTTTGTTCAGCAATAACACAGAAGTGGGTAGGAAAGAGAGCTTGAAGCGATTACTCTTACATCTATACGCTCTGTATCGTCTGCCCGAGGGCAGCAGATCATAGTCACGGAATAAAAGGTGAGAGGGGTCATTCAGGATTTTGAGTGCTAGGCTGATGACCTTTTACTCAAAGATTGTTTGGAGATGCGCAAAATCTCTCTTGCCAAATCACTTTCATTGCTGTATTTACAGTTTTTTCAAGTCTTGTTTTGAGCTGTATGGAAAGCGTACCGCACCATGCTGCCACGCCATATCTAATGAGGCTTTCTAGCACAGCATTATAAAAGGTCTCCATGATCTTGGTGCTGACACCATACAGTCTGAGCCTTCTAAGAAAGTGGAGCCTCTGGCCCAGTTTACCACACAGGTAATCAATATGGACGTTCCATTTAAGAGAGTTTTCAATGTGGATGCCCAGATACTTATAAGAATTTACCCGCTCGATAACGCTGTCATCAATGACCACTGGGTCGTGATCTCTCAGCTCCTTTGGGTCAAAGATCATTTCTTTCGTCTTTTTAGTATTTAGGATAAGGTGGTTACTCTCGCACCAGGCCTGGAAAGTGGCGATCTCACTGTGATATTGCGAAGGGCAGTCTTCTCCCTTTAGCAAACTTAAAATAATGGTGTCATCCGAAAATTTAATTACATGGTTATTCGGGTGAGTACTTGGACAGCCATTTGTGTAGACTGTAAAAAGAACTGGGGAGCTCACGCCTCCTTGTAATACCCCGGTGCTACAGTATTTGACTGCAGAGAGGGAGCCATTTACCTTTACCTGTTGTGATCTGTTTGTTAAAAGAGAATAAAACCAGTGCCAGGTGATGTCATCACCTGTTGTACTATATAGAAGGTGACATCATCTGGCACAAACACCGGCAAATAGCAGATAGCCAGTAGCCTGGTAAAACCATCCTGATCGCAGGACCTCATTGTGTTTCACTCCACGAATCAGTCTGGACTTCCAGCCATGCACATTGATTTTCTGAAATTAAAGTGTCACCGATCCAATCGGGGACTGCGTCGTAGTTGATGACATAACCGGGCCAATCAAGGCCACCACTGGAAAAACAGTCATTCTCCCGAAGCAACGAGCGGTAATGTTAATGTTAGTAAACAGCCATATGTGCAGTTATTACAAGAATAGACTCATTAATGATAATTAAACAAGAACAAGAATATGCAGCAGCTGAGTTTGGAAAAGACGCCTTCGCCATTCTTCCAAGTGGATTCGGATTGGATTTGGCGATGCTGATTGGCTGAAGGAGTTTGTCTTTCAAGGCAAGTACTCCCGCCCACTGAAATCGATGGGGGCGGCTGGAAGTCCAGACTGATAGGTAGAGCGAAACTGGTCACGTTATCAGGATGGTTTTACCAGGCTAGATGGCCAATTCACTAGCCTAATTTTCACCATTAGGTGTCAGGCTTTACCACAGATTTGGGGCTTAGTTACTCATTAAAGGTGCAATCAGTACGATTTTATTGTTACAAATCTCAAAAAGTTGTTGATCAATCAATGACTCAACAGTTACTTGTCCAAGTATCATTATGTTCTAAAGTTATTTATTTTGCAGTTGCTGTCATGATCCCTCCTTTGTGTATTTCACTATATTTTGTACCCTAGGTTCCCCAACAATGTACTTTTCACCAGTGCTTCAGGAGAGCTTTGGAAAATGGTTCGCATTGGGGGACAGCCTTTAGGATTTGGTAAGCATCAAATCTTTTATGTCAATCTATTTATTTACCTCCACCTATATATGAGTTGTATTTTCTCCCCATTTCCCTCAAAAGGTTTTGTGGAATTATTGATCATGGGGCAAGGAAGTACTGATGAACTTTTCATACTGATTGGCTAAAGCGGGTGTGGCAGTGGGTGTGTCTTCTCACAAAATAGCATGTAATGTATAGACCACACATTGGCAAAATACAGCCCGCGGCCCACGATGGAATTGCAACAAAAAAAAAAGAAAAATCTTTTACAGTGCACCTGAACGCAACATACAAGATACCTGCTGAATAAGTGTCCAAATGTTCATGTCATTCTGGCCAATACTCCACTTCTGTTATAACATTTCAGTCTGGAATATGGAATATCTTTCAATAATCTTTATGACTAAAAGGCTAAAAGTAATCTCATGTGTAAGAAATTACTGTTCTACAGTCCTGGGTCCGCAAGATATTACCCATGTGTGCTCTAGTCTAGAGCACACATGGGCAAAATGCGCCCCCAGGGCTGGACTCAAAGAAAAACAAAACGACCCCCAAAAACTCAATAAAAGGCAGAATTATGTTAAGAAATCTCATCTGCTACAGCCATTGGATTTGTATCACTTTTATATCAGGAGATTAACAAGAAATTACCAATCACAATGGGAGAGAGGGTTAAAAATAGGGAGACTCCCAAAAAATCAGGAGTGTTGGCAGGTATAATCTCCAATGTGTGGCCCTTCGCTTACTTGATGTAAGTCTGTATGGCCCTCAGGAAAAAAATGTTGCCCACCCCTGGTATAGACGGTTTTAACTTGACAACCTAAACATTCTAAATTGAACCCCAGCTCACGTTTCCTGTTGCAGTGTTTGCTAGTACAATAGAGAGTCAAAGTGAACGTCACTTCCTGCTTCAGCATGGTACCAGAGTTTTTCATCCGCCATTTATTTTCCCATAGACATTTAGTAAAATGCTTATAAAAATAGTTTTACTTGTTCAAACCAAACGGTTCAGCTATATTTAGAAATAGGAGAGACCACATAACATTTCACTCGGACTCAAGACTCAAGACTCAAGACTCACTTGTTTTTTCAGATGAGTGTGGCATCGTGGCTCAGATATCAGAACCCCTGGCAACTGCCGACATTCCAGCTTATTACATCAGCACCTTCAAGTTTGACCATGCCCTGGTGAGGGAGCCTCTCTGTGACATTCTTTCAGATTAAATCCAACTATCAGAGGTGCATAAATCCTCATCCCCCCCACTCCTTTTCTCTTCCAGGTGCCCGAGGAAAACATCCAGAGCGTGATTGGAGCACTGAGGACCAATGAGAGCACGGGACAGTGAAGGGAGATGGTCCCGAGTCGACGGCGCAAGTTTTTCAAAGTCATTTTGTTCAGACGTTGATTTATCATTAACCCCCCAAAAAGTGCCAAGAGCTTATCAGCGGACTACTGTGGATGGGTTCTGGAAATGAAAGGATCGAAGCATGAAGTTTGGGTGGTGTATGGAGAGATACATGTAGAGGGAGTCTGACAAGTGAAGTTTGGGTGGTGTATGGAGAGATACATGTTGAGGTGTGTTAGAGATGCATTTGTTCCTAGGTATTTTTTTCTACTCACCTCTGTGGCACTTGAGGCCATCGACAGCAGGTGTAGTGGTGTTCGGGCTGCCAGATGTGTTCAGGTTCCTGCACGTACAGATGACGCCCCGACATCACACATTATGTCAGCTTAACGTGCCAAAATGTCTTGACAGTTTTAGCTTTAGGTAACAAGCTAAGCTACTGATGTTGTCAGACATTTGGACACATTGATACCTTAGAAATATGAATCATACAAACATTCAATCATCAGGATTCAAGTGTACAGGAGGATTTCTCAATACACTTTACGCTAGGTAATGTACGCTAATAACATGTATACCATCTCGTAACTGCATAAAACATGCTGTACACACTTTCAAACACTTCAACATTTAAATCAGCGTTACAATGGTATATCATGATATTCTATAGGCTATGCTTTTGTGCAATCCCAGTGTATTTAGGATTATTGAATGATTCGTATTTTGTATGTATTAACATGCCCAAATGTCCGACGTCAGTAGCTTAGCTTGTTAGCTAAAGCTAAACAATGTAATTGAATGGCAAGAAAAGCTAAAGTTCCCTCAAGATAAACTACTGATGGGCACTGACATTTGGGCACATTAAGCGGACATGCTGGACGTACTCTACAGCCAATCATAATGTGTGACGTGGCATCAGCTGTATGCGCAGGACCCCAAACACATCTGCACCTACACCTGCTCTGGTAGTTGTTGCTTTAGTTTTACCAGAATGATGTTTCTTTTCCTGTCTAAAAGCTGCTTCTCCGCACCCACCCCCACCCTCATAACCACATACTGTATTAGTTACATATAATCCTCTCATGGAAGGATGAAGAATGTACTCTCCAAAAAGAAAAAAGGGCAAAAAAATGTGTCAAGTTCCATGTTGTTGTTTTTTCCCCCACAGGTCTTTTTCTCAGTGCCAAGATGTTTGAATACCTAAACTGATGCCTTTGTGAAAATACATGTGTGCAATTGAAGGAGACACTTTTGGAGATTATGCTATGTGGTTTTTGCTTTTAGTAGCTATTGAATGCATTTTAATTCCAACACAAGTGATGATCTGAATAATCTGATCAGTTGGTGTCCCTCAACCACAGAATTCCAAGGCCTTGTAATTCTGGTCCTCTGAAGTCAATCCAAGGTATTCGTGTAGAATTACTTTTTTTTTCTTTTTCTTTTTTAGCTCTTTTGGCGAGTAACTGTGCGTTCATACAGCGAGCAATTTTCTTGACAGGTCACTATTCTGATTAATTGTGGGCAGGGCAGAAGCTCTATCTGCAGCTACAAAATTCTGAACGGGCAAATCAGGCATCTATTTTTCCCTGTTTTTTCATAGCGTTACATCATGTTGATGAGCTTAAGTTAGCGTAACTAGCTAGAAAGTGCAACGTTTTCCCCCCTTCTTTTATTCAAAGCCAAAACATACAAGGGAGTGCAACGTAGGTAAAACATATATACATAGGAATTTGTAAGTAGCATTCAGATACAAAGTAGAGAAATAATAATAAATAAAAGAACATACATTGGGGACATACACCAGGGGACAATGACATGTTAGCAAAAGACCTTAAACAAATCCAAAAAAAAAAGTATAGATTTCAGAGCTTTTCTATTGGTAGAGAATTCAATAGATTTAAAGTAAAGTTTAGTTTCCTTAAACAAGTAAACCATTTTTTTTTGTAAATTTGCATTTGTGAATGTGAAATTTAGCAAGGATAATTATCAGATTGATTACGTAGGACTGGTTCTTACACTTAATATATTTGTCTGTAAAACCAAATAAAACATTTTCAAATAAAAGAGAAAAATCCTCACAAATATTGTCAATAATGAATCTGGAGATATCTTTCCACAGCTTTTTTTTTGTTGCATATGAGCAGTACCAGAACAGGTGAAAAATATTCTCTGGTTGATCTTTGCAGAATGAGCAGTTTACATCAGGCTTAAACGTATTCAGGAAGCAGTTGGTTGGATAGTATTGAAAAGTGAATTATACAAAATGAAAGCTCTTTAACTTTATTGGTTAGTAGAAATTTGAGGCAATGACCACACTTCAGACCAACTAATACCAGTGACTAAATGATTCCAATAAGCACAAACATAAGGATTAGAAAGCGCCAAGTACGTAGCAGTAATTGAAAACATTTTTTTTTGTGGAAGCATAGTTTTTGAGACATTTATTCCTATAGTCTTTAAATGGTAAATGTATATAGTGCTTTTATCCAAACGCTTTACAATATGCCTACATTCACGCATTCATACACCGATGGCAGCAAGCTGCCACTCAGGGTGCTGGCGCAGCCATCGGGAGCAATTTGGCATTCAGTATCTTGCCCAAGGACATGCAGACTGGAGGAACCGGGGATCGAATCACCGACTTATTTTACCCAAAGTGATTAGTGAACAACCTGCTCTATCACCTGAACCACAGCCACCCCAATGCATTCCATTTACCAGTTTAGTCTTTAAAATTATAGTCATGGAGAAGTGGGAAGTTTTGAATCTGATTGGCTGTTGGCAGCCGTAACACAAAACGTTCAACTTTTCTAAGCTGACTAGCTTGGTCGTTCTCCATAGGAAATAAATGGGCTCCTGCTGACTCGTTGACCATGTTGCTCGTTGTAAACGCACAGTAACATCCCATGAGAAATCAGGCGATGAATATGTTTGCATCTAGTGATAAATTACTGAGCCACTTTTGATTACGTACTCTAATAACGACAGTGTAAGTCTGCTATACATAAGCTAATGTTCACACAGCGAAGGAACATTTTCCTTCAGGCCCCGGTGTCCAGTTAGGCCTTCAAACTCCCCATTCCCTGCCCCAGTCTGCACTTTAATGCAGGTCCAACCCCCATAGACCTGCTGTACTGATGTGAAAACGGGGAGGGCTATTTACTTTTGAAGGATCCTGTTGAGTCGGGGAGACTATTGTTGGTCTTAAGCATTTGGTGGTGGTAATGTTTTCTCTATTTTGTTTGTTTCACCACACATTGCACCTAACAAAAAAACTTTCTTCTGATAAGATTTGATTTGCAGAAACCACCTATTTATCAGTGTTAAAACATGAAGGGTGACATTTCTCCAGATTCCATTTCATAGAAAATGAGAAAACTTTTCATTTGGAGCTTGTTGTGTGAAAAAAAAAATAAACAAGAAAGCTTTTTGAGCTGGTTGTGTGTTCAGTTTTTCCCAATCTTTACTGACATTGAATTGTGAGGTTTTTCTCAGAGCATTTCACTCTTTCACTCAAAACTGACTGAGGCTTGACACCACAACCTCAAAACTGACTGAGGCTTGAACCCACAACCTCACTACTACCGGCCAGCAATCAAACTCTCTGAGCCACTGGGTCACACTTCTTGAGACAAGTTTTTCTCAGAGCATTTCACTCTTTCCTCTGTCTCAGTTCAATATTGACTGAGGCTCGAACCCATGACCTCAAAAGTGACGGAGGCACTACTTTACAAGTACTAAGACTGAAAACTTAGACGAAAAAAATATCTATCTGTAACCGAACCAGGGCATTGCAATTGAAAGTTTTACACAGAGTGCATTTATCACCTGCTCACCTCTCCAAATGTAAGTCCACAGCCTCCCCAATGTGCCCAAAATGTAAGATAAATACTGGTAGCCTTACAGTCTTTGGTCCTGCCCCAAATTACAAAAATATTGGGAATCTATCCTGCATGAAATTCAGACTAGGTATTGAACTTGAATTAGACCCAGTGTCATTTCTCCTCTGTCTTTCTAATGTGCACATTATTAATGTACATCATATACAACTTTTTAATGTCCTGACATACTGTGCAAGAAAAAATATATGACTCCAGTGGATTTCTGATAAGGCTCCACAATCTCTGGCTGGAATAGGATAATAATGGAACATAAGCCGCTAGACCTGTGTGTGTGAGAGATAATGTAACAATTGACCTGTTTAAGAAAGAAAGTAGCTGAGCCTTTTTTCTTTTCTTTTTTTGTATGTGTCATTTTGTTTCGTTGGGTTGCTGTTCTGCTTTGCTTTATTGGTCTATATGTCTGCAACCACATGTTTGTTTATAACAAAAGACATAAACAAGGTGTAGTTATAGTATAACTACGGGATACAAGGAGTGAATTCACTCCTTGTACCCCGTAGTTATACTATAACTACACTCCTTGTACCCCGTAGTTATACTATAACTGCAGTCCTTGTACCCCGTAGTTATACTATAACTACACTCCTTGCACCCCGTAGTTATACTATAACTACACTCCTTGTACCCCGTAGTTATACTATAACTACACTCCTTCTACCCCGTAGTTATACTATAAGTACATATCTTGTTACCCTCTAGTTAAAGTCTAAATTCACTCCTTGTACCCCGTAGTCCTTGTACCCCGTAGTTATACTATAACTACATGCTTATTTGCGGGCTGTATTCTAAAGCGTTACCGGAAAAGGACATGCTGCAGGCTCTAAAACCTGTTCCTGTATCCTGTAGTTGTGTGTCTGGATGGCGCTGCCTGTGAGCCAGTGTCAAAGATGAAGTATGGCGTGTTCAGGCATTAGTTTGACCATTTGCTGTGGATGCAGTTGTTACAGTAGCAAAATGGCATAAATAACTAGCCTACAATTACATGATGAACAGTAACAAACGGTATTTCATGGCATAAACCTCTGCAATCATGTTGAATTTGCTGCATGGAATTCTTGCTTGTTTTTACGCACACACTCGTAATCTCAGGCTATTTTCTATAGCCTATCTACCTGAGCAAAGCAGTGGCCTCCTGCCCTGGCCTGCACGGCAGACTGCAGCAGTGAATAAAAATATTCTAAATTTAAACATAAACAAAAAAGATTATGTGGAGCATTATTTCGTTAGATAAAAATGTGTTATGAATTTAGCAACTTATTACATCGAGAATTCGAGATTCATCTCTTTCATTGTGTATAGTTTCAGTTTCATGTTCTCTCGCTTAATTATCATCGCCTATTAGGCCGTCATTAATGACACAGCAGACAATAGTTAAACTTCGGGAATATATATTTTTTTTTACCCCTTCAGTGCACAGATGGGGGGAGGGCTGCTCCAGCTGCAGCTCCATCAGCAGGGTTAAAGGAGCACGCATGGCATTTCAGTGTTTTCAGGGTTCCCACACCATCAAATTCAAGGGATTTTCTAGGACTTCCAGGCCCAATTCCATCAAATTCAAGGACCCAACAGGCATAGTTTGTGACAGGAATAAAGGTTAATTACCATTACAACAATGATAATTTTTTTAATGAAAACTAGCAGGCTTTACAGAAGCTTACAGACAATTAAAAAATCACACCCAGGTGCTGAAGTAAGCGGTGCAGTTCATATATTAGTCATAGCCCTTTTCTCAGGAGCGTGGTCTCGGCAGCTTTTCTGGTCCTTGAAGCTTGCTTGTCACCCAACTGGAAATATAATCACAGTTGCTCGAGTGACATCACTGATGACATCACAATTGGGCAATTGTGTGACATCAGTTGAGTGGCCTCATTTCTGTCATAGTGATGGACACCGCGACAGACACCACTTAACCAATTTGAACTAAAAGAAGACAATTGCTCGAGTGACATCACTGATGACATCACAGTCGAGCAATTGCGTGACATCACTTCCAGTTGAGTGACATCACTTCATACACTCACCCTCTTCCTTGTCGCCTCGATCCAGACCCAAATCTCAGGAATTCTCACCATGAACAATTGTCCCCCGAACACCTAGGCACAACACACAAATCTCCCCCACACACATCTCGGCAGTAACACACTTCTATTCTTTCACAAGATATATAAATTCAAGCACTTTCAATGACCCACCTATTTTCAATAACTTTCAAGGCCTTGTTTTCTTTCTCAAATTCACAAACTTTCAAGGATTTCAAGGACCCATGGGAACCCTGAACACACACACACACACACACACACACACACACACACACACACACACTCCCAGCTTTTGATAACTTGGAACAGCTAAAAAGTTAAATCAGTGTTAGATGCACTTTGGAAAAAGTCAACTCCAACTCAATATTCATTATAATTTATTTATTCACAACCAGTGATGTGGTTTATAAAAAAATAAAAAAAACTTAGATCAGTTTGATACCACTTGCTATGATACAGTAGATACTGTGAATTTCATATCCTACAGATTAGTCAGCCTAAAAATATGGGTTTCTCCGCCAATACATCCCTGTTCAAACCTCATTGAGCTCCACACAGGGAAGATGGCACATGTAGTTTAATGTACAGGACAAAAATAGACTGACCAATACGTGACAATTGTCCTCTAATCGTGTTTCCTTTTGGGTTTACAATTTACAATTGCTTTGGCTTACGAACAACTTGACTAGAAGCAACCACTGCAGTTCAAACTTATTTGAAGAAGGAAGTTTCGGCAGTCCAAATGTCTGGACTTCACGCACTTATGTGCCCAGTTGAGAACGGGTACCCTCCCTTTGGCTATTGAGGTTGGCAGGTTCAATTCTCTCTCGTAACGGACAAGCCCGTCTTTTATTGTCACATGAACACCACAACCACAATACATGCATGCGGCCACAACACACACATGCTGACTGACGGTGGCCGGTGAAAAGTGTCCTCTGTATTTAACCCATCCAGGCATGTCCTTTCCTCCGGGGGGCAGGCCAGGAGCAGTGGTCGCTTTCTCGTACAGCGCCCGGGGACCAACTTCGGATGTTGTCGTCACTGGTCGGATGACGATGACGATCTGATCTTCTGCATGTTTTTAGTGTGGGGGTTACTGTATATACGGAGGAACCCCCTGGGGGAGCACGGGGAGAACATGCAAACTCCACACAGAGAGAAAGGCCCTTACAACGAGATACCCCACCTGGGCAGTAGGCACTGAAGATATGGGGGGGAACACAACCACAGCGCCCAGTGTCCCAGGCGAGAATCGAACTCAGGACCTTCTGACTGTGAGGCGACAGCGCTACCAACTGCGCCATCGTACCGTATTGCTGAGGAGGAGAGACTTTGTACTGTATGTGAATTAGGTGTTGTGGAAGATGAATTTCATTTTTTGTTTCATTGTACATTATATGAGGAACCAAGATTGTCTCTATTTCAGTTAATGCAAAATAAGAAACCGGAACTATTTTGGTCAGGAGATGATGCGAAGTTGGAATGGTTATTCAGAGATGAAGTCTTCAGTTTGGCCAGGTTTATTGGGAGGGCTTGGAAACTCAGAATGGAGAAGTTGTTCATCTGAATATATAACTGTCTTGTCCTGTTTATGTTTGAGCGTTTTGTAGCCTGTTTGTATTGTTGAACTTGAATGATTTGTGTCTTGTAAGCCCAGACGGGCTGGGCACCATGAATATGGTGCATGACACAGAAATAAAAATCTATCTATCTGCAGACTTTGCAGGCGCGTTCCCGGGAATCTGGGAGTGCTGAGGGTTGTCCAAATCCACAATCCATCCTCAAGCAGACTTCCAGAGTGTCCGCTTGGGGTGCAGACTTCGCAATTCATTGCAATACGAGCGTGACAGTTTTTCTACTTGCCCAACAAAACAAAAACAATAACTTATTATGAATGTGTACTTTATTAAAATGTTACTTGAATCATGTAGGCCAGGAATAATGTTCAACCACATGATGAAATATAGACAGAAATATGTAGAAGTACAGGCCATAGTGGTAAGCAAAATGCATTTTATTATTGTAGTCCTTAAGACGGTAGCTGGTCAGAGGCTTATTTATAGCCTTGCAGTCTCTCGCCCTCGCAGACTTGGTGTGATGACATTGAACATGTCACGGTACGTAAGACTGTAGTCTGAGTCCTGATCAGAGCACTTTCTAGTAGGAAGATCACGTCTTTCCCATATGACCTGAATGCCCATCCGAGCTCCACACAAGTGTTCATGACAGATGCCGGTGAAGCGAAGAGCAGACTGGCTTGACGTCACCGGAGGGACACGAGGGTCCTTTCGCCTGTGGAGAGCAGCTGGCTTCGGGACTCCCTGAGGTGCCCGGGGGTCACCGGCGGGGCGAGCCAAAACATCCACAGGCCCGGCCCACTGCTGAGGTGAGGCGGTTGGGGTGGGGGAGGGGAGGTTGCAGCACTCACAGGAGGGACTTGACCAGTGCCACCATGTGGTCAACACCGCACGCTACATCCACCACTTGACCTGGAACGGTCACCTGACAAGACCAGGAACAGAAAAGAGCCATCTTAGAATCAGTATGTACAAGCACACATTTGCATGAATACAAAGTGTGCTTTCTTGGCTGGAAGATTATTCAAACAACATACAAGAAACATACACTCTTACTTTCTCTTCTCCAATCTGACTATTCATGTCAGTGAAGACATTGCACAGAAAAGACCTAGTGAAGAGTGCACTTTCTGTACTTTCACATGGAAGGGGGCAGGTCCAGGATCATCTATTTTTTCTGTTAAACTCCAGGAGCTCGATGTAAGGAACGAGCTTCCACCTTCGGTCAGGACTGCTGAATCACTGCCGATCTTTCGGAAAAGACTAAAGACTCACCTTTTCAGGCTCCATCTGGGCCTTTCTTGATCTAACTTCTTTCTCTCTCTTTCTATTAAAAAAAAAAAAAAAAAATCCTAAACTAAACTCGTACCACTGTTCCTTCAGAATTTGTAGTTGTCATAGACTGTGCTCCATAGTTGATTGCTCTATTGCTGACAAAAAATGTGTTATTGTAAGTCGCTTTGGATAAAAGCGTCTGCCAAATGACGTAATGTAATGTAAACGTAATGTAATGTAAGTGACACGGGTGTTAGCAAATGCACTCCAGCATTCAGAGGCAGTGTGAACTCAACCCTGGCCATGAGAAGGACTAAGCCTTAGCGGTATGCGCTCTACCAGGTAAGCCCAATATTTAAATTTTACTTTTAAGAGTGTACAGTACAACAACAACAGTACATCTTCGTCTACTGTGCGGCTGTTGGTTGTCATGTCATGGCTAATATTAAATCAGCATTGTCTTACTCGCCATGGGAAGTACTGGTCATCTCTCTTCCCGATGCCCAAACAGCCTCTGACATTCTTGCCCCACACGAAGAGCTCGCCTCGATCTGGAACCACATGGGCAAACATTGACATGAGTCCCAAGTTCCAACAGTCTTTTAAAGACCTTTTTTGTACACGTGGGAATGATCTTTAAGACCAGCAAAAGTCTTATCAGATAAACAACCAAACAGTATTCATAACTATCTGGTAAAGCTATGTCTCAGGTGTGTGTGTTCAATAAAATACCGACCCCTCCATCATCCTTATCAATCAATAATAGATTCAAGACTTTTATTGAGTAGTACGCATTACTCCAGTACGCACGTGTGAAATTCTTATGCTGTGGGCTCCGTTACAGACAAGGTGCAGGAGGTAAATAGTGCAAAATCACAGCAAACAACAAATAGGGCACAAAATCACAGCAAACAACAAATAGACAATAAGGCAATGTTAAATAGGGCAACAATGTAAACAGTGTATGTGAAGGGCAATTAAGGCAACAGTTAAATATGAGAGGTAATAAAGTAGATGTGATACAGTATTAAATAGAATAAGATGAAAGTGTTCACAGTGTCTAAGAGTGTGCAAATGACTATAACATGGGTTTATTGCACTATTGTGTGTTTGTGTGTGTGTGTGTGTGTGTGTGTGTGTGTGTGTGTGTGTGTTATCTGTTGAGGAGTCTCGTGGCCTGCAGAAAGAAACTATTCCGCAGACGGTTTGTGCGTGCCTTTGGGACCCTGTATCTTCTCCCTGAGGGTAGCAGGGAGAACAGGCTAGGCCAGGGATACTCAACTTGCTTTGCCCGGGGGCCACTTTCGTGAAATGATAGAAGGCCAGGGGCCAGTTAATAAACAATCAATATACATTTTTCTGTAGCGGATTGTAGGTTTTTGGGGTGTCAGCCGGAGTTTAGTCTGACAATGTTGTGCACACCGGATAGTTAGTTAGGTTAAGTACATACATAAGTGCCTGGGTAGCGAGCAGACGGCGGTATTTGACAATTTAGCAGCTAAATCATAGATTATTGAAAGATATTCCATATTCCAGACTGAAATGCTATAACAGAAGTGGAGTATTGGCCAGAATGACATGAACATTTGGACACTTAGGCCATGTTCACATTACAGGCAAATCCGATTTGCTGATAAAGACATTAATCATCATTATCTTGATTGGTTTCCCAAATCTGATTTGGGAGTGTGTCCGCACTGCCACAAATCTGATTCTCAATTCGGATCTGTGTGGCCAGACCTAAACAGCCTATCTGCATGGGTTGCTATGGTAACAACGTGGGCGTCAGTAAATACGTACGTTGGTGACGTGGTTTTCCTGCACAGAAGCATTTGATGACGAGTTGCGAGTGACGTTCAAATCAGATTTGGTGGATCTGTGGATCTGCGCGTCCGCACTCAAGTCACATCAGTCGAAAGCAGATTGGAAACTACCTCCATATGTGGTTTGGGACAAGTGACACAAATCAGACTTGGAGCGTCCAGACTCATAAAACCAATCTGGATAAAGTCATTAATAGGTCACTAAAGTTCACAAACCAGATTTGGCCTCCTGAACATGGCCTTATTCAGCGGGTATCTTGCATGTTGCGTTCAGGTGCACTGTAAAAAAAGAAAAAAAAAGAAAATGCAATTCCATCGCGGGCCGCCAGTTAAGTATCACTGGGCTAGGCTGTTGTGCAGGTGGGTTGCATCCTTGATGATCTTCTGGGACTTCCTGAGGCACCGCTGAGTGTACAGATCCTGCAGTTTTGACAGCTCACATCCTGTCACATGCTGGGCTGCGCGCCTCACCCTTCTCAGCGCCTTGCAGTCCATGGTGGTACAGTTCCCGTACCAGGTAGTGAAGCAGCCGGTCAGCAGGCTCTCAATGATGCCTCTTTAAGAGTCCCTGAGGATTTTGGGCCTCAGGCCAAATTAATTTTGTCGTCTGAGTCCGTACAGCGCCTTTTTGATGACAGTGGTGGTGTGGCTGGCCCACGTCAGGTCCTGGTGGATGTTGACTCTCAGTCTCAGGTACTTAAAGCTGTCCACCCTTTCCACCACTGTGCTGTTGATGGTGATTGGGGGGTGAGTCTCCCTCCCCTTTCTGTAATCCACAATGACCTCCTTGGTCTTAGAGACGTTCAGGGAGAGGTGGTTGTCCTGGCACCACTGTTCAACTTCACGATGGTGTTTGAAGTCTGTGTCGCCACGCAGTCGTGGGTGTAGAGGTCGTACCAGAAGGGGCTGGAGAGACAGCCCTGCGGCGCTGCTATGCTGATGGTCAGTGGGGAGGAGGTGCAGTTGTCCACTTTCACCACCTGGTGGCGGTCTGTCAGAAAGCCCTGGATCCAGTCACACAGTGCTGTGTTCAGGCCCAGATCCTTGAGCTTGCTGACCAACCTGGAGGGCACTATGGTGTTGAACGCTGAGCTGTAGTCCACAAACAGCATTTTCACATAGGTGTCCCTCCCCTCCAGGTGGGAGAGGGCGGTGTGTAGCACGTGGGCGATGGCTTCTGCTGTGCTCCTGTTGGGGCGGTATGCAAATTGTAGGGGGTCGTGGTAGGGGGGGGAGTGTGGGGCGGATGTGTGATATGACCAGCTTCTCTAGGCACTTGCTGGCTATGGGTGTGAGGGCTATGGGGCGCCAGTCATTGAGGCTGGTCACCTTCTGCTGTTTGGGAATGGGGATGATGGTGGAGATTTGAAGCAGGAGGGGACATTCCGGAGGGAGGGTGACTGGTTGAAAATGTCTCTGAATACCCCCGCCAGCTGGTGGGCGCAGACCTTGAGGACGCGTCCGGGTTTGATCCGCATGAACGACCGGCGTACATCATCCTCTGTGATGATGAGAGGACTGTCCTGGTCTGAAGTGTTGGTGGGGGAGGGGTGTGAGGATGCAAGGTAGTTCAGATTGTCTGGGGGTGTGGGGGGAGGGGAGAGGGGGGGTCTTGCGGCTGGGCACCGTGGGTCGGGTGGGGTGGGGGTTTGGTGGGTGGGGGTAGGGGGGGTGGCTGAGGATTGGGTGGGGGGGTTGGGGGGCAGGGGAAGGGACGGTGGGGGTGGCACTGGGGATTGGAGGGTGGGGGTGTGGAGGGGTCGAACCTTGCATAAAAGGCGTTGAGTTCGTCCGGCAGGGTGGGTGAGGTGTTTTGGGTGTGTTGTTTTCCCCCTTGAAATCAGACGCAGCGTGGTGTCCTCTCCAAAGGTGTCTTGGATTGTTGGAGTCAAGTTTGGACTCCAGCTGCTTGCTGAATTCCCCCTTTGTTTTTTTTTATTGTTGTTCTGAGGGTGTAGCTTGCCTGTTTGTATTCCTCCGGTGATCCAGAGTTGAAGGCAGTGGTCCGTGCGTGGAGGGCTGCCTGGACATCACTGTTAATCCATGGTTTTTGGTTGGGCATGATTTGTATTTTTATTGTGGGGGCTACGTCCTCTGTGCATTTTCTGATGAAGCTTGATACAGTGTCTCTGTACTCAAGATTTTTATTGTCACTCTGTAGTACAAGTATCATGTGTGAAATGATTGTGCTGTAGACTCTGTTACAACATAGTGCAGAATAAGGTGCAGGAAAAACAAGAGAAACAACAATAAGGCAGTAAAGCAATAAAAAAAAACACCAAAGCAGTGGCATATTCACTGCACATATGTGCAAATAGCATAGTTCTTTCTTTCTCACATAATTTAAACCTAGTTATATTATTGTTATTACACACACATTAATTCTGTTTGCACAGGTGCAACTAGCATAGACCTAATTGAACATATTGTACGTAATCGTAGCAGCTATTTGTGCATGTTAAGGAGTCTCGTGGCCTGCGGGAAGAAACTGTCTCGCAAGCGATTTGTGCATGCCTTTGGGACCCTGTATCTCCTCCCTGAGGGTAACAGGGGGAACAGGCTGTTGTGGGGGTGGTTTGTGTCCTTGATCTTCAGGGACCTCCTGAGGCACCGCTGGTTGTACAGTTCCTGCAGTTCTGGCAGCTCACATCCTGTTACGTGCTGGGCCGCACGCCTCACTCTTCTTAGCGCCCTGCGGTCCATGGTCGTAGTTCCCGTACCAGGTGGTGAAGCAGCCCGTCAGCAGGCTTTCAATGGTGCCTCTGTAGAAGTCCCTGAGGATTTTTGGCCTTAGCCCAAATTTCTTCAGGCGTCTGAGTCCATGTAGTCGCTGTTGGGCCTTTTTGACAACAGTGGCGGTGTGGCTGGCCCATGTCAGGTCCTGGTGGATGTTGACTCCCAGGTACTTGAAGCTGTCCACCCTTTCCACCACTGTGCCATTGATGGTGATTGGGGGGTATGTGCCCCCCCCCCCCCTCCTCCTCCTGTAGTCTACAATGATCTCCTTGGTCTTGGATAAGTTTAGAGAGAGGTGGTTGTCCTGGCACCATTGTTCCAGGGCCTCCACCTCCTCTCTGTAGGCCGTCTCGTCGTTCCTGGAGATCAGCCCCACGACCGCTGTGTCGTCTGCAAACTTCACGATGGTGTTCGAGGTCTGAGTCGCCACGCAGTCGTGGGTGTAGAGGTCGTACCAGAAGGGGCTTGAGACACACCCCTGGGGCACTCCTATGCTGATGGTCAGTGGGGAGGAGGTGAGGTTGCCCACTTGCACCACCTGGCGGCGGTCTGTCAGAAAGTCCAGGATCCAGTCACACATTGCTGTGTTTAGTCCCAGATCCCTGAGCTTGCTTACCAGCCTGGATGGTACTATGTGTGTTGAATGCTGAGCTGTAGTCCACGAACAGCATTCTCACATAGGCGTCCTTCCCCTCCAGGTGAGAGAGGGCGGTGTGGAGTATGTGTGCTACTGCATCCGCTGTGCTCCTGTTGGGGTGGTATGCAAATTGTAGCGGGTCGTGGTCCGGGGGGAGTATGGGGCGGATCTGTGATATGACCAGCTTTTCAAAGTACTTGCTGGCTATGGGCGTGAGGGCTATGGGGCGCCAGTCGTTGAGTCACTGAGGTTCCTGGCTGCTTGGTTTCCTGCGCGCTGATCGCTCGATGTACTTCTTTGAGCACGTTCCCCGTGTTTGCCTGAGGGGGAATATAAACGCCGGCTAATGTTACCGACGTGAACTCCTGTGGAGGCCAAAATGGCCTACACTGCAGCATGAGATATTCCAAGTCAGGGGAACAGTATGTCCCAACAGTCACAATGTTTTCACACCAGGCCTGGTTAACCATGAGACCTAACTAAATACGTGTGTATTTTGAAAATACAATGAATGAACAACACCACTCTAGTTAAAGTCTGGTAAATGGATGGCTTGAATAAAAATGACAAGCTGTAATGGTGGAAGTTTAAAAGAAAGTGACACTCACTTCTACACCTTGAGTCTAGATAATTCAAGATATTGATGTTTTCAGGACCTGCAGACGCCCTGAGACAACATTCTCACCTGTTACTGCAGCAAAGTGGTTGAGGCCACACCTGATCCGACGGACGGCCACGGAGGGGTTGAACTCCGAGCGTCCGAATAACATGGAGGGAATCATCTCCGGAGTCGATGATTCAGACAGGTCAGGGCCTTTTCCGAGAATACCATATCCCCATACAAACACCTCTCCTTTTTCTGAAATAGTACAGGAGGAAAAGCTGTTTACACTGACATTTCTAAAGACATGGTACAACAAAAGGACACAAATCCACCAAGGTATGTTTACTCTTGTGACCGTTGCTACTTCTTTTCTTTCTTTAAAACTAAACCTTAAGTTTTAACTTGAAACTAAAGACATATTTTATATGCTGGATGTCACGGAACTTCCTCCAGCTTAACAATTCCAAATCCGAGATCCACCCCCCCGGCTTGACCAGTCCCATGCACTCAACTCTCCATGGTCTGTCTTCTAATATCAAGAACACTGCCAGAAATGTGGCCATTATATTTGATTCCAAACTTGCATTTGACAGCCAAGTGTCTAATCTTGTCCAGTCATGCTTCCTCCAGCTCAGGGCCATTGCCAAAGTTAAGTTACTTTTTATCCACTGCCGACCTTGAAAAAGTAATTCATTCTTTTATTTTATCTCATTTGGACGACTGCATTTCTCTGCATTCAGGGCTGAGTTAGAAGACAATCTGCTGTCTCCAATTAATTCAAAACGCTGCTGCCAGGCTCTTGACTAATTCTAGGAGACAGGAACATGTGTCGCCGATCTTTGCTTCTCTCCAGTGGTTGCCCGTGAGTTAAGTTTTAGAATTGATTTTTAGATTTTGCTGGTAATGTTTAAGGCCTCCTTACAGGGCCAGGCTCCTAGCTACATTTTGGATAATGCTGGTTCCTATAAGCCACAATGCAGCCTGATCTTCAGGCAGCCTGATCTTCTAGTCGTTCCTCCTAGCCGTCTTATTACCAAAGCTGATCGGGCCTTTGAGGTCCGAGCCCCTCAGCTGTGGAACTCCTTGCCTGAGCATCTTAGGCGAGCAAAATCAGTGTCATCTTTTAAATCACTTCTCAAGACTCACTTTTATACAAGGGCCTTGTTAGTTTTATTCCTTACTGTATCTCCATTCCTTTTACCTAGGTTTTAGCTCTGTTTTTTGTATTGTGGTTTTATTGCATAATCTTATTTGTCTCTTCTATTCATTAATTGTTGCTCGTTTCCCTTGTCGGGTTTTTATTGTAATTGTTTATTTTATTTTATTCGGGCAAATAGAAAAGGCAATAATACAAAATACATCATAGCTTTAAAAAATTGACAAGGATGGCACAATAAAGTCAGACTTATTTCCATTGTGGTCCTTGATCTTTTGGCAGCGAAGATGGTGAAAGTCCAACAATAAAACTGACCGCTACAGTAATAGCTACTCTTCCTATCTTTTATTTTATTGTATGGCAATCACGTGGTAACTGTTTTGAGTGCTTTGTTGATGTTCTATGTAAAACCTTGCACTGTAGTGCTATCAAGTATGACAGAAAATGTATTTATTCCTATGAAATTACCCTTCATGCTGCCACTGTGTTCTTATTCTCATCCTGTGTCAATGGAGTAGCCCCAAGGTTTCTGAATCAACTGTGTCTTGACCTCTGCATATGTTGCTTTGTTAGACTTATTCACGCTCACAAATCAAATATTGCCTTCCTGTATTTATAGGGACGACATGAATTGTGTTTTGGGGTGGATTTTCACACCGTGCCATTTGACTGAACTAACCATTGAGAACGGCCACCTGTGTGCCTCCGCAGGCCGCCTGAACCAGCTTTCCACAACCTTTGAAAGGAAGACGCTGAGGAGAGTTGATCTGGAAGAGGGAAAATAAACCAGAGCTCACTGAACATCTGCAGAGATATTCACACACACTGTTGCCATTGGTTAAGGGCTCATTTCAATTATGTGACCGCAATGAAGACACCTCAGTGACTGACTATGCAGGCTTGAAACATATTCAAGTCCAATACCTTTTTACATACAAATGTCCTGGCCTGGCACAGCGAGACACAGTGTGGCTGGGATTGCATTTCCATTATAACTGGCTACCCACTTGAAGGAGTGTCTTTAACCGATGACACGCTTGTCTTGAGTCGCAATTACAGCAGCATCATGAATATGGCTGTGTGACTGTGACTAGCCACTAATGGTCAAAAAGTCACAGCTAAGGGTGGATTCACATTGGCTCCAGCTCGCTGGATTGCCACCCCACTGCGCTCGATTTATTTTTAATGGGGTTTAGTGTGGCAGTGTTGTGGGGGTGGGCATCACAGGGGGCTCCACAAAAAACCGGAGCAGCCCTCCGGTGGAGAGGTTGAAAAACAAACTCAACTTTTGGAGAAACGAAACCCGACGTGGTGGCCAATCACGTATATGCCCGCCCCACCCCGTCTGCTCTTTCTGTTTCTGTTTCACTGTGCTTTCTCTCTTATTTTTTCTTCTCTTCACTTTACAGAAGAAAAAAAACAAGAGAAGGAGAACTAATAAAGCATGTTACATTTTGTCCAGCATGTCATTACCGCTGTTTATCTTTCTCTCAGCACATACAAAACAGCTAGTTTGCAGAATCTACCGCTGCACTACCTGGCAGTATTACACCCTGTGCTCCAGCAATCAAAAGCAGTGTGAACCCTACGCCCCAAAAACCCATTAAGATGTATTGAAGGGATGTGGTATAGGTATAGGCTAAACCGCTGATAAGGGCAACATTTGCCAGATTTGTATGGGAGAAGGGCTGGCATCCGGTAGACACACTTTCAACAGCTTCAACTACCACAGATAAATTATATTGCCGCTTTTTGATAGTTATGCTCAACTATACTTCACTTACCTGTGTAGCCTCGGTGACTGAGGCCAGCTGTAGGTATTCAGAGTTTCCCCAGCCATAGAGCTGTCCATCTCTAGATACAGCCAGGCTGCAGTCTCCATAGGTGCTGATCTGCTGCACCTCTACCCCGGCCAGCTCCCCTCCCACTTCTACCGGCCTGGAGGTGACGCTGTGGTGTCCCAGACCTGGAAGAGACAAAACTGTAACAATTTATTTTATGTATAACTAAAATGTGAACAGATTGCATCAATGCACCTTCAATCGATGCATCACTTTTTTCCCCAATACATGATTTATCTTTTCTCACTTTGTTTTCTCACTGTGTGGTAGGGCATTCACAGACTAGTCGACTAGTAAAACCACTAGTCGACACTGTGCTTAGTAGTCGACTAGTCATTTTAGAAAAAAAAAAAAAAAAAAAAATCTTTAACTCATTGAGTGCCAATGACGTCTAAAGACGTCAATTCAAATAGTAACGTAGAGTGCCAATGACGTCTAAAGACGTCAATTGCGTTTTTTGACGGTGGGACGTGGATCAAAGCCTGATGCATCTCCTGTACAAATATGGTGGATGTTGAAGGTGTACAAGCTATTTTACGGACCCATTAGGTGGCGACAGTGCTCTCCAGATTAGAGAAAGGTGAGGAAAAACAGCAGAAGAAGCCCCGTGATGAAACGGAAACCGATGCTGGAGCCAGAGCCGTATAGATTGCTCTGGCTGGAGCTAACGTTAGCTGCGAACAGCAGCCAATCCGCTCCCACAACTGAGCCCCTCTGTCTCTGCTGCATAGTTTCTCCACACGATTAGCCGCCAGAAAAGCAGCACCCGACGCCGAAGGGCCAAACCATTCTCAGCAGTCCGGTTTGGCTTTTCGGTGTCGCGCTGGGAGCCGGCGCACAAAAACGGAGCGCTCCGAAAATAGACGCTGGGTGCGTGTTAGGCTGTGTGTTGGTGTGGGGGTGAGTTTCTCCCAGCTCTGGCATGCAAGCTGTGTGTTGGTGTGGGGATGAGTTTATCCCAGCTCCATGCAGAGATTCGTCGCCTGACGCAGGTAGCAGAGATTCGAGCAGAGCCACCAGAGACACTCCCACGGAGGAGGAGTTTGCAGTTGAGGGGGTGGGGCACGCAGGGCACCACACAACTACACCATATCACTACATCAGAAAATATTAGCTTCAGAGTCAGTGATGTGCTTGAAATGCTTCATTTCACAAAAGGCTCATTATCTCAGCTTCTAATTTGAAACGTCTGTTTTTGGTGAAAACAACCTATCTTCTCTGGCTGATAACTAAAGAACGGAAAATGATATCAATAAACTTTTTTTTGCTGATGATACAATAGAGTCTCATCGTTCTTTGTGCGTGTTCGGTGTTTACATAGTAATATCACACAATATTCTGTGGGCCTCGAGAAATCACTGAAAACGCTCTGAAAGGGCTGGCACTGGGAGCATCCGTTTTCCAAAAGTGGCTGGCACTCAATGAGTTAAGAAAGAACATGAGGTATTTACATGGACTATCATATCCCATATCCCATATCCCCCACAAAGAACATCAAAACACAACAAAACAAAACAAGAAAACTGCATAAGATACACAATAATCCAAGAACAAACAAGACTATTGGACAAACAACCAAACAAAAACAATGCATTCAAAGTAAATACATAGATCTTGCCCTGTTGGCAGCTAGGAAATGCATAGCTTTAAATTGGAAAGCATCCAATCCCCCAGCTGTAGTTCACTGGGGGAATGAACTCTCAAGCTACCATACATTGGATAACATTTACTACAAGAGCAAAGGCAGATTCTTAGACATCCCCAAAATATGGCAGCCACATACAGAGTTTGACTTTAAGAACTTTTTACCCCAGTGTCATTAGGCTTATCAGGATAGGATCTGAATGCATTGTTTTTGTTTGGTTGTTTGTCCAATAGTCTTGTTTGTTCTTGGATTATTGTGTATCTTATGCAGTTTTCTTGTTTTGTTGTGTTGTGTTTTGATGTTCTTTGTGGGGGATATGGGATATGGGATATGATAGTCCATGTATGTCGTGTAAATCCCTCATGTTCTTTCTTGAACATTAAAAAATAAATAAAAAATTGCTAAAACGACTAGTCGACTACCTTTAGGTACGACTAGTCGACTAGTAAAATCTACTAGTCGTGAATGCCCTACTATGTGGCTACTTTTAAAATAAAAGTGCATATGGATTGCATTGCATTATAATCCAAATAAACAGCTGCATGTACTTCCATTATATTTTATTCGATAAGAAAATAATAATAATAATAATAATTATCATAATAATAATCATCGTTTTTTGACATTTGTGAATCGATGCAGAATCGTGCACGTCTGCATCGCGATTCATCTTATAATCGATTATTTTTGAAACCCCTAGGTGGTGGTACAACTAGTGCAATTTTGTGACCACGATACCGGGCAAGATGCAAACACTAGTTGAGGTCCAACACCATACAATCCCCTATCAGATGAAAACCAAACTGTTGAATTACTGCAACAGACAACGAACATGTCCGGCACATTACTGCAACACACAACGAACATGTCCTGCGTGAGGTTGTAAAAATCAAACATGTTTGAAATGACGATGGTAGCCACAGGAGAGAGATTACCCCTTAAAAGTACTTAAAGCTAGCGCTGAATCAGTTCAGAAAATCTATTGTGATCTAAAGCTTTATTTAGCTAATGGTGAGCACGGCTGGACTGCAGTGTATTCTTACCGGTGCAATGGCCGGCGGGCCGTTGCGAAATGGGCCTGTCAGGTTGTGAAAATGTATGTATTATGTATTTGATTGGGCCGGTAGCGGCCCATTCAGGCGTCAATAATGAATGATTCTGGTCTCTGGAGTGGCCCTCTAACCAATGCTAATGTATAGCATTGTAATTTAGGATGTTACCTGAAGGCAACACAGGTGGTGACAGCCAATGACATGCACGGAAAACGTATGTATGTCTGTGTGTGTCTCTGACCACAGAGAGAGAAAGAGAAACTGTTCCTCGTGTTATATTTATTTCCTCCGTCTTGCTGCTGCTCTGGGAGTGCACGCGAGAACTGCTGCATTAACCCACTCTGCTAACAGACGTGTTGTTCAAAGATGTTGTTGGTGCTCCCTCTAACTCCACAATGTGCAAGATAGTAATAGGCTATGTGTCTCTGTATAGGCGGGTGCACAATGCACACACCCTGCTGAGAGCAGCGCACACACATGCTGACATGCTGCGCTGCTGAGACGCACAGTGTGCGACTGAAATGTCTGCACTTTAAAAAAAATCAGTGTTATGTTTAGTACTTGTTCAAAAGGCCGTCTATCAGCGCCGTTTGCTGAGGATGCAGATCAGGTACGCGCTGGGGATTGGAACGGACTCGTGCTGTAGCGGGCACGCGCTGGAGAGGTGAAGTGCGAGCGGACAGAGAGAAGAAAGCGAGTGAGGAGCATGGTTCATGTCCGCGGTTCAGAGACTGATCTCAGTTAGTACTGTGTGCGTGCGTCCCTGAGACCTGGCTGTAAGTCATGTCACTGTTTAAGTTATCAGTTAATTGCAGTTAATGTAAAGCATAAGTTTATATTCATGTTGGAGATTTGGTTACCCTAGAAGGATGCGTCATGCGTGATGGATTCCGCTTCTAGTACATGTGGCTGTTAATTGAATAATTGATGGAATGTCATACTCCGTGCCTGTCGGGTGCATTGTTGAGACTATGCTATGACTAAAATTATATTAGAAATAGATGTTTGCCCTGCATTAGTATTGTATAATTCATAGTGGTTTGTGGTTTGGTGCACATTTAAATAGTTTTATTGTATCAAGCTTAGGCAAGTAATAGTAATTATTAGTGATTGTTATTTCCACGATATATGTACATGTACTGTATGTTGATATGGAGGCTGATATGCTGGCTATGTATGTAGTGAACATACAATAGTTTATGTCAGTATATAGTGTATATACTGTGTGTATGTATGCATAGATGGATATATGTATAACTGATGCTATAGGCTTTGTGGTGGACTAGTGTATTACTGTAATTATAATAATGTATATATATATTTTATTTCTTTACAGAACCACATACACATGTAAACCACGCCCATGTCTGACCATTGCTCAGTCAAGTAAAAGTCTTGAAAGAAGATAAGTTGTCTGCTTCCGTGTTTTAACAGACACACCTGGAGCGAAGTTTAAATCCAATCAGAACCAGCAAGTTATAGTATCATACAGTCCTTTATTATAGCCTCAACAACAGCACTGTACTTATGTCTATTTAATAAGTAACCGTTGAGTTCTCACTGGGCACGTTTATTCAATGCTGCAACATCATTACACCTAAAACCCCTAGACCGGGTCATAACATGTGGCTTTATAAGTAAATCCCCAACCCATGTGAGAGCGAGCGAAGCGAGCGCGAGCTCGAAAAATTGGGCCGATTCGAAATTGTGGGCCTTTCTGACACATGGCAGGTAGCTTTTTTGGTCCCAGTCCAGCCCTGATGGTGAGTAAAATCTGAATGAAGAAAATCCCTTTTTAATTCTGACGGACAACAAAAACAAACTAACACCAGGGTGACTACAGGTTCCTGTAAATTGAATTTAAAACTTTAAGACCTTTGCAATTCCAGTAAATCTGCACATCCAGAGAAATTCCTCAGGAAGAAACAGCTCCATTTTCTCAAAAAAATTAATTTGCGTTTGAGTCTGAAATATTATTTAAGACTCAAACGCAAATTTAATTTTTCATTGTGATGTGGTGGTACATGGTGCAGAGTGTAAGGCAAGGCTGTCTTACAATAGTTAAGCAGTCTTTGTGTTGTCTTGTTGCTGTTTTCTTTCTTACTTGGAAACTCACATTTCTGCCTTGCGGCAGACTGAAAACATGACTGAGCGGTCACACTTTCAAACCTTACTCCATCTTGTCTCCTACTTCTCTAAACAGCAGTGAGGTCAGCTGGACTAACCAGAAGTGTGAGGACTCAAAATAAAACATGCTAGTCTTGCGCTCTCTAGTGTTCAATCGATGCAAACGAGAAAAGACTGTGAATGTCATTTGTTAGATATTAGACCACAGCAGATATCAAGAACATATTTTTTTCCACAACTCCACAATGCATATTGTCAAATTTGCAATGGCCAAATCATTCTTTTAATTGAGATAATCATTGTGTAATGCGTCAACAACATTAAAGATAAAGGTCAAACATGAAACTGTCTACATATACTGAGCCATTGACCAATTCTTCAAGTTCTGTCAAGCACTGACCTGTCTGTCCATCGGCGCCCCATCCGCATGCATACACCTTGCCTGTCTCAGTGAGGAAAAGGCTGTGGTCTTGGCCACACGCCACCTAGAGGAAAGTAATGTAATTTGCTGTCAAATTGACCACCTGTCCGCCTGGCATTAAGATGCGTCCTTGATGTGACTAGATCAAATTTTATAAAGGAGCAAAAACACATCAAATGTAGGTGCATATGTACAAAAAAAGCAAGATCTGTTTACTAACAATTTTAAATTACGTAAATATTAGGAGAGGAAGTGATATATGCAGTAAAACATACCTAGACACGCTCTGGATACAAGTGCATATTAATGCTAGGTATAAGGGGGCAATGTGACTTACCACAGAGCCTCTTACATATTTCAGGATGCAGCAGATTTGATCAACCATGAATCACTCAGACCGTGTCATCACTCCTCAGACTCACCTGGGTGACCCTGCTGCTGAAGCCGTCTATCTTGTGAATGATGTGACTGCCACTATTTGAATGGAAGACAAAAATAATCAATTCAACCCTCAAGGACACCAGTCTCGCCAGGAGAGGTCAAAACCTATTTTTCCCCACTAAGTAGTACTCAAGGGTTTCTGTAAGTTGTGTCACATTTTTAAGACTTTTCAAGACCTTTCCATTCCAGTTAGAATGAAATATAAGACCAATTTTCCCAGCTGAAGTTAACATGAGAATGAACCTACAGATCTCTTCAGAGTACAGGATTGTCTGGTTGATTTCTCAGTGGAAGAACAGCACACCAAGAAACCTCTATTAATAACATGATGAATAAATACTTCACCTATCCCTGGTTGACTTAATAAGTGACCATTTTTGGTCACTTATTATGTTAACCATAAACTGGTGAAGTGTGTGTGTGTGTGTGTGTGTGTGTGTGTGTGTGTGTGTGTGTGTGTGTGCCAAACCTTACACCTTCAGACAACATCATACATACCCAAATGTTTATTCATTTTCAGAATTTTAACCCTTTATAAGCCAGTTTGTCTTGATTATAAAAAAAAATGCTTTCTGTTTGTTTGAGCTTTCCACAATTTCCCACAAAAAAAAAAAAAAAGGAATGTTTTTGGGTGGGAATAACACTGGGGTATATGTAAAAGATTGCCACCAACATTGAGTTTGATCCACTTTTATTTTTGATGCAGTGTCAATAAAATAAAATAAAAGCACTCTAAAAGTGTTAGACCATCTAATTGACCATTTTTTTAGTCACTTAAGTGAGTCCTTTCTGGGCAAGTAAGTGAACATTTTTGGCCTTAACAACTCTAAAGGGTAGAACAATATTTTTCCTTTTTCTTTTTGCTAAATTGCTTGCAGCTGTTTACCCTGCCTTTTCAACACAAAATGGCCCTGTGAAAAGGGTATCTTACCCCTTCCAAGTTTTTTATGCCTCCGCCAGCGATAGGCAGGACGGAGGCATTATGGATCCGGGTTGTCCGTACGTCCGTCCGATGTTCGTTAACGCGATATCTGAGGAACGCCTTGACGGAATTTCATCAAATTTGCCTTAAACATCCACTTAGACTCAAGGATGATCTGATTAGATTTTGGTGGTCAAAGGTCAAAGGTCAAGGTCACTGTGACCTCTCGAATGCCATTTTCAAGCTTGTTAACGCGATATCTCAGGAATGCCTTGGTGGAATTTCATCAAATTTGCCTCAAACATCGACTTGGACTCAATGATGAACTGAGTAGATGTTGGTGGTCAAAGGTCAAGGTCACTGTGACCTCTCGAATGCCATTTTCAAGCTTGTTAACGCGATTTCTCAGGAAAGCCTTGACGGAATTTCATCAAATTTCCCTCAAACATCGACTTGGACTCAAGGATGAACTGATTAGATTTTGGTGGTCAAAGGTCAAGGTCACTGTGACCTCTCGAACGCCATTTTCAAGCTTCTTTTTTTTCTCCTTGATTTTTTTATCCCATTTTTATCCCCACATTAGTGCTAATTTTAATTTATTTATTCTGGTTGCTGCTCCACCCTCTGCCGATCTGGGGAGAGCCGAAACTGGCTCCATGCTTCCTCCGAGACATGGGCAGTAGCCAGCCGCTTCTTTTTACCTGACAGGAGAAGTTTCACCGGTAGGACATAGCACGTGGGAGGATCACGCTATTCCAACTATTTTTAAGCTTGTTAACGCGATATCTCAGGAATGCCTTGATGGAATTTCATCAAATTTGCCTCAAACATCGACTTGGACTCAAGCATGAACTGATTCGATTTTGGTGGTCAAAGGTCAAGGTCACTGTGACCTCTCGCATTGTTTTTATTCAGTGAATGAGCTCACGTAGGTGTGTATGGGCCTCTGTGTATGTGCATGTGCATGATCAGGACACATCAGGATGGGGCTTTGAACTTGACTATATCAAAATCAGCTCAAGTTTTCAAATTTGTTGGGATGTGTGTGTGTGTGTGTGTGTGTGTGTGTGTGTGTGTGTGTGTGTGTGTGTGTGTGTGTTTACTATGGCAGTGGTTCTCAAACTTCGAAGGTTGGAACCTCCATGTTGTATGAAGAGAGAGTGAGGTGAGAATGACCAGTTTTATCTCTGTACCTGCATTTATTTTTATTTTTTTTAGCAAGCAAAATTGCCTGTAAAACGAGAAAATGTTGCAAGCTGCTGAAAAATACTAAAAACAAAAATTTTGAAGCCTTAAGTCCAAAAAGTCTGGAGGAAGTCATTAAAAAAAGTGTCTGGGGCCCCAAAAATAGCACTTTTTTGCAGTTTATAATGGTTCTTCATGGGAAAATGACTTTTTTTTGGTCCCTAGCATGTTATGAGTGCAATTTGTAGTTTCCCGGGGCCAGAGATGACTGTAGGTACTCATGTGTGCAAATCCTTGGCCCTGCAGCTCGTACGCAGTTCGGCTGCTGCGTGGCCTCGCCTGCCCTATTGGCGGGGGGCCGGGTGCAATGTCTCCCTCTCTCTCTCCCTCAGTCTCTCTCCCTCTCCTCTCTCTCCCTCAGTCTCTCTCCCCCTCTGGCGGAAGCCATCGTCTCCGTCTGGTTCCTCCCCGATTCTACCTAATTATACTCCCATCACTTATATAGCCTCAGACTGATGACATCATCACTGAAATCTGGCTCCGTCAGGTCACCCGCAGGGGTGCTCTTTACACCCCCTGAAAGTCCACATTGCCAGATAGATAGATAGATAGATAGATAGATAGATAGATAGATAGATAGATAGATAGATAGATAGATAGATAGATAGATACTAGGCACGATTCCTAGGCTCGCTCGCTGCGCTGGCTCGCTAGGCCTCACTCGACGGCAGGTGGGCTGCTGCGTGGCCTCGTCTGCTCTATTGGCATGCGCAGCGCACATTTGCCCAACTTTGCATCACTGATTACATCATTCACTGATGACATCACAATGATGTCACAATGTCTATGGTAAATAAATGGTAAATGGCCTGCATTTATATAGCGCTTTTATCTAAAGAGCTTTACAATGTGCCTACATTCACCCATTCACACACCGAAGGCAGCCAGCTGCCACGCAGGGTGCTGGCACAGCCATCGGGAGCAATTTGGGGTTCAGTGTCTTGCCCAAGGACACTTCGACATGTGGACTGGTGGAGCCGGGGATCGAACCACTGACTTTCTGGTTGGTGGACGACGCGCTCTACCTCCTGAGCCACAGCCGCCCCAGACTGATGATCATCAGTGCCCACTTGCTCCCTTTTATAAATATAGATAGATATTACCATGTAAAATAAAGGCATTTTAATTTTGCACAAATCATACAGTGTGCCTTGGATAATTTTTTAAGAGACTTGCATTTTACAGTTTACTGAGACCATACTCCACCCATGTATGAGCCCTTAACGAAATGGAATAAGTACAGTACACCTTAAGTATCCAAAGAGCACCTGTATGTGATCACCACAAAGACCTGGTCCTGGATGAGAAATCATTGCGATGAAATTGTTTAATTCCAGTACTTAAGCTGGAGCATTTAACCAAAGTAGCGACTCAGAAAAAACTTTTTTTGAGACAAAATAAACCCTCCATGGTGATTTAACACTAACTGTTCAACATGACATGAAAACACACACCCGCTGACTATGACATTAGTGTAAAATAGGGATGCATGATGATATCGGCACGTCATCGGTATCGGCTGATAAAGGCTTTAAAATGAAATATCAGCATTGGCCCAAAAAACATTTTTGCTGATATGACAGGCCGATAAAATTGTACCCTAACCCAGGGAGAGCATCATCCAAACATGTTTAACTCATTGAATGCCATGGACGTCCTTCGACGTCCAATTAAATAGTGACGTAGAGTGCCACGGACGTCCTTCGACGTCCAATGCGTTTTTTGACGGTGGGACGTCGATCAAAGCCTTCCGCAGCTCCTGTACAACTATAGTAGCTATTGGAGGTCTATTACCTATTTTACAGAACCCTTAGGTGGCGACAGTGCTCTCCAGATTACAGAAATGTCAGGGAATACACAGCCTGAAATAGCCTTGATGAAAGAGAACCCGCTCATGCTGCAGTCTAGAGCCATGTAGATTGTTCTGGCTGCAACTGACGGTGCGTGCGAACACAGTCAATCCGCGCACACAACTGAGTCCTTCTGCCTCTGTCTGTCTGTCAGCATAGTTTCTCCACATGATTAGCCGCTAGAAAAGCAGCAGCGCGACACTGAAAAGCCAAACCTTTCACTGCAGTCCGCGTGTGGCTTCTCCATGTTGCGCTGCCTGGGAGGCGGCGCTTCCCAGGCTTCCTAGAGACGCTTGGTGCGAGGCTGTGTGTTACTAGTGTGGGGAGGAGTTTTCAGCTGAGGGGGGGGAGGGGGGGTGGGGCACGCAGGGCAGGACACAACTACACCACATCACTACATCAGAAAATATTACCGTATCTAGAGTCAGTGAATGTGCTTGAAATGCTGCATTTCACAAAAGGCTGAATATCTCAGCTTATAATTTGAAATGCCTGAAAACGCTGAAAACAACCTATCTTCTCCGGCTCATAACTAAAGAACGGAAAATGGTATCAATAAACTTTTTTTTGCTGATGATACAATAGAGTCTCCTTGTTCTTTTTGCGTGTTCGGTGTTTACATAGTAATATCACACAATATTCTGTGGGCCTCGAGAAATCACTGAAAACGCTCTGAAAACTCTGGCACTGGGAGCGTCCGTTCTCCAAAAGTGGCTGGCACTCAATGAGTTAATGAATCTTACAGTTTTGTTTGAAAGAAAATATTACATAAAAATATAAGTATATAAGTATAAGTAGTTTTCTTATTTTGCCCAGTGAATGTGAACATTTTCGATTCAGAATAACTTTATTGATCCCCGAGTGGAAATTGAGTAAGCAAAAGCATTGTATTTATGTTTGCATCTGCCAGTGGGCCATCACGAGAAGAGTAGGCATAAAAATGTGTTAATTCCACTACAGGAGAAACTTGATGTCCTCTGAAATTAGGTGGAAAATGCACACATATATCGGTAATCGGCCAAAAGAGTTGGGAAATATCAGCATATCGGATATCGTTTAAAAAATCCAATATCGTGCTTCCCTAGTCTAAAATGGTAACATTTGGTGTGCAGTGTGCATTGAGACATACCTGTAGACTTCATCTTCCACTATCTGCCTTCCACACTGGCCGTATGCATTGTTGCCCATGCTGAAAACTTTAGTGGAGAGAAAATTGAGGAGATGAGGGTGGGGGGATAAGAGATTACAGGTTATGAAAAGAAGTTATGAAATCTGATCCAGTCCAACTGTATTCCCGTGAGCCTGGTTAATGGACATGTCACAGGCTGGTTTCAATGTGTTTTCAATAAGATTTCAATGAGATCGAAGACCAGTGAAACAACTCCATAATGTTGTTGTGAACGCCAACTGTGTCACAACAAGAAGAAATGTACGAAGAGATGCTTGCTTACAGTACATTATGGTTTTACATATGGTTTGATGGACAACAAATTTCTGCCCAAGAGACCAAAACAGAAATCCAATCCAATCTAATCTAAGGATTCAATGCATTGATTTTAAGCAGCCAAGACATGCGCTGGTCTCTTTATAGAACTGCGTTGCAAATAAGATTAGCTGAAGCTGCTTCCTGGAAAATGCACTCAGAGAGGGTTCAAATTATAAAGAATGTCTTGGGACCCAAATTCACTTTGTCAAATGTACCGGGTGGTGTTCAAATGAAGCAGAATGTTTCTGGTGGAATCTAATAATAATAATAATAATAATAATAATAATAATAATACTACATTCAATTATATAGCGCTTTTCTAAATACTCAAAGTCGCTTTACAGACAATAAAATCATTTACCGTAATAGATACAGAACATAACGATAGTAATAACAATAAAACAAAGTATGTGATTTAAAATTGGATGAGTTATAATGATGGAGGGGAGGATGACGGGGAGGGCGTTCCAGAGGGAGAGTGCAGCAAATGAAAAGGCCCTGTCGCCCCAGGTGCGGAGCTTGGTCCTCGGGGTTATCAGGCTGTTAGTGTCAGCAGACCTGAGGCGACGGGTAGGGGTGTGGCGGAGGAGGAGGTCGGAGAGGTAGGGAGGGGCCAGGTTGTTGAGGGCTTTGTAGGTGGTGAGTAGTATTTTGAAGTCTATCCGGTGTTTGACTGGGAGCCAGTAGAGGTTGTGAAGGACAGGGGTGATGTGATCTCGGCGACGGGTGGAGGTGAGCAGGCTAGCAGCGGAGTTCTGGACATATTGCAGTTTATTGAGAATTTTGTTTGGTGAGCCGTAGAGGATGCTGTTACAGTAGTTGAGTCTGGAAGTTATGAGGGCATGGATAAGGGTTTCGGCAGCGTAAGGGGACAGGGAAGGACGGAGGCGGGCAATGTTCCTGAGGTGAAAGAATGCAGTTTTGGTGATGTGGTTGACATGGGGAAGGAATGAGAGGGTGGGGTCAAGGATGATTCCAAGGTTGCGGATGTGGGTGGAGGGGGTGACGATGGAGCCATCAATGTTAAGAGAGAAAGTCTGAGCGGATCGGGTGAGGGAGTTTGGGCCAATGATTAGAATTTCAGATTTATTGCAGTTGAGTTGGAGAAAGTTTTGTTGCATCCAAGTTTTTATGTCTGTAAGGCAGGTGGTGAGGGTGGAGTGGGTGGATGAGGTGATGGTCTTGGAGTAGAGGTAGAGTTGGGTGTCATCTGCGTAACAGTGGAAACGGAGGCCATGGTGACGGAGAATTTGACCAAGGGGAACTTAGGTACAGGATGAAGAGGAGGGGGCCGAGTACTGAACCTTGGGGGACACCATGAGTGACTGGGGCAGTGGAGGATTGGCAGTGGTTTATGGAGATGTATTGATGTCTGTCAGAGAGGTAGGAGGTGAGCCAGGAAAGGACGGTGCTGGAAATACCAAGGGAGCGAAGGCGTGAAAGGAGGATGGAATGGTTGATGGTGTCAAAGGCGGCGGTGAGGTCGAGGAGGATGAGGATGGTGAGGGAGCCGGAGTCAGCAGAGAGGAGTATGCCATTGGTGATTTTCAGTAGTGTTGTTTCTGTGCTGTTTGGTGCGGAAGCCGGATTGGAAGGGTTCGTAGATGTTATTGTTTTCAAGGTGGGATTTGAGTTGAGTGGCGACGGCTCGTTCAAGGACTTTGGACAGGAAGGGGAGGTTGGATATGGGCCGGAAGTTGTTGGGGATGTCGGGGTCGAGACCAGGTTTTTTCAGTAAGGGGGTAACGGCAGCAAGCTTGAGGGAGGGGGGTACGAGACCAGTGGACAGGGAGGAGTTGATTATGTTGGTGATGAGGCAAGCCTTGACTAGGGAGGTGGGGATGGGGTCGAGGGCACAGGTTGATGATCTCATCGGGGGGGGGGGTCAGGTTGAAGGTCAGGGGGGGTTGCGGGTGAGGAGGCGGTCAGCTGGCGGTGGATTGTGTCGATTTTGGTTTGGAAAAATGACAGAAAGGAGTTACATTTGCTGGTGGTGAAGGAGTTGGAGATGGTGTCCATGGGCATGAGGAGTTTGTTAATGGTGGAGAAGAGAGTTTTGGGGTTGTTGGAGCCGGATTGGATGATGGAGGAGTAGTGGGAAGAGCGAGCAGAGTTGAGGGCATCTTTGTATTGTTGTTGGTGAAGTTTGTAGGCATTCAAGTGAACAGTGTGTCCGGTTTTATTGACAAGTCTTTCCAGTTGGTGGCCCTTGGCTTTGAGGTGACGGAGTTGATCGGTGTACCAAGGGGTGGAGTGGGTGAAGGAGCCAAGTTTGGTTTTTGTGGGAGCAATATCATCAAGACAGGAGGAGAGTGCAGCATTGTAGTGGTTGACCAGTTCAGTGACAGAGGCGTTTGGAGTGAGGGCTGGGTCGGAGATGGTGTCGGCCAGGATGGAGGAGAGGGAGGAGGGGTTTATGGACTTGATTGCAGAACGTGATGGTGCGTTCGTGTTTGATGAGCGGGGTGGGGATGTCAATGTCCAGAGTGATAGCCAGGTAGTCGGAGATGGTGAGGTCAGTGGTAGTGATGGTGAGGCCAGAGGTGCAGACCAGGTCCAGTGTGTGTCCTTTTCTGTGTGTGGGGAAATCAATGTGTTGGGTGATGTTGAAATAATGTAAAATGTCCAGTAGTTCTGCTGTGGATTTGCACTCTGGGGAGTCGACGTGGATGTTGAAGTCACCTAATAGAAGAAGAGATGGGGATATGGCACAGAGCTGGTTAAGGAATTCGGAAACGTCAGAGGGAAATGCAGGGTTTGGCTTGGGGGGACGTTAAATGGCAGCAGTGACAAGGGGTTTGGGGCCAGACAGTTTGAAAGCAAGATGATCAAATGAGGGAGGAGTGGGAATGGATATTGCAGTAGTTTTGATGGATTGTCGATGTAATGTTGCAATTCCACCGCCACGCCCATCCTGGCGTGGCTTGTCCAAGTAGGTAAATGGTAAATGGCCTGCATTTATATAGCGCTTATATCCAAAGCGCTTTACAGTCAGTAGGTACATTCACCCATTCACACACCGATGGCGGCAGGTTACCACGCAGGGTGCTGGCACACCAACGGGAGCAATTTGGGGTTCAGTGTCTTGCCCAAGGACACTTCGGCATGCAGACTGGAGGAGCCGAGAATCAAACCACCGACCTCTTTTATCCAAGCGATTTTATCCTCAACCAGACAGGTGCAGTCTGGTTGAGGGAGAAATATTCAGAGGGTTTATGCCAGGTTTCAGTTAAACAGAGAAAGTCCCGTTTATTGTCAGTGATGAATTAATTGGGGATGGGGCCCTTATGGCTCATTTCCACCACATATAACAGCACAGTACAGTGCTGTTTTTTCCACCGCAGGTAGAAGCGCGATCCCGCTCCGCTCGACAAATGGTCTCATTCCACCACTAAAAACTATCCCAGCCCGGGTTGTATTGGGGTCGAGTCGTGCTACTTTTCGTACCTGCCTCGTCGTGGTTCTATTCTGTGAACCCGGGTTCATACGGTGACGTGAAAACATTGTTGACGACTGATTGGTCAGGCAGAATCGTGTTTACTCTGTCTACTGACTGTCAATGCAATGCTGGCGGCTGCATACCAGTTTAGTGGGCTTACCTTCTCTTCTGTTATGTATATTTCCATCAGTCTTTTGTGTTGCTGCCTTCGCCTCCGGTGAAATAAAATCGTGGCGGGTGTTCAATTGTCTGAGAGAGAAAAAAGTCCGCTGCTCATGGAGCTCCTGTAGCTGAGTGCAGGCTGCAGCGCTCCGCTAGGCCGCAGCGGGTGTTTGGTGAAGCCGCGGTCTTGCCTGGTGAGAGGCCGCGGGGTACAGGCTTCACTCTGTTGCGCCTCTCCCGTCCCCGCACAGCGCAGCGCATGCCTGTGAGTTTGACTAACTACAAAGTGATATCCATTCTCCTGGCCGATTGTCACATTTGCCCATGTACACTGTAGGTCATTTAGAGGCACCAGTATTTCATAAACAGTTTAAAAGTTCTGTGGATGGATTTAATTGTAACGTTATGTTATAGCCTACTTCGGCTATAAGCGAAGGACAGATATGCGGTCGCTATGACGACCAGCTGTGGGCGGGGGTGGGTGGGGGCAGATGATCCGCGGTGGAAGCAAAACGTCCATCGGGCCGAAACGATTAGAGCCGAGTGGTGACGAGCTGTGCAGGGCAGTAAAATGTGGTGGAAATGAGCCAATAGACTGCTTCAATAGCAAGTTTACTCGCCTCCGCCCACACCTGGTCGTCATAGCGACCGCATATCTGCCCTCCGCCCATAGCCGAAGTAGGCTATAACGTATAACGTTAAAATTAAATCCATACATGGAACTTTTATACTGGTTATGAAATACTGGTGCCTCTAAATGACCTACAGTGTACATGGGCAAATGTGACAATCGGCCAGGAGAATGTATATCACTTTGTTCTTACTCAAACTCACATGTATGTGCTGCGTGGGGGACGGGAGTTACGCTACAGGGAGAATGGAAGCCACCCCGGCGGCAACTCACCAGGCAAGACCGCAGCTTCGCTAAACCCCCGCCTCCGGCCTAGCGGAGCCGACGTAGCACACAACTTACAAAGGACTTCCCGAGGAGCAGACTTTTTCGCTCTCAAAACAATTGAAAACCACCGTCATGTTAACACATTCACTGCCAGCCGTTTTTTTTTTACTGTAGGTAGCTTCTGCCAAGCCGTTTTTTGAGGATTCTGGCTCATTTTACAAGAGCCGAGGATAATTTTCTGCTTGGACTTTGTGAACACAAAGTTCACAAAAGTACTAATAGAATGTGTGCTTTCTCTGTCTAAAAGAGTTAGTTTGTAGAGTTAGTAGTTATGTAGATATTAGCCGTTGAGTACAGCATGGTTTCAGCGTCTGAGACAGGAAGCTGAGATAATCGCAGTTTTGTGAAATTCAATCAAACAGGCAGAACAGTCACTTTAACCATTTATTTTTGGCATCAGTGAGAGATCAGACATCTGAACAATATAGTTCTGAACACCCTCTCCTTCAAACTCCTCCCTCCGTGGGCGTGTCTGGTGGCGTTTGTCACAAGCCAGTTTCTCCTGCCTGTCTGAGCAGTGAGCAGCCTCCCTCTCTGGCGGCCCCTCGTCGGCGAGTGTGGCGAGTGTGGACTGTGGATGGGGCTCAATCGTTTCTTGGATTTTCGGTTGAGAGCTTTGATGAAGCTTTGTGCGATTCTAGGCTTTATGCTGCCCACCCAGTCTATTTTTGGAACCCCCCACCGTTGTGCGCCCGTGTGCAGCAGCGTGAAAGCGTTTTCGCCTACAGTATGAGAATGAGGCTCGTTCGTTTGTGGGTTTTCGGAATGCGTGCGATTCTGGCCTTTCTGCGGGTGTTTCAAAGTGTGTTTCACCCATAATCTATTATGCAAATTTGCAATCCCCCACGCCAGCACCGCTCTCCGCTCTCGGTGTGCTGCTGCTGGCGCGGCCGCTCTCGGGCGAGTCTGGTGACTGATGACTGTAAAATCGCCAAGCCATTTCCTTGAGAATGGCTTCCTCCCGCGGCTGTTTTTGGTTGGCTTTCTCTCTGTCGGGAGAGCACTGTCGCCACTTAGTTGGTCGGTAAAATAGATTATACACATTCAATACTTCCAATATTTTTATAGGAGACGTGGGGGGCATTGATCCACGTAGCACCGTCAAAAAAAAAAATTTTTTTTTTTTGACGTCTCAACTCGTCATTGGCAGTGAACGGTTGGATTGTGTTTGACGAGTCAACTCGTCATTGGCAGTGAACGTGTTAAAACTGAGCAACAAGATCTATTTTATTTCATCAGAGCCGAAGGCAGCAACACAAAAGACTGATGGAAATAACAGAAGAGAAGGTAAGCCCCACTAAACTGGTATCCAGCATTGACAGTAGATACAGTAAACACGATTCTGCCTAACCAATCAGTCGTCTGCAGTGTTTTCACGTCACCATATGGTACCAGCTGGAAACTCAACAAAGCAGGGACCAAAACTAGCACGACTCAACCCCGAGTGTCCAGGTTTTTGATCGGTGGAATGAGACAAAAGAGCGAGACGAGCTGGGCGGGGCCGCGATGATACCAGTGGTGGAAATGGGCCATTAGTGTTTAGGGATCGGGTGTTAAAAAGTGCAAATTTGAGATGTGATTGTGTCTGGGTGGGCTGGATTACTTTGGTCAGTGAACGTAAGGAGGCGGAGTGAACGTGGGGTTTGTTGTGATGACGTAATGGATCTGCGACTATGTGAGCGGGTGACCAGATGGACGGGATGGAGTGGTCAGATGAGTGTAACGGTGTTGTGTTGGTGGTACTTACAGCAACCCATGTTAAGGGCTTGCCCAGGGGTGGATTCGAACTGCCGAGCTTCGGCTTGCTGGATGTACACGCTAACCACGTCACCAAGAGAGCTAGCTCCCTTGCCGGAGCTGATTAATGTGCCTTTAAACTGGGGGAGTGAGTTTAACCAACCTACTCGCTACCACTCGGGACTCACGAGGATTCACTTCAGTTACATGAGGAGTAAACAAAGTGTCGGCGTGAGCCTCTATGGATGTATCTGGGTCGGCGTAACAGTCCAAGGTGTTTGATGGCGGAGATGCACAGAGGTGGATTGATGAGGTTGTTGAGTTAGTTAGTTCGTTTTTCTTATCGATCCTAGTGGAATTCGTATGGGTAATAAACATGTTTTTCCCCAGCCAAAGTGAAGCTGCTTGATTCACTTAGGTTGTAGGAAGAATTAAAGCCCCGACACAATTTTTTTAATTATAAAACTTTGTTTGATTCCCCATTGAGGTGAATTAACATTTGCTGCCATAAAAAAATGCAGTGCTTAGAAGAAGCCCAAGTTGTGGACAGGCCTTTTACAAACTACCAATTAAGCAGCACTTATTTCAACTCTTAGGGGCACTTTACACGAGGATGGTTTCCTATGGAAACGGGGAATTATTTTATCGTTAGTGCCTCCCTTTTAGACGGCGACGGCGAATTCGCGCTTAGGAAACGAGACATTTTGGAACCACCCTCCAGAGTGGAATTGTTTAGAGATGCTCCCCGCTGAGCAGGGCTGAGGGCTCCATGTAATCGCTTTGGAACGGCACATTTCAGAAACTCTGATGTGCCTGCACACGCGACACACGCGATTACGCCATAGCCGTGCGCGAGTTGACAACCAAATAAAACGTCAGTATGAATGAAGTTTGGCAACATTCAGAATTAAGCTACACTGCGGCCAACTTCAGTTACATGTTCAGAACGTTACTGCTGCGAGGAGCCGATGGCTGTACCCGGTCGGCATTTAACGTTATAGTTACAAAGCACATCGACAGTGCTTTCTCACTGCCGGTAGCAGTAGGGGCTTGACAGATCACAGTCAGCGCTCCCGGTCCTCGCTGCTCATTAAAGATTTCCAATAGGCATTATTCTGATAAACTGGTCACATATATGTTACATTCTCACCCGACAAATATTAAAACTTTAAAATAGTTTGCGTTTTTTTAGCTTGAAAAAAGCTTTTTGGCAAGTCTAAATGACTGCGGAAAGCGTACTCTATTTCTGCGTTTAAAACCGGAAAGATGATTACGAAATTACGTCATGCAGTAAGCGTCCTTGTATGGGCAAAGAATAAGGTGATCACACTGCCACCTAGTGACCTGGCATGTACATTACAGCGTTTTAAAAATTCAACAGCGCTCATGTAAACAGGGAGAAGGTGTGAAGGAAAAGGTGTGAAGGAAACGCTATTGTGTCGTTTCTTTCAGAAACTGTCCTCGTGTAAAGGGCCCCTTATTCCCAAAAACCTCTTCCACCAAAATACAGCATGGATTGCGGTAATGAGCAGCATGAATCAATAGTGAATGCTTCGGTTTTATTGTAATGAAACGCTGCTTGGTGGATTATCTATGAACTAAATTTACAAGAAAATCCTATGATTCATGACAGTCCCAAATCATGTTCTACCAGGTCAGCACCATTGCCGATAAGAAAGCCAAATGAAAGTTTGGCGTGACATTCTCTCCGTACACAAGTGAACAGGGGCTAGCTATGGGTTTGGTTTCATGTTGGTACAGAAATTGTGCCTTCTCTTACCACCTTCTTGGTCTGTGAGCACCAGAGAATGGGCCCGGCCACATGCAACCTGAACGACTCTGGTCTGCACAGGGTTAGCAAACGGCAGCGCCACCGGGGAGGGCTCCAGCACATAGTCATAGGTCTCCTCTAGAAAACAGAGAAGTAGGTAAGGTAAGGCCATGGGCTTCAGCACATAGTCATAGCTATGATCTAGCAGATAAGTAGGTAAACTAAGGCCATGGGCTCCAGCACATAGTCATAGCTCTGATCTAAAAAACAGATAAGTAGGTAAGGTAAGGCATGGGCTCCAGCACATAGTCATAGCTCTGATCTAAAAAACAGATAAGTAGGTAAGGTAAGGCATGGGCTCCAGCACATAGTCATAGCTCTGATCTAAAAAACAGATAAGTAGGTAAGGTAAGGCATGGGCTCCAGCACATAGTCATAGCTCTGATCTAAAAAACAGATAAGTAGGTAAGGTAAGGCATGGGCTCCTCTGATCTAGAAAACAGATAAGTAGGTAAGGTAAGGCATGGGCTCCAGCACATAGTCATAGCTCTGATCTAGAAAACAGATAAGTAGGTAAGGTAAGGCATGGGCTCCAGCACATAGTCATAGCTCTGATCTAGAAAACTGAGGAGTATGTAAGGTAAAGGCAGATGATTAATTTAGGTCTCCATCTACTACTCAGTTATTTTTATTTTTATTACAAACAAACTGGAAATGTAAAATGCATCACTTCCTGTGCAGCAGATTTTCCCAGGAAAGAGCTACCACACCCCAGGTGTTTAGAAGAGACGAGTGTTTACATGCACACAATAATCAGGTAATGGCAATAATCTGATTGATGCATTTACATGCACTTTAGTAAGTAGCAGGAATGCGCCTCAAAGTCTACAAGTCCAAGTGTGGACTGAGATTGGGCCATGCACTGAATAAAACAGAAGACTAAGCAAAAAGATGGGTGTGTTTATCGGATTTATCATTATCTGATAATGGCCTTTATCCGATAAAGCATATTGGACTAAATCACTGATAACGATTGGTTCATTAGTGTGCATGTAAACACACTCAATGTTAGCCACTGCAGGCTAAAAGCTTTTCTGTGTTGCTCAGCAGTATGGTGAGTGTCTTACGGCGGCTGTGCTGGCTGCGCTGGAAGCCCAGCTGAGAGTCCTTGTTGAGGCCCATTCCCCACAGCTTGGTCACGTCTTTGGTGGAGGAGGCAATCAGAGTGAAGCCATAACCACAAGCAGCTGAAGAGATCTAAGGAGAAAGAAGAGCAGGGAGTGAGTCCATCAGCGCAAAACAAATTCCCGCATGGCCCACGCATCACACATAATCAACAGACTTGTCAACATCAGTAATGAAGTACTTGCATTGAAGATTTGAATTATAGTAGCTACCGTAGCTTATATCAGCTACAGTGTCTATAAAAATATGAATAGAAACAGACATCAAAAGTGCTTCAAAAAGACAATACTTGTTGCAAAAAGAAACGTGAACATTTGGTAGGCTGAAAAAAATAGGGGTGGGGGAAAAAATCGATTCACTTAAGTATTGCGATTTTTAATGTCCCGATTTTTTGAATCGATCTTTTATTCCAGAATCGATAATCGTGTCATTTTTTTCTGTTTATGTATGAAATGTTACCACTTTCATCCAGCACATTATAGAGCGCTTCCCTCTGCTCCGTGGCTCATACAGCCAATCATGTACCTTGTTAGTACAAGTGACACGGAAACAGCCAATCATTTAACAGACAAACTCCGAGTGCACCCGCCCCATGCCCCCACTCACACACAGCTAATCATATCCCTTGACAATGGTGGCATTGCTAGTGACGCGATGGGGGTCAAAAAAAAAAAAAAAAAAAAAAAAATCCCAAATCCCAAATCCGTGGCGGGCCAAAACAAACAGGGCCCCAAATTGGTCAGCACTGCTGTAGACTGTAGAGCAGGGATGGGCAACTTTGATGATAGAGAGGGCCACACAAAAGAAACCTCGCTACCAGAGGGCCAGGCACTTCCACCAGTAGCCTACTGTAACACCATCACTCCCAATTATAGCTACTAATTTGATGAAAAGGACTGGTAATCAAAGTTTATTATACCAACATTTATATTTTTCATATTCAAATTCAGATGACACGTGAAACTTTGCGCTAGCTTTAAAACAGCCCGCTACAGCAATTTGATGGGGTACATCACCCAAATATGGGATATTAATCAGATTAGTAATGTTGCATGTGCAATGTGCATCCTGGATATAGTTTGTTACAATAGCGTCAGTTCAAATGCTAACGTTAAACAGTATGTGGATGGACAATGCTAACACCATTAGCGCCATGTTCTGGGTTGTACAGTAAAATAAAAACACAGATTTTGGTGGTCTAACCTAACCTAACCAAAAACGTCCGCCTTGTTAAAATAATAATAATAATAATAATAATACGCAGGGGCAGGGTGGGAATTTCGTTGTTTTAGGGGCAAGGCCATTTGGGCTTCGCCGTTGTCGCATATTTTTTTAGGGCACAAGGCCACCTGCCAGGGCACAAAGGCCATTGCTCTATTGACATCGTGAAGAGGGATTTTTCTGAAAATGTATGTTAAAATGAGCCAATTACACATCCTTTGCATAGGGCAGGTTACATTAAACTGAGATCACTGATGCTTTTAAAACAACTTATAGTAGCAGGCTGGTAGCAGGACACTGCCAAGGTGGCCTTAAGGATCTCAGGGGATCACAGCCAGAAGGAGGGGCAACGGTCGGAGGCCATGGCCTCCATGTAATTCCCAACCTGCCCCGGGCCCACACTGGCCGCTAGTTGCCCACCCCTGCAGAGTGATGAGTCTACATGAACTATAACACAGCGGATTACAGTACAATAAAAATCAATAGTCTGATCAAAACTCTAATCTGATTTGTTTGTCGGTTGATTAAAAAAAATGTGGCTCCATATGAATGAGCTTGTATTTAAATATGTCTGAAAGGTCTGATGGAATTTCGTTTACCTGATCTTCAGTGTCCAGGCGGTAAGGAGTGAGTTGGTATTTGCGAGGCTTCTTCCTGCCACTATCAGGCACTACAAAGCTTGGAATACCTAGAGCACCAGTGAAACTAAATCCCCATACAAACACTTTGTGGTTGGGTGTTTTCCGTTCCCCAACATACTGGAAAACTGGACTGTCTTCGGTTTTCTCCTGCGGCCTGGGTGCTTTGCTGAGAGTCGCATAACCACAAACTTCATGCCTTAACTTCCTGTGTCGGGCACACAGTCGCACACATGGCAAAGCCATGCTGCAGGAAGAAAAGAGACATGAGTGGTCAGAACTTCAGGTAATAGTTTGAGATTGGAATTTTTTTGAATATTTCTCAGAGGCAGAGCTGTTCTGGAGGCACAAATAATGATTGGTTGTTGAGTTGAACCTCAATGGAGAGTTGGAGACACCCTCATTATTCATGATCAAGTTAAAAAAAATCTGGTGTATTTCATATGAATGTGATTTGTGCCCCTGAAACTAAATTTGAACAAGGGACTTATAGCATGTGGGTTTATAATTACTTTATCGTAGGCTACATATCTCCTATGGTATCCCTATAATATTCCTATTGGAATTTATAGTGTTTCTGTATAGTTGTATGATATCCATTTCAATTTTCAGATTAGATTACTCATGTGATTACTCATGTGATTTGTGCCCCTGAAACTAAATTTGAACAAGGGACTTATAGCATGTGGGTTTATAATGACCTCATCGTACATATCTCCTATGGTATCCCTATAATATTCCTATAGGACGAATCAGCGTGACGTCACTTGCCACCCAGAAATGCGGAACATTGCGGCAGATAATAGTATGAGTTGTGCCAAACAAACGTTAATATCTCAAAAACTATACAGGACATCGCTTATATTTTGACATTCTGAGTGAGAGCAGAAGTAGCTCAAGAGTTTGATGTATAATATATTGATGTATAATATGCATGTTGTGTTAAAGTTGTGTGAACTGTTGCAGTTTTTAAAATGTAAACAGAGTTAACTGGCTAGAGTCAGACACTCAAGCCTTGCGTCACTTGGGCTCCATAGGGTTCCATTGCCACCCAGTATGCTGTTTGTTTACCAAAATGCTGCTCGGCTGATCCCTCGTATAGGAATTTATAGTGTTTATAGTGTGTATAGTGTTATAGTGTGTATAGTTGTATGATATCCATTTCAATTTTAAGATTAACGTTAGATTACTCATTAATTTGAATATTATGTAATAAATATATTAAACATGAATTTGAATAAATGTGAAATGACTTGTAGAAATTCAAGATTCAAGATTGATTAATACTCAAACAAATGACCCCACCTTTGCAGAAATACAAGCTACAGGTAAATAGTCGTGCGTTCCTTTATAGCAAAATAACTGGGATGTGGAGGCTAAACGACGTCACATCCGTTTTGTTAGGGTTAGTTTACCATGATAGGTATTTTAGCTTAGCCGCACATAACAAATATTCGCACTATGTGAATCAAATAATATTTATGGATCATAAAGGCAGTTATGATGATTGAAAACGGTAGTTTGCTTCTTCTTCTTTTTTTACTTAAAAACTGTTATCGTATTCCTCGGTACAACTAATTTAGACAATCATTATGATAATATCACTAGACTAATTTGACTTTCAAGCCTAAAGTTAATGAGATTGTGAACTATGAGATGTCCTCTGCCTCTCTCATGCAGTCTGACAATTTGAAGTCGTATTATCTATATGCAAAGGGGGTAACGTTACATGATGACAGTCCATTGATAGTCCAAGATATGCCATTATTGATGTCTGTCTAAATTCGAAATCCCTGATCCAAAGCATTAAACGTCACTGAGAGTGCAGCATGCTAGCTAGCTACGCCTGTTTACATTCTCACATACAGTCACTGTGCTAAAGTTAGCTTAACTAACGTTAACGTTACATAGCTTACCTTTTGCTTCCTGACAGATTCAGCGCATAAGATTTGTTTCACAAGCAGGACAATTTAAAACTCTAATTCGTAAGGTACAGCTGTCGTGAGCAAAAAGACAGGGGACGGATGGAGGGGAACGCCTTGCTAGCTAGCGAGAACAGCTCCGGCCAGAGGCAGTACAGAGCACGCCCTACAGATCACGCCCCCTAAGTACATCGCACGCCCACTATCGTCGTCGTCTTCTTCTTATTTTAGGTTTTATGGCAGTTGGCAAACATATAGTGCATTACCGCCATCTACTGAAATGTAGTAATTCCACAGTTATATAGACTGTAGGCTAGAGTAGCTATTTGAATATAGACTGTAGGCTACAGTAGGCCTATATAAAATTAGACTGTAGGCTAGAGTATTTAAATATAGACTGTAAACTACAGTATATAAATATAGACTGCAGGCTACAGTATATAGACTGTAGGCTACATAGGCCACAGTAGGCTATAGACTGTATGCTACAGTAGATCAATATTGGCTGGACTCTGTGCCCTGTGATCTCACCCTCTATATAGAGTAAAGCAGGTGCTGACATCACCTGGCACAAAGACAGCCAATAAGAGAAGGCCTGTTCAGTAGGCTACCCTACTTTTCATCATTAGGTTTCAGGCTTTGGGTTTGGGTGTTACTCTTTAAAGTGTAACTTACCCCCAAAACACTTTTTTTCAGCTTTTAACCAATATACAGTATATGACTTTGGGGGTGGTGTGTGAAGAATTCTGGTCAAAATGTCCACATTTGAGACCAAACTGTTACCATTGTACCATTTGTATCATTTTCAGCAGCATAAGTTCCCTCTATGCAGACTGTAGGCTACAGTAGCTATATAGCCTACATATAGACTGCAGGCTACAGTATAGACTGTAGGCTACATAGGCCACAGTAGGCTATAGACCCCTTATACAGCTGTCAACATTGGAGCTGCGCGCGCATCGTGTAGGCAAAAAGCCGTGAGCCCAGCATTGACTTGACAGACACAGAGAACTGTGTAAAAGCCCCGCTGTCAGGACTGCTCTGTGCCCATCTGCGACACACAGTTAGATTTTTGTTTTAAAATGCAGTTCTCGGCTTACTACCACAGCTTATCGCCTAGTGATAAGCAATGTTATGCATCGAAATTAACGTTGGTTAATGGGATATGTCTTACAGACCCATACGCACTGGCGCTGTCAATTGGCCAAGCCTAGTGGCCAGCAATACATATCGTGCATTCCTTTATAACTGGGGATAGCGTAGATAATTATTCTGTAACTTGCAAAGATATATTGTTATGTTGATAATGCACACAACTCAATAATGATATTATTTAACATTACTTGGTTGTTAACTAACCGAGCGATGTGGCTGTTACTAGCAGCCTACAGCTACAGCTTACCTGATATGAAATGAGCGAGCACTGCAAAGTCGGGCATTTTTAACGATTTCCTCTTTCGGCTTGCAACCAAAGACACCTACGGTTAGCATTAAAAGCAGTATGAGTTGACGGGATTCGGTAAAACTTTAGTCCTTGCTTTGTTGATAGTGTAACAGACTGTTCAGTGTTGTGTTGTGTTCTATTGCGTGTGTGCGAGGCTGTGTATGTTCCCTCGAGTTGCCTTAGAACAGGATATGTGGGGAGAAGCTTGTTATAACGTTACAGCCTGGCTCTATCGTTTATTATTTTATTAACCAAGTGTGAATAGGCGGACCCGAATACTCTGCTACAATAGCTTTCCGATTCTGGCATCGCACTGCACAACACGAAGACATGTCTTGCTCGAATAGTTTTCGGGCCACTGGAAAACTACTTGACAGGGCTGCGCGGAGTCTGTCTTTCTGCCTCCGTCTTGCGCATCGACGCTGCGTGATGTCAGTGTGACGTAGTCGTATAAGGGGTCTATATAAATATAGACTGTATGCTACAGTAGATCAATATAAACTGTAGGTTACAGTATATAAATATAGACTGCAGGCTACAGTATAGACTGTAGACTACAGTAGACTATATGGGCTAATTTAAAAAAAATTGTGAAGGGTCCAATATGAATGTTCTGTTTACACGTTTTTGACAGGGCTATGTAGGTGTGAGTGGAGGTCTCGATGGCGACCAATAATTCTGACTGTCACTTCTAGTTAGATCTTTACTTTAAATGCTATCCATAGCACATTTACCTGCTAACTTCTCAGTTTTATATTGTGGCGACTCTGGGTTTAGGTAGGAACTGATGTGGAGGGTGGTTCCTGGGGGGAAGGCAATGAGTGCGGAAACTTCCTCTTCCTGTCGGTCTGTGCATGCCTGCATCATGCTGCCTTCCAGACACCTGGGACGTGGGTGTTTCCCAGTGGAAAAGTCCCACCCCCCACCTTCAAAGCATTCCAGAGCACAAAGGCAAAACGCAACCAAGAAACATGGCGGACCGCGACAAACTTTTTTTTGTTTAGCAAATAGCAAGACAGCTTAACAACGAGTAGAGCACCATCCTTACATATTTAAATGAAAATGAGGAGCAGCAATGACACATAATGTAACAGACTCTATTATACATTTTATTAAGGCACTTAATACTTTGGACTACATACTCCATGTTGCGGCCATTGTTGTGTGACGTCAGACAACTGGTTCCCAGCCTAGTGGGGGTAGATTTTTTTCTCCCAGTTTTCAAGTGGGAGCTCCCACTTTGAGTGCCGTTCCAGCGCACTTTTCCTAATAGGAGGCCAGAAAATCTGAAGGTCCCAGTTGTCTGGAAGGCAGCATCAGTCTGGATAAGCTAGGAAGCCGGTAGCTAGCTAGAGCGTGACAACCGCCTAGAGTTGTAGTGTTAACTAACTGTGAAATAAAAGCCTGTACCGAAGCCTGTTGCCTCCTCTCTTCCTCACGGTCCCGGGAGCGGATCGCTTCAATATATTGTATAAAGCCTACTTCAATATGTCAATAAAGATTACAAAAAGACGAACTTCCGGCGCGGGAGGTAGGCTATGTACTGATTTAAAAAAGATGAACTTCCGCTGCGGAGGTCACGTCACTTCCTTTCTGTTTTTTTTAGTTTTTTTTAGACAATTTATTTAGTCTTTTCATTTACAACTGTAAGGCAATCATCACAAGTGTATACAACTTCGACAAGCATGAACAGACACATGGCAGCACATTCACACATAATACAGGACAGACAGGGGGAAACACGAAAATAAAAAAAATAAAATACAATTTAAAATAAATAAAACATAAGATGGCTAGAGACTTGTTAAAGATAAATAGAGGTCTTTGGCAAAATTCGATTTCACTAATTTCAGGGACTTTATGTAGAGTTGGGTTTCATAGTAGCAGGTAAAGATGGGTGGAGTTTTGATCAATTTTGCCTTATGAATCTTGCAGAAAGGTGATCTGGGCTTTTTGTCCCTTACAAAATAAAAATATTGCTTTTCTTTTAATCTTGCTTTGTAGACCTCTAGTATTTAGACTATTGAGTGCTAGCTGACACAATAGGGAAGACATGTCAATAACAGACAATAAAATAAAATAAAAGACAAAGTAGTGCTTGTAAACTAGTGGCTTTAACTTGACTAGTTTTGTAAAGGCAGTGTCCCTTAATGAAAAAATATACTTAAGCTTCCTGAAAAAGAACCCTTATTTGTAGTAAGTAATAGCCTACAATAAGCATCTTATTATAACAACCTGAGTAAACCAACTTTTGAACTTCCTTTCAGTTGCGTGAGGTCCGCCCGCTTATCTGCAACCAGGTACTCTTGCATTACTGTAGGGGAGCTCAGCTTCAGTAGGCTGCTTTGCTTGGGACTGTAATAAGAGTCACATGATTTTATATCGGTCAAAGTAATATTTCCGGTGTATCTTGTCCATTCTATGGCCAGACAAGTTGTAATATAATTTGTCATGGCATGGTGTTTTGGGGTCATTAATAACGCGAGAGAGGCTTGTGTTTTTCACCTAAAAGGGGGCGATCTGATCTAATTGCCGATCTGATGCATCCATGCAGAGAGGTTAAAGGTGAAATGAAGGCGTGGCCTGTGACCACATTCTCGAAAAACGATTGAGCAAGACGGCCCAACTTCAACTCACTTCCTGTCATTTTGTCACCACGCCCATTTAGGAGACTAGGCTGCTAGGCTGCTACTAGAAGAGTTCTGACATCTCCATTCAATCCAATGGACCAGTTTTTTTCCAGGAAGTAGAAAGTGGAACTCTTCAGTAAAAAAAGCAGCACTGTCGAGTTGCATCAAAATAGACAGTGTTGTACTTTGAAAGGGTTTTTCATCCCTTGAAATGAATCAAATTGTACAGTATCTGCTTTATTTTAGCATGCAAAAGTAGCGCAAGACCCATTCCTGGCTGTTCATTGGCTAATGATTCTTGCATTTTGGTCCTCCGCTGACGCCACTCTCTTACTAGAGGACACTAGCTGCTACTAGTGTCCTCTAGAGTGGCGTCAGTGAGGACCAAAATGCAAGACTCATTAGCCAATGAACAGCCAGCCAGGAATGGGTCTAGCGCTACTTTTGCATGCTAAAATAAAGCTGATAATGTACAATTTGATTCAAGGGATGAAAAACCCTTTCAAAGTTTTTGCTGCAACTCGACAGTGCTGCCTTTTTTACTGGAAAAAAAAACTGGTCCATTGGAGTGAATGGAGATGTCGGAACTCTTCTATTATATGGCTCTGGCTGCTACCATTTGTTAGAATTGGCGGAGCCTGCGGTGAACCATCTCTCTATCTATGCTCTTCTCACATGATCGGGATCAACGTTTTGGAGAAGGGCATGAGGTGACGTGGAGTTGCGGAAGGAGGAAGTAGTGTTGGCGGGAGAGTTGCTGAAAATTTCCAAATCTGGTTGTGCTTCACTGTTTTTTGGATAAAATTTGACTGAATAACGATATTTGACTGTGGTGCTGCTGACGTTGGGACTGTTTAGTGGTAGATTTGCGGGGAATAGCGGTAGGAATATCGACCGACGGCCTGTATAGGCCCGGCACGGTATTCTTGCCGTATTCTTGGCAATCTGCGAAGGTATGGCAGGAGTAGGTATGGAGGGGATTGTGGCAGGAGAGAAGGGGAAAGGGGGTAGTAAGGGGGGGAGAGGAATAGGGAATCAGCAGAGTAAAAGAAAAAAGGAGTCTGCCGATAGTTCGAGTGCAACGGAGAGTGAGGGGGGTGATGAGGATGAGCCTCAGCAGCTGAAGGAGAGAGTGATAAATGTAGTGGTGAGATTTGTGGAAGAGGGGGGTGTAAAGAAGGTTGAGCCGATGAAGTTATCAAATGCCATTAAAGGACAAGTTGGAGAGGTGAAGTATGCAAAAGTTTTGGGGGATGGAAACTTGCTTATAGGGTGTTGCAGTGAAGGTGATGTGGGTAAGGCAATGCTAATGAAGACTGTGGTAAAAATCAAAGTAGCTAGAGTAGTAAGAGTGGGGGAGAAGAGGGACGGGGGGTGTAAGGGGGTTATTTCTGGAATACCTATTACAGTTAATATGAAGGAGCTGGTGGAACAAGTGAGTAAGGAGAATAGGTCAGTCAAGAATGCTAAAAGAATGACAAGGGGAGCTGAGAAAATAGAGACTGAGACTATTTTGATTGAGTTTGATGGCAATGTTCTCCCAAATGAGATATATTTAGGATTCATGAGGTACAGTGTTAGGGAATTCATTCCAAAGCCAATTAGGTGCTTTAAATGTCAGGAATTTGGGCATATGGCTATGGTGTGCAAAGGGAAGAAAAGATGTGCTAGATGTGGTGGGGAACATGACTATGGGAAGTGTGGAGCTGGAGTGGGGCCAAAGTGCTGTAACTGTGGGGGGGAGCATAGTGTTGCTTACTGGGGATGTGAAGTTATGAAGAGAGAGGTTGAAGTGCAGAAGATAAGAGTAAAAGAGAAAGTATCCTATGCAGATGCAGTTAAAATGGCGGGTAGGAAGGAGCAAGTGAGATATGTTAGCAGTAATCAGGAGGGTGGGAAAGAGCAGGAGACAAGTATTATGCAGAAAGTGGAAAGAAAGATGGAGGAAGAGAGAAAGAAACTGGTGACGTTCATAGCAGGAGTGATAAATGCGACGGTAAATACAACATCTAAGACAGAAAGGATTAAACTTGTGATTATGGCAGCTGTCCGTCACCTGGATATGAGAGGGTTGGGATGGGAAGAAGTCAGGGATGAGTTGAATGCAAGTGCAGAATTGCAATGTATTGGGTGATAGTCACAATTTTAATCCTCCAGTGGAATGCAAGAAGTCTGATTGCGAATGGGCAGGATTTTAAGCAGTTCATTTACAGTAGGAGGGAGAAACCAGACCTGGTTTGCATACAGGAGTCATGGTTAAAACCAAATCTAGACTTTATAATAAAGGGATATGTGGGAATAAGGCGGGATAGGAAGGATGGGGTAGGGGGAGGATGTGTCACCTTTGTGAGGGAGGGCATTCCCTATAGAACTATAGATGTTGGAAATGAGTTAGAGTGTGTGGGTGTGGAAGTGTGGGCAGAAAGGAGGAAGCTGCTGGTTATAAATTTCTATAACCCATGTAGAAAGTTAGAACTCAGTAAGATGGAGGAAGTAGGAGGAAGTGGAGGTAGCTATGTATGGTGTGGGGACTTTAATGCACATAATGTGTTATGGGGGAGTGACAGAACAGATTACAATGGGCAGGTAGTGGAAGAATTGTTAGATGAGAATAATCTAGTAAGTTTGAATGATGGAAGAAGCACAAGGATAGATGTGAATTCTGGGAGGGAATCTGTGTTGGATTTGACATTAGTTTCTAATACTTTAGCTCCATTGTGTGAGTGGCAGGTGTATCAGGAGGGGACTATTGGGAGTGATCATTTTCCAATATTTACTAGAGTAGAGATAGCAACGGGACAGGTCACAGAGAGCACAGGGGGGAAGTGGATTTTTGGAAAAGCTAACTGGGGGAAGTTCATGAGTGAGTGTGAAATAAGTCTACAGCAGGTTAGTGACAGTATGAGTGCAGAAATGATGAGTTGTGAAATAAGTGAGGGTATAATAGCAGCGGCATTAAGTTCTATTCCTAGAAGTAAAGGAAGGGCAAAGAGAAAGCTAGTTCCATGGTGGGATGATAAGTGTAAGGAGGCAGTAAAGAGTAGAAACAAAGCATTCAAACTGGTTAAAAGAGCTCATAATTATCAGCATGTGATACAGTATAAACAAGCTCAAGCAGTGGTTAGGAGAACAATAAGGCAGACAAAGAGGAAGTATTGGAGGGAGTTCTGTGGGACGATAGGGAATAGCACTCAAATAGGAGAAGTCTGGGGAATGGTAAAGAAAATGGGGGGAGATAGGAGGGAATGGAGTTATCCTGTGTTGAGCTCGGGAGCAGGTAGTGAGGTAGCAGTAAATAATAAGGAAAAGGCTGAGCTAATGGTTAAGACCTTTGTTAATGTACATAGCTCCAATAGTTTGACAGAGGAGGGAAAGAGAGGCAGGGAAAAAACGAAAGCTGGAAATATGGAGGCTCTAAGGAGAAAGGAGAGTACTGAGAGTGAGATGGATTTACCATTTACTATGGGGGAGCTGAGGAGAGCAGTAGCAAAAACAGGAATGAGTGCACCAGGGAGTGATGGAATATGTTATATAATGGTTAAACATTTAGGAGAAGGGGAATTAGAGAAGGTGTTAATGTTATTCAATAAAGTATGGAGGGAGGGGAGAGTCCCTATGAGCTGGAAGGAAGCCATTATAATTCCAATCAGGAAGCCTGGGAAAGATCCTAGTAACCCAGGAAACTACAGGCCCATCGCTTTAACATCCCACATCTGTAAGTTAATGGAAAGGATGGTCAATGAGAGGCTCATGCACTTTCTGGAAAGGAGGGGGTTGGTGACAGAGTATCAAAGTGGCTTTAGGAGAGGCAGGGGGACAATGGATTCAGTGTTGTGTTTAGAGGATGAGATTAGGAAAGCGCAGGTAAATAAGGAGATAGTGGCTGGAGTGTTTTTTGATGTAGAGAAGGCGTATGATATGTTGTGGAGGGAAGGGTTGATGATAAAACTGCATAGGATGGGAGTGGAGGGAAATACTTTCAATTGGGTTATGGATTTTCTAAGTGGGAGGGTTATCCAGGTTAAAGTAGGGTCAGAGGTTTCAGGGAAACATGTGATAGAAAATGGTACTCCCCAGGGGAGTGTTATTAGTCCAACGTTATTTTCAGTTATGATAAATGATATTTTTGAGGGTATTCCAGCAGGGATGGGGAGGTCGTTGTTTGCTGATGATGGGGCCTTGTGGAAGAGGGGAGGGAATTTAGAGTATATAGTCAAGAAATTACAGGAAGGGATAGATCGGGTGGAAAGATGGGGATTTGAGTGGAGTTTTAGGTTTTCGGTGGAAAAAACTAAAGTTATGTTCTTCACAAATAAGAAAATTAGGGAAGCGAGAAATTTGAAGTTATATGGAGTTAATTTAGAAAGAGTAGAGTGTTTTAGGTTTCTAGGAGTACATTTTGACCCCAAGCTAACATGGAGGGAACATATTGCTAGTGTAGTAAAGAAGTGTAAACAAGTCATAAATGTAATGAGGTGTCTTGCAGGAGTGGATTGGGGAGCTGATATAGAGTCAATAAAATATATATATATAGCATTAATCCGGTCAAGAATAGATTATGGGTGTGTGGCATATGGGTCAGCAGCTAAGACTGTGTTGGGACAGTTAGATGTTATTCAGGCTCGGGCTCTGAGGATTTGTGTAGGGGCAGTGAAAACAGCACCAGTGTGCGCACTCCAAGTTGAGGCAGGAGAAATGCCGCTGGGGTTAAGGAGAAAACATCTGATGGCTAATTATTGGATAAATTTAAGGGGACATGGGGTAAGTCATCCGACTAAGGGGGTCTTGGAGGATTGCTGGGAGAGGGGTAAAGGTCAGAAAGGAAGTTTTGGGTGGGTAGGTAGGAAGGTGGCAGAGGAATTGCATATTCATGAGGAAGAGTTTGGGCCAACGGTGTTGTGGCCAGTGAGACCGGCGTGGGCGTTGAAGGAGGCGAGGGTGGACATGGGCATTTTGGAAATAAAGAGCAGGAGTAGACAGGTAGATTTAGTGCAGGAATTCTATAGTCATATGAACAGGGAGTATGGGAACTACGTGCAGATTTTCACAGATGGGTCTAAGGATCCACAGACACAGGTAACAGGGGTGGGGGTGGTGATTCCCAGTAAGAGGATAGATATCAGTAAAAGAACATCAGATTATTTAAGTGTTTATGCAGTTGAGTTAGTGGCAATTTTGTTAGCGTTAGAGTGGGTGGAGGAAGGGGTGGAAAATAAAGTAATAATTTGTAGTGATTCAGTGGCAGCGTTAGTAAGTATTAAAAATGGAGCAGGGAAAAGTCATCAAGAGTTAGTATATGAAATATTGTTTGTTAATTCAAGGTTAGATAGGCAGGGGAAAATTATAAAGTTCATGTGGGTGCCAGCTCATGTAGGTATCTCAGGTAATGAGAAAGCAGACAGGGCAGCAAAGGAGGCAATCAGGAGAGAACAGGTGGACATTGACATCAAACTTTCAAAATCAGAGGGGAAGAGCATAGTATGGAGGGAAATAGTTACACAGTGGCAACAGCAGTGGGATAGGGCAATAAAAGGGAGACATCTGCATAGTATACAAAATAAAGTGGGAGTGGTGGGGAATAGTGGGGCTAATAGGAGTGAACAGAGAGTCATAGGTAGATTGAGAATTGGTCACAGCAACTTAAATGGAACACTTAGTTTAATAGGGAAGCATCCAACTGGGCATTGTAGTCAGTGTCAAGTTAGGGAGACAGTGGAGCATGTAATGATCTCATGCAGGAGATATGAAGCACAGAGGGTGATCATGATGACTGGACTGCAGAGACTGGGACAAATAGAGGCCAGTGTGAAGGCTATAATGGGATGTGTGGGAGTAGTGGAGGGGAAGAAAATAGTGGTCAGTTTTTTGAGAGGAACTGGACTGTTAAAAAGACTGTAATGGAATAGGGGAACAGTGGATGTATTAGTCCAGAAGGAGGCGGTAATGCAACATTTTGGATGCCAACCGCCGTAAAACTAAACAGAAGAAGAAGAAGAAGAAGGGATCAACGCTTGATGCGTCGGACGGCGTGCTTCTTCCACTTCCTGGTAGCGGCGCGCACGTTGTCTTTTTCACCTACAAGCTCCAGTGCTCTGAAGGCTGAGCCAAGTAAACATGCCGAAAGCCAAGCAATCAAGCAGAAGAAAGAAGTTTGATTACAACCAGGACAGGAAGAAACTCAAGAAGAAGTTCCTGAAAAAGCAAGCCCCGAGGATTGAAAAGTAAGTGTGAAAAGACAAGTTAACATTGTAGCTAATGTTGCTAGCTAGCATGATCACATACCCAGCACAATAACTTGACACTCACTAGACATCGTATAACGTTATGATGAACGACATTCTGTAAAAAATGTGTTGTATACCGTTACCTAGCCCCAAAGTGACCCTACTACTGTACTTTGTGTATATATAATATATACACTCGTGCAGTATTAGGGTCACATAGCGTTCCAATAGGCAATAGGGGGGGACGGCTGTTCAAAACGCTCTCCTACGTCCGATTTCAGATCCGAAGATATGATTGTCGTCCTACGGAAGCCAGTAATTTAGCCGGGGCGGTTAAAAGCAGTCTTTCCACAGCCTGTGCCGTATTTAGGAGAGGATAAGCTTCCTAGTGCCGACAGGAACCTTGGGAGTTTGAGTATTTCATAACATGTTTTGCTTCCCATGTGCGCTGGATTTGCGTTGATCACTGAGCCGCAGTCCCTGTGTGACTGCTAGCCCCATAACGTGACGCTGCTACCATAGGCGATTATAGACCTTCCCAACAGGGGTTGCACCACCCAGAAGTCAATATTAAATAAAATAGTGTGTTTATTTTTGGGCGGAGCTTGAATTTTTATTTTTTTGCCATGTTCTAACATATTTTACTCTGATACAGTACATTTGTAATTGATTCTAACACTTCTACAGCAATCTCACAGGTGTTGGCTAGCTTTTGAAAAAAATAATTTTCAGAAAATACCCTGTAGTTGTGGAGATATACTCCATTCAGTTCGGGCATGTCATTTTCGGCAGGTGAGCTGAAAAATAGGCTTAGGGATTTACAAGTTAGGGATGCAGCGGTTTCCGGTTTGAAGGTATAACACGGTTTGAAAAAGTCACGGTATCAAAACCACTAAGATTTGCCGTCATACCTTCCCCACGGTATCGGCTGTTTCCACAAAACAAAGTCCCCAGGTCGCTCACAGAGTGGAGCTTACGCGGGCCCTCCCCCTGGCATGGCTGCATGCCTACCTAGAGCACAGTAGTGAGGAGCTATCACTGACGCGTGACAGGAGCAAGTCTTTTGTCTTCTTCTTTTGACAGCTGGAATCTCCCACATGGTCACCTACCTTCCTTAGCATAGTAATAATAATAATAAGCATAATAATTGTAATCTACACAATGTACACAATCTATCATCACTGACTGTGTTTACAACCGTGTGTGTGATCATGGCTGGTGCAGGAGAATGCAAGGACCCCCTAAAATTTCCCCCCCATCTAAAAAGACGACGTCGGCTGTATGGGAATATTTCGGCTATCGTAAAAACACAGATGGTTATCAAGGTTATCATACCGTCAAAAAATCATACAGCTGCATCCCTAACTGCACTGTTTACAATTTTGAGCTTCGGCTCTGACATGTGAATAAGGGCTTGGTATTGGAAACTAGGCAATATTTGGGAATATCATGGGACCCAAATCTTGGATAGCAACATTGTGTCGGAGGTGGGTACAGTTTTATTGTGATTGATAACCGTGTATGTCGCTTGCAGTTGCAGCCATTTTAGCCGAGCCTGCAGTGGAATAAGGGGTTGCTAAGCCGAGATGAAGAATGAAGAATGAAGGCTGAGTCTCGCGTCAAGGCTAAGCTTCACTATTGGTTGTCTTTGGTGGCAGGTGATATCACCTGCCACCAAAGATCAGCCAATAGCAGATGACAATTTCATTAGCATGATTTTTACATCACATGTCAGGCTTGACACAGATTTGGGTTTGGGGCTTAGTTATTCTTTAACATGACAAAACATTTTTTTGCCTGTTTTAACGGAAAATGCCTTGGCGTATTTGACATTGTGTCCAAAGTTAAACAGCCCCCTGCTTACCCATGTGACCTATTCGTCTTCGTCCTCACTCTCAGTTCACAGATCATGTGACCCAGGGGTTCCCAAACTTTTCCGAGCAAGTACCACTACGTACCAAACCAAATTTCCCAGGGACCACTTCCACTGCGTATACCAATAACAAATAACAATATATATAAGGCTAATAATATAATAATAATATAAGGCTACTAGCTGGTTCAAAATGGACACACACGGGCACTCAGACACACACACACACACACACACACACACTCACTCACACCTGCCAACATTAGGCTGTGAAAAAGAAGACCCATTTGAAAAAGTTTTTTTTCCCTCGCCAAAATTTAGCCTACATTTAGAGTGTTATTTAGCTACCTTCCTGACAAACTAGCATGACATGGTTGATAAAAATCGATTCCTTAGGTCTTCTAGTTTCATTTGATACCAGAAACTTCACTCTGGCTTTAAAACTGAGCCTGCTGCAGCCTCTGAAAGTAAATGTTCAAAATTGTGATGTTTCCCAAATATCACGATATTTCAAAAAAACTGTTGTCTGTAAACCCCCCCCCCCAGGCGGAGCCCCACGGACCACAGTTTGGGAACCAATGATGTGACCTATTCGTCTTTAACAAGTCTTCACTCTCAGTTCACAGATACGAAATGCATGGGATGACCAGAAGTCTATGGCCAGGAACTTGGGGGAGATGGGTCTGGCGTTTGATCCTAACCGCTCTCTGCCAATAAAGAAACAGAAGGTAACTTGCCGTCGTAGATTTTGTTTTTGTTTTCATGTGTTTCAGGCCTACAGTTACATTTTGGGCGAGTTGCACATAAGCTAAAGACCTATGGTGACACTTTGATGCCGAACTATGAATCAGCCTTAAAGGGCCATTATGTAATATTTTTGGCCACTAGATGTCACGCTGGAGCTGTAACGTTAAAATGTAAACACAGTCTATAATACAGTAGGCACGGCTTCCCATGCCACCGTAAACACTCGCATTGCTCTGTTATAGCGTCTGCCATCGAGACATGCAGAGCAAGCGACACAGCCGGCATACCACACTGTAAACAAAGACCATGGGCCTATTCCATGAATGGAGATAAACAGATCCAGGATCTGTCCCCTTGATCTGGATTGACTTAACCAGACAATCGCAATCGAGCTAAACGATACCACAAAGGTGGTTATCAGCTGGGTCTGTCAATTTAGGATTTCCCTATCCAGCTCTGAGCTTGTGCACATGAAAGAGGTGTGGTTTGTAACAACTAGCCACTCCAGCTCCAGATTTTACAGCGCCAGACACGCCTATATCCTCATTTATTCAAAGTTCAGATCAAAGTGTATTAATTAGCTAGGCTTTACTCTATGTCAGAATCAAAATCCGCGTTGGATATTCGTCTGTTACTGAAGGTTTAAAGTTACCGGTTTTATTCACATGAGTCATTTCTTTGAACAGCGGTTTCTGCGTCCACTTATGAGCAGTGTTGAGCATGAACGCTCTAAAAGAAGCCGTTCATTGAACAAGCTCATATTTTGCTGAACGTGTGAGCTGAGCGCAGCCTTTTACAAATGCATGAACCTGAGCGTCATTAACACCTGCGGGAGATAGTGGCGCTCTTACCACTCTCGCTCTCTTACCTCGATAATTGGCCATTGTGATTACAAGTGTGTGGTAATTGCGAATAAAACCGGTTTTGCTGTTACTTCAAGGCGCTGCTTCTGTCTCTGTGCTCCTCTGCTTAAGCTTGTTTTATTCTCGCCGTGCCGCGAAGGGCGCGGGGGAGGAGCGAGGGGCGCGAGCGTCAAATGACGTCAATGTGTTGGGCGTGACCCCCGTAGGCCGCCCACCGCGTACCTGAAGATTTTTCTAGCAGCGCGACCTCCGCACGGCTTCTCTCCAAACATGGACGCTTTCGAGCCACTGAGCCCTGAACACTGAGCTGTGTTTTCACCACATTTCTTGACCCATGTGGTAGGCTAAACTTTGGTTTGCAACTGTTCGTTTTTAGTCATTTCAACAAGTAAATGTGTTGTGTTGAGCATGGTTGAGAAAGATTAAAAGCAGCACAGAGTAGGCTATCAGGGCTGAGAACTGAAACGGCTATTCAGTAAAAACAAGTTTGGTGATTCATTCATGTGTTGATATACGGTCGTTTGAGAGTGAAAGCGCACTCAGTACTGCACATAATAGCGTTTCATTGCGACTTTTCACGGGCTGTTCTCACTATTACCATTGTAACATGCTGATCACTTGGCTGCCGTTCTGACTAAAAGAAGCATAAAAGCATCTGCCCCAGCGCGAGGTCCGCACGTGACTCACGGACCTCCGCCTCTCTCGGGCATAATGAGACCTTTACCCCATCCGCGGGGGAGGGGCTTGCCTCTGACATAGGCAGACACAGGCCCTGTTTAATGGCGGGACATACTCCAGGCGTGCTCCCAAGTGTGAGGGCCATGCGGCCAATATGACGTCATCGCGGTGGGGGCAAGGCTTCCGCAGCCATAAGCACGTGTCACAAGATTTTTATAGCAGTGCGTCGCTCCGCAGCTCCCCTGGGAGCGCTGCGCTTTGCAGGGAGAAATTAAATGACGAAGTAAGTACACTGAGCCATGTTTTGACCACATTTCTTGACCCATGTGGTCAAGATTTCACTTTGATTTCTAACTGTTTTTAGTAATTTCAAGTAATGTGCTGTGTTGAGGGAGATAGAGATCTAGGCCTATTACATTCAATAAAAACAAGATTGGCAATTCTATTCATGTGCTGATACTATCGTTTGAGAGTGAAACCGCAGTCTACTGAACATAATGGCATTCATTGACTTAATTGCGTTTCATTGACTTTATCATGGGCCAATGGGTCATTCACTGTACTATGTAAACAGCGGTGCTCTGAGCAGCGTTCTGAACATGAACATCTCGGCCCCAGTGCGGAGTGCGCTCCCAGTTTGCGGAGCGCCGCCTCGCGCTGCCTTCCTGGAATATGTCCTAAGCTAAGAAAGGCACGCGCGCCACTGTCTTAATATTTCACGTCTTTAAAAAAAATTAACAGATGGTTAACCGATTAAGGGTGTCGCTTAGTCGAAAGTAAAATTAACCGAAAATCCACATCCCTCCTTCTTGTAAATGAAATAATGGTGAAGTTTAACAGTTCACCAGTCTGTTGGGGATCCCCTGGAACCCCCCATAGGGACCCTGGAACCCTGGACCCCATGTTGAGAACCCCTGATGTGTTTCATAATGTGTGTTTCTGTCCGTATGTTCAGGTCCAAGCTGCGGAGAAAGAAACTAAAGCTGTCCTCGATATCGTGACGAAGCCATACGTTCTCAACCGTAAGACCTTTTCTGTTCGTTTAAAAACAAATACTGTGCAGTGTTTCCCCTAGAATGGAGTTGTAGCAGCGGTGGTGAAGCACAATTTTCTTTATTTCGCTTGCAAAGCACGCCCTGTCTAGTGCCTAGTCCTATCCTGTCGAGTAGGACAGCCAGTCAATAAAATTGTATTCGGCAATAGGGATGTAGTATGGTACAGCATTTACCAAACTATCACAGCATTTCACAATATTATTTCCCACCATTTTAATTAAACATACATGGCCCATCCAAAAAAAACAACCTTTTCAAAATAACAGTCCCAGATGCATTGTCCCTTCAAGTTTAATCAAAATCAGTGCCATAGCAGCACCTTTAAACTACAGAAGAACAGTGACAACATGCATTGTTCCTCCAAGTTTAGACCGGTTTTATTACAGTACTTTTGAAAGATGTTTAGCACCCTCATTAGTTCCATCAGTGTAATTGTTTTATGCATGAACACAGGGCCAGGCCCAAGATGCATTTGTTGGTCATGTCACTATCCAGTGCTTCTTCAGCTAGCACGTAAACTTCCAGGATCTTTATCTTTATCTCCATCCTTTTGTCCTTTTGTTTTGTAATCGTGGTTGGATATTACGTGAAAAGCTTCATAGAGGATACAAGAATGCACAAGAAGACATAATTGAGAAACAGCCTCTCTGAATCTCTGAAAACAGTCTCTGAGTTGTTGAATTGTGTTTGTGGTTTTGAGCAGAGCTGGAGGAGGAGGCCAGTCGTCCAGAGAAAGACACGAAGACCTTATCCTCAGACCTGATTGAGTATGTTCAGTACATGGTCAGAGAACACAACGACAACTACAAGGTAAGAACTTTTCCGTCCGTCCGTCCGTCTGTCTGTCTCTTTGTCTGTATTGTGTGTTTATCGCCAAACAAAGTTTGTGGATGGCTCTCTGGCTAACGTTAGCAAATGACTTAAAATAAGAACTGACATTTAAAGCCTGTGCTTTCCTGGTCTCCACACCAAGCTCAGTAGGCTAAACCAGGGGTTCCCAACCTTTTTTGTGCCAAGGACCGGTAGATAGATGGGGGGGGGGAAAGTCGCGGACCGGTTGTCAATTTTAATATACCGGTATTTTTTTTATTTATAAACATAGGCTATAATATTATAGGCTGTGTGGTAGTTGAAACATAGTTTCAAGTTGACGTTTATTTATGTTTGTAGTTTGTAAAAAAAAAAAAAAAAAAATGGGGGTCCAGGGACCCCCACCCCTATATGTATGTCCGCCATCATCTCGCGAGCCGCGCATCGAGGATCTAGGGTCTAAAGCAGCGTTTCTCAACTGGTGGGTCGCGACCCAAAGGTGGGTCGCAGGGCCGTTTTGATTGGGTCGCGGACATTGGCCAAAAAAATAAATAAAAAAAATAAATCATATTTCATTTGAGTTAAATTCAGATGATTGAAACTGGATTAGCCTGACCAGTTTTACTTGTTTAACAAGCTGAAGCATATGCTCTGCCTGTAATTCAAGAGAAGTCTGCCTTTTCATTTCATATTTAATTTTAGTTAAATTCAGATGATTTAAACTGGATTAGCATGGCCCCAGTTTAATTAAAACTTATGACCAGTTTAACTAAAAAGCATATAGCCTGCCTGTGATTCAAGAAAAGTCTGCCTTTTTATTTCATATTAGTTAAATTCAGACTATTGAAACTGGATTAGCATGACCAGGTTAACTTGTTTTATTATTATTATTATTATTATTATTATTATTATTATTATTATTATTATTATTATTATTATTATTATTATTATTATTATTATTATTATGATTAACTTGTTTAAAAACATATAGGCATGTAATTCAAGATAAGTCTGCCTTTTATTTCATATTTCATACAGTTCAAATAAGACTTTCTGAGCATGACCAGTTTGACTTGTTTAAACTTAAAAACATAGGCCTGTAATTCAAGTCTGCCTTATTTCAATTGGTTTTTAGCCCTAGTTGCACTTCTGTTGCACTTTTTTGTTCATTTGAGGTTTATAACAGTGCATGAAGGCATTGTGTATTAAATTAATCCGCTATTTTTTGTGCAATAAATTTGAGTGGTTAAAAAAAAAATCTGAAATTTGGGTCGCGACTTCATGACAAAGAAAATAGTGGGTCCTGAGGCTACACCAGTTGAGAACCACTGGTCTAAAGCATACAGTTGTTGACTCTTGTCTTACATTACATTACGTCATTTGGCAGACGCTTTTATCCAAAGCAACTTACAATAACACATTTTTGTCAGCAATAGAGCAATCAACTATGCAACACAGTCTATGAGCCCTATAACTTCTGAAGGAATAATGGTACAAGTTTAGCTTAGGTTAGTTTAGATTTTTTTTTTTTTTTTAACACATTCACTGCCAGCCATTTTTCAATACTGTAGTTAGCTTCTGCCAAGGTTTTTTTTTTGAGGATTCTGGCTCATCTTTCAAGAGCCGAGGATTCGTTTCTGTTAGGATTTTGTGAACACACAATATCTCAAAAGAACTAATAGAATGTGTGCTTTCTCTGTCTAAAAGAGTTAGTTTGTAGAGTTAGTAGTTATGTAAGCATTAGCAGTTGAATACAGCATGGTTTCAGCGTCAGAAAATTTATTCTGAGATAAACGGCTTTTTGTGAAATTCGATAGAACAGTCACTTTAACCATTCATTTTTGGCATCAGTAAGACGTCAGACATCTAAACAATAGTTTTGAACAGTAATTTCCTCCATAACAGCAGGAAACCCCTCTCTGCTTCAAACTCCTCCCTCCGTGGGCGTTCTCCTCCGCCCTCCTTGGCTCTGCAGCGGGTCTGTCACAAACGAGTTGCTGCTGCCTGGCTGCTGCCTGGCAGTCTGGATGGGGCTCGCTGGATGGGGCTTGCTCGTTTCTTGGCATTTCGGTTGAGAGCTCTGATGAAGCTCTTGCGATTCTGCGCTTATTTATGCTGCGTGTTTCAAAGTGTGCACCCAGTCTATTCTTGGAACCCCCCACCGTTGCCACCGCTGTGCGTCAGTGCGAAAGCGAAAGCGTTTTCGCCATCCATTTTACAGTATGAGAAAGGCTTCCTCGCGCTTTTCCCTGCAGTTTTGGCTCGCCTCTTCCTACTCTGGAGAGACATGTCGCCACTCAGTGGGTCGGTAAAATAGATTATACACATTCAATACCTCCAATATTTGTATAAAAGACGTAAAAGGGTTGGATCCACGTCCCACCGTCAAAAAAAAAAAAAAAAAATTTAAGCCGAGATATCTCGTCTTTGGCAGTCAACCGTTGGATTCTGTAAGCCGAGATATTTCGTCAATGGCAGTGAACGTGTTAAGAGGGAGAAAGAAGTTAGTTCAAGAAGGGCCCAGATGGAGCCTGAAAAGGTGAGTCTTTAGTCTTTACCGAAAGATCGGCAGTCTTCAATACTCTTTAGCCCCTTCTAAACATGCAGTGAAATCCGGATTATAACCAGCTGCTAGCCGGTCAACCTGCATGTTTAGAAACACTCCCGCGAGTGCGGATCATGACCATCTGAGCCCTTAGTATAGGATCCGCATTATTGGAAAAATGGCTGTTGGGTAACACCGGCAGCTCATGATCCGGATCATGTATGGCTGAGTGGGCGGGTGGTTAAATGGCACTTTACAAACCATTAATGTCCCGGTGATCATTATTTTCATGAATGGATGTAGCGTTAGTTACATGGCTGGATTATTTGGAAGAGAGCCAAATTAGGTGAGTAAACAAGTAAAAGTTTAATCGTTTCTTTCTCCCCCATCTGCCAGTTTAAAAATGCAACAAGGAGATGATAGCCTACTACTATAGCCTACTGCATAGGCTAAAGTACCTGCTAACGTTCATGTAGCCTAATTAATCGTTCGGGCAATCGCTGATATAAACAAATTAAACGAGCAAACTCACGGTGAAAGCATCTGAGGAAGAGCCTGTATGGCTCGAAACGTCACGCTGAAATAAATCACTTCTTCTTTGACTGTCAGGTATTTTGATCCAGCACCCACTCAGTGGGTTTTTTGGATGTGGGTGTCTTGTTTATCCTCTTCATTAGCCTACTACTATAGCCTACTGCATAGGCTAAAGTACCTGCTAACATTCACGTAGCCTATTAATTAATAATTAATCGTTCAGGCAATCGCTTATATCAACGAATTAAACGAGCAAACTCACGGTTTCCTCAAGTGCTGCAAACGGCTTGAATGGTTTATTTTCCTCCCGACCTGTCTGTCTTGTAGGCCAGTGATACTCAACTGGCGGCCCGCGGGCCACATGCGGCCCGCGGGCGCCCCCTGTGTGGCCTGCGATGGAATTGCAATTTCTTTTTTTTTTTTTCTTTTTTTTTACACTGCACCTGAACGCAACATGCAAGATACCTGCTGAATAAGTGTCCAAATGTTCATGTCATTTTGGCCAATACTCCTGCCCAATACTTTTGGCAGTATTGGGCATTTCAGTCTAACCTGATGCTGCCAGATGGACGGTATAGCTCCACATAGTTTCACTAAACCAGTCGATCTGGGAATGCAGTAACCAGACCCGCTGACGGAGGCGGGCACTTTTTCCAAGCTACTTGGCAGGTGATTGGATGACCCATCTGTCTATCACCGCTGGTGGGTGTTAACTTCAACCAATCAGATCGCCGAAGGTGCCTGTGCCTGTCTGATCTCCGTGGTATTCATTGATTGAGTCCTCACGGTCGTAAAGTCACCTTCGAAGCATTTAGTTAGATTATAACGAACTAGTTGTGTGGCTTAGCCTTCCCAAATGTTGACGGTCGTTTTTTAGAATTTAATACATAGAATTGGGAACGTTACAGTCAATTTCATTCAGACTGCCTGTCACTTCCGCGGCGGCAGCCATGTTGACGAGTGAAAAGAACTACAAAGACCATGTACCCACTACTTGCCCAGATGAGCCTGAGCCCGCCTACGGCTGCCGCTGATTCGTCGGGCCAGCATGGTTCGACCAATCATCTTAACTGCCTGTGCATGACAAGATGGATACGTCGAGATAATCTCTTTTGATCTCGCGAGGTTATCCATCTTGCAAGCAAGGTTAATTTCAGTCTGGAATATGGAATATCTTTCAATAATCTATGATTTAGCTGCTAAATTGTCAAATACCGCCGTCTGCTATCCGGTGTGCACAACATTGTCAGACTAAACTCCGGCTGACACCCCAAAAACCTACAATCCGCTACAGAAAAATGTATATTGATTGTTTATTAACTCGCCCCTGGTCTTCTATCATTTCACGAAAGTGGCCCCCGGGCAAAGCAAGTTGAGTATCCCTGTTGTAGGTTATGTAAAAATGTAAGAGTTGCATCAGCCTATATCGAGACATATGGCCTAACTTTTGTGGGGAGAAATCGATTGAAAACTATAGTCAGATATGACTTGAATGCCACTTGTAAAATCATCCACAGTGTAATGTTAGTGCGACCACTATTTTGACTGGTTGCTTTTGGGCGATGTAACAAAGGCAAGCACTCACTTTTTTTGGCACATTGCCACCGCATGTTATCGCCCGAATGCTGAAATGGATCCTCTGTTAAAACAGCATGTTTTTTAATGGAGTTTGGTTAAGGATTCGCTAAAGCTGTTTCCACATCACATTTATTTTTATCAATACACCCTACCGCACCCCCTCCCCCCGCCCACTCTACTCGCCACCAGCAGAGAGAATACGGACCATTTCCAGCTGTTTCTCTAAACATAGACCCCTCATGTCTAGAAAGGTAAAACCGGAAAATATCCTGCTCTGGCTAGCCGGACATGATCCAGACTTCATGTTTAGAAGAGGCTTTTGATAGCTAGCTTGAGCTAGCCTGCTGCGCACTGTAGTCAGGAGGACATGAGAACATGACAGTAAAGAATTGCATCCATTTAACCCAGTACGCCTGGAATCTGCTTACCTACAACTCAAATCAAGGACCCCTAAACTGACAAAAATTAGACTATAGACCCCCATTTCATAAGATATTTTAGATGTTTTATTACAGAAATGCATGACCATCTATTGTTTTCTTACTTATCGATCGAATTTTATATACTGTATATATATATATATATATATACCGTACTTTTCGGACTATAAGCCGCGGCTTTTTCCCCATTTTTCGGCCCTGCGGCTTATATAACGGTGCGGCTAATCTATGGATTTTTACAGCTAACGGCCACTAGGGGACCTCCTAAATCTATGGATTTTGGTACGAGAGACAGAACGAGAGCAAGACAGACATTACGAGAGCGAGACCCTGATTGGATGATGTTGCAAAAAATGTGCCTCGCGACGTGATTGGAGCACTGTGCCACTACGCTCTCTCAGCCACTACTGTAAAACACCCTCCCTCCTCCCACCCTCCCTCGCTCCGGGGGAAAAATGGCGGCGATTGGGCCAGAAACACAGTCTGAATGAAATTGAATGTAACGTTCCCAATTCTATGTATTACATTCTAAAAAATTAACGGCAACATTTTGGAAGGCTAAAGGCCACACAACTAGCTCGTTGTAATCTAACATCATGCTTCAAAAGATGGAGAACTGGCTGTGTTACGACGATGAGGGTAAGGACTCAAAACGGTCTCCGCTGATAAGACACGGAGATCTCTGTTACAGGCAGGCGCTACGCCTCCTCCTGACCAGTTTTAAACATTAAAACACCTGCGGCTTATAGTCCAGTGCGGCTTATATATGTAACAATCATTTAATTTAGCTGCTGCCGCTTATATTCAGGTGCGCCTTATAGTACGTCCAGCCTAGTACGGAAAGTACGGTATATATATACATACATACATACATACATACATATAGGGGAGGCTGGACCCCCACTTTGAGAACCCCTAACTTAAGTGTTTTTTGTTTTGTTTTGTTTTTGTCACTGGATTGTGGAGTGCACACAACCCATCTGACAGAGGGGCACTTTACACGAGGACGGTTTCCTATGGTGACGGGGAATTATTTTATCGTTATTGCCTTCCTTTTAGACGGCGACGGCGAATTTGGGCTTAGGAAACGACACATTTTGAAACCACCCTCCAGAGTGAAATTCTTGGTGACGCTCCCCGCTGAGGGCTCCATGTAATTGCTTGAGACGGCTCTCAGGAACTCTGACGTGCCTGCACACGCGACACACGCGATTACGCCATAGCCGTGCGCGAGTTGGCAACCATTTTCAAAATAAAACGTCAGTATGAATGAAGTTTGGCAACATTCAGAATTAACCTACACTGCGGCCAACTTCAGTTACATGTTCATAACGTTACTGCTGCGAGGAGCCGATGGCTGTACCCGGTCGGCATTTAACGTTAGTTACAAAATAGGCTGCAAGTATGGTTTGACCCTAAAAAAATTGTAACAAAAGGTTTCTCAATGGTTTATTGTAGTATCAGGTGTACTTAACTCATTCTCTGCCAGGGTCATTTCGGTCTGTGTGCTCCCAGTGCCAGGATTTTGAGCATATTTCCTGATCTTCCAGGACCCACAGAATATTCTGTGCTAGGAATAAAATTACACAACATATCTCACAATAAAGCAGAGACTCTCTTCTTACCCCTTGTAAAAAACTGAAACTCTACCATGTTTCCTTGTTTAGTTACAAGCAGTGGAAGTTAGCTTGTTTTCACTAAAAATGCCCTCCTTGGAACAGAAATAGGAGAAAAATAGGTTTTTAGTGAAGGACACCGTTTCAAGCAGAACTCTCTTTTGAGCCTTTTATTTTTTGCCTCAGTGACACATCAGACACATTATACAGTATTTGTTTTCCCAAATAAATAAATAAAAAATAAGAGAATGTATTTGAGGGAGCTGTGTCGGTCCATCCCGCCCAGTGAGCGGCTACAGAGAGAGAGAGAGAGAGTCTGGCCCCTGGGGTTTCTTGACAGATGAGGCTTGGCCGCAGTATTTATCAAAGTATGATAAATATGTGCACAAAATCAAATAAATACTTTACTTTTACAGTTGCCATGTGGATTTTTAGCTTAGCTTGATAAAAGCATAAACAAATGGAACGAACCCTTATGTGGTCACACTCACACACTCTCTCTCTCTCTCTCACACACACACACACACACACACACACACACACACACACACAGGAATAACGAGTGCTGTAACGTTACCTGCTGTCACGTTACCTCTCATAACTAACGTTAGCACAGAAGATCACACAATAGCTACGTTAGTGCTGTAAACTTTGAAATGTTTATGTGACACATGTTTCGCCTTGGTTGCTGGGGACGGGTGTGTGACGCGGTTTGACGCGTTTGACGTATCCATGTGATTCCCCCTCCCTTGAGTGTGACAGAGCTCTCCCTTGAGAGGGAGAGCTGGCAAGAGGAAACTTATGCCGGCGGCATAAGTTATAAACAATGCGTGACAATTATACTCGAATGTTGTGTGTGTGATCATTTCATCTCAAACGCGATACAAAAAATAGGCTACTTTTTACCATCGTCATCGCTCTCTCCAAGTGGCACCCATTTCTCCTCCTCCGATTCATCTGTGTCAGACGGATCAGAACGCTGTGAAGGGGAGCCTTCGTCGCCCTAGCGCTCCGTCGTGGAGCAACAACAAAAACGCCGGCGTCTTCCTCGCCATTGTCGCCATCCGAGAACTCTGGGTCGGACTCTGTTTCGACCACAGGCTCCACCCATAAATACTAAACTAGCGGGTTCCTTTTATCAGTTTGACCTGAAACAATGTCACAGGCTGGGAAAGTGTCTGATGTAATGTAAACAGCCAAAACATGAAAGTACGTCCGAGTACGTCTTTGGCACAGAATGCCATTGTTAAAAGTACGTCCGGGTACGTCTTTGGCAGAGAATGAGTTAATAACATATCAAAAGTCTACCAAAATCTGACCACTAGAAAGGTCTAATTTTCAAGATGGCCGCTGCCAGTTCCTTAAAAGACCATTACTCCTTCATTATTCATCCTAGACAAGTAATTTTGGTGCCTAACCCTATGTTTTGGTGATCTAGGAATCCAATTAGCATATATAAATTATAGTGAAGTGATTACAAGTACAAGTATTAAAGCAATTCGTTATAACCATATTTATGTTAAAAGTGAAGAATTTTTCCACGTGCCATAATGCATAATTGTGATTTCACTTATAATTCACATTCTGTTGAAGCTTTCAGGAGATTTCTTTTGATAGCAATAAGGAATAAATTAATTATTACTGTGTGGTACTGTGAAATTAGTTAAAACAGGGCCACCATTGATCGAACTTAATAATGGGCTGAACATGGTGTTTGATAGCGAGATCACAGATGAAATTCAGCGTGGACAGAATGCATGACTTCTTCCCAGAGTACAAGTCAATCATAGGCATAAACACAACAGATGATTGGCCTGGGTGTTGTGATGGAAAAATTGCTGAAATGCCCTGCTGATCCATCAATAATGAGATATCCGTTTCAAGTGTTTTTAGGAGGTTTTTATTCTAGATTAACATCTGTGCACAGAGGTCTCCCCAACCACGTTGTCAGACAGGAGCCCCGAATCATCGTTTACAACACATCATATACTGAAACCATGACACCCGCCCCCCACCCTGGAGGGCAGTACTTTTCCACTTCATTCAACCTCTCTCCAACTCAGTATATTTCCATGACGTCAATAGTTAATCTGATGTTCACAAGACATAACAATCCAGTCTATTCCCTCAAAGCAAGATACATGTTCTCCCTGTACAGCAATATTCTGCAATGATGAAGAACATAGTTCACAAAATACATCTTAGAAGGGCCATAGTTCATAAGCAATCAATCAATAAGCACTCAATCAATAATTTGCTATCACAGTGTTCTAATCCTTGATGAATGATATGCATCATTCCCTGCCACCCAGGGGTTTCTTGTTTGAAGTTTAGTGAGAGCTCCCACACTACATCAACTGTCCTATCACAGTCGATCAATGCCGGGAGTAGTTTGAACACGATGGTTTGGCACACGTTCCGCAAATGATTTTGCGATGTTCGGTGATTGGAATTTTACTTTGCAGTGTAAAATCCTGGTTGGTAACGTGTCTCATTGGAATGACACAATCCTTCTTTCGCCCTGGAGTGAGTGCTGCTATGATACCCATTCAGTGGGAGGTCCCCCTGCCATCAATAGTAAGGATATTGTGGTCAAGATTGTCACCAGCAAAAAGAAGAGCCATGTCCTCCGTTAACATATCTGGGGCAACTGAAGCTGCTGCATTATTTTCAAAACGCAAGACTTCTTCATAAGATGAACTAAATCACATCCCATGAAGGGTATCCACAAGGAATTGTGACCGATAGAAATGATGTGCCTGCACTGCAAGGCCAACTTAAGGGAGCTAACAACGGCACGTGGGCGAACTGCTTGGACAATTGGCTGTCGAATTGCTGCAACCTTTCGGCTTGTCTCCTTACCCACAAAAAGACAATTTATTGAACTTTATATCACTTTTAATCAATCCCGCCGCTGTTTCAATGGTCACTTGTTTCTGTGATTCTTCGTCCTTTGCTTGGATTTTTAAATAAGATCTCAGTATCTGTGATTTCCTTTCATTGTCACTGTCTTGGAGGCCTGCCTTCTCCTTCAGCAAAATGTACACTGTCCCCATACTTCTCTTTTCTTTTTGTCTTGAGGTAGACAGACCACGTTTGGTCAGAATGTCCTGTCAATAAAAGGCAGCCAAATATGGAACAGTCTCCCCGTCTCCATAAGGGACAGCCCCACCCTTGCCACTTTCAAAGGCAGTCTCAAAAAATGGCTGAAAACAAACCAGTCATGTACTCACAGGTAGTATGTTTTTCTTTTTTTCTTTTTGTGTATTATGTAATTTTATTTTTATAAGAGTAATTGCTGCCATGTATTTTAGAGTGTATTGCTGCTACTTATGTTTTACGTAGTTTTAGAGTGTACTGCTGCTACCACCTATGTTTTACATTTTATGTTTATTGTGTTTTATGTTTTATGGGAACAACGGATGGAAATTAGCCTCGTGCTAAATCCGGCAATTTTTACACTTTTACTATGTTCCAGGTTTTAGTATCTGTTCTATGGTTTCTGTGTTCATTAATTTTGCACTGTCCCATCCAAATAAACAAATAAATAAATAGGTAGGCCTTTCCAAATGGTTCGGAATCTGTATTTGTCAGAAATTCCTCCATTTTATCTCGTAAATGTGTAACTGTCAACTGTTCCTCTTCAGTATTCTCAAGGTAAGAGCAAACCTTCACGAATGCTGCTCCTGATCTTTGTTTTAGGGCTGGCTAGACTTTCTGCGCTTTGCCTCTGGGACTTTGTGGAACTGTAGTGGCCCATTCCGGAAATTAACACTGCATGTGTGATGGTAAATCTACTCCACAGCATGTAGATCATAGCAATAATATTCAATCCTGCCTTTCACGGTGAAGGCCTATTCATCTGAACGATTGTCACAACACTCAAGAATGGACTTCACGAACGTATCGGTCTTTACATAACTAGAGTCTGCACTTCCATAGACAATCGGTTTTGCTGTTGAAAGGACTAGTTGCTACTCTGGCACTTCTCTTTGGTGGCTCAACTTTCTTTTTGATGGCTTTTAATGTCTTTTAGATTGCTTTAGACTGCTTTCAACATTTTGAGTATACTTTTTCACCAGCTGAAATGACTATGTCATCCCCTCTTTGCACACTTGCACTGTTGATTCCATCAGCTCCCTTATGATGAACTTCAACCACATCAGAAGCATCTCCTAATTCTTCATGGCAGATTTAGCAAGTCTCTTGGTTTATGACACCAGCAGTCATGGTCAGGCTACAATTGTATAGGGTGTATAGTCAAATATGAATTTTGTTTGAGCCAAATTTGATCCACAGAGCTATCCACAACTTTTCAATAATGCAAGCAATATATCTATCGACTGCCAATATTCTCTGCCACCACCTTCTGAATTGCTGAAAATTGTGACAATTAGTTTTGTTCTATTTAGCTGTTTTTGAGGATGAAGCCTTGTTCCGGTAAAAAAAACAAAAAAAAACAAAGGTATTTATTACATATTACGTTTTAATAGAGTCACACACAAAATATTGGATTTCACAATTATGTAATTGTATCTCTGCAATTTGGCCAATCTAGGCCCCAAGAACATAGACACAAAAATTACTTGTCTAGGATAAATAATGAAGGAGTTAGGGTATTTTAAGGAATTTTTGCCCATCTTGGACGACATCTTGAAAATTATACCTTTCCAGTGGTCGGACTTTGGTAGACTTTTAGTATGTTATTAAGGACACCTAATACTACAAAAACAATTGAGAAAGCTTTTGTTACAATTTTGTTAGGGTAAGGTGTTATTTTTCCATATATGCAGCCGCCTAAAAGCACGTCGACAGTGTTTTCTCACTGCCAGTAGCCTAACTACAGTAGGGTTTGACAGATAGCACACTCAGCGCTCCCGGTCCTCGCTGCTCGTTAAAGATTTCCAATAGGCGTTATTCTGATAAACTGGTCACATATATGTTACGTTCTCACCCGACAAATATTAAAACTTTAAAACGGTTTGGGGTTTTTTTAGCTTGAAAACCGCTTTTTGGCAAGTCTAAATGACTGCGGTAGGCGTACTCTACTTCCGTGTTTAAAACCGGAAAGACGATTACGAAATGACGTCATGCAGAAGTGTCCTTGTATGGGCAAAGAATAAGGTGATCACACTGCCACCTAGCGACCTGGCATGTACATTACGGCGTTTTAAAAATTCAACAGCGCTCATGTAAACAGGGAGAAGGTGTGAAGGAAAAGGTGTGAAGGAAACGCTATTGTGTCGTTTCTTCCAAAAACTGTCCTCGTGTAAAGGGCCCCAGAGACTGACAGCTGAAATGGTTTGGGAGTGCTTAATGTAAATGAGGAGCTATTGTCCAGTCCACTCCCCCCTTCCCTGGCTGCCTCAGGTGTGAAAAACGTTGAGGGCCGATTTCTCAGCTTCTTGCTTTTCAGAGTGTGAACAATCAAATAAGCATATCTCCTTAAAAAAAATCAGATTACAATGTGTGACTCAACATTTGAAAGCTTAGAGTCTGCAGTTTCAGAATCTGTAATAAACTGAAAAATGACCTTGGCCTGGAGCTGTCAAAAATGTCAAAGTTCAAAGTCACTGTGACCTCACAAACACCATTCCCAAGTTCGTTAATGCGATATCTCAGGAACGCCTTGAAGGAATTTCTTCCAATTTGGCTCAAACGTCGACTTGCACACAATGATGAACTGATTAGATTTTGCTGATCAAAGGTCAAGGTCACTGGGACCTCTTGAACACCATTTTCAAGCTCGTTAACGCAATATCTCAGGGACGCCTTGATGGGATTTCTTCGAATTTGCCTCAAACGTCCACTTGGACTCAAGGATGAACTGATTAGATTTTGGTGGTCAAAGTTCAAGGTCACTGTGACCTCACGACCGCTCATTTCATGCTCGTTAATGCGATATTTCAGGAACGCCTTGACGGAATTTCATCAAATTTGCCTCAAACCTCCACATGGACTCAGTGATGAACTGATTCGATTTTGGTTGTTCAAGGTCACTGCGACCTCATGAACCCCAATTCCAAGCTATTTAACACGATATCTCAGGAACACCTTGACAGAATTCATTCCAATTTGCCTCAAATGCATACTTTGACTCAAGGATGAACTGATTCGATTTTGGTGGTCAAAGTTCAAGGTTACTGTGACATCATGACTGCTCGTTTCATGCTCGTTAACGTGATATCTCGGGAACGCCTTGACGGAATTTCATCCAATTTGCCTCAAACGTCCACTTGGACTCAAGGGTGAACGATTACATTTTGATGGTCAAAGGTCAAGGTCACTGTGACCTCATGAACGTCATTGTCAAGCTCGGTAATGCCATATCTCAGTAACACCTTGACGGAATTTCTTCACATTTGGCTCAAAGGTCAAAGTCTGGACAGGCATGGATGTCGACTGTTCACTTGTTGGCGGAGGCATATATCTGCAGTGCGATCGTTCTAGTTCAGACTTATACTTAGAGGGTTAATTTGCATGTTTTGCTTATCTCCGTGTTAAGTACAATTTATCCCATTCTCACTTGTTTAGGTACTTACAAGCTCGTGATTATGCTCGCACACATTTTACACCTTTCACTGAGTTTCAGGTTGGTTCTCTTATCTCTGAGATGCTTTCTCTTCCTAAAACACGAGGTTTGATTTCAGTCTTGTACAACCTCATATTATGTTCTGATGTGGTCTCTCTTGCGAGGGTTAGGAGTAAGTTGGAGGAGGATCTTGGCCTTGAACTGTCTGACGGTTCATGTCTGAATGGTGGGAAGAGGCATTAATTAGTCAACTCCTTATCCTCATGTGCCCGTCTATCCTTATTTCAGTTTAAAGTCCTGCATAGGGTTCATTTCACAACAGCTAAGCTTAGCAGGTTGTTTCCTGAAATCCTGTGACAGATGTGGCTCTTCTTCAGCTGATCATACTCATGGTTTTTTTTGGTCCAAAATTGTCTGAATTCTGGTCATGTTTTTTCAAAATGTTAGGTGAAGCCCTTAACATTACATTTAACCCTTGTCCATTTAAGAAAAGATTAACCACTCTGTAAGAGGCTCAATTGCTAATTTTTATAAAAGATGGCAGCCTATTATCTCGTGCAAATTCGCTTACCTCTCTGGAGTTGAACTGATTTTCAATGCATCCTTCTTGAAATGGGCACCCTGAGCATCATCTCCCCTACTTGCTTATTAGGGCTGTGGCGATTCACTTATCTCCCGATTCGATACTATCACGATTCTTGGGTGCCGATTCGATTTATATTGCGATTCTTAAGTATTGCGATTCTACGATTATTGCGATTCGATATTACGATTTATTGCGATTTTTGTTTATTTTTTTCTTTTATTTTTTCAGTTTGTTTGCTTTTTTACACTAGATTAGAACATGGTAAAAGTTGAATCATACACTAGAGACTGTATATTATATATCATGATTAGGGCTGGGCGATATAGTTAAAAACAGGGGCGGACTGGGATCATAATTCAGGCCGGGCATTAGCTACCAAGCAGGCCAGGCCGATATGGGCCAACGCGTGTGAAATTTGGGCCGTTTGAAGCCAGATTTGGGCCGTTTGAAGTCCAATTTTACAATGAGATGCACCCACTTTAACCCTGAAGTGTAATTATTACTTCAGACTAACTAATAAAGTAATAAAACCACTAGTAAACCAGTAGGCGGCGCCTGGCCTGCTGTTCAGTGAGTGGCCTGACTGCAAGCACCCAAATTTTTTTTTTTTTTTTTTTTTTGCGATTATCGATTCTGGAATAAAAGATCGATCCAAAAAATCGTGACATTAAAAATCGCGATACTTAGGTGAATCGATTTTTTCCCCCACCCCTATTGCTTATCTTTTTGCACTTTCTTCCCTGTCCAATTTAATTTGTGTGTGTGTGTGTGTGTGTGTGTGTGTGTGTGTGTGTGTGTGTATACAGTATAAGAATGTGTGTGGAATGTGGATATGTATGTATATGTGTGTATATACTGTATATTTAAGCAATATAGCATGAGAGCCAGTGTGTTGTGGCAAATATATCCCGTTGATCAGCTGTTATCCCACGAGGCCGCAGGCCGAGTGGGATAACTGCTGAGCAGCGGGATATATGCCACAACACACGCAGCTCGAGTGCTATATTGCTTTTATAAAACGGTTTCCAAGTATGATAATATAATAATAATAATAATAATAATAATACTATAAGTCCGACTGGCATGGTATTCTGATAGTCAGTTGAAACACTACTGTAAGGCGGGACCGCAAGAACGTGCGGGTGATTTGAGGGGTTAAATGCGGGGTTAACAGCCTTTTTTTTGCAAAGAAGACATTAGCCCGTGTCTATTCTTGTACAAAACATAATTTTCTGCGAAGTATTAGTAAAGTTATAAGCGAAGATCGATTCACAAGGATCTGACAGCTGTCTCCGCCATTTGTTTTTTCTACATTGTCATTTGAGGTAACCAAAGCCTTTTAGTAAGAGAGTTGCCATGGCAACTCATAACATCATCGTATGTTCATTCAGATAGGTTCTGCTACCTTTTTCCTTTCCCTTAGAATGTGATTTATGCTTTGTGAAACTTGAAGATTGTACCTGGGTCTGCCTCCACACCACTAGGCGGAGACAAAGACCCATGAAAATGCTATTTAAGCACTTCCTTTGCAAATGTATTTTTCAATTGACACTGACGAAGGCCCGAGTTAGGCCGAAACTGTTTGTCCCAATAAATGTCTGCCACGGGAGCTACCAAAAACTTGTGTTGCGAGCCCTTTTTTCGTTTATTTTCCTGTCTAGTACAGTTGAGCTCAGCACCAACCAGTGGATGTGCGTAAGTCTCTAGATGCTTGAACTCATAACCCATGGCCATGGGTTATTGGAGTGGGTTACGGGATTTATACAATGGCTGTGAACCAATCAGATTGCTTGATTTGAGACAGCCGTTTTATAAATATATATATATACACTAGGGATGTTAATGATTAACCGGTAGTCGATTAACTGCCGTTAAGAATGTAGCCAATTAAAATTAATTAACTGTTTTGACCAACAACATTGTTACTTTGTATCATCAATTCAGTCTTCATAGCTCACAGTGTGACTATGATGCTAAAATTAGCAGCAAGCTCGCGCTAGCAAAAGCGTGGCAGTATTACACTCTAAAAGTACATGTGTAAATATTGCGACGCCATTCTCAAAATTCAACTCCATGGGCAATTTATAATTCCCCGACGAGCATCGCTGAACATCACGTTAGATTCCATTATCGCTGGATGCTGATTTTGGACGCTGTCACTCATAAAAGTTATGGGAATGGTGGGAAATGGTTGTGTTCTAGTCTTTAGTCCGAACACTCCACAAAAGGAGAGGAAATGTTACTGAAACATCTGGATCTGGTCTGGATCTTACATTTGTCTTTGTACAACTCTGATCTCCAATAAATATATTTATATAAAGATTTACATTTGAAAAAAATATATATATCGTGATATTATTTTAGGGCCATATCGCCCACTCCTAATAGAGATTCCTGTTTTCTTGCTTTCCCCCTGTTGTTTTGTCCTGATCCTCCTGACCCGGAAACACCCGTTTGCTAGGAAAACAACGTGTGTGTGTGTGTGTGTGTGTGTGTGTGTGTGTGTGTGTGTGTGTGTGTGTGTGTGTGTGTGTGTGTGTGTGTGTGTGTGTGTGTGCTCGCTCCTTAAGCCACTTCTAAACATGAAGTCTGAACCATGACTAGCCAGAGCAGGATATTTTCCCGTTTTACCTTTCTAGACATGAGGGGTCTTTGTTTAGAAACAGATGGAAATGGTCTGTTTTTTCTGTCGATGGTGAGTAGAGGGGGTGGGGAGGAGTGGAGTGCGATGCGGAGGAGAGCCAACAGAATTGGCCACTAATGCCCACACGTCTCCATACACTGCATCCACACAACATGAGATCTCTGCCTGCCAAACACTTTTCTCCACTACTCCATAACGCAAATGTCTCACTGTGAAGTTCCCGATGCATTCAGGCGATAACGTAGGGTGGCAATGTGCCAAAAAAAAGTGAGCGCTTGCCTTTGTTACACCGCCCAAAAGCCACCAGTCAAAGTACCGGTAGTGGTCGCACTAATGTTAACCTATGGATGATTTTACAAGTGGCATTCAAGTCATATCTGACTAGTTTTAAATGTATTTATCCCCACAAAAGTTAGGCTATATGTCTCGATATAGGCTGATGCACCACTATCACCCTCTTGCATTTTCACATACAAGACAGACAGGTCAGGAGGAAAATAAACCAAGCCGTTTGCAGCACTTGAGGAAACCGTGAGTTTGCTCGTTTAATTCATTGATATAAGCGATTGTGTGAACGATTAATTAATTAATAGGCTACATCAGTGTTTCTCAAAGTGTGGGGCGGGGCCCCCCTGTGGGGCACAGTAGCAAAACAGGGGGGGTGCACGGGGAAATGCAGAAATGCAGCGCAGAACCAATGTTTTGACGTCTGACTTTTTCCCCGGCAAGCAATAAATGAACCCCGCTTCTGTAGTGACTCCGCATTCATTCCATGGATGGTTCATTCATATTGCCAAATATTTGAACTTGTTTTGTTTAGCACAGGTTGCACTTTATTGTTATTATTTTTGAAAAGATGTGCAGTGCAAAACAGGTTAATTGCAGCCACTAATACAGCAGTGATAATAAGACTTAATGCAAATTTTTCTTGACAAATATTTGTTATTTTTTGCACAGATAGAACTTTATTGATATCGTTATAACAAAGTGATTGCACATTTCATTGGATTTTTATCTGATGGAGCAATCTAGTTAACTTTGTTTGTTCTAGCAAAGTGATTGCAATTGCAATTTCTGTTTGATTATTTTAATTTATTATTTAAAAAAGCACAGATGTACAGTAGCAGTCACAAAATGTTTTATCAAGTTGAAATGGAAGTTGTTGTTTTATTTGGACAACATTACTGAAAGAAAATAGAAAGGAATCGTCATAATCTTGATGTTATTTCAATAAAAGTTAAAGTTGGACCCTTTTGTTACAATTTTGTTGGGGCGGTGGCGGGGGGCATGAACATTTTTCCTCCTCCAAAGTGGGGCATGACAGAAAAAGTTTGAGAACCACTGGGCTACATGAACGTTAGTGGGTAGGTAGTCTTAACGCCAGACCCATGAGAGTTCTTACGCTGATACACTATGTTACTGCATGCTGCAGAGCTCTCTCTGGGTCTGGGACACTTTCCCTCAGAGGGCTGGTTATGGGAGGGAACCGTTCACTTGGCCAGTCATATGCCAGGGATGGATTCAGTCCTCTCCAATCAGTAACGACTTTGCGATCAGACGACACGGGAGGCGCAGCCCACTTTTTCGAACCGCTCTCTCATCGGTGCTATGATCTGTCACTCATTCAATTTCAACCCGCCTTCAAAACCAGCAGTGGCTGTGAACTGGCACAGACTCACTTATGTAGTATGCGGAGCGCAGCGATTCAACGTAATATTTGAGTCTGGGGAGAGACTAGTGGGTAGGCTACTTATCATCCAATAGCCTAATGCAGTAAGTAGTAGGCTATCTCCTTGTTGGATTTTCAAACTGGCAGATTGGGGGGGGGGGGGGGGGGGGGGAGAAACGACTCAACTTTTACTTGTTTAATCACCTAATTTGACTCTCTTCCAAATAATCCAGCCCTGTAACTACGTCCATTCATGAAATTATTAAATAGCACAGGGACATTAATTGTTTGTAAAGTGCCAGCCGCCCACTCAGACATACAGGACTCCAGAGTGCGTGTAAATACACGCATTTTCCCACCTTAAATTTGGCCAGTGCATGTAAATATTTTTAGAACACGCACCAGTACACCCTGGAATTTATAGCGTCTTTTTTCCCCCTCCTAAGCCATGTGCTTTGGCATGTGCTTTTGCAAAGATCCGCCCCCCTCTGTCTCTGATTTGCTCAGATCATCCTCCTCATATTCCTATTGAATGGCAAGGATGTCCATTCTGCACAAACCCGCCCCGCTCTGCCTCTGATTGGGTCTAACACTCTGCCAGAGAAAACGATACCACGTGTGTGAAACGTGACGCAGACAGTGCCCAGCCCACTCCTCCTCCAGCAACGCCATACCTCAAAAATGAAGAGAACTATAGATCGTTTTTTCGTGACGGCGTACCGAATCCAGTCATTGAAGCAACACAATTCCTCCCCAAAACACATCACATGCCGTGACAGGTGTGTGGCAGGTAGTAGGGTCATCTGTGGCACTTCCGTGACCGTGGAGAGCGAAGGTCCGTTTCTCAATGGATTTGTCATCTAGGAGGGTTAATAAACAAATTTAGCCGGGGTGTATTTTTAAAAAAGGCGGGGAAAATATTTGAGAGACCAAAATCCAAAATGGCTGCTGTGGAAATGAACTTTTTAATGCTTTGACCTACAATGATGCACAATACATGGTTTCAGAGCTTATTCTGGTCAAGGAATACATATTTGGTGTTTATATAATGATTTGACCTATTTTTGACCTTCAAATCCAAGATGGCTGCCAATTGTGAGGCAGTTTTTTTAAAATCGTCATAGAGCCTTCATATTAGGCTTGAATGACAGGTCTTCTCATGATGAGTTGAATAATATACAGTATAAGTACACAGAAGTAATCTCTGAGGTCAATAAAGTCAATGTTTGTGTGTAAACAACAGTTGCTGATTTGCGGTTTCCCATTAAATAGGGTAGGCTACTGAGAATATGGTGTCCAGTTCATCCCATCACATTTTCATAATGAACCAAAAACAATTTTGCACTATAGCCTAACATAAAATAGTATTCTGTATGCAAAGCTAGCAAGGTTAGTTAGTTGCTTGAGCTGAATTTAAAGGTCAACTCAAAACAAACAATGAAATTAACTTTGAAATTAAAACTGAATCCTAGGCTACTAAATTTCATCAGCACACAGTAAAGGAAACTTGTCTTTGAACTCAGCTGACTGTCTAGTCCTAATCCCTGTTGTGCAATGTCCCTTTTCAGTGAAGGTTTACTTTTTGTTAAGAGTATGGACTTTTAATCTTGACCTTGTTGGTAGGCAACGGCCCTTTTTCAGTCAAGCATTTTCAGATTAGCTCAGTCAGTCTGTGAAGCAGTCAGTGTCAGCACTTGCGCGAGCTCGCTTTTTCTCTAAATAATGTTAACATTACACACTTTAAGACACTTTGTTTGAGGATATCAACGTTATTCACTAGTCTAAAGATAGTTCTACCATCAAGAACATATAAAACAAAAGCAAAAACAATTGTTATTTGCAGAAGTCATCATTGATATTTGGTGTTAGCTAACGTTAGGTAACATTATTATTTTTAGCTAAAGTTAATGTTATCTGTCTCCACACTTCTGTCAACTGACATATGCATTTGCTTTTGAAAATAAACAGCCTGGCTTGCTTAAGCATAACTGAAGATTAAATAGAAATATAACATAACGAATGCATGTACCGATTGGTTGCCCCATCTTCCCAGGAGGTGGTGGTGTAAACATCATCAAATTTATCAAGTCCTGACCAGTCTTGGGCTTTTAATTGTAAGCTGTCCCATTTGCCTTGATTTATTGTATCGGTGGGCTTGCAAGGCTTGTCACATTTTAGGACACATTCATAGGACATTGTGTGCTTTGTCTTTCATTGGGAGGGAAAGCAACTCGCTATTATATTACTGTTATATTATATTGCTGTTATACGCTGTTTATTTTCAAAAGCAAATGCATATGTCAGTTGACAGAAGTGTGGAGACAGATAACATTAACTTTAGCTAAAAATAATAACGTTACCTAACGTTAGCTAACACCAAATATCAATGATGACTTCTGCAAATAAAAATTGTTTTTGCTTTTGTTTTATATGTTCTTGATGGTAGAACTATCTTTAGACTAGTGAATAACGTTGATATCCTTAAAGTTTTCTTTTTCTTTTTTTATATATCCCCCCCCCCCCCGTTTTTTTTTTTATATATCCCCCCCCACCCCCCCGATTTTTTTATCCCATTTTTATCCCCCATTAGTGCTAACGTAATTTCTTTATCCTGGTTGCTACTCCACCCTCTGCCGATCTGGGGAGAGCCAAAACTGGCTCCATGCTTCCTCCGAGACATGCAGTTAGCCAGCCGCTTCTTTTCACCTGACAGGGGAAGCTTCACCGGTAGGACATAGCACGTGGGAGGTTCACACTATTCCAACCAGTTCCCCTCCCTCTGAACAGGCGCCCTTAACGACCAGAGGAGGAACCACATTAGCAACCAGGATATTGCATGTTTTTGGTGAAGGGGGTTCCTATATGAAGGAAACCCCCGGGAGGCACAGGGAGAACATGCAAACTCCACACAGAAAGGCCCTTTTGACGACCCCACCCGGGCGGTGGGCACTCGAGGACATGCGGACGGGCACGCATTCCTTCAGCGTTCACATCGTCCCAGGTGGGAATCGAACCCACGACCTTCGAGCTGTGAGGCGATAGTGCTTACCACTACACCACCGTACCTCCTTTTATATCCTCAAACAAAGTGTCTTAAAGTGTGTAATGTTAACATTAGTTAGAGAAAAAGCGAGCTTGCGCAAGTGCTGACACTGACTGCTTCACAGACTGACTGAGCTAATCTGAAAATGCTTGACTGAAAAAGGGCCGTTGCCTACCAACAAGGTCAAGATTAAAAGTCAGGTCAAACCATTAAAAAGTTCATTTCCACGGCAGAAATTTTGGATTTTGGTCTCTCAAATATTTTCCCTGCCTTTTTTAAAAATACACCCCGACTAAATTTGTTTATTAACCCTCCTAGATGACAAATCCATTGAGAAACGGACCTTCGCTCTCCACGGTCACGGAAGTGCCACAGATGACCCTACTAAGGCCCAGCCACTCCCATCCCCGCAGCATTTCAGCGGCAGGCAGCAGCAAACAGCCAGCGAGGAGGCTGAAATGATTATCAAATTTAAGGTGGCTTATTATATAGGCAAAGAGGAGCTGCCGTTTACAAAGTATAAGTGTCAAATCTCTCTTGAAGAAAAGCGGGTTAGACGTCAATCCAACCTACAGTAATCTTGACACTGGGATTGTGCCCAATTCATTGATTCATCATTTCAGACATTCTAAAAAAAAGAGGGCGTCTCTTCAAATCGCGCATGCACAAGTTACAATACAATAATGTTATTATTGGGGTAATAGTATTTTAAGCATAAATAAAACATGCAACAAATTAAAATAGTTATTAAGCTATTCAGATCGATTGAATCAATCTGAATATAACTATTACAATTTGTTGCATGTCTTGTATAGGGCCCTGACTATAGAATCTGTTATTATTTATTATTCTGTTTTATTTTTTCATGATAATTTTCAGTTTTAATGTGGATTTTAGTGTGTATTGATAATGAGTACTATCTGAAACCTGGGTTTAGGCTGTTGAGCTGAATGTGTTACACAGATAAAAAAAGAAGAAATAGAAAAAATGCAACAAAAAAGGCATTCGCTGCTCTCGGGTAACAGAGTGGAAGCTTTATTCCTGTTTACAGTCATTTACACAATGTGTTAAGATTGGTAAGATTTACCAATGTGGGAACTGACAAAAAAAAGGTAACGCGTAAAATGTATTTTGCGGTGGCAAAAGGCGCAGTGTAAAATGTTGGGTGCACCTAAATTATGTGCTGGTGCACCTAAATTAAAAAGTAAGGTGCACCCAAGGTAAAAAGTTAGTCTGGAGCCCTGACATACATGATCCGGAACATGAGCTGCTGGTGTTAAACAACAGCCCTTTTGCCAATGATGCGGATCCTGTACTAGGGGCTCAGATGGTAATGATCCGCACTCGCGGAAGTGCGCATAAGGCGGATAATTGTTTGCAGGCCGACCGGCTAGCAGCTGGTAATCGGATTTCACTGCATTAGAAGGGGCTTTACAGAGAGCTGTCCTGATTGGTCAGAACTAGACTGACTGAGCTCTGTGTGTGATTGACAGGTAGGTAGGTAGGGACGCCTCCTTGCAGAGAGCTGTCCTGATTGGTTGTTAAGATCCGGGTGCCCTAACATTTTTGAGTAGCTGGTTTGCAAATACCCCTAATTTAGTCTACATTAGAGCCACAGACCCCCATTTGATGACTTTGTGTCTCAGACCCAAATCTGGGAATATTTTTTATTGTTGGATACAAATTTGTCCAGAGTTCTATAATTAAGCAATATCACACGAGAGGGAGTGCTGTTGTTGGCTAATATCGGCACTGCTGTGATTTGGTCGTAGGCACGAGGCCGCAGGCCGAGTGCCGAAGATAATCACAGCAGTGCCGATATTAAACAACAACAGCACGACCTCAAGTGTGATATTGCTTTTATACAACAGTTCTATTTAACAAAGCTGATTTTAAAAAATGACAAAAAGCTGAGAAAATATATGATTTCTCTATTTATTCCTCCGCCAACAAAAATAGTCCCCTCAGCTTTCTGCTTTGCCGAAAATGTAGCCTAATCAGCCTAATTAACTGCAGGCTGTCTACTTTACTACTGTCTACTCTAGAGCTGTGAAGCGTTTTGTTGATTAGAGCAGCTTTGAAGCGGAGTGATCTACACACAGTGAAGCGCCAGTGCGTTATCGTGAAATATCGGCACTGGTAGGATCCCTCATATCCAATCAAATTGCTCGGCCGGAACTACCTGTTGTATAACTATCTGTATTAACAGAGAAACTATGATCAAAACGGTCATTGTTCTACATTCACTAATTGTTCTTGTAAATGAAATACAGTAACGAAGCTGCAAGTTTGAATTAGAATTTATTTAGTTTATAAAGGACAGTGCATAATCTGCACATACATTAATCATTTGCAGTAAACAAAGAGATGGGTGCAGCAGATTTAGCAAGAAGCTCACTTCCATCTATATGAACAAAGAACATAGACAGGCTATCAAAAACAGTCAATACTATATGTACGACAGGGACAGTACAAAGTGCATGTTATAAGACATCCTACATCCTCCTATAATACATAATACATTGATCAGATCTATATAAAATGCATATAGTTGCCTATCTAATCATTAAAAAATTCAAATAATGGATACTTGTTTCGTCTTTAATACCACTAGAATCCTACAGTCTATTTCAATCAGTGCTGACAGTGCTGCTGTCCACTTACTATATTCTTTCTGATCTCTCGGGAGAAGCTCAGGTAGTTTGTAATGTTCTTGATGCTAGCGCTGATGCCTGTTCAATTCTTTGATGGCCTTAAAAGAGAAAGCGGATATACCAAGATGATATACAATACTGAATATAGGGTAAAATCATGGTAGGTCTGAGCTGCTTCCATTGATGGGGAATTTCTGATATGTCGAAAGTTTGCAATATTGTACCTCAGGACATGAAACATTTGTTGGGGCTTTTTGAAAGTCAGTGAGGAATCTGGGATAACCCCTAAGTATTTAAACTCTTAGATATTTTTATTTGTTGACCAGCTACATAAATAAGTGAAGTACATGGACACTGTTTTCTCTGTGTTCAGGGTAAGGCATGATGAGCTGAGCCACTCTGCAACTTTTTCCATTCTTGCAGATAATTTGGCAGCGACTATCTCAGTGTTTTTTTCATGTACAAACAGGACTGTGTCATCGGTGTACATCAAGGTCTCAACACCCTTTCATATAATTTTTAACCTTTATTTAACCAGGTAAGTCATTAAGAACAATTCTTATTTACAATGGCGACCTGAATGGGGAGGTCATTGATGTAAAAACTGAACAATATAGAGGCCAAAATGGAGCCTTGTGGCACTCCCATAGTACAGGTAACTGTGTTCACACTGGGGCGAAAAAAGCTTCAACTCGAGCGAAGGGGCGACGATGAGGAGAAAATTGTGTCATTCGCGCCGCAAAGATTTGGATCATTCATGCGTTACGTGCCACCCCGGGCAAAATCGCATCACCTCGCACATTTGCATTGACTTTGTATGTCATTATATGTCTCATCACGTTTGCGAAATTCACCCCGAGATGGTTTGAGATCATCTACCAGACTTACCAGCCATGCACAGCCCGAAACATTGCAGCATTTGTCCAAAAGTGACCTAACTTCTTCTGTCTCCTTCCTGCAGGCCATGGCCAGAGATGAGAAGAACTACTACCAGGACACACCCAAGCAGATCAAGAGGAAAATCAACGAGTACAAGCGCTGCCATGCCGAGCACTTTGACGCCTTCATGAAGTCATTAGCCACTCAGTAGCCAATGAGGCGACACGGGGATCGACCCTGTGGACTCTGCGTCACTTCAGAGGAGAAATGTTTCTCCAGCCTTCCTTCTCGTTCTGGTGTGAAGCATGCTGTCAGCAGTGCAGGCAGCGTGCTCAGGCAGACAAAAGCCCCAAAACTCCAATCATAAGAATTGCACAATAATACAAGACGTACAGGAGGGTCCCAAAATGACTAATACAAGATGCACAGGAGGGTCCCAAAATGTGGAGCTAGAAGCCCAGATGCTTTGACAGTAGCTGTGTTTCCATTACAGTTTTTCGCAAAAGAATTGCGATATTTCTACAACTTCGACAATGTACAATTGCGACTTGTAGGCGTTTCCATTGAAGTTGCGTTTGAGTGATTCCCCGTTGCAGCAGCTGCCACAGTGATTACGCACCGGGATCTGCCCCATATCCCGTCCCCTGCATGCTCAAATCCAACCAATGGTCAATGGAAATCCCAACATGAAGTTACAATGCATATAAACGAGCCTGATTATCAATTCAAAAGAAAATGAGTCGCAAAATGTTGCTGGCTGCGTGAATGCAGTCAGCGCGACAGGCAGAGGAAAAAAGGTAGCCTAATAGCCTACAACTGGTCCGATTTAGAGATGGAGGGGGGAAAAGGCTGATTTGGTTCTATAATTGCACCTGAAACGTGTGCAATGTATTAGCCTACTCACAGTCACTGTATTCACTTCAGACAGCACCACCGCACCAGTGTGTGCTTTTCATCCTCTCATCTCGCCGCTGTGCCAAATGCGCGCACACAGGCAGCCTGCTGTCACCATGGACCGATTTCTGCCATTAAACATTATCTAATTTGCCCGGCTACGCTTTTGCACAACACTCGTCTTTCTGCTAGGTAGCGTTGCTTCAAAGTTTTCCACTTGCTGCGGAGGTTTTGACACGGCTATCGAACCTTACTTACCAAACTTATTTTCCGCTCCTTTTCCAAGGGATAATATGGGTCACATGACGTGCAAATGCGAAAAATGTGTTTCCATTACACTTTTGCGATAAACTGCTATATCGACACGTCTGAAAAACCACCTCATGAGAGCGAAAAAACTTTTTGCGATATTTGGGAGGTTTTTCGAAATTCACGTGTTTCCATTACCCAATTTCTATTGCGATATTTAGATTTTGCGCATTTCTGAGGGTAATGGAAACACAACTAGTGACACACTCATCCGTCACATGGCGTATTATGAAGCTGTAGGATTGTGATGTGCATCGTGCTTTGATACATCACTCCTATCTTTTTACTTCTGTATGCATTTCAGGGGCTGGTTGCACAAAACACCTTGAGTTAAAGGGAGACGCCAACTTTTTGGGAGTTTAGTTAAAACTAGGAAGTACATGGCTTTATTTTCCATCTGCGTGCAGTCCAAACTGTGGTAGAGCCCTCAAACGCTAATAGCTTAGCGCTAACAATGGCAGTCAATGGGACATTTGCCTACTACGGTTCAGTCGCCCAAAATACACATGCAAACAGTGCCATAAACACTCACATGTACATGTTGTGACTCGTGTACTCACCCCGTGATGAAATAATAATCCAAAGTTACGTCAAATGGTCATTTTCGTAGTAAATCCAGACCGAGAACAAAACAAAGAGTAACCGAACTAACAAGAGTGTATAACTGTAGTTACTTCCTCGTTTGCCACAGCGCATGCGCTGTAGAGCTGTCACTTTTTATTCGAAATTCGAATGTAACTTTGAATGTGCGGGAGGGGGGGACGTTCGATATGTAATTGACCCATTCAAATTCAAATAATGTTTTTTTGCGGCGGGGGAATCTTTTAATGTAATACCTTGTTGATCCAGCAGAGGGCTCTAACAGCTTGACCTATCCTGACAGGAGTTGTTGTTTGATGAGAGACGCAAGACAAAATGGAGGCGGAGGAAGATGCAGCCAGGAGCCGACAATCACAACACTAGCCTCAACATGACTCATCAGTAATTCTTCCTTCTTCGTCTGGGAGGTCGGCTCAAATGGCTGCACTTTATTATAAAACGGGACCTTCTTCGGCTGTGTCATTTTGGGTTTCAACTGCTCCACAGTGCCAGATGTATCGGTTTGGTGCTCAGTGGTTTGGTGGTGTACTGCAGTAACGTGTAACCAATTAACTTGGGATATGATCGAACAAATTGTGGGTCAATTAAAGTTTGTTCAAACTTTATTTTTGGAAAAAGTGACAGCTCTAATGCGCTGTGTGCAGTCATCAGTAGTGCGCATGAACCAAAGTAGGCAAATGTCTTAATGACTGCCATTGTTAGCGCTAAGCTATTAGCAGTTGAGTGCTCTACCACAATTTGTACTGCATGCAGATGGAAAATAAAGCCATGTACGTTCTAGTTTTAATATAGACAATATGGCAAATGGCCTAAACTCCCAAAAAGTTGGCGTATCCCTTTTAAGATTTTCCTTAAAGTCCGAGTTAAGGTTTCCTTAAAAATAAAATCAGTTGCACAAAACACCCTTACATCTTCTCCTCAACTCTTTCCCTTTTCACTAATCCTCTAAGACCGACAGAATATTTTCTTCTATGACTATGTAAACACCGAATATCTCAAAAGAAAGAATGGGGCCTCTACTTCTTGGCTGACCAATTTGGGGCCTGCGGGTCAAACTTGGCCCACGCTCAGTTTGTGTTGGGCCCTCCATGGTTTTGAAAGAAAGAAAATCTGACAATATTACTGTTTTTCAGAGGCTGTGGCAGACTCATTTTTAAAGCTAGCTTGATGATACTTTTACCATACTAGGAATCTTGTGCGCTATGCGCGTTCAATTTCTATGGTGGGGACTCTGGAGATGATGTGCCATGGCTGCCGTTATGGAAATCGCCCGCTCCGTGGGCTCCCAAAATCGTGACAGACCATCTTTTGAACCTGTGATGATGATAGGCAGCTCTGGGTGGAAGCTGATGCTGGAGAGCTTCTAGGCGTGGCCCTCCAGGGTCTGAACACAGGCCTTGTTCTACAATGTAGTGAGGAACACAGTCAGAACATGCTTATTTGGTAGACCAGATCGCAAAAAGGATGCTCACATAGAAGTAGCTGCCTTTTCACTGTGATCTTTCCTTGTATGCAACTTTCTTAATTTCACTCCCACCATATTTGTGATGAAATACTGAAGTAGAGAGGACATCATAAAATGACCAGTTTCTCCTTTGGGCATCTATAGAATAGCAGAAGCATAATGTGACGTTTTCTAACCTGGTAGTCCCATCTGCCCCTGATGAGGTAGGGCTTGTCTCCTCCGTTGTAGTAGTCTATACAGTTGGCTCGTGAGTCGTGGCCCTCCAAAGTAAAGTTGGACGCTGCCAAACCTGAAACACAAGAGGACATAATAGAGTCAGTGATGAGAACAATGCAGAGTTTGGAAGGAGAACATTTCAGAGACTTTTCATTGTGTAATGCAAGAATGATAATGATAATGGTAGCAGTTGATGGCACCCACTTTGACGGTCCGTTCTAGTGAAGCGCTGGCAAACTGGTTGTCGTCTTTGGGGTTGATTACGATCTGCATGACGTAGTGAGTTGACCCTCAAACACTGCACGACCACTTCTCCCAGTCCCACAGCATGATCACCATTTCATCTATACAGACACAAACCTACACAAACAAAAACACATCAATGCCTGCCTGCCTGCATGCACACGCACAGAACCACATAAAGACCTGTAGAAACAAGCATTTGAGTTTTTGTAATAGGGTATTAGAGGTTCACGTAAACAGATTAACCTGAATAACGCCTTAACTGTAGTGTGGCCAATAGCTGGAAGTTGATGTTGTAAATCTGTCATATCCGTAAACACACGTGTTAGTCTCAGAGCAGCGGAGCCTCTGGATGGTGAACTCTGCACACAGTTTACAACAACATGAATGCATCACAGGTAAATTCTGATGCATTTATGGTGGTGAGAGGGACCTAACCCCCCACTCTACCCCACCCATTTCAGTGACCTCAGAAACTACCAGTTCCTACTGACTCAAGCAGGCAAACGCATGTCTTCCTGCTACTGATGCAGGATCCAACTTTTTCAGTCCAATAGCGATACCTGGGCTTTGAGGCCCATAGTGCTGATAAGTTATGTGTTTAATAAGCTGTATGCCTTGGGATAATTCTTTAAACATTTAAACATGTTTTTCCTAATTTTGTAAAACAAAATGTAACAAATAAATGCGTAGATATAAATGTACTGAATTGTTGTTTATTAGAATAATGGTATCTGATACACTGGCCCATTGTCACGATACCCAATCCAGCTGTTTGAGTTGGTATCGGACGGTTATCAGTGCACTTCTCATATACACACTGTAATCTGACTATCGCTGTAGTACTTGGACCCACAGACAATATTGACTCCAGAGTCGGTTGAAACAGCGAGCTCCACTGCCTCTTGCAGCTGACAAACTGCAACAAATTGTTCGTCAAAAGAACTCCAAAAAAGCCAGTCTTTGGTGGTGGTGGGTGGGGGGGCAAAAAATAGTTTGGTCGCGTGTCTGGGTAGTGCGGTAAAAGCACTTGCCTACCTTCAATTCCCAGCAGCAGTACTTCCGGCTTGGTCAGATGTTCCTACAGACACCAAGACCTTCACAGCTGCCATTTTGTGTCTAAAAGGCAGGGTAAATGGGTGCAACCAACTCACTAATTAAGGCCCCAGCACTGGAACACCTAAATGAACTGGAAGTTGGAAACCTTAATGTTTTGGTGCACCTCTGTGTTACTTGCTGCATTTTAGACACAAAATGTCTGCTGTGAAAAAGGCCTATTGGCAGTGTCTGCGGGTGGGGTATGAGTCCTGGTTGCTGCATGCCTCCTCTCGTTGTTCCTGTTCGGAGGGTAGAGGAACTGGGGGAATGGTGTGATCATAGGTGGTTTTAGACCCTTTTAGGGGGGCTTGAGCTTCATTTAAAATTGTCATCTAAAAATACTAGACATCCAGACGAATCCGTAGGTACTACCTGCCATGTTATGCTAGCTTGCTGGGAAGCGGGTGTAATATGGCTCCAAAGTTTACAAAGTTTTTGACAAATGTAAATGGGCATGACTACTCAATTGGGTCCCTTGACCTCTCACATCAAGATATCTGAATGAAATTGGGCTAATTAGAACCACATGATTCTTAGCTTTACAGCCATGTCTGATGTCAGCTACATAGGGTATATGAGCTCCAGGGTCCTAAAGACATGTTCTGCATGCAGTGAAAATGTTATTATTGCCTTTTTGTTTCCCTATTTCTGCACACTGGTACCAAAAGACTAATGGAATTGTATAATTTGGGTATGGCTAATCCAAAGAGCCCAATCACATTAATGTGTGATTGGCCTCAGTAACCATTTCAAAATGTGATTTTTTTACTTGACCTTATACTGTATAAAATGACATATTGTGAGCTCTACGGTAATCACAGCCTTGTTAAACTCTCTAGTCTAGACCCAGAATGTAGATGTACATAAAAATGTATGGGATGACATGTCCTGGTACATTGAAGATAAGTGTGTTTTTCTGAGCCATTTTCAGAAAATAGTGCTGGTCATCCAATCGTCAACATTGTCAAAATTGCACAAATCTCCATTTCTCAAAAGTGATTGATACACAGCATCACGTTTCCCCCCCTCCCCAAGGTCATGAGGTCTTCAGCTGGTGTTTTGGGAAGATTTTAACTAATGCACTTTATTATTTTAGTTAAAGTATTCACAGTGTTTCTTATTCTGAATTGTGGTTTATGTTTATGGTATATTTACAGAACATTTATGGACAGTGAATTGAAGCATTGGAACAAATCATTCTATGGCGGTAGGCTATACACCACAAATAGATTTTGACTGCCACATATTAAACTAGTTGACTGCAAACTCCTTCTTTAGGGCTTATATATAGGTATTGTCTTGCCTGAACATCATTCCAATCAAAGTTAGGAAATTCCCCTTTTGTTATTTTATTGTTTTACCTTTGTTTATGCCTACAAAGCAAATCTTACTTTGTACTTGAGTTCTCCCCTGGAAGTGATTTTGGTATACAAGGAATCAGCGTGATGTCACAACAACAAACCACTGCAAAACACCTGGAACTGCGGCAGTTAACCAGTTAACCGCACAGCTGGGGCTAGAGTGCGCACTCAAAGCTAGCTTCATAGGGTCCCATTGCAGTTTCCACACGGAAACGTGGTTTGTTTACCAAAATGCTCGTCTGATCCCTCGTATAGATGGGCCACCATTGTATTTAAGCAAGCAGTATTCTACCTACCATTCTACCTGTATGCAGAATATATATAGGGAGATAATTATTTGTTCATCATTGTAAAGCCACAGAACAGTAAAGAGGATATGAATGTGATGTGTGTAGTCTACACACATCACATTCATAGTTATTCATAGATCTAGCCTCTTCCTTTTGCTCTCAAAGTGCACCAGATTGATTCACTTGATTTACTTTAAAATGTAGCATAGAACATTTTCTCATGGGGGGGGGGGGGCATGCCCCCGGACCCCCCTAGGGGGTCTGCGGTCCGGGATATTCTCATTGGGGGCTGTTAGAGAATGGAATTTTAACCATTCTACATCCGCTAAATGTATATATAACAGCTGATAGCCTAAACCAAAATGAATTTGAAACCAGGAGTCCAGTAGCCTGTACTACGAAGCTAGTTTAATGCCTTATCCGAGTAAGTTTGAGTTTAAACCTGGTTTAGCCGTACTACAAAGCAAGTTAACTTTCAAACACCATGGCAACTGACGCTGCAAAGCTAACCTGGTCGCGACCAGGTTAGCTTCAGAGGATAAGATCAAAATCCATGACAGACCCATATAATCGGCTCTCTGGAGTCACTCACCGTTCATATAAGATCGCCATATGAAAAATAGATTGCAGTCAACTGAGAATATAACAAGAAAAACATTTGTGGCTCTGTAGGCTACATAATTAAATTAAGCCTACTTACCACTTTATGTCTTAACAGCTCAACGATGCGTGGAGAAATATGATCACTATTAATCACCGCGGCGCATATCATGAATGGACCCTCAAATGGAGTGAGGGTGATATTCTACTACATGCCAGAAAAGCCTATACATATAATATAGATATGGGATAAATATGGATAGCCCCAATACTAAATATGCAGGCTATTCTTGCATCTTTCAGCTGGAACTGTGTCCTGTAGGCTGTATGCCAATATATGAGCAAAAATAGGCTAGTTTTTATCAATGATAACTATGCCCGCATCGTCTCAATTCAGTTCAGCAGTTTTCTCTTTTATAGTAGGCTATAGGCTTTATACTAGGCTATTTTATATATGAATTATTCGATCAGTGCAACCACACACATGAGTGATAGAGATCATTATTCATTGAGCATGCGTTTCTAAATCTATGGTCTAAATAGGCTTACAGATTGTGGAAATGTATAGACTGAGATTACATTTGTTGCTGCTGTATCAATGTATGCAGCTGTATCAGACAGAAATCGCTGATCGAAGTAAATCAAATGACTGATGTGAATACAAGCTGCTGCTTTAGACAGCCCTTCAGCAGACTATCCAACGCGGATTTTCATTCTGACATTAAATCGCGGATACATTAAATATCCGCTAAAACTCTGATCATGCACTGCGCTTTCATGGAACGAGGAAATGGGTGTGGAAATGGGTGTGGGCGTGGATCAACTCAGCTGTTCATAATGTGATTGGCTAGCGCACCTCTTTCGCGTGGACGCGCGCCTGTGCACGAGCGAAAAACGTGCGCGTGCACAGGCAGATCCCAGGTCCACTTACCTAGTAAAAAACCAGCGTCGTAGTATCAGTTAACTAGATAGCTTTGATCCTGTTCAGTCAAACCAGATCAAAGGGACTTATCGCGGATCTGTTAAACTAGTTTCGTAGTACAGGGCTCAGGAAGATGTCTTAATGAAAGTATATTTATTTACCATAACAGGGGCTGAGCCCCCCTAAAGGTCAGGGGCCGGTTTCACAAAGCACCTTAAGTTAAGATTTTCCTTAGAGTCCGGGTTAAGGTGGCCATGAAATAGAAGCGGCTGCACAAAACACCCTTAAATCTTGTGCTTACGTTTTCCTTAAAATGTTTAACCTTAAAGAGAAGATTTAATGGTGTTTTATTGTGCAACCGATTTTACTTTATGGACACCTTAAGGAAAATCTTACCTTAAGGTGGTTTGTGCAACTAGCCCCTGATCCTAAAACCACCCATGGGTGTGATCCTCACATGAGTTAACGCGTTAACGTATTCGCTACGTCCTAGTCTGGGCACGCTTTACTCCGCTTTTGGCCATGGGGGCGTAAACCAAGGAAACAATACCGGAAACAAGTGCGCCAAAAAATGTATGCCGTTAGCTTGACGCGGCGAAGTTACGTTAGCTAGAGCCTGATAACAAGAACAACAACACAAGTTGTATAGTAGCGGGGGGCATGGTGGTGCAGTGGTAAGCGCTGTCGCCTCACAGCTAGAAGGTCCTGGGTTCGATTCCCACCTGGGAAGCTGTGAGCGCTGAAGGAGTGCGTGCCCGTCCGCATGTCCTCGAGTGCCCACCGCCCGGGTGGGGTCGTCAAAAGGGCCTTTCTGTGTGGAGTTTGCATGTTCTCCCCATGCCCCCTGGGGGTTTCCTTCATATAGGAACCCCACACCAAAACATGCAATATCCTGGTTGCTGAAGTGGTGCCTCCTCTGGTCATTAGGGGCGCCTGTTCGGAGGGAGGGGAACAGCGTGGATTCGTTGGAATAGCGTGATCCTCCCACGTGCTATGTCCTAGAGCTGTCACTTTTTAATCGAAATTCGAATGTAACTTCGAATGTGGGGGAGGGGGGATTTTCGATATGTAATTGACCCATCCGAATTAAAATAATAACCTCGTTGTTTTTGTTTGTTTTTTTTGCGGGGAGGGGATTTTTTAAAATGTAATTTCTTGATGATCCAGCAGAGGGCGCTCCGCTCTAACAGCTTGACCTATCCTGACCTGGCATGTCTTCACACAAGTTGTTGTTTGCATCAGCTCTGGCATGTGAATAAGGGCTTGGAAACTACAGACTACAGAATGTTTTGGAATACCATGGCCCCGGATACTTTGATAACAACATTGTGTCGGAGGTAGGTACAGTTTTATTGTGTTACTTGAGTACAACAACAAACCTGCGGACACACCTGTTAGCGAGTCACCCCACTCACACACATAGGCTATCTCTTTATTTAACATGTTACACGTTACAAACGTGTCTCGTCTCATCATGGAGCAAGCACACAGCTGAAGCAATGGTGTAGTCTACCTTTTTTCAGAGGGTATACTGACTCTGACCCCCCCCCCCCCCCCCCGCGCGCTTAACCGGAAGTGGGCGTGGTTTCGGCCGGAAGTGGACAGAGATTTCGACCCTCGACCCATTTTTGTTGTTCCTCCCCAAATTTACATTATAGCTTCAGAACTGAGCTTTGGATCAGTGTTTTTGATCACAAGATTAAACTATTTACAGAGCAGAAACAGATTTTTTTTAAATTAAATTCAGTCAATCAATGAACACATCACATGCAGTATTTTCTCCAAGAGTACCTGGCTGCAGACACTGGAGAAACCTCCACCCTCCGCAACTGACAGGAAGTCACGTGACCTTTGCAGCGGAAGTTCATGTTTTTTTTTAAATCTTTATTGACACACCTCGGCAGCAGAAGTTCGTCTTTTTTAAAGTCACGTGACCTCCGCAGTGGAAGTTTGTCTTTTTTAAAGTCACGTGACGTCCGCAGCGGAAGTTCATGTTTTTTTTTTATCTTTATTGACATACCTCACCTCGGCAGCGGAAGTTCATATTTTTTTAATGTTTATTGACATATTGAAGTTAAACAGACACAACGAACATATAAATGCAACTTTGCCAATGAAGTAGCCTACATGACGTCGGCAGTTCTTCATGTTTTGAAGTAACACGGATTTAAAAGGCTTTATACATATATAAAACTAAGAAGTTAGCAAGTAAATGTGCCATGGATAGCATTTCTAAAGTAAAGATATATAACTAGAAGTGACAGTCAGAATGATTGGTCGCCATGGAGACAGACACAACTACACATAGCCCTGTCCAAAACGTGTAAACAGAACATTCATATTGGACCCTTCACAATTTTTTTTAAATTACTCAATAAAAAATTATAGTATCCAATGAAGATTACTAAATCACAATCACACATATACAATAGGAAAATATACTCTCACACCTTTACATACATGTTACCCATAGCACCTTTAATCAATTTAAATACTGGTATCTATAGACGGTTTTAACTTGACAACAAAAACATTCTAAATTGAACCCCCGCTCACTTCCTGTTGCAGTGTTTGCTATGGACATAAAAGAAAAAAAAACATTCAAGTGCAGGACTGACCATTCCGTGAAAACCGTCTATACAGCTGAGCGGCGAAAACAAAAGTAACGATGTCTAGTGAATATTTCTGCAGTTTGCCGAATGCTGAGAAAAAGGAAGTGCTGTGGGGTTGCGCTCTGGTGAAAACCGTCTATATATATCTATATATAGATACACACACACACACACACATACACACACACACACACACACACACACACAGACACCTATTGCTCCTCTTGTCAGAATTTTTGGGGTGACTGACACTTACAAAAACCACAGTTAAGTGTTTAAAAAAGTTCACATTTCAGAACATCAATAAAGAATACATGGCAGTTAGTCAATGGGGGCGGGGGGTTAAAAGAAACACCACCACTACACACAAATACAAACTTTACTTATTTATTCGGCCAACCAACATCAAAACATCGGAACATGTTCAATCTTTAACACTCTCGCCTTCATCTCCCTCTCTTCATCCTCCTCACTGTGCAGTGATATAACTAGACATACATATCCCGACACACGACCACTAGCATACGCATACAAAGGTAAACACGCATAACAAACACAAAAAGACAAACAAAAAATTAAAACACTCTCCCACTGGCCATGATGACCTCTGCCTGTAGCCGGGATTTCCCTTCATCCTTGAGGATTTTGATGATTATCTGAGAAACAGTTAAGAAATGATCCAATCACGACATGTTACAACACAAAGACAATACTGGACAGCATAACGGGTGCGGCATATCCCTGGCCCTGGGTACAAAGTTAAAACTTTTTTGGCTTTTGTTTTGCCTTTGTTGTTTTCCAGAGGAATAAAAGATTGAGCACACTAACCCTATAATTACATCACACTTCAGAGTAATAGTATTGATAAGTTTATAGACAATTATAGGCCTACTATTACTGATTCACTAATAATATCTATTATTGTTATCTATTCTTGTTTAAAAGCAGTGGGCCTCGCACCAAATTATATTTCTGTGCTTGTCAGCTATGAGTCAGCCATGTCTTTCAGGTAATGAGAGGCTGACCTTTTAGACAGGGATTAAAACAAGAAAAGATGTGTGGCCCTGAAAAATTGTCCAGGAGGAAATGTGTAGTATGTATTGAATTAAGTATTTAAAACTGTCGTCTGCATGACATCAGGCATGATGCTTGAGAACTAAGCACTGTTTACAACTTCTAAGACTTAAAGATGACAAAGCTAGCCTTCTGTTTTCATGCTCCGATACATTGAAACAGCTTCCCGGTCTTATCTGTGATATGCACCCCCCATTCCCCGCCCCTTCTAAAGTAATCTTCAAACCATGAAAGCACAATGAAAGTATGCTCATCCAGGTTTAGCATGAGGTGTACCACCAACATTTGCTATCTTACCTCTGGGAGCATGACATCGAAGACAAAGGACATCAGTGTGAGCTCCCCTCTCTTGATTCTTCCTCCTACGCCAGTCACCTCCTCGATCAGTTTCAACAGCTCAAAGGTCTATTTGAAAGAATAGTAAGCATTATCAAAATTTTACTTATTGTTATGTACATATGACAAAATTACATTTCTATTTACCCGTTTGTCACTAAAAGGTAGACTCCTTGGTTTCAAGAACTGTTTGAGTTTCAAGGAGGTAGATGGGTTCTCCCACAGGTACATTCGATTGGAACGCATCCTTCCATTCATCAGATCATCATGTAAGCTCTGAAGCCAAAGAGAGTCAATGATGAAAATGTAATATTATTGATAGAGAATTTAATTACTAACAGCACAATTTATTTAAAAGTTATCTTGATCTGATCCTTTGACAACACCGCTAGAATTCCATCTTTCTCAACAGCCTCGATGGTCCTGCAGATTAAGATTGTGAAAAAATACCATAACAGCCAGCAAAGGGGAATCAGAACTGCTAAAACAAGACTTGATCTCTTCAAAGCAAAGGGCCCACAACTAAGTAGAAGTGGATTTAGACAATTTTAAACATTGCCTGAGGTACCCAACAACTTTGTGCTCTATTCTCCATCGGTGCTCTTCCACAGAAACCTTCCTAAGTAAAATAGCCACAGTGTCAAGACAAAGATTAGTTACTGGGTGAGGAAAGTGTCTATCTTAAATTATCCACCTGTTGCCTTGATGTTTTACCCACACATTTTCTTAAGACAGTTTTGAGCAGCCTAGGCAAAGTATTTGAGATTAAGAATTCTATTTTTCCAAAATGTTTGAAAAAGGCAATCATTAAGTATATTAAAGAAGTGCCAGTAAAGTATGTAAAGTAAGCTGTCCTAAGTGTATATCTGTTTTATTTTCTGTGCTTTGGCAATCATTTTTGTGTACTACTAAATAGAGACACTGTACCAACAATACGATATATTACCTTGGGCTGTTATCCATGTCTGTGCATCCACAGTTAAATGGCTCATCTTCCATATATTGGTTGCATTTCCCTGCACAATCTGTATGCAGCCAGCCTTTGCACATGTGGCACTGCACCCACTCCAGCGGTTCAACATCTGGGTATAAAAGTCTAACACAAAGACACGTTATGTTAACATTTGCTGTCCAAGTGAATTAACTATAAATATGTCCCTCTTGTCACTTTCTCAAAAACAGAATGAATGTGGCTTTGTTTGAGGGTTGTTCTAGTGCTTCAGATAACTTGGTCTTAACCAACCTCATTCCAGTCCTCTCTGAAGTCTGGAAAACACAGACCTTCATGTCGTCAGCCATACACCGTCGCTGTTCAGTATCAGAGGACCTCTCTGGCATGGTTGCCTGAAGTAATGAATATGGGGTGTTATTTCCACACATTTGTGGCAACAGTGGCATACATAAATCTTGTGAAAATTATAACTAAGATAACGTCATACATTTCAATGTACGGTAATGGAGATTGCCTGCCTGATAATTAACCTCAGTGTCCTGCTCACGCTTTCTCTTCTTAAGCCTCAAGACAGGATCATGTTTCCCCTTGAGGAGCGCCTCACACTCCTTGGCCCAATGGGCAAAGATGTTGCCGTAACTATAAAATGGAATTATATATATTAATAAAATCTGTAAATACCAGGATGGTGGATCAGTCACATGTTCAAGTTTGTTTATTTATATAGCGCTTTAGGTAGGTAGGTAAGGAAGGTACTTTTTTTCATGCGAGGGGAAGTTCTTAGATCACAGCATCATTACACACAATACAAATAGACTAAAATGTACACAAAGGATGAAAATATATACATTAAATGTCCCATTTTGTGCAGTTGTTAGCCGTTTAAAACTTGTCTCTGGGGTACATCAAACAAGGTTCTGAAGTACAAATTGAGTCTTTCTCGCACTGCTACAACTTCCCACTGCTGACCGCACCCAGGGCTCATTAGGAAATGTGCTGTTTTTATGCATTATTCATGAGAAACTGTTCGGAGACCCCAGGTTGATCCATTAAATGGGCTTTTTCTGGTAAACTGTGCAAACTGGCCATTAAATGGTGTTTTGCAAGTAAGTATTTACAAGGAAAAACAGGTTTTGCACGAAATGGGACCTTTAACAGCATATTCAGCCGTAAATATTATGCACCTGTAGCAGATAAAACAGAAAGACACCACACCACAAGAATAATCAAATCGTAATAATAATGTGCAAGGAGCAAGTGTCTGTTCAAAGTGTCTGTCCATGCGGAGGTGACCTGTCTAAGGTGTAGTTCTGCAGCAGCAACTGGCACCACCACCTCCGCAAAACGGGCATGTCATACTGAAATCATTGTTAAATACCAGTTGTTCAGTTTAGTGCACTACAAAAAATGTAAGATGAAGATGTAATTTCAGTGTAGAAATCTACTTACAACGGAGTAGTCAAACTGGCCATCAAGGGCAATGTACAGGGCAGCCTGTACCAAAAACAAAGATATGATCGGTTTATACCTTCAGAATTAAGTGATGTCTACATAAAAAAGGGACCCTTGGGAATAAATAACACATTTACAGTACATGACACAGAGTGCTCATGCTGTAAAAGTATGGCTTCAACCCTGATGAAGACAATGTAAAATGGGTTTAAAATGTTGAACATATTTGCACTGGAGCTTGTTATGACCTACCGTTAAAATGAATATGCCACAGTCTAAGCCAAAATCTTGCTTCGGCAAGCCCTAAGTAATAGAAAAAAAAGACGAGGAACATTAATACTTTCATCACCTAAATGTGGATTGCATGATCTAGGGCCACATACAGTAAGGTTGAATATAAATACCTCCAAATCCTTGGCCGTTTTCTCTGTCCATGTACCTGCACATATCTTCCCCGCAATATCCCTGTCAATTTAAGTGAACAAATCAGCTTTTCTAACCTAAAAACACCAATAACTTCCCCAAGCCATGCAAATGTAGAGGTCAATGGAACGTGACCAAAGCTAATGTAGAGGTCATAGGAACGTGACCAAAGCTAATGTAGAGGTCATAGGAACGTGACCAAAGCTAATGTAGAGGTCATAGGAACGTGACCAAAGCCAGGGACGTGCACAGATAGACCCCAGGTGGTGCCCAAGCACCTGCCATTTTGCTGGACATCTGTGTCCAGTGTGTTTCAGAGGCTGTAGCGGACTCATTTTTAAAGCTAGAGTGAAGACACCGATATCATCAGAAACTAGAATGCCTAATGCATCCAGTGGTACCAAGCATGTCATGCTATCTCTTCCATGCTTACACATGCATGTCATGCTATCTCTTCCATGCTTACACATGCACACATGCATGCATGCACACACAGCCAGCTTAGAATTCTGAATTTGAGCCTGAGCCCGAATGAGCCCCGACCAAACCCAACAGGCTTGGGCTGGGTTCGGGCTGACAAATTGTTAATTGGTCGGGTCGGGTTGGCCTCGGGCTTCAACTTACTATGGCCGGGTGTGAATTTTCAGGCCCGTTGAGAACTCTACAAGGGGCCCCTTGATCTCTTACCTATATCAATATCTATATCTGAATGAGAATGATTCTATGGGTACCCATGAGTCTCCCCTTTACAGACATGCCCACTTTATGCTAATCCCATGCAGGTTTTGGCGCACACAAAAAACATGCCATTTTCTTTATATGCAATACCCTAAATGTGTTATTTTCACCTTCTATTTGAATAGTTCTGCATACTGGGGTGCATAAAAAGTTTTGGAATTACATAATTGGATAATTTGGGTATGACTGGAAAGCGGAGACTATTGTGGATTCAATGAGCCCAATTATATTCATGTGTGATGATGTTAGTCCCCATAGTAGCCATTTAGTGAGACCATTTTTCGAAACTTGACCTCACTGTATAAAATGAAATTGTTTAAGTTAGTACATTGTGTCTTACATGTTTCTGTAGTATGTCTGTTTAGCCTGTACTTTAGCAATAAGTTCATACAAATCTGTGGTCTTTATTGCCATAGTAATTCTAAATGTAAATTGGAAGGAGCACCACACTGTATTAATCCGGGCCTGACTGTAGGCCTATGTCACTTTATTTTTATGAATAATTAAGAGAGCGGTGCTTTTTTTTTCACTTGAGCACCCACCCCCCAAAATGTCTGTACACGCCACTGACCAAAGCTAATGTAGAGGTCATAGGAACGTGACCAAAGCAAATCTAGAGGTCAGAGGAACGTGACCAAGTAGACAAGTTTTTCAGGGTGTAACCTCAGGATTGGCTGGTAATGCTGGCCTCGAAATCCCAAACCGCTTTGTGAATACAGTGAGTCGAGAAAGAGAATCTCTTTCTGAGCTGGCTTGATGACCTAAGGATGACAGCCTTTGTTTTCAGAAAACCATGTATCCACAGTATCACCACTGCTTAACAGATACACATACCCCAGGAAATACTTGTGCAGTACTTGGCTGAGAAGGAAGTAGCAACATGCAAAATTACATGAAAAAATAATGGTTTGCAATTATTTGTCACTAAATAATTATTGTGTGCCCGTGATACAAAAGTCAATGTGGCATCAATTATCACTGAAGAAAAACAGGTACTCACACACATCTGGTAATGACCAGGCGTCCATAGAGGGATGAAAACAGCATCCATCTGATGAGCATCAGTCTGAAAAATAACATGCACCATCAAACATTGAATTTGGATGTGTTAATATCCAGCATCACATCTGATACATAACAGATGGCATACTTACAGGTAGAGATGCCATGGGATCACAGTTGACTGGTGGTAACCAGGTGGGACAGACATATAGATCTACTATGTAGATATTCTTCCCCTGAAGCAGCATAGAAATACAAGCTTAGATTGATTAAAAAAGATAACCAGATAATGGCAAACTTCTAGGGTTGGTTTTCTGGACAAATAGTTAAAGTAGACCTGAACTAAACTCTAGGAATTTCATCCAACATTCAGCTTGATTTATAGGCTTCTCTTGTCCAGCCAAACAACTAGATTGTGCATACGCTACCTTGGAGCAAGCAATCTTCTCAATCACCTCAAAGCAGGCATTCCCAACCTAGAAAAGACATTTCTCTCATTTATAATGAAATAAGACATTTAGGGCGTTTTCACACATATTTGGGTCGAACCAGGCGCTGCCGCAGCAGTGAAAAGTATATAATGTTTCTATTTTCAACTAGAGCGGCTCCGTTTCACATATGCTTTTTATCACCGCGCCCAGGCCGTCGTTCTACAGAGTGGAGCGTCATGTATCCATGCCAACCAGACGGAAGGAGGTATAGCGTAATTCCACCCGGAAAGGAAGCCCGGGATGTAAACATAACTGAACGATGGAGAATGAACAGCAACGCCGTTTGCTCTTGGTACTGCTTTTTGCACTTTAGGTCATTTGTCCCTTTCAATATCGGGAAAGTGTTGAATTTGAAAACGAGGCACGGCTGCGTCTGGAAAACAATGTTTTCATGTACTGGAGGCGGCGGATGCAAATCTCCAGACAAAGCAGGACAAGGCGCAGATTGATTCTGTTGAACCGTGAAGCATTCACCATACGCACATATTATCGGTGAACGCCCCATTGATGTTAACATTAGAAATACAGCAATAGGACGAGCTGAAGTCGGCACGCGTTTACACATCACTCGCGCCGCGTTAGGGTTAGGGTTAGGGCGACGCAAGCCGCTCCGAAACCACCCTCTCCAGCTGGACCGAGAGCGAGTGAGTTACGTCGACTACGAGTTCGAGTGGCATGTTCACACTGACCCAGTCGCGCCATGTTCAGCCCCAAAACTCAGTTAAGTCGACCTAAAACGTTCCAGTGTGAAAACGCCCTGAGACTGTATTCATAACACCATAGTAAAATCAACTCACAGTGGACTCCATCTCACGAGGCAAGCCCAGTGTCAAGAAGTCAGATCGGGTCAGGCAAGCTTTGTATGTACGTACAATCAATTCATTGCCTGGTCTGCTGGTGTCCAGAACATACTTAAGCTGGAATAAACAAGTCAAGTGTTCACACATACAAGTGTTCACATATACAAATACAACAACCCACCTAAAGCTTTCATGCACGATATATCGGCAGTGATATCGATATCGGCCGATGTTAGTCATTTTTTAAATATGGGCATCGGTCTAATGAGCAATATTAAGAGCGGTTATGGATATTGGCCAAAATATTCATATTGAGTGGTAAATCTATGATTTATGGGCTTTTTTAATACAAAATAAATTACTTTTTCAAATCCATTGTTTCTCAGTCCATGTACAACATTTGATTATCTTAGTGTTTTTATACAGATCATATCGACATCGGTAAATATTGGTTATAAATATTAATATATCGGTATCTGCCAAATTTATCATATTAGTGCATCCCTACATAAGACAGAAAGAAATACCACTTCTTCTTGACCCTGATGCAGAGGATATGACCAGGATGATCGCTTTGCTTCCACACAGTCTAATTTTGTGAGACTTATGCAGTGAGGCCCACAGCATTGCTCTTGTTTTGAGTCATTCGTTAGGTCTTCACACTCAATGACAGCTTCCATTTCAAGTAATGAGGTTTCTAAAGATAAGGAGGCAGAATAATGGAATCAAATAATGTTGAATTGTATAATTTACAACTTTGGCCAGAGTAACTAGGACACACACTTACCTGCATCAAGCAAGCCCTGCTCTGGTGTTCTTGACCCTGCTTCTTCTGAGGCACTACCCTTGTTGCCTGGAGGGGGTTGTGGACCTTAAGGTTAGGAAGACACCACAATTATGACATTTTCTACACATTTCATGTAATAGAAAATTATCGCCCTGTTCAAGATTTAAAATTTGACATTAACCTAATACCACCTGGCCCAAGCCTGACAAGGTAACAAGGCCCAGCTGATGGAATTTGAGACCTTGCCTTAACTGGCGTTTCAGCAGCTCTTCATTTTGATGCGTGTTTCTGTGTTCGACGATGTTGCGCATGAGGAAGATGTGTGATGAGGGCCCCATGTTGTTAAGGAAGTAGTTGTTCTTTCTCAGATCTGAAAAAAGCTGCTCTGCAACCTGACTATTTAAAGTTCCCTGAAGTTCTGGAACAACATCTATCCTTCTAAGTACATCCCGTGGGTCTTTGGTATTAGACTGGTGGAATTTGTCATAAAGGACATAATGTTGGTTTGATCCAGTAATCGGATGGCCATTCGGCTCTGGATGTTGCAGACCCTCAACAAGCCAGGGGAGGTGCACTTTGAAGTTTCCACCGACAGTAGCGTCAACATTCTCCTTTGTTGGGTTAGCAAGCCTTCCCTCAAAGGGCTGAAATGGAGGGTTGTCAGGAACTCGCAGGTTAGCATGGGCTGCCAATCCACGGGCAAAGTCATACACACAGACATTGGGAAAATGCTTCCACGAAAGTAGAAGGTCTGTGAAATCCCTGGGGCTTTCTGCTCTGAGGTTGAACTTTACACTATAGACAATTCCATGGGGGCACATGATGACTGACCATCCTCCTGTGAAAGTATTATAGAGAAGTTGGACAACTTTCTTCAGTCTTTGATGTAATTATTCTAATCATCTTAAAGGAACAGCTCACCCTAAAATCCAAAATACATATTCCCTCTCACCTGTAGTGCTATTTATCCATCTATATCGTTTTGTGTTAGTTGCCTGAGTTTCGGAGATATCGGCCGCAGATTTTCTGCCTTCTCTCCAATACAATGGAACTGGATGGTACTCGGCTTGTGGTGCACAACGTGCCAAAGAAATACATTTGAAAAACTCAACAGCAACGTTTCTTTCCAGAAATCATGACCCCGTTACTCAAGAGAATCCACAGACCTCGTTATGAGCAGTTTCATGGAGGAAGTATTTTCTTTTGACCGAACTACACCCGCTAGCTGCTAGCTAGTTTCTACATGAGACTGCAAAAGGGTCATGATTTCTGGAAAGAGACAATGCTTGTATTTTTTTGGTGCTTCGAGCACAACAAGCCGAGTGCCATCCAGTTTCATTGTATTCAATATATTCAATATCTCCAAAACTCAGGCAACTATCCCAAAATGATATAGATGGATAAATAGCACTACAGGTGAGAAGAAAAATATGTCTTGGATTTTAGGGTGAACTGTCCCTTTAAAATCATTCACTCACCAGAGGCACCCAAAATTGACTGAAACACCTTGTCGTAGGTCTGCCTGCTCAGCATCTCTTCCCGTAGCTGGTTAATGAGGTCCATGCGGGACCCCTTTGTGTCAATGTTGCAGGATTTGCAAAGTTTCCTGATAGTGGATACCTGGAACAGAACATATATTCAATACATTCAATATATCAGTCTGTGGTGTGGATTACAAACATTTCAATTATTTGGGGTCATTAAAACAAAAGAAGTGTGCCAATAGAGCTCAACAGGCACGTGACTTTCCGTGACGTAATTTGCCCCGGAAGAAGTCCCGCATCCCATTTTCTCCATAGACATTTCGATAAATCCAAATATAACGAGTTTTAAGGCTCGTAACCAAGCCAACACGTGACCCAGAGAATCTTCAGTGACCACTTAGGGAAACAGACACGACTTAGTGGTCGTTCACACTATAGGCTACACTGAAACAACACCAAAGCCACAGTTTCAATTCAGCGTCCTTGTTAACAGACGAGTCCGTTCACACCGGCCGCACGCCACGCTGAAGCCACTCTGCACCATGCTAACCCCACACCGAAAATGTGTGCAACGAAAGCGTGCCGCGCGCTGATCCCGAGCTACCAGGCAGGCAGTCAATGCAATTTGTGAGGGGTAAGAGGGGCCGGAGCAGCAGCTCCGAGCCGGCCGCTGAGGAAAGGAAGCTGTTTATGGTGTGACCGCTTTGGCGTGGCAGTCAGGATCAGTTAAGCTCTGCTTTGGCTCTGCGTCTGAATAGCACATTGTGTGAACATGCTGTTAGCCTTGAGAAGCTGCAGCTTTTATTAACTGACACACTGTACTCTATACTGTATATTTAGAGCCAGATCAAAAACTGTTTGGCTTTAAAATATTTTTTTACATATGTACATATGTACATGTATAATGGAGACAATGATGATCATTGTGATTAGGCCATATCATATTTGGTGGAAATGGATGGTAGGTACATGATGAATGATAGCATAAAATATAATATAAGTTTTCCCTTTTTTAATTAATAGTCTATTCCAACTCTGTGCCAGTTATGTTTACAACTGTAAATTTGAAGCGGTCGTCTGTAATGTTAAATAATCACAGGAATTATGACAATTATATTTCATATGGAATCACAATTAATCAACCAATGTGCAAAATAATTTAATTTATGGTGTAATACTAACAAATAGGGAAATTCATGGATTAACCTACCTTTTGGTTTTGCAGCTCGTCAATGAGGCGGTCCTCTGTTACATCACATAGTTGAGGGTCATCATTTGATGTCTGCAATGGCGCCTTTTCAAACTCTGTGTTGAGGACACTGCTGCTTTTACGCGTCTCCCTCCCAATCCAAGGTGCCCAATTCTCATACGATGGTTTGATAAGAAACGGGTTTTGGGAAGATTCTGCATCAAACACATAGGGGGAAAAAATCGAATAAAAGGTTATTCTGGGGAGCTGCAGTCACGACAGGCTGTATTTTCAAAAACTATATAGACTCACCTTCAAAAAATCCTTTGCTGATCATATGCAGATGGATGGATTCCCAGAATGCCTCTATGTTGTGTTCACCTTGGAAGTCATCATTTGGTTCTTTCAGTTCACTAACTGCACTTGCCAAATACAACATAAAGACATGAATACCCTGTGTATAGTACTGTGGTAAGTAAATCTTAATTTGTGTGGCATATCTAAAAGCTAGTTAAAAAGTGATGTACCCAAATAGCAGTTTAAGAAAAACATACCCTCAAAGTTGAACAATGAGGATAGAACCCACAGTTTATACATGAGTATTCATATGCAATGTTGCAAAGTGCCTCAAATTAGCAATATGCTTTAAAAAATTAAGTCAGTGGCGGGAAACTTCCCCCCCCCACAACGTCTCCAGAGAGCTGATGACTCTAGACACAGACACATGATTCTATGGTAAAAACAGAAGAGAAACAGGGAAAGGTTTTAAACAGCATGAATATACAGAAAAGCATCAGTACAAACTACTAATAGCATTCCCTGCAATCAGTATACCTGTTAATGTACCGTTAAAGAAATGTCCAAATAAATTTCGTACATGGAATAGTCTGCCAATTTAACTTTGGCCTGTGCCACAGAAACCACAGTAGTAGCAGAACAAGAAAGAAAGAAATTAGAAAATCTTGCAACAATCGCAGAACGAGACCAATTGAGACAGTCTTGATCAGAACACCTTGCGTTGTTTGTCATACCACTGTTTTACTCACCTGAAGATTGTGCCTTAAGTAAAGACAAAGCTGCAGTGTCAGGATGATATGGTTATTGAAATTATGAAGACCATCTGTCCATTCCTGGTAGCGGTAAACCATGTGGCATTCAGTACACCTTCTACTGTAAGTTGAGATGTCTGTAATAGACATAAGGATATACATTAGGACATTCAATCAGCTGTATGTGGTTGATCTAAGGATGTAGTTCACGTACTTGAGATTACACCATCCATGCCAACTATTCTGGCTTTGTGTGTGATGTGCAAAATGTCCTCCAAATTGGGATTGCCTGGACACAACTGGCATGTCGTTTCAGCCGGAATCAACTTAGAAGGGTAATCTGTCAGGGCTCTTGGAGTTGTGGCATCTCCAGGAAGAGTGGCTGGTATTTTTTTCTTTTCATAAATATATCTTACGCTTCTATCCATCTCCATTGATGCAGTAGGAGGATAACTGACAGAGTGAGTAGTCTCTGGTAAGGTTCCAGAGGTAGGTGGTGCAGTTACAAAAAGTTATTTGCGGGTTTGAAAAAGGTGCCATTTGGCAATGTTCTTGTGTGGACAGGATGTACGTGCCTTTGCACAGGGGCAATGCCATGTTTTTTTTTTACGTTATAAGTAACTGTCACTCTGCCTAAACAAGAGAAGTGGTAGATTTTTGGCTCATGTATGGAGAGACAAATCTGGTTTTGAGAACCAAGTTCCACCAACACACACAATGGCGCATGAACTTCCTCTGCTTCTTTCTTCCTCTTTTTGCAAGCTGCTGCCTTGGATTCACCAAAAAACTTGCATTCCAGCATTTCCTCAAGGACATCGTGTTTAAGTGGTTCCTCAGTAGCAGTGGTGCTGCAGTAATCAAGTGACCGGATATGGTCACACGTACTGTGAGTGAGGCCACTCCGTTGTGTAAGCAACTGATATTGGCGACAGTCCTCCAATTCACATTTGGTCACATGTTGTTTGCCCCATGTTTTACGCTGTACATGTATTGGCACAGAGAAACCATGACTACCTTTATGGACAGCATATAGGCCACGGGTTTGGTCGACACACAGACTTTTAAGATGAGATGCTGCTGTAATGTCTTTTGGCCTTTCATGCTTTCTTTGTATGTGTACTGCAAGGTTCTTTTTGTACAGAAGAATGGAGCAAAGGGGGCACTTCACTGACTTTAAAGATCTCACATGTGAAGATGGCAACTCTGAAGGTGTAATTGTGGTGGACTGGGGACACTCTGAGGGATTACATGCATATGGATGGTCCAAAAGTGCTGATGCACTTGAATCCTGAAACAAAGATGGGGATGGTAAAGACGGACTATTTTCAGGTGAAGGTGGCACTGATGCTCCATCAGCTCCGTGGGCCCGGCCAGAGGATCCACGGGACTGTTCCGATGCCGCTGATGCTCCATCAGCTCTGTGGGCCCGGATCCACGGGACTGTTCCGATGCCGCTGATGCTGCATTAGCTCCGTGGGCCCAGCCAGAGGATCCACGGGACTGTTCCGATGCCGCTGATGCTCCATCAGCTCCGTGGGCCCGGCCAGAGGATCCACGGGACTGTTCCGATGCCGCTGATGTGGGTTGCACAACTGAACTTGAGTCACATGGCACCAGATCTTGTCTTTTACGACATGCAGTCACATGTAATACCATGTCCTCTTTGCGCATTATGGTTTTAGCACAAGATGGGCAGTGGTAATGTCCTGTGTCCCGGCATGAGAGGTTGCACCTGCAGATGATTGTATCTGTAAGAGAACAGTAATTTACCTTAAAAATCATGACTTTACAACCAAGAAGCACAAAAATTAGCTTTTCTTCCTACGATGTACAATTTTATTTTTCCTCTATTCCAACAGTGATTGTTTTACTAGGTGAAATCGATACTCTACAATGACTTACTAAATAAAGTTATGGTCGCTTGAAATTAAGTGATCTACAGCCCCAAAGAACAGATTTTAAATCTAGGGGAAATGCAATGGGAAAGAGCGGTGCTACTCAATATAACAGCGCTTAACAAATTCCCATCTTTTGTGTAGTCTTAGACTGAATTTCAATCATGGAAGACCAAATAAGGCATTAATGTCATACCCCTCAGCCCAAATGACGTCACTAAATGACGTCACCATCTCCGACGTCACCTTCTCTATGACGTCACCTTTGCAGTGTGACGTCAGTTGCCCAAACGACGTCAGTTATGACATCATAAATGCCCTTCTCCTGGTACTATATAAAGCCCCCATCACCACAGCTTAAATCACACTTGTGCAGTCATCACTCACCTTGTGTCAGCATCACGCATTCATCCAGCATCTCCAGAGCAAGAAGCTTCATTCAGTCCATCACCATGTCCGAGTCCGAAGACGAGCAGCAAAGGTTCAGCTCCACCGTGGACGCCTTCCTCCAGAGCACGTTCAACGCCCCGGCCAGCCCCGGGCAAATCCCCAATCCCCAGGCTTCATCTTCGGGCATCACATGGGACGCTCCTCTCACCAGGGGCCGCGGCCGCAAAAGAAGATCCAGCGCCACGGAGGTCCAAATCGTCTCGCCTGGATCTCAGTCCGCACAGCACTCCGGAGGCCGTGGCCGCGGCAAAAGAGCCAAGAAGTCCACCTCCAAGAAAGGCCCAGCGAAGCGCACCAAGACCGCCGGCTCCTCGGCGGACGCTACAAGGCTTCCAGCCCCTCCAGGCCTCCAAGATCCCCTGATCGCAACGATTTCTTCACTGGTCAGGTCCCTCGTCGATGCCCGGCTGAGGACGCTCGGGAGCCCCACGCTCCCCACGGCAGCAGCCCAAACAGCACCGCCCCAGGTTTCAGGCTTGTATCCCCCTTTTCAGCCGGCATCTCTTCCGGTGATATCAGCCCAGCCAGCCCCGCTTCAAAATCCAGGTGTGTGCGCCGAGTTCCCTCCCCTCCCCGCACACATCCCCCCTATGAATACCCTCGCCTCAGCTATCCCCTCCCCCGCATACGGGAGGCCGTATATCCCACTCTCAGCAAACGTATCGCCCAGGCTTCGATCCATGATCCTTCAAGGCAGAGATATCAATCTAGTCAGCATTATCCTGCCGTCTGCTGAGTGCAGCAAGAAGATAATGGGCGGCCAAGATATATCGGCCGTCCTTAAATCTTCCGACCCCCGTCTCGCCAAAGAGCTATCACCAACCGAATTCCTCGTTGCGTTCGGGGTTTTCCGCGACATTACATGCTCAGTGTATCCCAGCCGTCGCGCCGAGTTAGATGAGTACTTGGCTCTGATGGGAGACCTCCACCTTAGGTACGGGAAAAACATTTTACCAGTACCACAAAGCGTTCTCTACAAAAGCGGCGCTGTACATAACTCGTTCCAACACCCGTCTAGACTGGTCCGTGTTGGATACCGAGCTATTGGTACTGGTCACGGGCGGTCATCAGGCGTTCACCTGTTTTTCCTGCGGCGAAGTAGGCCACACGGCGCCCCTATGCCCTACGGCCGCCTTCCAGGCTTCCGGGAGCAACACCCCGTTTTCGGCCGGTCCACCCCCCCTCCTCCAGCAGGGAACCTTCCAGCCATCTCAATCAGACCGCCAGGGGCGCAAGGTAGTTATGCATAACAACATGGCTATTTGCAATAATTTTAATGAGGGAGTTTGCACATATCCTAACTGCATTTTTCTGCACGTCTGCAGCGCCTGCAGGGAAGCGCACCCCCGCTCCGTCTGCCCCCGCAGGATCCGCCCCCCAAGGCAGTTCCCCAAAAAAGAAAAGTTGGGCTAACAATCATAAAATCCCTTCCATCCACCCCCATCGACATCCCAGCCCTGGGCCTCGAATTAGCCTGCCACCCTGATCGCGTATTTACCGATCATCTCTTAACCGGCCTCTCCCAGGGGTTCAAAATAGGAGTAATTTCTCCCCCCACATTTTCCCACGTCTCTAAAAATCTGCAAACAGCTCAAAAAGAGCCCAAAGTAGTTTCTCAACTCCTTAGCAGGGAATTATCAAAAGGATTCATAATCGGCCCATTTGATTCTCCCCCCTTCCCGGTGTTCCGAACAAGTCCAGTAGGCGTCGCCACTCGCAAATATTCTGGCAAAAAGCGCCTAATTATAGACCTGTCAGCGCCTCATCATGGCCCCACTCCAAGCATAAACAGCCTCATTCCTCCCGAACCTTATTCACTCCACTATGCAAAAATAGACCACGCCATTCGTCTAATCAAACTGGCAGGCAAAGGTGCGTGGCTTTCTAAAGCCGATATCTCAGACGCCTTCAAAGTCATCCCTATTCATCCCTCCCAATGGCATCTATTCGGAATAAAATGGGATTCAAAATTCTATTTTTCCGTAAGGCTCACGTTTGGGTGCAGAAGCAGCCCCGCCATCTTTAATTCACTAGCAGAAGCTTTATGCTGGATATTGCTAAACAATATCCGTCTCCCCGCAGTGCTACACCTGCTAGATGATTTTTTGCTCATCGACCCTCCGTCCGTCCCCTCAATCTCCCTAGTCAAACTCAAAGAGACGTTTCACAGGCTGGGCGTCCCTCTAGCTGAGGAAAAAACCTCCGGGCCCTCATCATCTCTCGAATTCCTGGGCATTAATCTTGACACCAAGCTTATGCAAGCTTCCCTCCCCCTCGAGAAATTGTCTCACATCCGCAAAATAGCCCAGTCCTATTCAGCAGCCAGCCACATTTCAAAACGAGACCTTCTGTCTCTGCTCGGCCACCTGAATTTTGCCATGCACATTATTCCCCAAGGGAGGTCATTCATTTCCAGGCTGCTCGATTTAGCATCTTCAGTCCCCAGCCTCCTTGACTCAGTTACCCTCAACGAGGGATGCCGATCCGATCTCAAATTCTGGGCACACCTCTTAGAAAATTGGAACGGAATCTCATTTTTCTATGACGAAATCGTCTCGTCTGCCGACGACTTAAAACTTTCACAGATGCAGCCCCATCCGTGGGTTTTGGGGGGGTCAACCAAGGCCACTGGTTCGCTGGCACTTGGCCGCAGCAGTTTGCCGGCTTGGATCAGTCCTCCGCTTTATACGAAATATACCCGATAGTGGCTGCCTGTCACTGGGGGCGCTTCTGGGCACGTAAAAGGATAGCAGTCAAATGCGATAATGCTGCAGTAGTCGCCATCATCAATAAAGGACGATCATCTTCCCCGGCCATTATGCCTTTCGTCAGGCGCCTAACCTGGCTTTCCGTCACCCATAATTTTATCATGGTCGCCAGGCACATCCCCGGGCATATTAACATAATCGCTGATCACCTCTCCCGTTTCAATTTCCAGGCGTTCCGCAGACTCTACCCCGAAGCGGACTCGACTCCGACGCCTCACCCCTCCTTTTCTGCCCTCACGCTCTCATAGAGCGCAATCCCCATCTCACCCATTTACTCCACTCGGCCCAGTCCTATATTAGGCAAGGATTGGCCAGTTCCACTATCAAAGCTTACGACGCGGCTTGGCGAATGTTTGCCATGTTCTGCCTCTCCGTCAACCAGCCCGTTCACCCCGTTCTAATTCCCACAGTATGTGCCTTCATTACTTTCTGCGTAGATGTCCGCCTCCTCCGCCCTCCTTACATTCGCAGCCTAGTGGCAGGCATCCAATTTTACGCCAGGTGCCTCGACCCGGCTTTTCCCAGTCTATTTACAAATCCAGTTGTTAAACTACTATTAAAAGGCATTTCAAAAGCTTTTCCGTCTGCCCCCGACTCCCGGCGTCCCATTACTCTCCCCATATTACGGCACTTGCTAACCAGCCTCAGACAAGGCATTCACTCCACCTTTTTAGACATCCTCTTAGAGTGCGTATTTTCCATGGCCTTTTATGGGTTCCTCAGAATCAGCGAGTTTACATCCCCCGCCACGTTTCAACCCTCACGTGACATAACTCTCTCCGATTTAAAATTCCACCCGACCACTATAGCATCTCCCTGAAACATACCAAAGTAGGCGGAGCTTGCTCTATAATCATTGCTCGCATCCAATCTCCCTTCTGCCCCTTCTCGGCCATGATTCAATACATTAGAATCAGGCCCTCAACTAGTCCCTTGGCCCCCCTTTTCCTCATCTCTCCCCATCATCACATGACGAGATCCTGGTTCATCCTTCACTTCAAGACCACACTCCAGAAATGCAACATCCCTGCAGAGAACTATTCCAGTCACTCCTTCAGGATCGGAGCAGCCACATCAGCAGCCATGCAGGGGGTGTCCTCCGCCTCCCTTCAACAACTGGGGCGCTGGTCCTCATCAGCCTATGCATCCTACATTCGACCAGAGCAAGACGCCATATTATCAGCCCAAAGATCCCTCCTTCCATGACTAAAGAGGCAACAAGCACATCGTTGGTGGTGATCAAACTCTCCTTTTTCTCATCAATGCGCCCATGCCCGGGCTATCCACATCCACTCCCTTGCATCCCCGCTTTGCCTTAAAAAAACCCGGTCAGCCCCTCATCTCCCGGCATGCATAAATCCTCCCCCTGTCAGCCCATGACCTGACTAAAGCATACCCCAGGCGAGCTCCATGACCCCCCGTTTTCACTCTCCCAGTTCCTGAAATAACTTTAAATTCCTTTGGGGGATGTCCCATCTCATACAGCACTGACGCCCCTCTCTCATAAGCAAGAGGAGCGTCACATCATGGAGTCATACGCCATACTCAAACTGTCTATTCTGATTCAATAAAGTTTGTTAAAATTATATTACGAGTCTCTCATGATTGAAGTGTAGTCTTAGACTGAATTTCAATCATGGAAGACCAAATAAGGCATTAATAGAGCACCCCATGCTGTCATACCCCTCAGCCCAAATGACGTCACTAAATGACGTCACCATCTCCGACGTCACCTTCTCTATGACGTCACCTTTGCAGTGTGACGTCAGTTGCCCAAATGACGTCAGTTATGACATCATAAATGCCCTTCTCCTGGTACTATATAAAGCCCCCATCACCACAGCTTAAATCACACTTGTGCAGTCATCACTCACCTTGTGTCAGCATCACGCATTCATCCAGCATCTCCAGAGCAAGAAGCTTCATCCCACCACCTCCCCAGATCACCACCAATGTCATGACTCCTGTTGGAAACAGATCCCCTTAGGGGGGATGTCCCATCTCATACAGCACTGACGCCCCTCTCTCATAAGCAAGAGGGGCGTCACATCATGGAGTCATACGCCATACTCAAACTGTCTATTCTGATTCAATAAAGTTTGTTAAAATTATATTACGAGTCTCTCATGATTGAAATATGCAAACACACAAATGTCATTCAGCATTCATGTTTGATGTATATCGCATAGCATATCGTCACCCTCTTAACTCATTGAGTGCCAATGACGACAGCTGTCGTCAATTCAAATACTGACGTAGAGTGCCAAAGACGACGATTGTCGTCAATTGCGTTTTTTGACGGTGGGACGTGGATCAATCCCTGATACATCTCTGGTACAACTATTGTAGCTATTGGAGGTCTATAACCTATTTTACAGAGCCCTTAGGTGGCGACAGTGCTCTCCAGGTTAACAGAAAGGCAGAGAAAAACAGAGAATAAGTCGTTGGGGAAACGGAAATCGCATCGCATCCGTATGCATCGATATGCATGAAGCGTTTTAACGTTAGATGTGCCTGCAGCAGCCAATCTGCTCCCACAATTGAGCTCCTCCATGCCCGCTGCGACAGCCCATTCGCATGATCAGCCGTGGAGTTGTTTATTATTCTCAACTGGAAGCATAGGAGCCGGTGACAAACACACGCGGAAACGCTGTAAAAAAGCTGGATGTCGCGCACATAGATATGGTCGCGCACCCTTCACAGTGCAGAGCAAACTCAGCAGAGAGCCACCTCCCATAAGGAGGAGTGTGCAGTTGAGGCGGGGCTGGGCGGGGCGGGGGGGGGGGGGGGCACGCAGAGCAGCACACAACACTGACCCAGACAGACCCAGGCAGCAGGACAGGGTTGGCAAACGCAAGCCAGAATATCCGATGCCCACCAGCAGCAAAGACCAGCAAGAAGCTGCAACCAGCAGCGCACGCAGGGGCCAGCGCTGCTGGTTGCAGCTAAAAATATTATTCTGCCAAACAAAATTCCCTGGCCTTCACTGTTTTATTGAAGGAAATTATTTTTGAGGTGTGACTACATCAGAAAATTAGCTTCAGAGTCAGTGATGTGTTTGAAATGTTTAATTTCACAAAAGGGCCATTATCTCAGCTTCTAGAAAAAAACTGCTCTTTTTTGTTAAATCAAGCTATCTTCTCCGGCTGATAACGAAAGAACGGAAAATGATATCAATAAACCTGTTTTTGCTGATGATAGAAAAGAGTCTCATCGTTCTTTTTGCGTGTTCATTGTTTACATAGTAATATCACACAATATTCTGTGGGCCTCGAGAAATCACTGAAAAAAGCTCTGAAACTCTGGCACTGGGAGCGTCCGTTCTCCAAAAGTGGCTGGCACTCAATGAGTTAAAATAATGGCCTAAGTCTCACTTTTTAGAAGTCAGTTTTTCAGAAAACATAAAAAACTGAACCAAATACAGAAGATATGAGATTTATTAATCATTCCACAATTGTTTTTATGACAATAGATGACTATTGACAGTTGCATTTTATGTTAAGCATGTGACTTAGGCCGTTTTATTTTTGCCTAAGTCACATTGTCTTGACTTAGGCAAAAATAAAAACGGCCTAAGTGGTCACAGTGTGATCTTTTCAATTAAGGACTTAGACCATTTTACCAGAGGCCAGCATCATGAAGAGATGATTTAGGCAAAAATATCATTTTCCTCAAAAAGTGACTTAGGCCATTATTTTAAGAGGGTGACGATATACTTCTCATCAACTTACCCTGGAAATGCACAGCATTTTCTGCGTGGTTATCCAGGTGACGCTGTATTGTTTGGTTACGTGTGGTTCGGAACTTTGGGCACAGAGGACAACCAAACTGTAAAGGTGTGTATTTGGTGATCTGTAAACCAATTCCATTTCCTTCCTTTATTATGGATGATGCATCGGGCTCGGGGTCACTCCCCGTAGCTGACGATCAAGCGCTGCTGCTGTCTGCGGCTCATCTCTCTCCCGAACCGCATCACCAGCCCCGTGGGCCCGGCCAGAGGATCCACGGGACTGTTCCGATGCCGCTGATGCTCCATCAGCTCCGTGGGCCCGGCCAGAGGATCCACGGGACTGTTCCGATGCCCCTGATGCTGATGCTCCATCAGCTCCGTGGGCCCGGCCAGAGGATCCACGATGCATTTCTATTTCACACACATACACAGACACACACATATAATCATTAACCTACTTATTTTCATTATTGCCATGCTACATTGTTATTATATACAGATTTTACAGTCACTCAGTCAATTTGGACATCATTTCTGAGCTTTGGTTTCTTCCAAATCTCCTCCATCCATTGTTCCTTTTGGATCTGAAACAGTTGTTGTTTGACTGTACTTACATTACACTGTAGAGTAGCCTATTCATAAAATCATATGTAAATCACAAAATGAAAATATTGCAGACACCTTTCTTGACCAGGGATAACCGTGTGCTCTGTCCCAATTAAAGATATTTTGGTCACCCTATCCTCTGGCAACTGGACAACTACTGCAGACCAAGACATCAAGCTTAACACATTGACTGCCAGCCGTTTTTTTTTTTGCTGTAGGTAGCTTTTGCCAAGCCGTTTTTTGAGGATTCTGGCTCATTTTACAAGAGCCGAGGATTCTTTTCTGCTTGGAGTTTGTCAACACAAAGTTCACAAAAGTACTAATAGAATGTGTGCTTTCTCTGTCTAAAAGAGTTAGTTTGTAGAGTTAGTAGTTATGTAGATATTAGCCGTTGAGTACAGCATGGTTTTAGCGTCTGAGAGTGAAAGCTGAGATAATCACAGTTTTGTGAAATTCAATCAAACAGGCAGAACAGTCACTTTAACCATTTATTTTTGGCATCAGTGAGAGATCAGACATCCAAACAATATAGTTCCGAACGCCCTCTCCTTCAACTCCTCCCTCCGTGGGCGTGTCTAGTGGCTTTCAGCCTGCGTTTGTCACAAGCGAGTGCTCTGCTGCTGCTGCTGCTGCTGCTGCGAGTTTGAGCAGCCTCCCTCCCTGGCAGCGAGTTTGAGCAGCCTCCCTCCCTGGCAGCGAGTGTGGATAGGTCTGTCTCACTCGTCTCTTGGGTTTGAGAGCCCCGATGAAGCCCCGTGCGACTCTAGGCTTTATGCTGCCCACCCAGTCCATTTCTGGAACCCCCCACCGCAGCAGCGCGAAAGCGTCCCCGCCTACAGTATGAGAATGAGGCTCGTTCGTTTCTGACTGTAAAATCGCCAAGCCATTTCCTTGAGAATGGAGGAAGCAGCCGCGGGAGGCGGCTGCTTTTGGTTGACTTTCTCTCTGTCGGGAGAGGACCGTCGCCACCTAGCTGGTCGGTAAAATAGATTATACACATTCAATACTTCCAATATCTCCATAGGAGACGCGGGGGGCATTGATCCACGTAGCACCGTCAAAAAAAAAAATCTATTTTTTTGACGTATTAATACGTCAGTGGCAGTCAACCGTTGGATTATTTTTGACGTATTAATACGTCAATGGCAGTCAACGTGTTAAGTAGAAAATTACCTCTGACCAACATAAAAACTGTTGGTCAACGTCAAATGGCCAGACGGTTAACTGGGTAAATCGCTTTGCTCTGCAGCTTTGTGCCGTCTGTTGTAGGGTTGGCACGATGGACGATGGCATCGACCATCGTGATTGGCCGACCCCCCATCGACCTCTGAGCCTTCTACATCAGATCATCGTGATTAACTATCTGTTCGAAATAAATTTGTGACGTTTTACTAATAAAAAATACCAAGGCCACTTACCGTGACGCGTGGGGGACATGCCGGCGGCATTAAACGAGCGCGCCCAGTTCAGACTCAGAGAAGCCTCCCCTCCCCCCCCTCCGCTCTAGTGCTTCTCTGCACTGGGAGGCTTGTTTAATGTCGCCGGGGCGTCCCCCGTGCATGAGAAGTCAATTATTTTGTTGTGAACACTTTAGTTTTAACCCATTGATACCGGATGCAGCATTTGCGTGTATATCCCTTTAACACCGACGGCAACGGGCGTGTCCTTTTACCTTTCATCCCGGCTGCAACACAGACGCGTAGTCAGTAGCGTAGCCAGACTCGGCTCATTGGGTGTGCCACAGAAAGCCAGGGTGTGCCGGAGGGCGGACCATTTGGTGGCGGCCATGAGGCCGCCGCCAATTTTTTTTGGGGTCTTTTCAAACCAGATTTAGAGGAATATTTGTGTGTTGTTTGCTCCTTTTCGCACTCATTATTAGCAGGTAGAAGCAGTCAATTAAATTGTATTTTTTGGCAACATGTAAAACCACTTTGTTTAGTATCTCAAAAAAGTCTCACCTACTTTTTCCAATGAGTGTTCTAGTCGGGAAAGAACGCAAATTCGTCTACTGCAGAGAGATCTGTAGCGTCAGTGTCCTCTGGCCCCAAACCTCCGGTGTGTTGTTGGCTGCGTTCCCCGCTGTTAACGTCATTGTTTCGGCTGCATCATCTTCTTCATCATCATCTGTCTGTTCTCCACTGTACACCACCAATACAGGTGCGAGAACGGGTGCACTACAATCCGCACTTGTTGAGGGGGAGGGTGACGACGAGTCATCTGCTTCCTTGTCGTTTCTTGCCTTTGCCGAAAAAGCTTAAAAGCGAGCTTTGTTTCATGTCTTCTTAATTTGGCGCTGCTGCTGCTGCTGCTGCTGCTGTGCGTGCGTGCGTGCATTTGTTTACTTTACGTGGACGACAGCTTAACTAGTTTCCCATGATGCTCCGGGGCACATAGGGCAGCGGACGCGTGATTTCTAACCCCACATAGGATAAGCAATAACCACGCCCTGTGGCGCTGGGATTGGCCAGGAGCATTGAAGCTTGGCACTAAAGCACCTGGAGTTTTTCATCTTTTAAAATAAAGATGTTTAAAAAACTATTGCTTGTTACATTTTCAGTGCTGTACCTTTTCTCTGGGTAAGAATTGAGCTTGAAATTAACGATATGATACATTATATGATATGAGCTATGAACGTGAACACAACACCGTTTATATTATTGCATGTTTTTGTAGATTGTGTAGGCTACATTGTGTAGAATTATTATGCTTATTATTATTACTATGCTAAGGAAGGTAGGTGACCATAATTCATTTCAATGTCCGCTCTCAATGTCCGCTCTCGAAATCGCTGTCCGTTCTCAAGAGCTATTCAGTTGGTTCATGAAATCGCTGGGCTGCGTGCCCTCCAGTGCAGAGCTCCAGTGTTGCTCCTGGCCAATCCCAGCGCCACAGGGCGTGGTTATTGCTTATCCTATGTGGGGTTAGAAATCACGCGCAGCGGACAGTTGGACACAGTGCATGACAGCGTTGACATGTGTTTTGCAGACGAAACAAAACACTTTTTTTACCCCATTTTTTTGGGGTACGCGCATGCGCGTAGTACGTGTATATCGTTGTTTCAAGACATGTGACCGATGAAATGCATCATGATTTGCTGAAATAGACGTGGCGGAGGTGAAATGCATTGTGGGTTTTGTAGTTTTTTATTTTTATTTTTGCCTCGACCGTGTGGACAGTTTTCCAAAGCTCGAACTACACAGCAAATCAAGGAAGCGCCGGTCCAGCAAGACTTCCCATACAACTTTAGTTGTATTAGAGCAGCGTTTCTCAACTGGTGGGTCGCACCTCGTTTTGATTGGGTCGCGGACATTGGCCAATTCTTTTTTTTTTTTTTTTTTTTTTTTCATATTTCATTTGAGTTAAATTCAGATTATTGAAACTGGATTAGCCTGACCAGTTTTACTTGTTTAACAAGCTGAAGCATATGCTCTGCCTGTAATTCAAGAGAAGTCTGCCTTTTCATTTCATATTTAATTTTAGTTCAATTCAGATGATTGAAACTGGATTAGTGTAACAGATGTGATTTGCCCATTATATAATTACACTATATATGTTATTTATTTGTTGTTTCAAGTAATATACCTGTCAGTTTTCGTCTACCTCCACCTCTGTTGTCATGTAATTGTCCCACCTCGCCTCTTGTAGTGTTGCTCCTCCTTCCCAGTGCCTCTAAACTTCCTGATACCCTCACCTCTTCCTCTTACTATATTGCCTGGTGGAAGAGGTGGTGTTATCCTGTGTAATATATCACATTCCATCCTATCATTTCTGATCATTCCTGTTTATATTTTTGTTAGTCTTACCTTTGTAAAGTATGGATGCACCTGTTAGTTCGTATATTTCCATGTTTTGATCACTGTGTGAATGTATTTTGACGAGTGGAATCCCACTCACTGAATGTCCGGATATGTCCGTTTTCATGTGCAGGATTGTGGTGGGGAAAAGTACTGCAGAGTGGAGGATAATTGTTTTCATTTAGTTTCTGTCAGGTATGTTTACTGTGTTTTGTTTCACGTTAAGTTTTGCACACGTACTGTTGTTTGAATTCAATGTCAGCTCTCTTACTATATTTCCTGGTGGAAGAGGATTGTGGTGGGGAAAAGGGTGCCGCATCTATGTGCCGACAGGCCGCAGTGCCGACAGGCCACAATGCCGATAGCCCACAAGCAGAACCAGCTGAGCGAGGCGGCGTGCAGCGTGTCGGTGTGGACCGGCTGGAGCTGAGCTCTCCCAGTCCCCACGCCTAAACATAACCTCCCCCAGCGCCTAAACCTAACCTCCCCCAGACCCTAACCCTGACCCTAACCTCTCCCACCCCCACGCCTAAACCTAAGGTCGGCATTGCGGGTGGTCGGCATAGCGGGTGGACCCCGGGGAAAAGTACTGAAAAGAGTGGAGGATAATTGTTTTCATTTCGTTTCTGTCAGAATAAAACGGCCTCTGACTTGAAGATATCCCGGTTGTTGGGTCTGATCATTAAAAACACAACACAACGCAGAAGTCCACCGGTCACATTAGCATGGCCCCAGTTTAATTAAAAGTTATGACCAGTTTAACTAAAAAGCATATAGCCTGCCTGTGATTCCTTTTTATTTCATATTAGTTAAATTCAGACTATTGAAACTGGATTAGCATGCAGGTTAACTTGTTTTATTATTATTATTATTATTATTAACTTGTTTAAAAACATATAGGCATGTAATTCAAGATAAGTCTGCCTTTTATTTCATATTTCATACAGTTCAAATAAGACTTTCTGAGCATGACCAGTTTGACTTGTTTAAATTTAAAAACATATAGGCCTGTAATTCAAGGAAAATAGTGGGTCCTGAGGCTACACCAGTTGAGAACCACTGTATTAGAGGATGAAATTAATGCTGCTGACCTAATTTCAGATTTATTTATCTCATGTTCCAATCTGCAATAGCCTCAAGGTTTTACTGCACGTTCTTCTGCTCAGGCCCGGTTCTACGGGGGTGCAAAAGCATGCATTGCACCCTTATTTTAATTGTCTGCATGCTCAGTTGAAAAGTAAAAAAAAAAAAAAAAAAAATGCTACAGCTGCACACTTACTGTTTAAACTTGAATTATAGTTGTTGTTTTTCTTTGTTCTTTGATGTGATTTTATGGCTTTTTGGCACCTATATGTAACCGTTTAAGGTTGAGATAATTGTATTATCATTATATGGTCCAAATATTTCAGTAAAGCACTTGAAACACTTGAAATATTCTTGCTTGGGTGGTATCATTCTACTTGAAATGATGGTCAAATGCATTATTTTTAGTAAAATAACATGTCAAATTTTGGCCGGGCATCTGCACCCCTTCCTATCTAGGATGCACCCCTAGTCATCTTGTTCTGGAACCGGCCCTGCTTCTGCTGCATGGTGGCAATTCTGCATGGCCGCGTTTCAGACAGTAAGCTAAGTTAATGCTGGGGTTCCTCTGCCTTTCCGAAGCCCTGCCACTCCGAACGTTAACTTCCATTATTCGGACTGGCGGTCGTTCACCTTAGAAGCCGCAATGCCGACCTTAGGTTTAGGCGTGGGGGTGGGAGAGGTTAGGTTTTGGGTTAGGGTCTGGGGGAGGTTAGGTTTAGGCATGGGGGGAGGTTAGGTTTGGCGTGGGGGCTGGGAGAGGTTAGTGAAAAACGGGGAATATAGACCCCCTTTCTGAGTGGCAGAACGTCGGAGTGGCAGCACCTCGGAGTGGCAGCATGTAACCGTTAATGCTAAGTGATGAACTGAACGGAGTATGACTTACTTTGAGGATGAAGACATCAATGAATAAGAAGATTCCACACCCAGATTATGATGTGACTGTTGACACGCTAGCCAAGGCTCATTGGGTGAGTGACTTTTGGCGAATTTGCCGTATTTCAAGACTGCAAAACGGAGATTGCTAACGTTACTTTTGCTGCAGTAATTGTCAAGGGTTCAACGAAACCTATTTCCTCAGCTTCTATAGTAGCTATCAACATGAAATAAAAAGCATTTGAGAGCTTAACCCGTAGCTTTTTATGTGGAAGGGTTACTGTACATTTGCCATAATCTTTATTAACATTTCTTAAAATGCGTTAGAATCTTTTTATTTTTTGGGGTTAAAGATAAAAAATAAAAGAATAACATTAGGGCAAATATAATACGAAAAGCCAAAGGGTTAAGCTCTCAAATGCTTTTTATTTTATGTTTCTATGTGCTACAGAGCCTGAGATATAAAGGTTTTAGTGAACGCCGACCGCTCTGGCAATTTGTCCCAAAACGTCAGGTTTACAGGGGGTGTTTACAAACGTGCAGTAGGTTTAGAGTGCCACTCTAGAGAACGCGCGCAGGTATCAATGGGTTAAGACAAAGAAGAAACTTCACGTTCTTTCCTGTTTTCAACCCAAAGTGAGTACAAGTCTTCAACTGTGAATTTAACTCGCCTGTTTCCAAAGTGAAAGTTGAAGTCGCTCACAGCAGCAGCCTCAACGCTGAACACACTGATCAGTCTCGCGTTGAGGCTATCAGCAGCTGTGTTTCTCTCTCAACTCTCCTCTCCTCAAATCGCTCTCATTAGGTTCAAAAGCCCACGCGAATGTAACGTTATATCAGCCAGTAATTCAGTCAGTTTACTGCCAGCTAGTTAAATTCAACACACACACGTTGTTGGTGAGGACCTGTAACGTTAACGTTTTGTTATTTGCCCCATTCCAATTGCTGGTACTAGTGAGAGCCACTGCTTCATTCAGTCGCCTGGCTCTGTGCTGTTAGCACAGAGGCTAATAGTAGCCTATCAAAGCCCGCTGGTCTCCGTGAAGAGCTCAGTTGTCCAGTTGTTAATGAACGCATTGCAATGAATGGCATTACCGCACCACAGCGACTTCATAAATTCTTAATTATTCCCCCCACCCCCACCAATGACGATGCCATCGTACTTTGTAAATGCAGCATATCACGAAACACACATGCAGAGAAGACGAACAAACAAAACAAGGCTGTGTTTTATATTAAAACAGTGCATACACAGATACAGTGTATCTGCGTCGGTCGCGCTTATGTTAACTAGCAAGCTAATGTTAGCTTGCTAGCTAACGATAGCTTGTCAGCTAACGTAACGTTAGCGGTTAGCCTTAACAGACCCCGGTCTTAGTGTTAACAGCCGATTAAGTTACCTCGTTTCCTTGCTTCTCAAAAGCTAAGTAATAGACTATTTACGTTATCTTACCGTTGCAACGTTATACTCTCCCTACTCTTGCCTCCATTCACATTGTCCTTTTGTCTTGACGAAGAAAGGCAAGAGAGCACGGTCTCCTTCTTCTTCCGATAGCAAGAGAGTGCGGTCTTCTCGTCATCCCTTTATAACTGGTAATCTTACCGGTTCAAAGTTCATGAGTTGGGACGTGATGTCACAAGAGCTGGTATATCCCATTCCAAACTAGCCCCGACGTAAAAGATCCAAGATGGCTAATCCGCGCAACAACAGTAGTTATAATCGTATAAATGCTATTTAGCACTTCTGTCTTGTTTGTGTCTCATTTAATCAGCTGTACACACAGCACTGCCTACTTCTATTTGTGTGGACATGAGATGAGGCTGCAGTGTTTGTATGCGCAAAATGCCACGAAATGCCTTGTTATCAACTGTTATTGCTAACAAATTAAAGTTAACGTTTAACTTAAGTTCAGGAGCTGGGCCACGCCTCAACCACTCCCCCAACTTCCTAACCACCCCTCTAAACCACTCCTCTAATTACGTGGCAATATTACTACACCTGGTTAACCTGCCTCACCCTGTTTGTCTCGATCTCTCGACAGACAGGTTGTGCAGGCAGCACACATACATCACACACTTACACATCAGTAAACTTTGCCAAACGCTGGAATTACCATTTCAAACAGCCAAACTCACCGCAATCCAGATCTGCAATCCACCCGATTCAGACGGCGACTGCGTGATTTGCTACCGATTAGCAGCGTCCACCAGACATGCTATCGTCACATCACAGCCTCCGTGCCAAAGCAGAGTCTCCACGGCCAGCCAGATGGCATCATCAGTCAATATTCCTGGGCCAAATCGACTCGACAAACGCGGAAGGCGATCCATTCCAGTGAGGCAGCGCATCTTCTTCAACTACGTTGCCCGGTGTCATGCCTAATCCCCTTCAACACGGCGCACCCGGTCTTCACGTGCCAAACTCCACGTTCACACAACGGAGCCGAATACAGACTTTACTGTCACCTGCACCCAACGTTCCAGAGAAGGAAATGCATCCCCTTTCAACATGAGAGAGGAAAAGCGATAGTAATTCATGCCATTCAGCATCCATCACAACAAACTTTCCGAGCAGACAGCGCTTCCGGGTCCTGCTTGGCAGAGCCAATCCAGAGCCAAACCTGCGAGAGCCATGAGCCAATCACCGTCAGCGCTGTCCGGTTTGATGTCACAGTGCCACTGAAGCTGCAGACGGCTGCAGCCAGGTCGTATATTCCCTGGCTCCCTCTGCCAGACATTCACAGCTGATCTCATCTCTTCATGTATTATTGTTTTCATTCATTCAAAACATGATATTCAAGTCATATCCCGTCCATCACAACAAACTTTCCGAGCAGACAGCACTTCCGGGTCCTGCTTGGCAGAGCCAATCCAGAGCCAAACCTGCGAGAGCCATGAGCCAATCACCGTCAGCGCTGTCCGGTTTGATGTCACAATGCCACTGAAGCTGCAGACAGCTGCAGCCAGGTCGTATATTCCCTGGCTCCCTCTGCCAGACATTCACAGCTGATCTCATCTCTTCATATATTATTGTTTACATTCATTCAAAACATGATATTCAAGTCATATCCCGTGCCTGCTCCCTATGTCTCCCATCTCTCTCAGCTAATCTCAGCTTCCCTCTCATCCCAGTCCCGCAGGCTGCACAAAAACCCTGTACACACGCATCCTTTCATCCCTTCATCCCTCAATTCCTCTAACTTTCATTCAGCCAAGAACAGCAACATGGCTTCTGCCCCCACTTTCTCTGTCTCAGCCAACACGGCTTCGGCTAATCAGCCCAACCCTCCTCTTTTCCCAACTGGTCTGTCCTTGTCGCCCTCCCCCCCCCCCCCCCCCCCCCCTCAACCCCCCCTCCCTTCCCCATCACCCAAATGTATAACTCACCTGGCTGTCTCTCTAACCATAACACCTCCACAGCTGATCCCTAGCCTTACCTCAGCGCTCCTGCTTTCGGTCATCCAGCTTCAGCATAGCGCTGTCTACAGCAGGTTCTCCAGCCTTCACCACAGCACCACCTACGGCCGGTGCTTCAGTTATTACTACAGCGCCACCTACAGTCAGTCCCCATCAGAACCGATATTGCCGCTACCACGAGTTTCAAGTTTCAAGTTCCAATACTTCATTGCCTTTCATCATCATTGACAGGAATTCAATTTAGTGAGCTCAATCACAGAACACAACAAGACACGACGACATACCACAGGACAGTCGTCGTGGTCAACCCGCTTCACTTAGGGAATGACACAGAGCCCTGCCATCCAGTTCCAGCATTGGCAGCAGCCAATCTAGGCAGGAGCACCTGGCTACAGGAGGCCACCCCCCCCCCCCCCCCCCCCCCGCAACCTACATCCAGCAATCGCTGGACTCCTTCATCCCCTCGACCCCTTCATCTCTCCTCACATGGCAACAGCCCGGCCCACATGGCAACAGCCCGGCCCACATGGCTTCAGCCTGGTCCACATTGTCTATCCTCACCAGTTTTATCTGTCAGCTGCTACAGACACAGTTTTCTCCAACAGCTACTGCAGACGCAGTCAGCCTCATCTACTGAACAGAGTAGAGTTCACTCCATCAGCTACTGCAGACGCAGTCAGCCTCATCTACTGCACAGAGTAGAGTTCACTCCATCAGCTACTGCAGACGCAGTCAGCCTCATCTACTGCACAGAGTAGAGTTCAATCCATCAGCTACTGCAGACGCAGTCAGCCTCATCTACTGCACAGAGTAGAGTTCAATCCATCAGCTAATGCAGACGCAGTCAGCCTCATCTACTGCACAGAGTAGAGTTCAATCCATCAGCTACTGCAGACGCAGTCAGCCTCATCTACTGCACAGAGTAGAGTTCAATCCATCAGCTACTGCAGACGCAGTCAGCCTCATCTACTGCACAGAGTAGAGTTCAATCCATCAGCTACTGCAGACGCAGTCAGCCTCATCCACTGCACAGAGTAGAGTAGAGTTCACTCCATCAGCTACTGCAGACGCAGTCAGCCTCATCTACTGCACAGAGTAGAGTTCAATTCATCAGCTACTGCAGATGCAGTCAGCCTCATCTACTGCACAGAGTAGAGTTCAAACCATCAGCCACTGCAGATGCAGTCAGCCTCATCTACTGCACAGAGTAGAGTTCAAACCATCAGCCACTGCAGACGCAGTCAGCCTCATCTACCGCACAGAGTAGAGTAGTGTTCATTCCATCAGCTACTGCAGACGCAGTCTGCCTCATCCACTGCACAGAGTAGAGTAGAGTTCACTCCATCAGCTACTGCAGACGCAGTCAGCCTCATCTACTGCACAGAGTAGAGTTCAATCCATCAGCTACTGCAGATGCAGTCAGCCTCATCTACTGCACAGAGTAGAGTTCAAACCATCAGCCACTGCAGACGCAGTCAGCCTCATCTACCACGCAGAGTAGTGTTCACTCCATCAGCTACTGCAGACGCAGTCTGCCTCATCCACTGCACAGAGTAGAGTAGAGTTCACTCCATCAGCTACTGCAGACACAGTCAGCCTCATCTAATGCACAGAGTAGAGTTCACTCCATCAGCTACTGCAGACGCAGTCAGCCTCATCTAATGCACAGACTAGCCTCATCTACCGCACAGAGTAGTGTTCACTCCATCAGCTATTGCAGATAGTCTGCCCCATCAGTTACGGCACAGAGCAGAGCAGTTATGCCGTCAGCTGTCGAGATGCAGTTAGCTCCATCTGCCACCGCAGAGTGCAGTTCCATTCATCAGTCACTGCACAGAACGCAGTTCAATTCATCAGCCGCTGCAGACGCAGTTCACTCCTTCAGTCACTACACAGAATGCAGTTCAATTCATCAGTTGCTGCAGATGGAGTTCACTCCTTCAGTCACTGCACAGAACGCAGTTCAATTCATCAGTCGCTGCAGACGCAGTTTACTCCTTCAGTCACTGCACAGAACGCAGTTCAATTCATCAGTTGCTGCAGACGCAGTTCACTCCTTCAGTCACTGCACAGAACGCAGTTCAATTCATCAGTTGCTGCAGATGCAGTTCACTCCTTCAGTCACTGCACAGAACGCAGTTCAATTCATCAGTCGCTGCAGATGCAGTTCACTCCTTCAGTCACTGCACAGAACGCAGTTCAATTCATCAGCTGCTACAGACCCATCAGCTGCCGCAGAGGCAGTTCGCCACATCAGCCTCAGATAGGCCATTTTTTTGGGGGGGCACGTAGGGTCTGGGAAGTCCCAACTCATCCACCCTCACTCCTCCTAACAGGAATACAGACACTTCATCTCAGGAACAGCCACGTCATTCTACTAGCTCCTAGAAGCCATCTTAAAAGGCCTCTTACTCGCCATTCTCTCTCAACTCAGCCTCTGTATCAGTTCTCTACATTCGGTCAACATATCTTCAATGGTTAAGCTACTCATAAATCCACGCTTACGCCGGATTCAGGCTGCGGAGGTCCCCTGAATTACTGACCTCACCTGCCTATGGTCTTCTCCTCATCCCAGTCTATCGGTCATAACTACCCGCATTTGCCACTCCAACGGAGCAATAGATTATCAGAGAATCGGTCTCCCGACCTACTTCCACCTCAACTCCTATCTTAGTTATACAAGCCAGCGACTAAATACAACAGTTTCAGGCATGCCACAGGCATCACCTCAACATCCACTCTCCTCATGGAAACAGGAAGAATTGCCACACTATTCTGGTTCCAGAAGTACCTACACCGAGCCTCAGCTCCAGGCTTATCTCCAGAACACTATTCAAGCCACTCCTCCATAGACGTCAGACTGAGCACATCAAACCAAACCATCGAGCCCCTCGACCCTTCGTAATCTCTCGCATGTCGCTTCTGCATCCTGAATGATCTTAACGATCTCCATGATCTTAACGATCTCAATGATCTTAACGATCTCAATGATCTTAACGATCTCAAGGATCAGTCAAGCTCACGTGCAACTCAGCTCAACTTAATCCGACTTATTTTGGGGGCCTGAAATCTGCTCGGGCTGAAACACGCCTCACGCCAGACCCGCTCGGGCAGACCACGTCTGAGACGGAACCCCCACCCTGAGTCTCCCTCTGCCCCGGTCATCAGGACGTTCCCCCGGAACACGTGACCTCCTGGAACAGACGGCTCATCTCGCACCCACACTACACCATACACAACTCATTCTCTTCAGTAAAGAACCTTAACGATACTCATGTTGTGGCGTGGTCCTTGCTAGTGAAATGAAAGTTAACGTTTAACTTAAGTTCAGGAGCTGGGCCACGCCTCAACCACTCCCCCAACTTCCTAACCACCCCTCTAAACCACTCCTCTAATTACGTGGCAATATTACTACACCTGGTTAACCTGCCTCACTCTGTTTGTCTCGATCTCTCGACCCACCCTCCCTCCCTTGTATATCTCATCCCTCAATCCCCTATCCCTTCCCGCACCCCTCAACCCTTAACATCCTCATTCCCTCTCACTAGGCACGGTGCATGCCTCTCCACGTCTCGTTCTAGGATCCATCCGGGGGCCTGAAATCTGCTCGGGCTGAAACACGCCTCACGCCAGACCCGCTCGGGCAGACCACGTCTGAGACGGAACCCCCACCCTGAGTCTCCCTCTGCCCCGGTCATCAGGACGTTCCCCCGGAACACGTGACCTCCTGGAACAGACGGCTCATCTCGCACCCACACTACACCATACACAACTCATTCTCTTCAGTAAAGAACCTTAACGATACTCATGTTGTGGCGTGGTCCTTGCTAGTGAATGGCTAGCAACTTTTCTGCAAATGGAATGCTAACAAAACGGATGTGACGTCATTTAGCCTCCACATCCCAGTTCTTCTTTTTTGAGCTTTATGGCGGTTGGCAAACAAATGTATGTGCATTACCGCCATTCTCGACTGTAATTTGTACCATCATACTTGTCAATTTTTATTTATTTTTTGTTATGAGCACATGTCTGTTCTAATGTACACTTGTCTGTTTGAATTTAAAAAAAGAAAAAGAAAAGTGCATTACCGCCACCTACTGGAGTTTTGGCGGTTGGCATTGGAGAACTGGAGGCTCTGATTGGAGGTAACGCAAAACTTCCGCTGCGGAGGTCACGTGACTTCCTGTCAGTTACGGAGGGTGGAGGTTGCCCAGCAGCTGCAGCCAGACCCTTCTCATTTTTTTAAGCAAAATGCATGAACTCCCCCCCACACACAAAGTCAAACCAAACCACAATGTTAATTATGTGGTTCGAGCTGACATCAAAAATGACTTTTTTCTGATTTTAGATCACATCCCTGGGTATTCAATGCACCTATATAATAATGTATGCAAAAAAATCACAAAAATCTAGACATGATCATGGTCTCGCCTTCATGGCACAGCAAAAAGTCCCGGGCCGTTTCTCAATAAGCGTTCTTGTGTGTTCTTGCGTTCTTGTGTCCTTGTGAAACGTCATCAGTCGCAGCCCAAGTACTGTTCCAATCATGGATTGTATAATAGAACTGGATAAAGCCAGCGTGACGTCACCCATTGGGTTTTGATGGAACAAAATGAGGCTTGAATCTCCCGCTTCCTGCTCATCGTTGATTGGTTGAATGGATTAACTTTACACGGAAGTACGGGGAGAGAGGGCTGTTAAAAACTAGTAGAAGAAGAAGAAGGAGGAGGGGGCGGCTGCCCCTAGCGGCTGCCGGGGGAGTTTCCGAATTTGTCTCACAGGCTTGAACGACTGCCATCTTGTTGTTCGCTTCTGTTTGCTAGCTTGCTCGCTGGCTGGCTGGTTGCAGTGGTGAAATGGTCCAGGACAACAAATATAATAACTTTTAGTCCGAAGGTATGGGCGAGTAGGAGTCCAGCCAGCCGACCACCGTCTTGTCCGGGGCCTGGCCAAGAGACCATGGTGTGGTGTGATCCTGGTCCTGGTGCATTGTGCCTGAGTAGCTGGTGTGAGTCTCCAGCCTGCTAGCTGCTGCTAAGCCTCCACAAGGTAAACTGCTATTATACTTATCTCTGGGCAAACTCTAAAATTGATAACTGAGGTGGATTTGGTCGCGCACTTGGTGCTCTGCTATGTTGGACTCGTTGGACTGTTTGAGTGATGCTCATGTTTGTAAGCTAAGTAACGCTAGCTCGATTAGCATCGTGTGCTAACGTGTGAGCACCGTGGTTATAGCCTACTTTAACTGAAATTTGGTGGCGTTATGTTATAGTAATTAATATAACACGGTGTCGTTTGTTTCTTCAAGGGATGGCTGTCGGAGTACCATGGTGGAGCAGGAACAGCACAACAGAACAGAGGCACATTGTCCCTTGGTCAAATTATTTGTGAAAATGAATGCTACGTTTTGATTCCCATGTGCATATTACTGTGAGAATATTGCTGATCATCAGTTGTTCAACCTAAGATATTGCAATAACATAAGCTAAATGCTGACAGATTTGAGACTTTTGATAGATTTACTTTGAGCCATTTGGTATGTATCTGCCAGTGTGTTTTTGTCAATAAACATTGCCAACAAAGAACCTTGTTGTGTAGGCTATGTGCAAGTAAATCATGTACCCGAATGTACCCCAAATCTCATAGAACGAGCCCATTATAGTTGTCTGGTCAGAGCAGGCAGGTTGTTAATAAGATGTGATATAAAGATATTTGATGTCGAGTGAACCAGCTTCAACCAAATGACCAGGAAGAAGAATGAAGATGGAGAACCAACCGACTGCTTCAAATCAACGAATGATTTATATTTATTGAAATATGGTTATCTGTAACAATTCGACATAAACAAAGGCTACACCATGCAACATATATTTTGATATCATTCAAACTTAAAGAATGGTTAATTTTCCACCATGGTAGGCTGTACTGCTGTGAAATGGTTACCTATATTTGTATCAAGTGTTGCTTGGTAGATTATCTATATATGCCTAATTTACCAGTAGACATATTCGTGCAAGACCTTAGGCTATGTTGAGTTATATCGATCTGATAAAGTATGTTTTAAAATAAGGATAACAAATTGCTGAGCTTGGCGGATGCCTCAAGACAAGTATGTATCATTTTTAAATGTCCAATACCATACAGAAAAGCAAATTGAACAAACGACCAACAGCATTCAAGTCTGCAAAAACTTGTGATGTTATGTCACGTTAACATTTAACCTTATGTAACTGTATAGATGGCATACATGTAACGTGACGCTCATAACATGGACAGACCATTTAACGTTAGGCTACTTTACATACCGTTAGATAACGTTAAATGGTCCGCCATGTTATGAGCGTCACGTTACATGTATGCCATCTATACAGTTACGTGTGTCTACTAACATTATTAAAATATCATAAAGTAGCGCTATTTTCTGATAATTTGCTAAAGTATGACTTGCTATCTGCTAGCCATACTAGCCTTGTTTTGCTAGGTTTTCTTATTCGTGTACTTTCCGCAGACTAGATGCCTTTGCGGCACATTGCTGCCTCTAACGGGCGGAGGTATTACTGTTTCCCAATATCCGAAGTATATCGCCTATTTTCCTCGAAATGGGGCTATAATTAAAAAAACTGGAGCCTTGAGAGCATGAAAAATACTTGAAATTGTTTTTTCAGACCATAAACTCATTTGTAAAGTGTTTATTTAAGACAGAGACCGAGAGAGAAGTTGGCTCATTTCACATAGAGTTGAATGGACGTTCAGGGATGATGTTACACAAGCTGCGCCCCCCACTGGCCATTTGAGAGTATGGCAACTTCCGCATTGGCCTCAAAAAGAGACTGGTGGCCTTGCCGACTGGTTCCAATACAAAGTTCACATTTCGCCAAGAACGCTTAAAATTCCCGGATGTTCTCGACACGCCCACTTTACCGAGGATGCTCTGGTTGGTGACTTGTGTCAACTTGGCAAGGCAGATATCCCAGCATGCATTTCGGCATAAGCAGAGGCAGAACAAAGCAGAGAAGACGCCATAAGCTCCGGAAGGTTTTTTACAATTTAAAGTTTTATTTCATCACTAAATTAATTTCTGATGATTTTTGAGGCCTACAAGCAGGGTAGTAGGTTTCAATAAGTGCCACTTTACGAACATTTATGGCGAAAAATGGCAAAAAGTTCCAGAGCACAATTGGCTGCATCTACATCAGCTGAGCTTTTTATTTGTGTAGTACTGCAGACGGCCTCTGCGCTGGTATTGCGCAATACCCTCAAGAACGCATCGTCTCAAACTGCCAACAGCGTCATGTGTGCTTGTGACCTAGCAAGTTCATTCTTCCAAGAACGACTAGCAAGAACGTTCTCCCCAAGAACACAAGAACAAGAATGCATTCTTGGTATTGAGAAACGGCCCAGGTGTGCCGTGGGATTTTGTGACAACCAGACGTTAAATTTAGAGAGCTATAGATTTAGTATGAAACAACATATACAATTATGTCACTATTCTAACTGATTAACCTCGAAATTACCTGCAAAAGGTTAAAAAAACATTTACAAAAGAATCACATTCAATCTATGACCCCCCCGCGCTCTACAGATGAATGGACTATTCCTTCTTGCAGTTGAGCCCGAGCCTGCATGGGCCGCTTAGTTCACACAGACAAGCTACGCCTTGCCTTGCCTCAACCCACGCCTACGCCGAGCTGGGCGTGAACCTGTTACACGCTTTTGCGATCACACCGCACGCCGAACCTGGAGCCAAGTCACAAGCGCCTCTCCTCTCTCCCGACTGTATTTTTTCACGTGTTGTCCAGAATTGTCATGGGTAGCCTCTAGGTAAAATAAATCGGATATATTTAATGTTCTATTGATGCTGGATATGTATAACCAGGTCTGACTATAGTCGGACATTTTAGAGAGGTGATCTTACAAGAATATGTGCTGGCACAACAACATTGTCCATCTTGCTTCTTCGGTCGCTATTCTCTCTCATGAAGATTTGTTTGCCGACGGGGAGAAAGCCCCACGTGATAGCCACCCGTCAATCTATCTCTCTCTCTGCTCCACTGTTGTAGTAACTCCATTTTATTTTGAAATTCAGTTGATTTTGCCATTTCCGACGGATATTGTGCGTTTTTCTTTCATGGCTTGACAGAAGAAGTCTGCCTGCACACGCCTTGTCGGCTTCAAAATAGAACTCACGCCTATTCGATAAAATCGGCAAGGCACAGGCAAGGCGTGGGTACACGCAGGGTTCACGCTCAGGCGCACGGTGTACACAGCCTCGTTGACTAAAACGGACGCCTATTAAAAAGCGTGGGTAAAGGCAAGGCATAGGCAAGGCTTGGGTCTTCATTAACCACAACATACTGCATTTGCAGAAATGGGGACCTAGTCTATTAGTCTATTACTTAAAATAAATAGTAGAAAGTTTAAAAAAAATACAGAAATACCACTTATGTATAAGAGATCAATGGTGCAATTCAACACATAAAATTATTAACAAAAGTCTGCGCTTTGTAACACACAAAGAGATCAAATAAAATAAAATATGGGAGCCGAAGTAAAGAGCCTACAAGACCTCGCTGCTTCAAGAGACAGCTGACTGGCGACAAACTATGTCTGTGGGTCCAAGTAGGCTGCTACAGGGATGGATACTCATAGCCTAGAAGCAGGGGCGGTTTTAGCATCAGAGCTTTGGGTGGGCTCAGCCCACCCAAAGGTCATGGACCACTGAACCCCTAGGGGGGTCCAGGGGCATGCCCCCCCGGAAGAAAATTTTGTACAGTTTCAAGTAAAAATGGATCAAACTGGCGCACTTTGAGATCAAAATGAAGAGACTAGATCTATGAAGAATTACACACATCAATATCTTCTTTACCGTTCTGTGGTTTTACAGCGATGAAAAAATAATTGTTTCCCTATATATACTATATATTCTGCATACAGGTTACTATATGGTAGAATTATGCTTGCATAAATAATACCAAAATCACTTCAGGGGAGTTTCAAGTAAAGTAACATTTTGCTTTGTAGGCAAAACAAAAGTAAAATTAAATCAAAAGGGAACTTCCTAACTTATTGGCTGGAATAATATTCTGACAAGATAATAATATACTGTAAGCACTAAAGCAGGAGTTTGCAGTCAACTAGTTGAAATTAATATGTGGCAGTATTTGTGGGGGTCAAAATCTATGTGGGTGTACCACCACAAATAGATCAGTGTATGGGAAACACTGACTATTAAATTGTGTGACTAGAAAGACACCAGTAAATCTGAGAAAATGTACTTTAATTTTGAACAACAGCACTACAACGGTGGCATTACAAATGGTATTATGAAATTATTGTGGGAAAAGACAAGAATGCCACTTTTTTCATGAACTTTAAGCAGAAAATAAAAAAATAGTTTTAAAGCAAAAATAAATAATAAATAAAGATCATTTTAACAAAAACTGCTACTAATGACCACCATGGATTTGGAGAGAAAAATAAAAAAAATAAATTTTTTTTTTTTTTTTGGGTGGGCTGAGACTATTTAAAAAAAGGCCTAGAACCGCCCCTGCCTAGAAGTCCAAACGCAATAACAGAAGCGACTCCGAGCGAGTTTTGACTGCTAGTGGTGAACATCCTACATCACTTACTGAGACAGTTCCTGTTGAGTTGGGTTCTCTTTAGTCTTGTTGGCCAGCCTCCTTTCCCTTCCGTCCGAGGAGTCTGGCGCCGCAGGTCTCCATAGTGGGATTGCGATGGGCGGTGCTTAGCGGCAGTGCCCTTGGAAAATAGTTTCAAACAATCCAACTTGCCGTTTTCAGCGTGTAGCAACGAGCTAGCGTGTAGGTTTCTGCCGTTAGCTTGCTAGCTAGTTAGCGTTGTTGTTTTCCCTGAGGCGGCAGGGGACTATTTACAGCAACACACAGGGAAGAGGAAGCGGAAGACACTCTGATTGACATGGTCGGAGCCAATGACAGAGCTTCTTAAAGGAGAATTTCGGTTTTTTCGAACCTGGAGCCATCTCCTGCCATTAATTATGATTTGTCCACTCACCAGGCGATCCCTGCGGCGTATCTGGGCGTCCTAGCGTTGTTTTGATATCAATAGCGTCCAAGTCAGTCGTAAAGTGGAGTTGATTTGGGGCCAAGTGTGAGCCTGTATTTCCTGCATCTAAATAGCTATTTTTCTTCCCTTTTTCGCCAAATATCGCCGTAATCTGATCCGTCAACATCCAGCCGAGTGTTATTTCACCCCAGGCTGTTTCCTGGAGTGCACAGGGATCAAATTACCTCAAACGTGATCTAGGTCACCAAGTCTCGTGAAGTCCCGCGATACTTTCCTGTCGACTGGCCAAATACAGGCAGGACGCTTTGCGGTCGTGGTTTTAGCGTAACCTATGTGGGGTTTGGCATAACCTTCGTTATTTCGAATCCCACATAGGTTACGCCAAACCCCACATAGGTTACGCTAAAACCACGACCGCAAAGCGTCCTGCCTGTATTTGGCCAGTCGACAGGAAAGTATCGCGGGACTTCACGAGACTTGGTGACCTAGATCACGTTTGAGGTAATTTGATCCCTGTGCACTCCAGGAAACAGCCTGGGGTGAAATAACACTCGGCTGGATGTTGACGGATCAGATTACGGCGATATGTGGCGAAAACGGGAAGAAAAATAGCTATTTAGATGCAGGAAATACAGGCTACCACTTGGCCCCAAATCAACTCCATTTTACAACTGACTTGGACGATATTGATCTCAAAACAACGCTAGGACGCCCAGAAACGCTGCAGACATCGCTAGGTGAGTGGCCAAATCATAATTAATGCCAGGAAATGGCTCCAGGTTAAAAAAAAACGAAATTCTCCTTTAAGCGGGGAGCGGACATCCGGCTGCCACTGAAACCGACGCCTCCAATGGGAGAGCAGAGTAGAGCAGGAGAGGGTTTATCCCAGTTATGGAGACCTGCGGCGCCAGACTCCTCGGATGGAAGGGAGAGGAGGCTGGCCAGCGAGACTAGGTTCTCTTACATACAATGATGACCACTTTGAGTTAGACTTGAACATTCTTTACCTTGTAACCGGCAGGCTTGTACAACATAGTCCGTGACAGCTTGTTACATGACAGCCAGGGCTGGACTGCAATGTAATTCTACCGGTGCAATGGCCGGTGGGCCGCTGGCTAGTGGGCCGGTCAGGTTGGTGAAAAAGTATGTATTATGTATTTGATTGGGCCGGTAGTGGCCCATTCAGGCGTCAATAATGAATGATTCTGGAGTGAGACCAGCCCTCTAACCAATCAACGTTGGTCCATGTGGGTCTGGGCCGGCCGTCAGCGGCCCATTCAGGCGTCAATCATGAATGACTCTGGTCTCTGGAGTGAGACCCTCTAACCAATCAACGTTGGTCCACGTACAATTGGGCCAGCCCATAGCAACTGTCTGTCACTTCAATCACAGTGTTTGAAAAGTGGCGCTGCATCATGGCACCACCGTCCACCTAAACGGATTAAAATCAGTGACTTCACATCGACGTCGTCGTCTGCGTCTCACTTGTTTGAGGTAAGTGTGGCAGCTATTTGAATTTGACCAAGCGATAGGATTCTGGCTTTAGCCTTGACGCGGTACACGCCAAACTCTATTAGAAAATGTGGCAATTTAACACACTGCCTTCCTTGATATCGGCAATCGCACCTACCTGGTAGAAAACTACCTAAAGCCCTTCACAAATTCGTAGAGCTTGCTGGTAAATTCGGCATACATATGATCGACCAAGCACTACTTAATTTCAACAAAATGACAACTTTTAGGATTGGTGCACAGTCTGCACACTGCTAGGTAATCGATGAGTGAGCTAGCTAACGTAACGTTATTCATGGTGGTAGCCAGGTGGGTTGAACGGCAACAACGACGTTATGATTTTCACGTTTTTATAACGTTTAGATTAATATCTAAACTGTGCTTATTAGAGTAACTTATAAACAATATTTCATTTCCAATGACTTGCTTGCTTGCTCCATCAAACACAGGCATGGAATGAGTTGAGTTGTAACAGACTATGGGGAAAGATACATCAGACATATGGGAAATGTTTGTGTGGCTATATTATGTCCAACGTAATGTACTTGGTTTTGAGTATCTAAGTTTTAGTTAAGTTTAGTTTTATAGTTTCACCTATAACAATACTGATTCCTAGTGGTAGGGACGCCAACATGACAACAATCAATACACTTGTATTTGCGTTAAAGGCACTATGTGTAAGATTCTGCACTATTAAATATCACCAAACCATTACCTTGTATATAATGAGGACTTACAGTGATTCTTTTCTGTGTTTACAACTAAGCCACGCCCCCTCCCTGTGTTGTGATGGCCCTCTCTGTTCTTCCCCTAACATCCCGAACCTGTTTACATAGAAACCCCTCCCCCGAGAGGCCGACCTAGTGAGCCCCTCCCAGCCCACAGCCCAAAACAGAATTTTGTAGACAAAGATGGCGGATCCCTGATGCGGGCATTCCAGACCATAGATATCTATGTTCCAGACATTCCATTCCCTGATCCAGCTTATGTCTGCGGTTTCATACTTTAGCCAAATCGCCGCCGAAAAGAAATATCTCAGACCAGAGTCAACCTTGCCGGTCTGGCTTTCACTAGATGGAGAGCCCTACGAGCAGCTATATCTTGCCTGCAAAGTGACTCGGAGCTGGCGTGTTCTCCTGTATACACACGGTAAGTAACGTTATAGCGTTTGCATGTCCCATTTCAGTAACGTTACGCATGATAGCGAAATGTACAAGTTGTTATCGATATTGTGAATTTGTTCTGGGAATGTTGTAATCACTTGGCTAACTGTTGCTTTTCACGGCTATTCAAATGACTTTACGCTGCTAGTGTAGCCTGCTGCAGGATTTGATTAGCTTGTCGTTCGTGTATAACTTATACACAGACATTCTGGTGACAAGTTGACATGCATGACATAACGTTACTTCCCATTACAAATTTCGCATGCGTTTTCTGTTATAATTACGTCCAGTTGCTGTCACTATGACGCAGAACGGTATAGTAATGTGTAAACACTTAGAAAGGCCATGGAGAAAAGCTAGCTTTGCTAATGTTAGCAGTTTGTTTTTCTATTCTGTCTCACTAAGCAACGTTACATTAGAAAATAGCTGTAACACCGTTCAAACAAATCAAGGTTTGGTAAAAGTATCTAATTCATGACAATGTGGAGGAACCCTGCCTTGATATCTACCACCTACAAAAGAGATGATTCAAATTAATACTAAACACATTTCCATTTGTCTGATTTTCAAGGTTCCAGTCATCCAGAAGAGCTGACAAGATAGAAAACAACTGGACCCACGATTATGATATTTGAGATGGAGAAATTGTGCTTTTATAGCAAACCTGTATAATACATGTTCTATCATCTTTGATGTTTAGATGTTTGCTGTCTGCAATCTTCTGTACACCAATAAAGTTGATATGACTTCATCCATGTCTCTTGGCCACTATTCTCCATTGTAACATTAGATTTGCCTAAAGCTGAGTGTGTCTAGCTACAGTAGCCGACCAGTATTTGTGTTTCTGTGTATATATAGCCTACTTTATATAATAGACAGTGTATGTGATGTTTCTCAGTACATTGATTTCACAACTTCGTTTATCAGAAAAAATACTTTATTTGCATAAATAAAATATGGGCTACACCAGAATGACGTGACCAGTTCCATCAGCTATGCGGTTCTTCAGGATGTCGACAAGATCTGCTATCGTCCTGCGACCCTGCCTCCTCTTTGTCCCACTGGTGCTAGCCTGGGCTTCAGGCATACAGCTTGGTTTGCCTGCCTATAAAAAACAGCAGTGATTCAAGCGTTTGAAATTAGTTTGAACAACTCTAACAATGAGAAAATACTAGCGTTGCACTATGAATACATTTTGGCCATGTCTTGGTATTAGCAGATGAACAAAAACACAGGTTAAGCTACTCACTGTTGACAGACAGCTGTGGTTAGCTAGCGATGTCCCCAACATTGAATTGAAATCATCCTAATTTAGCTATGTCAACCTGGTTTTAGACAACGTTTTGCCTAACCGTACTTAGCAATAGGGCAGGCTATGCAAAAGGTTAGGTTACAATGTAACCTTTTCAAAATCCATGTAACCGTTACATGGATTTTGATCGGTTATAGCAGATTATACAAATAAGTCTTACCAAGCGGACTATTGTCAATATCCTAAAGGTTTATGACTATCTATTTGACTATGTGAAATTTGTCATTACTCAAGCCAAATACATAGCTGAGATGCATTCGTGCTTGTTTTATGTACTTACGTCTGCAGTAGGAAGGCTAGGCACAAAATAGTTGTTTATATCTCCGTTGCTTGGGAGGGAGGGAGGGAGGCGGGGGAACCAGGAAGTGCTCTGCGCTGGTGGGTGGGATCGAGATTGTTTGGGTAAACAAGTTTTGTTATGGTTTGAAATGGCGACATCTAGTGGACAAAAAAATCACACATAGTGCCTTTAAAAAAAAATCAGTGTTATGTTTAGTACTGTAGCCTACTTATGTCTATTTAATAAGTAAACGTTGAGTTCTCACTGGGCACATTTATTCAATGCTGCAACATTACACCTAAAACCCCTAGACCGGGTCAACATGTGGCTTTATAAGTAAATTCTCAACCCATGCGAGCGCGAGCTCGAAAAATTGGGCCGATTCGAAATTGTGGGCCTGTCTGAGCCACATGGCAGGTAGCTTTTTTGGTCCCAGTCCAGCCCTGATGACAGCTAACATCTTAACCCCGGAACTGATACTGCCCCGCGCCTGTGACATCATCCACAGGTCACATGCCAAACAATAACATTACACTTAATGTTATTAGCTATTCAGTTCAAATAACCATCTGATCACATGCAATAGCTTATTTCTTTCCTGTCACAAATCACATTACACTGCACCCCTTAGCATTACAGTTTCCCATTTAAACTTAACCCATGTGTAACCCGCTCTATAAACCATATAACCAGTTTACAGTTTACACACAACATACATTTCTTTTTTTCTTATTTACTATTTTTTTGTTCGTTTTTATGTGTTTATTCCAGTCTCACAGGTTAAGTCTCTGTGGTTTGATAACTTCTCTGCCTGACCTTGTTCGCATGCTCTGAGATTTGGTTGGTGGTGACAGAGTCTCTGAACCCTCTCTTGTGGGAGAGTCCCCATCTGGTGGATGCTCGTGCTGGTTCTCACTCTGAGATCCTGGCACTGGTATAGGCACAAGATGATGGCGATTCCTAAGTTCTCAGAGTCCCTTGTGGTCCGCTGACCAGGTATGAGCGTGGGCTGGGGTGTGTGGATATTACTGTGCCTTGTGCTTTTGCATCAGAAATCCAAACATGGTCTCCAGGTGACAGCTTTGCAAGATCCCTTGCCCTGTGCCTCTTAATAAAACATTTGGCATCAATCCATCTTTTCTCCCTCTCCTTGTGCTGGAGCGTTTGCAGGTATGGGAGAGCTGGCTGCAATGTCTCTGGAAGGGCAGGCACCGTGGTGTGAAGGCGACGCCCCATGAGCAGCTGGGCAGGGCTGTAGCCGTTCCTCAGACGTGTGGCTCTGTAAGCCAATAAGGCACGGTAGGGGTCCCTGGCTTTTTTAAGCAGGTTTTTAACTGTTTGGACGGCACGCTCTACCTCACCATTACTCTGGGGGTATTTAGCGCTGCTGGTTACGTGTTCAAAGCCGTAGTCAACCGCAAAATCCTTCATTACATAACTAGAGAACTGCGGCCATTATCACTTACAAATGTCTCGGGAATGCCGTGTCGCGCAAACATTGATTTTAGATTAACTATTATGTCGCTGGACCTCGTTGGGCTTAGCTGGGCTATTTCTACATATCTAGAGAAATAATCTACCACTAGCAAATAGGTATGGTCTCTTAAGCCGTTTTCACACATGCTTACAGGAAAATTACCTGTAAATCAATATCGGCCATTTCCCGGAATTTCCCTTCACACCTGAGCGCTCGCATGTGTGAATATGTCGTCAAATAGCCTGTATGTTGGGGGGCGGGGGGGGGGGGCTTATTTTGGGGGTCGGCAAAACTCTGATGGTGAAATAAGTTTGCTTGTCACACAATAAATCACACTCGTTTGACTTAAGAGTATGTTGTATCCTTCACATTCGCTCATGGGAGTAGAGTAGTATCCAGGCAGCGTCAAGCCAGCGTAATAAACACAGCCGATTTCCCCCCTCCCCTCTCTGCTCGAGAGAAGCCAGTCCTTCAGTCCTCCGCACTTCGCAGCAGCCCGACACAGGACAGACACAGCGAGAATGGCAGCGGCTTGCAAGCCGCCCAACGCTTGTATGTATGTAGAGAAAGCAAATGCACGAAGCGAAATGTGGAAGTAGTTTGCTTTGATGTGTGCGAATGATTAGTTGTGTCCCTTATCGCGGCATACCGCTCTTCTGACTGGCTCGAAACTGGTGAAAAGTCCGCGATGACGGGGTGGCGCTTATACCGGAAAACAACTTTCACACTCCAAGGCATTAGACCGCTTTCCGGTCACGGTAAAAAGCGCATGTGTGAAAACGGCTTTAGGGAGAACAGGTCTGCACCTAATTTTTGCCAAGGCCTATCTGGAAGTTGGGTTGGCATCAGAGGCTCTTTTGCATTTACTCTTTCTTTGATGCATTCTCTGCATTTTAGGACTAGCTCACTTATCTGATTGCTTAGTCCAGGTCACCACACTGTCTGACTAGCACATTCTCTGCACTTTACCACTCCCTGGTGGCCCTCGTGGATTTTATCCAGCACATCGTTTCTCATGTTAGCCGGTATAACCAGCCTGGTGCTGCGCATGAGGCGTGATTTCGAATCGCACATAGGTTACGCAAAAAACATGTCCTGTGCCCGCCTACGCAGCAGTCAAGCGCCGGGATTGGCCAGGCGCTCATGCTCATGTTGGGCTCCGTTACAGGGACACATTCCTGTGAGAAGCAACAACACCAAGCGAGGCTGCAGCGAGGCTGCAATGAGGATATTGAAAGACAAAATCCTACATCGCACCAAAGCATACAATGTATTTTAATGTTATTTGACTTTCTGACCACCCGCCTCAGCCAGAATAACAGATACTGCCCTTGGCCATTGGGAAGGCTAACCCTTTACTTTTGGTTTTATTTATTGTGTATGATTCAACTTTGTATCTATGATTTTATATTAGGCCTATGTGCTGTAGCCTATTGTATTTTTAACTTTATATTTTTTATATTTTTCATTTGCAGGTTAAACTGTCAGCTGAGCTCTGTTATTGAAGCTTTGGCTAAAGGCCTGAATTTTACAATGATGTTTTGAAATAAATGTTTAAAAATCGATTGTGTGTTAAAAGCATGTGTTTTCATTGGCATTATTACAGTAATTTATTTTCAATGTCCGCTATCAAGAGCAATTTGGTTAATAAAATCGCTGGGCACAGTGTTTGTGGTGTGTGGGAAATGTTTGTTTGAAAAGCTTGTGTGTTACGTTTTCATTAGCGTTAATACACTAATAATTAATTTCAATGTCCGCTATCAAGAGCAATTCAGTTGGTTCATGAAATCGCTGGGCCGCGTACCGTGCAGTGGTTGTGGTGTGGGAGATCCCAGCTATCAAAAGAAGACAAAAGAATTGCTCCTGGCCAATCCCGGCGCTTGACTGCTGCATAGGCGGGCACAGGGCGTGGTTTTTGCGTAACCTATGTGCGATTCGAAATCACGCCGCAGGAGTAGTCCCTTATGCACACTTAGAACAGCTCTCTCATGCCAGTAGTGTTTGACCGGTCCTTGTAACCGGTTCCTGTCCGGCCACCCTCCACACAGTATCTCATGACTTGTGCACAAACACTATCTGCACACAGCTGCTCGCGAAGCTCTGTCAGGTATCCGTCACTTGTCGGCAGATTGTCCAGCACAGCGTCGACATAGATATTAGTATCCTCCATGAGGTCACTGTCAGCCTGTGTAGCTCCACCTTTGAGTGGTGAGCGAGAGAGTGTGTCGGCTGTTATGAGGCTTTTCCCTGGCGTGTGAGTGATTGTATATGAGTACCTCATTAAGTGCATCCTGAACTTCTGTATTCGAGGTGGCAGCGAGTCCAGAGCTCACCCCCCTAACAGACTCACAAGAGGTTTGTGGTCCGTTTCCATTTCGAAACGTAATCCTAGGATGAAATCCTCGAACGTCTCGCAGGCCCAAGTCAGCGCCAGCGCCTCCTTCTCCACTTGAGCATATCGTTGCTCTGTCTCTGTCAGTGACCTGGAGGCATAAGCAACTGGTGACCATGTCTCTCCCTCTTTTTGCAGCATCACCTCCCCTAGTCCGTAGGATGAGGCATCAGCAGGTATTTTCAGTGGCTTTTTGGGGTCGTAAAGCTGGAGGACTGGTGAAGAGGAGAGCTCCTGCTTGAGGCTGCAGAATGTCCGCTGCTGCTCGTGGCCCCAGTACCACTGATTCTTTGTGGACAGCAAGTCTCTTAAGGGCTTGTCTTTTTCAGACAAGTTTGGTATGAATTTCCTTAACTGTTGCACCATACCAAGGAAGCACCTGAGCTCTCTTACGTTTGTTGGCTCTGTTATGTCCTGCACAGCTCTTGTTTTGTCTGGGTCTGGGCTCACGCCATCATCAGAGATGATATGACCGAGAAACTTCATCTCTCTCTTCCCAAACTCACATTTTGACATGTTGAGGGTAACCCCCGCCTTCACTGCCCGCTCCAGGACAATATGGACTCAGAGAGGTTGCCTGTTATCCGATACAGCAATTTTTCAGCTGCTGTCAGATCAACATGCCCTGGAAACACCCAAAGAACACGTAAAAATATGTATGATTTATATAAACGGCAAAATGTGATGTCCTCGCAGGAACCCCGGGGGACTCAGGAGGTTAAGATTGTTGGAGCAGTGATTCTCAACCCTTCATATCAAGGATCCCTAATGAAGTCCACATTGTCTCTCAGACCCAAATCTGAGAATATTTTTTATTGTTGGATAAGATTTTGTCCAGAATTCCTATAGAACTATTGTATAGATCGATAACTTTGAAACTATAGTTTCAAAGTTATCTAGTAGAAAAGTAAAGTTATCTAGTAGGTATAAAGTAATGAATACAGTATATAGAAAAGTAAAGTATCTAGTAATGAATGAAATTCCTGATATAAAGTGTAGTCTTAGACTGAATTTCAATCATGGAAGACCAAATAAGGCATTACTAGAGCACCCCATGCTGTCATACCCCTCAGCCCAAATGACGTCACTAAATGACGTCATCATCTCCGACGTCACCTTCTCCATGACGTCACCTTTGCAGTGTGACATCAGTTGCCCAAATGACGTCAGTTATGACATCATAAATGCCCTTCTCCTGGTACTATATAAAGCCCCCATCACCACAGCTTAAATCACACTTGTGCAGTCATCACTCACCTTGTGTCAGCATCACGCATTCATCCAGCATCTCCAGAGCAAGAAGCTTCATCCCACCACCTCCCCAGATCACCACCAATGTCATGACTCCTGTTGGAAACAGATCCCCTTAGGGGGGATGTCCTATCTCATACAGCACTGACGCCCCTCTCTCATAAGCAAGAGGAGCATCACATCATGGAGTCATACGCCATACTCAAACTGTCTATTCTGATTCAATAAAGTTTGTTAAAATTATATTACGAGTCTCTCATGATTGAAGTAAAGTTATCTAGTAGAATAACAAAACAATTTTGATCATATATGATCAAAATTGTTTTGTTATTCTTATACATTATCTAATTGTGTTAACTTCTTGTAAATTAAATAATGCTTAAGTTTACAATTCATCAATTTGCTGGGCACCCCCTGGAACCCCCTCAAGGTGGTCCCCGGACCCTGCGTTGACCATTCAAATGGCAGCCATGAGGTCACTGATGGGGGTGCTTAAAATAACTGACAACACTGCTTTTCCTCTGCATGCACAGTCTTAAAATAACTGATAACACTGCTTACAGTTTCTTCTACATGCTAAGAGTTTTAAAATAACTGACAACTGTTAACCAGTTTAAACTACATGCCCAGAGTCTTAAAATAACTGACAACACTGCTTACAGTTTCTTATGTCTGCAGGGTCTTAAAATAACTGACAACACAGCTTACAGTTTCTTCTACATGCTCATTCTTAAAATAACTGACAACGCTGCTTACGGTTTCTTCTACATGCTTAGTCTTAAAATAACTGACAACACTGCTTACAGTTTAAACTACATGCTCAGAGTCTTAAAATAACTGACAACACAGCTTACAGTTTCTTCTACATGCTCATTCTTAAAATAACTGACAACACGGCTTACAGTTTCTTCAGGTGGTTTCTTCTACATGCTCATTCTTAAAATAACTGACAATGCTGCTTACAGTTTCTTCTACATGCTCAGTCTTAAAATAACTGACAACACTGCTTACAGTTCTTCTACATGCTCAGTCTTAATAACTAACACTGCAGTGCTTACAGTTTCTATATGCTAAGAGTTTTAAAATAACTGACAACTGTTACCAGTTTAAACTACATGCTCAGAGTCTTAAAATAACTGACAACACTGCTTACAGTTTCTTATGCTCAGGGTCTTAAAATAACTGACAACACTGCTTACAGTTCTTCTACATGCTCAGTCTTAAAATAACTAACACTGCAGTGCTTACAGTTTCTTCTACATGCTAAGAGTTTTAAAATAACTGACAACTGTTACCAGTTTAAACTACATGCTCACAGTCTTAAAATAACTGACAACACTGCTTACAGTTTCTTATGCTCAGGGTCTTAAAATAACTGACAACACGGCTTACCGTTTCTTCTACATGCTCATTCTTAAAATAACTGACAACACTGCTTACAGTTCTGCATGCTCAGTCTTAAAATAACTGACAACACTGCTTACAGTTTCTTCTACATGCTCAGTCTTAAAATAACTGACAACACTGCTTACAGTTTCTTCAACATGCTCAGTCTTAAAATAACTGACAACACTGCTTACAGTTTCTTCAACATGCTGTCTTTATTGCTATTTTTCTCCGCTTGTAGTCTGAAAATACTGTAACGTATCGGTGATACGCCAAGGAACGGAGAGTTGTAGTTGGTACAGGGTCTTTATTCACAGGCTCCTTTAGCTCCTAGCAGCTAGCTTCACACAGCTAGCTTTACACATAGCAACCGTCTCAGCTCGCTCCATAGCTTGACTGACATCCGGCACCCCGGCCGCTGGTCCTATATACCCCGTTTCCCCTAGGAACACACCCACACACATTAGTTCCTAGCTGCAATCTAGACACTTATATTGCACATCACATTACAGGTAATACCTGGATTACCTGGAACGCTACATACTCCTCACCCAACATTAGTCAATGCCCACATTGACACCCACAACCCACACATATCCCCCTGTACCAAAACACACCAACACTACATTTTTCGCATTTCCCCAAATAGGCTCTTATTTTTCAGCAACTTCTTAATTTTCGTTCCACCACCACCATTTGCATTTCTTTTCATTTCTTCCCTCTTTTCCCATTACACACATTTCAATTCACCAATAACTCCCACATTTACCTTGTTTCGTTTTCCCTCTTTTCTTTACACTCATCTTCAATTTAACTCAACCCTATCATTTACCTTATTTTCTTTTTTTCTTCCCATTCATTTAAACCACCATCATTTCCATCCCCCCTTTTACAGCTTCTGTCCCACCTGAAGCACATTACAGTCGACACAGCTAAGGCAGTAGTCCTCTACGTCTCCCTTCATCTGTACCCAGTAGAAAACTCGACAAAGGCGGCTGAGTGTCTCTTCAGGCCCTCGATGCCCCTGACCCCTGCGGCCCCTGTGCGCCCCTCGTAGCGCCAGTCCCCGCAGGCAACTGGGCACCACCACGACGCTGCCACTCTTCCCGCGCCCATCCAACCCCAGAATCCCCGACTCCCTCACCCTCAGGTCCGGAAACAACTCCCACAGTTCCTTCGTGGTACTTGAACACATGCACATCTCCTCCAGGCGAGGCCGGCATCCGGCCGCCACCCACCTGCGCACCGGTCCAACGCTAGCGTCCTCCGCCTGTCTGCGTATCCACTCCTCCAGATCGACATCCTCCATAGTCACATTCTCATCCTCCCGGTCTTGCACTCGCTCGTCCTCCCGTCCCGCTCCCCCAGGGGGCGGCGTGTTGAGGACAGCAGGGCGGACACCATCGGCGTCGATCTCCACCTCGACTTTCTGCAGTGCAGCCGTGGGGGTTGTGTAGCGGCTTGGTTGGGCCGGCTCCTCCAGCGTTGACCCCTCTCGCTCCCCCGGGGACACGAGCGCTGCTCCCCCGACTGTAACAGCATTGCAGGTGATGTCGCTCACTTCCCTCTGGCTGTTCAAAACGATCCCCGCTCTCCTGATGGTCTCGTCGCTGATGATGATGTCCCCCTCTACCGGCTGGTATGCAGAGCAGCTAGCCTGGGCCGGCTCAACAGTCACTCTCCTGCCCAGAACAATCGGCTCTGTACTGCCCCGTTGCTCCGCTGCTTGTAGCTCAGGCTGCTCCCCTGCTCCGCTACTCCGCTGCTCCTCTGGCTGTTGCTCCGGCTGCTCCCCCGGCTGTGTGTCTCTTCCAGCGTTCGCACTCTTAGTGCAGTCTCTAGCTAAATGTTCAGGCGACTGGCAAGTCCAACAAAGCCTCACCTGTCCGCCGCCTGCCCGTCTCTCCTCTCTCGCTGTCTTCCAGTCCCCGACAGCTTCTCGACACTCTCTAGCTATGTGTCCCGATCCACCGCATGCCCAGCAGGCTCCCTGCTGTCCCCAGTACCTTTGCTCCGCATGCCCGGTCCGTCTCCCGGAACCGTCTCGGCACCACCTCGTCTCGTGGCCCGGTTCTCCACAACTCCAACACAGTCTTTGCGGCTCCTCCGTCCGCTTCTCTCCGTGCTGCGCGACCTCTCGTAGCAGCTCCATAAGCCCCTCTGCCCAGGCTGGTGTCGCCTCCAACAGCCATCTGATCTCCTGCATCAAGCGGGCTTCCATGCCCGCCAGCACCGAGCTGATCCCCGTCGTCAGCTCTTCTTTTCTCCCGTTCGCCGACAGGCATTCTTCTAAGCGCACCATCACACGTGGCGCTCGTAGCAGCTAGCTCACACAGCTAGCTCTGCTACCGCTAGGTCGCTCGAGCCTTTGATCTCCAACTTTTCCTCCGCCGTTCCTCCTCACTCTCTCCCCTCTCGACCGAATCAGAGGCGCTACCGCTTCACTTGCTGACACCAATGTAACGTATCGCTGATACGCCAAGGAACGGAGAGTTGTAGTTGGTACAGGGTCTTTATTCACAGGCTCCTTTAGCTCCTAGCAGCTAGCTTCACACAGCTAGCTTTACACATAGCAACCGTCTCAGCTCGCTCCATAGCTTGACTGACATCCGGCACCCCGGCCGCTGGTCCTATATACCCCGTTTCCCCTAGGAACACACCCACACACATTAGTTCCTAGCTGCAATCTAGACACTTATATTGCACATCACATTACAGGTAATACCTGGATTACCTGGAACGCTACAATACATTCAACACCATGCAGCCTACGGAACATTAATGAACACTGTACACACTGGGCCATGGGTCTGCATCCATCTAGTTTCTCTTTTAACACTTCTCAGGTTTGATCCCATGGCTTCAGAGTAGGCTATCACTGTACAAAACAGCATCGCAAGAATGAGTCCGGAAGAAGCCTAGCACGGAAAAGTGAATGGGGATTTAGAATGGGGATTTCACTTAAATGCATAAAATAAGGTCTGTGGTTAACGAAGGTTTATGGGAGCACGAATTTGGGTTCAGCAGGATCATCTTCACAAACGTGAATAACTTTTATGGCTTTTGAAACGTAACTGAGTTTTTTTGTGATTCTTAGAAAACGCTTCAAAAGGCATAACAGTAATTCAATAATGAGAGACTAGAAGGAAGGTATAACAAACTTTAATGAATGGACAAACAACATTTAGATTTGGCGTATGACTCCATGATGTGATGTCGCGCCTCCTAAGCGAGAGGAGGACGTCAGTGATGTATAGGATAGAGAACCCCCCATAGGGAGTTCTACAGGAGTCATGACATTGGTGGTGTTCAGGGGAGGAGGTGGGTCGAAACAACTACAACGGCGTAGAATCAGCGACTGCAGGTGACACACAAGGTGAGTTACACACAGACAAATACCAGGGGCCTGATATAAACTACTACTCCATTCATGTGATACTCCATTAAAGTGATTGGCCAACAGGCCAGAGAGAGGGAAAGCGTGGGAGACAGTGATTGGACAGGATTGAAGGGGCGTGTCTATTTATAACTGAGTGACATAACCTGAACAGGGCGTTGGCTGCAGGGGAGATAAAGATGAATGGAAAGAATCAATGAATGAATGAATAAGATAGTTTAATCAGGTATTGACTAAGGTAGCCTTCATTATTGAAAATTGTCTGAGACATAATTTAACATTCATGAAGATTATCCTGCTGAACCCAAATTTGCCCTCCTATAAACTTAGCCACAGACCTTAATTGATGCATTGATGATTTAAGTGAAATCCCCATTAAACCCATAGACATTTCCCCTGACGAACCAACATGGGGGCGATTTCTGGTAGCCTACCAAAATACGTCATCCCTGCGGTACTCTATAAAGCAAGGAATGGGGGGCATTGTGAAAATGTATCGTTTGCAACATCAAGTGCTGTAACTGGAGTGAATGCAGTTTCTAAAACACTGTACAGAGAAAATGGTCGATATGCTGTGTTCCAGCAAAAAAAATAGCCACCGTTGCTAGATTAAATGTGAAGTAACTGTAGTCCTAATGGATAGGGTGTTTTGGTAGGATTAAATATTCACAGAAAGACATCTTTAGCACCGAAACCAAGCACCAATTCTGCATGAGATTACAGAGTGATCAGAAAACTGGGAATTGTGTGACGTTGTAATAAGAGGTAGTGTGCAATATGACCAAGACATGTACATATTCCACAAGCATTGTGAATAATTTTATCAAATTCATCTAACAACAGCCTGCTCACTGCTCAGAGAATATGAAATCAAACATGGCACTGGTTTGGCACTGACTGAACTGGCCAGGGCAGGAAAGTCAGACTTGAATCTATCGGCTGCAGTGGCCAGCCGGATCCCAAAAACTTTCACTTTCAATATTTTACCACCCAAAATGCTTTGAAGAAGGAAACCAGCCACATGCTAACATTTACCCATATTTGGCTGCTTTGTTTTCAAAGTTATTCACATCAAGGACGCCTCTGACACAAATTAGACCACGAGCCCCCGTTTGATAAGATTTTAGATGTTTTATTACAGAAAGTGTGTGAAGCCCATGGCCAAAATAGTCATACATTCTGTCATTGTGTTACTTATGGATGGAATTATAGTGAAAATAAATTATTCTTTTCTTGCTGGGGAACCCCCTGGGACCCCCTCAAAAGGTTCCTATCCTACATCACAGTTTGGTAGGCAAAGTCAACCTCTACTGTTTTTCCCCCTCGTCAGAGACTATGCTACACAGGTCAACAACAAAACAATAGTTGACCTAGTTCTCCTCTGACCCTATCTGCTCTCATCAATCATTCACAGCCTCGTAACGCTGAGCCACTTGAAGTGGCTGCGGAGTCGCATGAAAACATCCAAACAGCCCCACCAGCACACTGCAGACATGAGACATCAGTGATGTGTTTCATTACACTGTTAACCATCACACTGATGCAGAGCAGACATGAGCCATCAGTGATGTGTTTCATTACACTGTTAACCATCACACTGATGCAGACATGAGACATCAGTGATGTGTTTCATTACACTGTTAACCATCACACTGATGCAGAGCAGACATGAGCCATCAGTGATGTGTTTCATTACACTGTTAACCATCACACTGATGCAGAGCAGACATGATACATCAGTGATGTGTTTCATTACACTGTTAACCATCACACTGATGCAGAGCAGACATGAGCCATCAGTGATGTGTTTCATTACACTGTTAACCATCACACTGATGCAGACATGAGACATCAGTGATGTGTTTCATTACACTGTTAACCATCACACTGATGCAGAGCAGACATGAGCCATCAGTGATGTGTTTCATTACACTGTTAACCATCACACTGATGCAGACATGAGCCATCAGTGATGTGTTTCATTACACTGTTAACCATCACACTGATGCAGACATGAGACATCAGTGATGTGTTTCATTACACTGTTAACCATCACACTGATGCAGAGCAGACATGATACATCAGTGATGTGTTTCATTACACTGTTAACCATCACACTGATGCAGACATGAGCCATCAGTGATGTGTTTCATTACACTGTTAACCATCACACTGATGCAGAGCAGACATGAGACATCAGTGATGTGTTTCATTACACTGCAGACATGAGACATCAGTGATGTTTCATTACGCTGTTAAAGGGGAATTCCTGTTTTTTACACCCCAGACCTTATTTCCAGCTTAAAATATGTTTTAGTCACCCAGAGAACTTTGGTTTCATTCTGATCGCCATAGAAGATATTCAGGTCCGACTAGAGTCCTGGAACTGGCCAAAACGGGCGAACGGGGCATACGTAATACACACTGCAAATAACGTATTTTCTGCAATGTAGCGGTTCACATCCTCATATCTCGTCCATAAATGAACGTGAATCTGTCTAGTCTCCTCTGGGCTGCCTCGGGCAGCTTCGGTTTCCTCATCCGGGGTCTGTGCATATTTTAATGGACCAATTGCTACTAAATAAAACACAAGCAGGAAAAAACAGCTGTTCTTCTTATATAACATCTATCAAGCTAGCTAGCTAGCTACCGGATGCCAGAGACAAACATAAACCTGTAATACGGGTTATGAAATTCCACTGGATAACCTCAATAAAATGATTAAATTATTACATATTTAGTAGGTTAGAGGAGGAGACGACAGTGATGGAAGCAGTTTGTTATTTCCACTCACTGTTGGCTAAGTTTGCCCTTAAAATGTGCCTGTTTCATCAGCTTTAGAAAAACAGCCTAGAAATTAAACTGAGGGCCATGTATTTATTACATTGATCAGTTTAAAAGTATTCATAAACCCAAGGATCATGCTTCCAGGCTGAGCGAGTTGCCATGCCTGCTGCTCACAATAACCGGCATTATTGACAGTGTGGTGAGAAAATAACTCATGTCAAAGTGGCATCTCAGCAAAAACGTCCTGTTCCACCAGGTTCAGAACTTTGCCCAGGTGGAAAGGTCACAGCACTATAGAGGCCTATAGATTTATCTGTTTGCAGTGACGTGCTCAGCCAGCAGCTGCAAAACACGTTCTTGTTTTCCAGCTCTCTGCTTGTGAACGGGCTCTTCTGAACATGTCAGACTAGAGCCAGGTGTTTCATCTGAGAGGACAGAAAGGAAGGTAATGACTTGGTCACAGAAACAGTACAGTACACTATAATTCATAAAACTGGTTACTGAGGAAATTACATTTCTGCACTAAGTCCAAACGAATAAAACTTCACATTCGGCTATTCACTGTGCGTCGTAAGCAGACCTTGTCACACACTTGATGAATCTAGCTAATTCCAGTTTTGTCATTACAACAAAGGGCTTTGAAGCCAAATACTGCACAAATGTGCATTGAAACAACCATGAATGAATATTTTACTGGATACTAGCCCATGTCTAGTCGGTTTCTGTCCACTGTAGGGGGAAACTGTCCAGGCGATCGTAGAATGATCCACTGTAGGGGAATCATAGAATGATCCGCTGTAGGGAGAAACTGCATTAGAATGATCTACTGTAGGGGAAACTGCATTGGGAGGGAATGGAATTGGGAGTGGGGAGCCAAATGGCACTGCACGCCTTGTGCTCAAATCCTTAAAGGAACCTTCGATGGCAGACAGGGATTGGTGCCAGAACAGTCTTTCCTGTGTCTTCCCTACCGTATCCCTTCTTACCTTACATAGACAATAAAAACATAAGAGCCCACTTAACCCACTTTCTTTAAAGGTGCATTGAGTCATATTTTAAATCATCAATATATCAATGTCAATTTAATAGTGATACCTTGTTGCATCATAAATAAATGAAGTAGGTTGAAGATGACTGGTAGCCTCTATAATACACCAGAGGTTTTGTTACTGTTAATAATTGTTACAATTATGTCCATCATTCTTCCCCTCCTTCCACCATCTACTGCCAGAAACTCTTTCAGCTTCGCTCAGTTTCCTCTGGAAGAACAGAACCTCTTCCTGTTTTGTGCCGTAAAGTGATCCAGCAGATTTCCCTCCAAATCCGCCAGGTGGAGAAAACAATGTAACTGTATGCAGTAGCCTATAGCAGCTGGTAGGGGCTGCCAATATTGTCTGTGGTTTATTGATGCTAAAATGCAACAAGAAGAAGCATATTTACAAATGGAATGCCTTGGTATTTTGAAATGTATTTGGGTTATTTTTGTTTGTTCCCTAAAATTGTGGTAAGTTTTAGCTCCCTAAAGTCAAATCAACAAGCCAGCAGACTCCTTTACCAAAGATGCAACTTCTAGCCACTTGTAAAGTAAAAACCAAAACACAAGGGGGGGGGGGGGGGGGGCGTTTGTCCATAAAATTGATGTAAACCAGTGATTTGAAACCAAGGGGCAAATCCAGCTGGCAGCTGGAAGGTTTGTTCGCTTCAGTGGCTTCAGTGTTAAACTACCAAAGGTGCAGTTTAGCACTGTTCACTTCAGTGTTTTCTGCTGCTGGCTGCTGTAGACACGTTCAATACTTTTAACACGAAACAGGATTGAAGGCTCAACATTTGCTCTGATCTTTTGAAAATGAACTGTAGCAATCTGATTGTACATTTTAGAAGGATACTATACCAAAATATTACAAGAAAACTACAAATCCCTGCAGCATACAGGATAAAGTTATATAAACTTACTATTGAGTCCCACACACATTTTAGACCCTATAGGACAATTTCCTATTAACTCATTGAGTGCCAATGACGACTATAGTCGTCAATTCAAATAGTAACTTTCAGTGCCAATGACGACTAAAGTCGTCAATTGCGTTTTTTGACGGTGGGACGTGGATTAAAGCCTGATCCATCTCCTGTGAAAGTATGGTGGATGTTGAATGTGTAAAAGCTATTTTACGCACCCATTAGGTGGCAGTGCTCTCCAGATTACAGAAAGGCGAGGAAAAAACAGAGAAGTCATGGGGAAACGGAAATCGCATCCGTATGCATCGATTTGCATGAAGCATAACGTTAGCTGTGCCTGCAGCAGCCAATCTGCTGCCACAATTGAGCCCCTCCGTGTCCGCTGCGATAGCCCATCCGCATGATTAGTTGTGGAGTTGTTATTATTCTCAACTGGAAGCATGGGAGCCGGTGACAAATACACGCGGAACGCTGTAAAAAAGCTGGATGTAGCGCACTTTTCAGTACAGAGCAAACGCAGCAGAGAGCCACCAGAGACACTCCCATGGAGGTGGGGTTTGCAGTTGAGTGGGGTGGGGCATGCAGGGCAGCATACAACACTGACCCAGACAGACCCAGACAGCAGGACAGGATTGGCAAACGCAAGCTAGAATATCTGATGCCCACCAGCAGTAAATCAAGACCAGCAAGAAGCTGCAACCAGCAGCGCACGCAGGGGCCAGCGCTGCTGGTTGCAGCTAAAAAATATTATTTTGCCAAACAAAATTCCTTTGTTTTCACTGTTTTATTGAAGGAAATTATTTTTGAGGTGTGACTACATCAGAAAATATTAGCTTCAGAGTCAGTCATGTGCTTGAAATGCTTCATTTCACAAAAGGCTAATTATCTCAGCTTCTAATTTGAAACGTCTCTTTTTGCTGAAATCAACCTATCTTCTCCGGCTCATAACTAAAGAACGGAAAATGATATCAATAAACTTTTTTTTGCTGATGATAGAAGAGAGTCTCATCGTTCTTTGGGCGTGTTCGGTGTTTACATAGTAATATCACACAATATTCTGTGGGCCTCGAGAAATCACTGAAAACGCTCTGAAACTCTGGCACTGGGAGCATCCGTTTTCCAAAAGTGGCTGGCACTCAATGAGTTAAGTACCAGAGTGGCACGGTGGCGCCACGGTGGCTACTGCCCATGTCTCGGAGGAAGCATGGAGCCAGTTTCTGCTCTCCCCAGATCGGCAGAGGGTGGAGCAGCAACCAGGATATAAAAAAAAAAAAACACTAATTGGGGATAAAATGGGATAAAAAAAACTGGGGGGGGGGGTTTCCATCTTTGTTGGGGAAATTATTTATTATTTTATTTATTATTGTTCGTTTTTTTCTTTTTTTAGCTAAAAGTCTCCTCAGCTTTTTAACATTTCTTGTTGTAAACCCTACAACAATGCTAAATATGTAAAGCAAGAAAAACTTCACAATGTTTTACTTTTTGGTAAGTATGTGAGCTCTCCAATAGCGTACATAATACAACATGCAATGTGTTTCAGTTTGATGCCAGTAGCTGCCCCTTGATTTCAATATAGGATGCAAAAAAAATGCTCACAAGCCATTAAAAAACGGATGGACCCCCCCCCCCCCCAGTTTGACAAACGTCTCTATAAAAGAATAGCATTAAAAAAAAAAGGAAACCCCCCCCCCCCCCCCCCAGTTTGACAAATGTCTCTATAAAAGAATAGCATTTCAAAATGTCACGGGGGCCTTTTAAATACCCTCCCTTTACAGATGTGAGAAAAGCCTTGGCGTGTGTCGATGGATTCAGCGGTCTGTGACTTGGTACAGTGTCGCTCCCTCGGGCTTCAACCTCAGCTCCACACACTTCTCTTATGTAACACGTACAGAAGGCTTCCCGGAAACGGCAAAACCTGCATTGAATGAAGGATCTCCACACGCATCTAAGAAATGTTTTATACATGGCCTATGTGATCCGTATTCAAATAAACCTGTCACTGGCTGACGGTAATTGCTGTGCAGGAGAGCGGTCTGAGATCTCTCTGGCAGGAGGCTTCGAGTCACGGACTCCTTCATCCTCCTCCTTCTTATTCTCCAGGGAGGAAGATGAGACGAGCTAACTCCCCTTCTCAACTTCTTCCAGGGTTCCTACACATTTTCAATTAAAAAAAAATCCCCAATTTTTCCAGACGATTTGTTTTGAATATTTTGCCTGATGTTCAATATGATTTAATTTTACACAGATAGACATATTGCCCCCTATCGTTGCATCGGCCTAGTTTCTACGCCGAGTGCCTGGCGCAGTGGGCGTGGACCAGCGCACTTGATATCTTGGTCTTGGCGCTAGACGCAGCCTCAACCATTACAACCACGCCTTTTAAGCGTAAAATTATGCACCTTCAGTTCATTGGATAAGTGCAATAAACGAATCGCACGCTTGCCTTTTTAGCTCCAATTCCACTGGTCCCGCAAAACCAGACGAAAGCCAAGCGCTCTGCCCCCCCCCCCCCCCCCCCCCCCCTTCATCCAGTCTTGTCTGTCTCCATTATAGGCTATTATTCCATATTATTATGCTTCTCAAACCAATGTAACTGCAGTTTAAATACTGCAAGCATGTAAATACGCTACACTATAGCAAGATCAAAGTGAAAATAATGTTCTAAATGCATCAGCTAGAAAAATATAGCCTATTAGATTGGTGAAAGTTTGTCCAGAAAGATATAATTTTCTCTCGCCTGCTGCAGGAAGGATGATGCACATAAATATAGCCTACATTATGTAAAGTCATTGCATAAATGTGTTTTTATTGTAAAACTAAATGTGGAGTAGGGCCAAGTTATTGGAGCGGACATCACAGTATAGCAGATGACAGTAGAAGCTTCCGAAGCGCGTTCCGCTGTCACTTATCTAAATCACGTTAAATCGACAAGGGATATTTATAGCCCCAGTAGGACATATATGTTTCACATAGGGTGGTGTTTTCATTTCGATGTTTTATTTGGTCCAATATTGAAATGTTCTACAATTGGAGGTTGTCTTACCATTACACATTATTTAGATCCTCCCTTAATATAGGTTTTCGGCTCATTTGGTTGCTATTTAGTAGCGAAATGGAGAAGCACAATGCATGTTGGGACATTCACATTGCAGTGAACTTACAGCTTATTTTTTCTATGGGACTCTGAGCGAGGGAGTCAGAGACAGTCGGTATTGTGCCTGTCAGACTGAGGAGAGAGGGAGAGTGACACAGAGAAGGGTGACAGAGGAGAGAGCCAGAGGGGAGGGAGAGAGCCAGAGGGGAGCGCTCCGCGCAACTGGCGCACTCTGAATAGGCCTGGTTTTCAAAAGCGCAAAGCGCTAAATGTACGCCAGGTCGGAAGATAGCAGTACGCCGGTATTTAGCGCCGACACGCCCACTCTGGCCCATTCTGGGACTGCGCCACGCCCATTCGGCCTAAAGCGCATTTGGCAGCGTAAAGCCATATTGATATCGTCCCAAAACAGGCGCAAGGCACGTTTTTTTGCGTTTAAGGCCCGTATTAGTGCCGAAGGCCTGTGGGAGAATAGGGCCCATTGCCTCTGCTGCGGTCATATCACTGTTTAGATTAAGATTGTTCTTCACAGCGACAAATCAGAATATGTGAGATGATCGACAGGGTTCTTACATTCTTTCCATTTAGAAATTCCATCTTTTTCCAGGCAGACTGTGTTCTTGACTGGATATGATTTTGGTGCAGGGTATTTGATATAATGCATGCTGACAGCAGCTGGGTAATAAGAGCATCCCTCTATCTGAACATTATTCTTCACATCAATAAAAAACTGTGGACTCAAACTGGGTCTACAACATCAAAGCTATAATTCCGTGTATCTGATCTAGACCACAGCTTTTTCCAAATGTTTCCAGACTCTTTTTTCCCCCAAATTTCCAAACTAATGGAAATGATCAATTTCATTATTAATACATTTCCAGACTTTTCAGAACTGCGTAGGAACCGTGAGCAGAAGATTCTAGAAGGCTTTTCCCCCTTCCTCCTCTACTCTCTCTTGTGCTCTTTCCCCTCCGCCTCATCTCTGGTAAGGGTGGACAGATGCGCTGGTGGAGAGAGAGCAGCTCTATAAAGTTATTCCTCCTCCTCTTCCTCAAAGAGGAGCTGGACGAGGAAGGAGGGAGGAAGAAGTCCTCCATCTCCATCCCTCTACCCATTGCCTCTTTGTCCATCCAAATGTTTTCCCCAATCCAGTTTAGATTAACCCACACCCACTTCCGTATGACAAAATCTTCAGGTATCAAACTGGAAAAACATGGCGGCTGCTCGTTTGGAAACTTCCTCTTATATTACGAAAATGGTTAATAGAAAAGTGTTTCTGAAAACATTTGAGGCGAGCCTAATCAGCCATGCAGTTGCTGAACCTGTCTTCATTTTACATTGATGACTTCAAAAGTTAAAAAAGTTAAAAGCATCCTGTCAAATCCTTGAAATGGAACCATTTTCCTAATATGAGAGAAAGTTTCTAAATGAGCCGTCATGTTTTTCCAGATTGAAATCTGAGGCTTTCGTCATACAGAAATGGGTGTTGTTTCATCTATAGCGGGCAGTTTAGACGAGCTGCAGCAGCAGGTCGTGGAAGGCCTGCAGGCTGTGTGTGGTGTTCCTCAGGGCGGCCTCGGAGGCGGGGCCTAGCTGGGCGACCTCGGAGGCGGAGCCTAGCTGGGCGGCCAGCAAGAACAGCCTGCGCTCCTCAGCCACAGAGCCCAGGGACAGCGCCTCGTGCAGCTCCGCCACGCTCACCGCGTTCTGTTTGTCCTGCCGGGAAGAGCAGAAAACAAAATCAATTGCCGGTTAAATTCAGTTTGGTTCGATCGTTTTAAAGAGAGTGATGACTTCTTCCACTGTTTGTTCAGGGTGTCCAAACCCACACTAAAAACTAACTAAAACTAAAGTCAAACTGACAAATTAAAAAATATATGAAAATAACAAATATGTTGCATCTGGGTAGTGTAGAGGTAACTGCACTCGCCTACCACCGTGGAGACCCAGGTTCAATTCTCAGCAGCGGTACTTCCGGCTTTGTCAGACGTTCCTACAGACACAATTGGTTGTCTGTGGGTGGGAAGCCAGTGGGGTATGTGTCCTGGTCGCTGCACTAGCGCCTCCTTTGGTTGGATCAGGGCACTTGTTCGGGGGAGGGAAAAAGCGTGATCCTAGAATGCCAAAGTCCCTCCCCTTCTGGTCAGACCCTATGCGGACCAGTCTTAAAAAAAAATATGAATGGTGGTGCACAGAGGGAGATGTTACTTTTTTGGATCCCGTTTGAATTGTGCCACGGGGTACACAAAAAGTCACAGTTTGTGGTAATAATAATAATAATAATAATAATAATAATAATAATAATAATAATAATAATAATAATTAGGGGTCGACCGATATGGTCGGCGCGGCGCTATTAGTGGGCGTGGTCACGCGCATTCCCTAATTTTTCCTGCCAGATTGCGCGCAGCTAACCATTTAACCACGCCTTTTTAAGCGTATAATTATTCACAACTGTGGTGATCTGCAGTAAACCAATCACATTCGTCCCTTTCAAGCTCCGATTTCACGGAGCGATCCAGTCCGGTCAGAAGAGCCCGACCAAAGCGATGTGAGCTCCCCCCCTCCCTCTTTCATCCCCGTCTGTCTCCATATGCTCCTCAAACAAATCTCACGGCAGTTTAAATACAGCAAGCATGTAAATACGCTACACTATAGCAAGAGCAAACGTCATGATGAGATTAGATTGGTGAACGTTTGGACAGCATGATTGCATCGTTTTCTCTCGCTGTCTTTTCTTCTCCCCCTCTACATATAAATTAGTGGCCTTTCCCCCAAAATAGTGATGGTTCTGTCATTCTGTGGTGTAGCCTACATTTCAGATCTGATGCTTGCAGTGCGCTATAGGGGCAGAAATTGATGCGCGAGAGAGAAGGAGAGAGGGAGTGAGAGAGAGATGGGGGAGAGAGAGTGAGATAGCGACAGAGAGAGTGATTGAATAACGCTGTGGGTGCATCCCCGGGGCCGGCGCACTGAATAAGGCCTGGTTTTGAAAAGCATTAACTGCAAAATTAACACCCTTTGGGAAGATCGCTTTAGGCTGGTATTTAAGGCCGAAATGCCCATTCTGGCCTATTCTGGCACTGCGCCACGCCTCTTCAGCGTAAAGCGCATTTCGGGGCGTAAAAACATGAAGCTACCTTCCGGAGTCACGGGTAGGCAGGCGCAAAGCGTGTTTTTGTGCGTTTAACGCCAGTTTAGCACCTAAGGCCAGGGGGAGAATAGAGCCTGTACTCGATTGAGCGGTTTCAGACAAAACTAAACGTTACGTTTCTGTTTCAGGACAAACTGCATCTTTCTTGACATGCATAGTTATCTTTCAAATTGACAAAATTTACATGTGGATTTCATGGCACAATTCAAACGGGATCAAAAAAAGTATTGTCTATCGCCGTTCACCACCACTGATATTTTTTTAAGACCATGGTATGCATGGTGAGGCAGAAAGTGACGTCCACGTTGGCTCTCTTTACGCTACTTCCTGCTGATGAAACCCCTCCATGGTGAAAAGAAGCGGCTGGCGACTGGCACATGTATCCGAGGAAGCATGTACTACTGTACTCTATAGTATTTTTATTGCAAGGCAGAGTGCAGTCCGCATTGGTACGTAATCAAGCAATCATATTTTTCTTTTCTTTGACAAGAACAACAATAATATGCAGCTTAGAATGTACAGTTATCTTTTCTCCCTTTTTTATAACACACAAAAAATAACAAACTCAGACACAGGAAAAGAAAAGAACACACACACATACACTCCAATATGTGACCTGCTCCATCATTTTGAGTCACATTGACCCCAAAACACATTTTGAGTTTAATACACCATTGGAAAGAGGAGAATGGAAGCTTTCTGGGGATATAAAAATGATCTTTGTACTCCAAAGATTGAGTGAGATACACCCATTTATGTCTTGACTGTTTCCAAACTATGTTTTTGAGAAAAACGGCCTCAAAGTTTGACATCAATTCTGAAACATTTATTAGAGAAATCATTCAAACATAAAAAAGAAATCTGAGTTGTCACTACCACCACTACTACTCCTACTATTACAACTACTGCTGCTACTACTACTACTGCTGGTGATTGATGATGTCACCAGTGATGTCACTCAAGCACTCAATGATGATGTCATCAGTGATGTACCTCAAGCAATTGTGATCGGTGAGTGATGTCATCAGTTCTACTGCTACTACTACTACGCCCACACCTCAGGTAGGATTGGGCTGAAATTTTTTATGACCGTGTGTTATGATCCGGCGAAGGTCATGGGAAGGTCCAGTTGGTTTCCAGGACATTCCAGGTGGTTTCCTGGAAGATCCTGGAAACCACCTTGAAAGTCTTTGAAACCACCTCCCCCAGGTCTGAATGGGCTGAAAATTTGTATGGCAGTGTGTTATGATCTGGCGAAGGTCATGGGAAGGTCCAGTTGGTTTCCAGGACTTTCCAGGTAGTTTCCTGGAAAGTCCTAGAAAGTCTTGGAAACTACCTCCCCAGGTCGGATTGGCCTGGAAATTTGTATGGCAGTGTGTTATGAAACGGGGAAGGTCATGGGAAGGTCCAGGTGGTCCAGTTTAATAGGCAGTGAATTTACATGAATTCACAGTCCAAGTTAAATATGAGTTTACATTGAATTTACATGAAATTTACATTCTGAGTTAAATAGGCGTTACATAGGCAGTGAACTTACATGCACTTACAGTCCAAGTTAAACAGGGAATAAATATGAGTTACAGTCTAAGCCCTCATTCACACAGGACCGTGAAGCAACGCTCAACCGAAGCTGTACCTACGCTGTACCCACAAGTTTCATTTCGGCATCCTTGTTAACAGGCAAAGTCGTTCACACCACCCGCGCGCGTGCCACGCTGACACCGTGCCGAAGCCACGCTCACGCCACGCCGAAGCGATCACTCAGGCCTGACGCCGAATTTCCAAGCTTGACGCTGACGCCGTGAAGCCACGAGGCATGAAGTCAATGGGAGTTGTGGGCGGGTTCAAGGCGCGAGAGTAGGCGCTGAGAGGAGCTGAGAGGAAAAGAGAAGGCGTCTTGTGTGAACAACAAGGCGTACCTTCAGCTTGTGCCTGCATCAAGCTTCAGTTCTGCTTACGTTCGGCGTCCTGTGTGAATGTAGGCTAAGGCAGTGATACTCAACTTGCGGCCCGGGGGCCAGATACGGCCCGCGACAGGGTGCAGAGTGGCCCCTGACCATTTTCTAATAATTTCACGTTAGTTTTCATTGTGAATTAGAATCTAATTCACAATAAAAACTAACGGGAAATAAAGTTTGACTGAGCTCCAGCTAAATTGTCAAATACCTTAACCTAACTAACTATCAACATTGTCAGACTAAACTCCGGCTGACACCCCAAAAAACCTACAATCCGCTACAGAAAAATGTATATCGTTTGTTTATTAACTGGTCCCTGGCCTCCTATCATTTCACGAAAGTGGCCCCCGGGCATAGCAAGTTGAGTATCCCTGGTCTAAGGGGTCTGCGTCTGGCGTTGAGACTAGCCATGATGTAGTTAACAAGAGTAATCTAATGGTGTCGAGTTCTGGTAGGGGAGGCAGCTTTATTGAATTGGACCCACAACACCTCCAGAAGGCTCAACACTGAATTGGCACTAGGGATGCGCAATGAATTTCGAATTTTCGAATAATCGTTTTTATTATCAAGATCGACTTTTATTATTTAAAGTTGAAAATCATTTATTTTTTAAATAAATGATTTGAATGCCTGTCTCTTTAAGAGCAACACATTTGTCCATGTGACGTTGTTGTAGGAGCTGCACACCAGAGCTGCGCACTGGAGCAGAACGGCCCTGGGCTCAGCCGACAGTAGCACTCAGCAGCTCCTTTGTAGAAATGCTAGAAACGTAGTAGAAATGGTCTTAACCTGTCTATAGCTATTACAGCAACACTCAGCCACAAGGAAAAGGTTTCAAGGCTTGTTACTGCAGTGCAGTTAAGTCCAGTCAGTTTATACTGTACAGTACTGTATAATTATCATGAGTAAAGATAACTAAATATACACACTGTATACAGACACAGCGTATATTTAGTTATCTTTACTCGTGATATACAGTATAAACTGACTGGACTGAACTGCACTGTGTCTGTATACAGTGTATATTTAGTTATCTTTACTCATCATGATATATAGTATAAACTGACTGTACTGAACTGTATCTGTATACAGTGTGTATATTTAGTTATCTTTACTCATGATATACAGTATAAACTGACTGTACTGAACTGTACTGTATACAGACACAGCGTATATTTAGTTATCTTTACTCGTGATATACAGTATAAACTGACTGGACTGAACTGCACTGTGTCTGTATACAGTGTGTATATTTAGTTATCTTTACTCATGATATACAGTATAAACTGACTGTACTGAACTCTACTGTATCTGTATACAGTGTTTATATTTACTATTTAGTTATCTTTACTCATGATATACAGTATAAACTAACTGTACTGTACTGAACTGTACTGTATCTGTATACAGTGTGTATATTTAGTTATCTTTACTCATGATATACAGTATAAACTGACTGTACTGAACTGTACTGTATCTGTATACAGTGTGTAGTTATCTTTACTCATGATATACAGTCTAAACTGACTGGACTGAACTGTACTGTATCTATACAGTGTGTATATTTTTGGGAGAGCAATAAGAACAGATGATTTGTCCTTGTCCTTACATTTTTCAAGCTGCATTTTTTTAAGCAATATTACTAGTGGTGGGACTCAATTAAAAAAATAATCTAATTAATTAGAGGCTTTGTAATTAATTAATCAAAATTAATCGCATATCAATATTTGACACAAGAAGCAACATTTTACAGTAGCCTACAGTAGGCCTACAATTCAAATGGATTTTGGTATATGAGTGAATAGGTAGTATTAGTACTTTATTTGGCACATAGTAGTCAGTAGACTGAACCAATTTACAGGTTAAAAAGCAAACATGAGCACAGGTTAAAATGCATAATCGGCACAGGTTAAAAATAGTCAAAAACAGTTCAATCAGTAGCCTACATAGCTTCACTCAAATATAACTTTCAGTCATAAACAAAAGGAGACCAGACCAACAAAATGTTATGGGGTATGGAGGAGGTTCAGTAACTAGTAAGGTATGGTATGGGAGAGTTCTAATGGTGACATGTTTTTGTGAGGGGATTGTTCAGAACAGGGAATACATATTGCTGTATTTGTACTTGTCAGACGTGGACTTACTCATCTTGGCTCTGAACCCCATCATCTGGTGTGGGTTGGCGACTCTGCTCGTACTAAGACTGACGTTAGCATGATGATAAGTTAACGCATAGATATTATATTACTGTAGATGGGTCACCGCAGGCTCCACCAATTCAGAATTTGAACTGAGAGCAGAACTTGAACTGCTTGAATCCCATCGTCTTTGGTTAACGTTACATGTAGCTCTGGCTTCCACGCTAGCTGCAACATGTTTAGCATTGAGGTGATAATGGAGGCTTGAAGTGCTCATGCAAATGTTGTCATTACAGCGCACTTCCCACATGTGGGGCTTTGTTGTCTGATGTCACTCAATGCATGTTGTGCATCAGTATGATTGGTATGCCTGGAATTCGTCCACTGAGAAACGTTCCATGGTCTCTGTAGTGCAAAAATAAAGTGTGATTAAAATGTCTTGTTTTTTTTATGCGTTATTCTTTCTGTCATTAATTAATCGAAATTAACGCTTTAAAGTCCCAGGGCCCTATCTTCCGACAGGCGATATCCCCTATTAGCGCTTGTGCACCTGTTTGTGCGTGCCTTAACGCAGGCAAGATAACAGTCCGCCTTGCGCAGTAGCGGAGCGTACACCGGGGCAGAGGGTGCGCCCGCCCCGGGCCCACTCCCATGCAAAAAAAAAAAAAATTGCATGCCAGGCCAGGCCAGGCCTGAGTGTGAGAGCAATTCAATCAATAGACAATAACATTGGTGTGTTTAAAATGAGATATTCCACTAAATATGGCTAAAACAGATTCAAACATGCAAAAAAGGCAAATTTTTCTTCGCGGCCGGCCTTAATTGGGAAAAAAAATGGATGGGGGGGGGGGGGGGGGGGATGCCCTAAGAGCTTCGCCCCCCGTGGGCTGATAGGGTCGCTCCGCCCCTGGCCTTGCGCATTTGTCCAGGTGTTCTGCCGAGTTTTGCACCCCCGCCCAGCAGCAAAAAAAAGCATCCCCACCTCATGGGAGCATACTTGTAATGATTTATACAGAAATGTAACTGTTTAAAAGTGATATAATTGTCTGGTAGACGTGACCTCCCTGATTTCTAAGTTAAAACAGCCAAAATGCCTGCACAAACGGGATTTGGGCGGTCTTAAGTACCAGAATTATTCACGGGTGTGGCCAGGCAATGCTGGGCATTACGTCAAACAAAACCAATCCCGTCTCGCAATGGCTGTTTGCGCGAGGCATGCAATATGCTGTAATTCTCTCCATGCGTAATAGAGTGTACTCACTCGTGCGAGGACAGAGAGAGCGTATTGACAGATCGTCTGTGGTGCCAACGACCCTCCGGGTTATAGCCTATGTCCATTGTCCAACAAGTTTTCTCAATTAATTTCCCTCTTTGCGATGTGATAAAAGTATCTCAGTGAGTTATACTTGATTGCCTCACTGAATTATTTGCTAATACCAATTTTAGCAGCGAAATTTGATGTCCTGGCAGGCGTAATGACATATCCAAAGGAATTTTACTTTGCACTGCGCTGCACGGAGATTATGGTGCGCTCCCGGCACAGCGAGGTATTTGCGCGTAAGAGGTCCTTTTCAAAGCTCTTAGCGCAAAGTAATTGCGCGCTGCTGACGATAGGATAATGCCATCTATCCCCACATTTTAGCGCTTAAATGCCTGCTTTGGCATGTGGCAGCCTATGCCCAGTACAATTATAACAGGCATGCGCTTCAATTTGCATTGCGCACGGCGTTAAACGAGCGCAAATGCTAAATTAGCGCTTTTGGGAAGATAGGGCCCCCAGCCCTAAATATTACATTTACATGATATTACATTGACATGATCTTAACCAAAGTAACTCACAATGACTGCAACATTTAGCTTAACTCATTGAGTGCCAGCCACTTTTGGAGAACGGATGCTCCCAGTGCCAGAGTTTCAGAGCGTTTTTCAGTGATTTCTCGAGGCCCACAGAATATTGTGTGATATTACTATGTAAACACCGAACACGCGCAAAGAACGATAAGACTCTCTTCTATCATCTGCAAAAAAAGGTTTATTGATACCATTTTCCGTTCTTTAGTTATGAGCCGGAGAAGATAGGCTGTTTTGAGCAAAAAGACACATTTCAAATTAGAAGCTGAGTTATTCCGCCTTTTGTGAAATGCAGCATTTCAAGCACATTCACTGAGTCTGAAGATAATATTTTCTGATGTAGTGACGTGGTGTAGTTGTGTGGTGCACTGCGTGCCCCACCCCCCTCTCCCCCCCTCAGCTGCAAACTCCTCCCCACACTAACACACAGCCTCACGCACCCAGTCTATTTTCGGAGCCCTCCGTTTTTGTGCGGCGGTTCCCAGCGCGACACGGAAATGCCAAACCGGACTGCAGGGAAACATTTGGCCCTTCGGCGTCGGGTGCTGCCTTTCTGGCGGCTAATCGTGTGGAGAAACTATACAGCAGAGACAGAGGGGCTGAGTTGTGGGCGCGGGTTGACTGCTGTTCGCAGCCAACGTCAGATTGCAGCCAGAGCCATCGGCTCTGGCTGCAGCATGAGCATGCAGCATGACTAGCGTACTAGCGGTTTCTTTTTGATCACAGGGGTTTTTCCTGCTGTTTTCCGGACCTTTCTATAATCTGGAGAGCACTGTCGCCACCTAATGGGTCTGTAAAATAGGTTATACACATCCAATAGCTACAATATTTGTACAGGAGATGCAGAAGGCTTTGATCCACGTCCCACCGTCAAAAAACGCATTTGACGTCGATCGACGTCCTTGGCACTCTACGTCACTATTTACTTTGATGTCGATCGACGTCCTTGGCACTCAATGAGTTAAAGACGAGCTGAACCCAAACATTTTTTTTCTTTTCTTTTAGTTCAAATACATGTGCACCTATTTAATAATGTATGCAAAAAAAAAAAAAAAAAAAAACATTTCTTTCACACTTTTTCCACATCAAAAGTTCATTTTTCAAGATTTCATTCATAACAGTAATCTACAGTTTGCTGACGTTACATGATAGTACTATCAAATTTCTACCCCATTTCAAACAATGAGATCACGACATGGCAGCTGCCAATCAATCTTCATTTCAGGAGAATTTTCTCCTCCAAATGAAGGAGAAAATGTCAGAATTTCTAGCCCATAAACTAACTAATAACTTGTCCAATTGTATGTAACATACAAAATAAAGCAAACGGTAATGTCTAAGAACGGAAAGAAATGTAACTGGCTCGTTAAAATAGCATTCCAGGATAACGTTAGTTAACATAGCAGTTAAGGCCGAATTCAGACCCCGGCCCGTCGGAGATTCCAGGCCGGCATGCTGCACCCTCGGCTAACTCGCGTAGCGCCACAACACGCTGAATCCCTCTCGGTTTGGGGGCGGAACATGCCAGGATTGGCCAAAGCCAAATCCAGTCCCCAGAATTGTCAAATAAAATCATCGACATGCTACTATGGCCCACCTCTCAACCTGTCATTTCAGACAAGTTATGTTTTCAGTCTGAAACGTGACTCCGACCCACGCGCCACTTGGGTTCCATTGGGTTCATTTCGTCTTTAAAACTCCTTGATTGCTAATCACAAGCAAACCACAGTAAGAAATGAAAGGATGAAAGCTATAGCACGCCGAGAGTAGGAGTAAGAAATATTCCTGATCATGTATAATACAGAAGTGCTTCAGTAGGTGAAGGAAGAGCTGAGGAGGAAATGTAGAAATGTAAAAATGTAAAATATTGATGTGGATTCTCAGAGTTTATACTGAAACTCTGATACACTCAACAGGAGTTTCTCTTTTCTGCTTTTTAACAAGACAAGTTTCTCCTGCATCCTTTGTACAGTTGCTGAGACAAACGCTGTCATCTCACTGGAGGTGCTTTCAAAGGTGAGAGCCAGAGGTGGGGACTCGGGCCTCGGGAGTTGACTCTGTTGCAGGTGGGGACTAGGGAGTTGACTCGGTCGCACCTTTGGTCAGGGGTAACCTGGGTTCAAATTAGTTGAACTTTGAGCAGAGAGCGCTGCCTCTCTCAAATGGAAAACAATGGTTCAGTCAGTGGCGCAAAGCTGTTTAGTCGGTGATTCAATTGTATGGGCTTCCACCCAGATCCTCCCTTGTGCTACGTCCTGCCGGTGAAACTCCTCACTGTCAGGTGAAAATAAGCTGCTGGCGACTGCACATGTATCAGAGGAAACATGTGCTAGTCTACAACTCTCCCAAGATCGGTAGAGGGGGTGGAGCAACGACCAGGACAGCTTGGCAGGGGGAATAGTGCAAAAGTCACAACCTCTTCAGGGTTAGGCGTATGAACAAAGGAATGTTCTCCCATTCATTTTTCCACACATTTAGTAAAATCCTTACAAGAATAGTTTTACATGGTCACACCAAGCAATTCAGCTATTTAGAATCAGGCAAGACGAGCATGCCAGCTGCTTTACCTGCTTGTTGCCCAGCACTACCACAGGCAGCTGTGGCTCTGCCCTCAGCAGGCGGTGCAGCTCAGCCTTAGCCAATGGGAGGCGGTGCCTGTCGGAGGAGTCCACCACATACACCAGCACATGAGTCTTCCTCAGGTAGTCTGACCAGTAGCCCCGCAAGTCCTCCCCGCCCCCAACTGCCAAACACAAACCACAAGCATTCAGTCAGCATTACATCTGATCATATTATATTATTGTTTCCTCAAAATGGTCTCCATTTCTCTGGTGATACATTTTGGTTAATTAAATTAAAGGAAGTAAATGTTCACGTATTATTGTGAAAATTCAACCTAAGAACAAATCTTAACATCTTTAGCTGCATTCTTATACAAATTGACATGTTTCTACAAGTTTGCATGGACCGCTGCCATACAGAGATGTATGGAGATATTTGGCCCTATTCTCCCACAGGCCTTCGGCGCTAAAACGGGCCTTAAACGCAAAAAAACGTGCCTTGCGCCTGTTTCGGGAAGATATCAATATGGCTTTACGCTGCCAAATGCGCTTTAGGCCGAATGGGCGTGGCGCAGTCCCAGAATGGGCCAGAGTGGGCGTGTCGGCCTTAAATCTCGGCGTACTGCTATCTTCCCACCTGGCGTAAATTTAGCGCTTTGCGCTTTTGAAAACCAGGCCTATTCAGTGTGCGCCAGTTGCGCGCTCCCCTCTGGCTCTCTCCCTCCCCTCTGGCTCTCTCCTCAGTCACCCTTCTCTGTGTCACTCTCTCCCTCTCTCCTCAGTCTGACAGGCACAATACGACTGTCTCTCTCTGACTCCCTCGCTCAGACAGACACAACACACGTCCTATAGGAAATAGCAGTAAGTTCACTGCCTGTGAATGTCCCAGCATGCAATTGGGTACTCCATTTCGCTACTAAATAGCAACCAAATGAGGCGAAATAGATATAAAAGGTCGATCTAAAATAATGTGTAATGGTAACACAGCCTGCAATTGTAGAACATTTCAATATTGGACCAAATAAAACATCGAAATTAAAACACCACCCTAAGTGAAACATATATGTCCTCCTGGGCCTATATATATCTCTTGTCGATTTAACGTGATTTAGATAAGTGTTAGCGGAACGCGCTTCGGAACGCGCTTCTACTGTCATGTGCTATACTGTGATGTCCACTCCAATAACTTGGCCCTACTTCACATTTAGTTTTACAATAAAAACACATTTATGCAATGACTTTACATAATGTAGGGTATATTTATGTGCATCATTCTACCTGCAGCAGGGGAGAGAAAACGATATCGTTCTGGACAAACTTTCACCAATATAAAATGAATCTCATCATATAGGGATAGGCTATATTTTTCTAGCTGATGCCTTTAGAACATTCTTTTCACTTTGATCTTGCTATAGTGTAGCGTATTTACATGCTTGCAGTATTTAAACTGCAGTTAGATTGGTTTGAGAAGCATAATAATATGGAATAATAGCCTATATGGAGACAGACAGACTGGATGAAGGGAGGGGGGGGGGGGGGGGGGGGGGCAGAGCGCTTGGCTTCTGTCTGGTTTTGCGGGACCACTGGAATTGGAGCTTAAAAGGCAAGCGTGCGATTCGTTTATTGCACTTATCCAATGAGCATGACGGTGCATAATTTTACGCTTAAAAGGCGTGGTTGTAATGCTTTAGGCTGCGTCTAGCGCCAAGACCAAGATATCAAGTGCGCTGGTCCACGCCCACTGCGCCAGGCGCTCGGCGTAGAAACTAGGCCGATGCAACGATAGGGGCCATAGTCTTTTTTATGATCAACACATATACATACTTTATTACTAATCTCAAACTAGTAATGATGTTGTAATTATCCACTACTGTCTGATGTGAACCAAAGTGCCCTTCTGGGACATGTATTAAACTGATTGATTGATTGATTGATTGATTGATATACAGACAACACATATTCAGGCATTGTATCACATTCTTGTATAAGCAGTGTCTGTGTATGTATGTATGTAATATTCTGTAAGCTTTGTTTGCTGACATTACTGTATCCAATATCCAAATAATCTGATAATTGATTAGGTCTATCTTGTGACATGGAACATTGTTTTAAATATTCTAGCCAGAGGCTTCTTCTTAAAGAGAACATTGTCCTCATTGTGGCTTCCATATTTAACTAAAGGTGCCATGTCAAATGAAGGCAAATTATTTAACACATAATTATAGACTTCAGAGTAAATCTAATGGCCTGAAGCTGCTCCGTTAACCCAAACCTCACTTTTACCACATACAGTACATGGGAACTAGGAATAGGCCTACATAGTGCATTCGCGATGCACGGGATGTAACGTAATGTGACCACAAACTGTACCAAACCAACCATAACCCCCACCTGGATGCTAGACGAAAGTGAAGGATGTACTCAAGTGAACATGGAAAAAAAGGGATAAATAAATGAACAAATTATTTGATTGATAATGATTGATGATTTGAAATTCATAGATACAATTAAATGAAATATGCTTTTGGCATTTTCACCATCCTCCTTTGCAGCAAATCTTGGCACATGAATTTGGAATGAATTTCAGTGAATTAAACCAGCAGTCTGGTTTGCACTGCGGGATGAAAGTGTGAGACGTTATTTACTGTATATCCACTCCGTTTCCTCCTGCAGGAAAATTGGTGCCATTCATTTTTTATGTCTTGTTACCTCAAGACATGATATGTCAGCAAGGCTCTGAGCAGCAAATAAATAACCCGGCCCTCATGTTTTAATCATCAGCAGTCTGTGCTGCTGAGGGAGGGGGAACGGGATACATCCACCTTGTTAACACAGCTTGTGACATGCATCTGCCTTATGTTGTGGAGAGAATGATTGATTAGTTGATTGATCGTTCCATGGAGTGACTAATTTTGGTTTAAAAGGACAAGAAGCATCATAAAATGCGTCTAACAGCATGTCCAAAGCATTCTGCAACACTTAGGGCTGGGCAAAAATTATATTTTATATCATTTTGTTGATATGATACAATATAGAGACACTGCATGAAATAGGCCACGCCCATCACGGGGGAAAAGCTCCGTTCATTTCCACACACCAGCGTCATTTTCCTTGAATTAAACATAGCTAAAAGCTGTTGTGTGGTGGGCTGCGCAGACAACAAATGTAAAAAATCGCCAGTTAAAGTTTTTTTGTACTCCCGAGGAAAATAAGGAAGCCATTGAGAATTGGCGAGAAGAAAAATGTGGATGTTGCCGTCAATGAAGTAAGTTGGAGTGTTCATCTTCCGTATATATGATCTTTTTGTGCAACACCTGACCATGCACGCGACATAGGAGAACGCCAGGATTGGACGGGAGTTTGTGTTTTCCCCCGTTTTGGGCGTGGTTTCTGAATGATGACGCGCTCCGCAGTGTCTCTATACTGTAGTTTATCTTTTGTCAGTGGAATTGTATCGGGGATTTGGGGATTTCGTGACACAATTCTGCTTCGTGACACAATAAACAACCTCGTGCCATCTCTGTTGAGCTGTCCATTATCACTGAAAAGGTATTTGCGGTTCCAAAACAGGTTGAAATGATCAATATAGTTCACATTATGCAGTGGACAGACGGTTGAAAGCCATGTACTTAAGCCCAGAGACCTACTAAACTTGTTGATTCTATATCCAATTGGGGGCAGAGGGCCACCGATAAATGCTTCAATATCCAATGAGCCCAGAAGCACCAGTAGATCCAGGAAGTCACGTTTTAATATTTCTGATTGCTCTTTCAGAATGTCATTTTCTCCGACATGTAAAGTAATCTTGTTTACGGAGCTGTGAGTAGACAGGATTTCAGGAATTTTCCCTGTTATGTCATGGATCATCTCATCGGGGAAACAGAGAGTAGTGGTGTTTTTTTTTTATTACCGATGTGTTTTAGACCAGAGTCTCCAATAAGCAAGGATGTTATTTGAGGCTGCGGCCTGCTAGCTCGATAGCCTCCTAGCTTTGGGCCTACCTAGGTTGTCGGAAAGCCGATGGGCCGGTCCAATATCCATGTCGGCAGTCGATACAGGCCCACCCAATAGTGGTTGAAATCTGATTACCAGCTGTAGAGACATCAGTGGTTGAGGGGAAAATCTCTTGGCATCTTTCTTTCCTCCTGTCACAGAAATCCATGGCTGTTCAGAGCTAGCGACAGGGGCTATACTACCTAACGCAGGCCAGCCCGTAGCTGAGCTAATTTCCGGGCGATAAGAGGCACTCTCTGAGGCTCCAGGGATCACTAATCTGTGGGAGATAGATCTCCTTTTTTGCTTCACCCCCTGAACATTCCAATGGACAGTGTCCGTTTGTTTCCCCGAGATAGCACAGGCTATCGCAACTTCGGAGGGAATGTTTTCGGGAACATGCGTGGGAGGCTTACCCGAGGATGGGGAGGCTAATGCACTAGCATTCATAGTTTCTGTGTGTCCATTGAAAGAGGCTGCTCTCTGAGGCAGTGTAGGCAGTGTAGAGATATTCCCAGCTTCTTTCAGATGGAAGAGAGTAGTTTCCAGTATTGCAATTTTTTGCAAGTGGTCAGTGCATCCATTACAGGGCGACATGCCCTTGATAGTGACCCAGGGTCCCAAAAAGGTATATGGATCCTAACAGCACCTTAAAATCCTGAAATTGTCGTAAATCCACAACAGACAGGCAGGTAGATAGACAGGCAGCAGGCAGACGGGAGGCAGGCAGACAGACAGCAAGCAAGCAGAAGGCAGGCAGGCAGTAGCGGAGCACGCCGTACACACGTCTGCTCTCTCTGAAGGCTAGAACAGTTTATATGTTATCAACAAAACATATAAACTACAGAGTCACAGGACATAATCATTCAGTTATTCTCTTCACACCAAATATCACCAAAATATATAAAAATACAGTCACAGGACAGAATCATTCAGTTATTCTCTTCACATCAACTATCAACAAAATATAAACTACAACAGAGTCACAGGACATAATCATTCAGTTATTCTCTTCACACCAAATATCATCAAAAGATATAAACTACAGAGTCACACCAAAGATCATAAAAAGATATAAACTACAGAGTCACAAGACAAAATCATTCAGTTATTCTCTTCACACCAAATATCAATAAAATATATAAACTACAGAGTCACAGGACAGAATCATTCAGTTATTCTCTTCACACCAAATATCAAAAGATATAACTTACAGCAGGGGTCCCCAATTACTTTTCACCAAGGGCCACATTTTGAGGAGGGCCGAGGGCTGGGGGCCGAACGGCCGGCGCGAAAAATTTGGAGCATTTGAAGGCAGATTTAGAGGAATAACTCATTTTAAATTAACAGTTGTGATGTCATTATTCAGTCTTAACCACCAAAATTTGATCCTTTTCTCACTCCCATGTCACTCTCCCTGCAGGGCTTGAAATTAACTTTTTTGACCACCTGCAATATGGCTGCTAGAAATCAAAGTTAACAGCCAATTAGAATTTCCACTAGCCAAAATGTTTTTCTTGAAATAAACGAGAATATGAGTGGGTTAATTTAAGCATAAGTATCAGTAAGTGGCCGGGGATTCTCAAAGCCTGTTGAGGGTCACACAAGAACAAAAATGCACTCTTGAAGCTAAATAAAACAAAACCAACCAAAACCAACGAGTTAATTATTAAAATTTTTACTTCAATGTAGAACAGTAATTTCTTACACATGAGATTACTTTTAGCCTTTTAGTCATAAAGATTATTGAAAGATATTCCATATTCCAGACTGAAATGTTATAACAGAAGTGGAGTATTGGCCATGTTTAAAATACATACTACAGCATGCGCTGGGTCCTCAGTGATGTTAACTGGGGTCGTAAGGTGTTTCGGGTCTGTCGATCATCATACACCCTCGCCCAAGGCCGATTAAGACCCCGACCCGCGTCCCAGAAGCAGCCGCTCACGGATCAGCCCTCCTACTCTGTCTGCAACGTTGCCCGCGGAAGGGTTGATCACGCCCAATCTGCTGCAATAGAGTTAGTGCTACACCGCAGTATTGAAAGGCCCTTCGGTCACCGGTGACCCCTGTTTCAATCCACGGAGTCAGTGTGGACATCGTGGAGGACTACAAGTACCTTGGAGTGTACATTGACAATAAACTGGACTGGGCTAAGAACACTGAAGCACTCTACAAGAAGGGGCAAAGCCGTCTCTACTTCCTGAGACGGCTGAGGTCTTTCAACGTCTGCCGGACCATGCTGAGGATGTTCTATGAGTTGGTGGTGGCCAGTGCCTTCCTGTATGCTATAGTGTGCTGGGGCAGCAGGCTGAAGGCAGCAGATGCCAACAGACTCAACAAACTGATCCGTAAGGCCAGGGACATTGTGGGGCTGGAGCTGGGCTCTTTGACAGCGGTGTCGGAGAAGAGAACGCTGACCAGGCTACGCTCCATCATGAACAATGACTCTCACCCACTCCACGGCGTGCTGGTCAAACACAGGAGCACGTTCAGTGAGAGGCTGATACCACCCAGATGCACCACAGAGAGGCACAGGAAATCATTCCTGCCTGTGGCCATTGGACTCTTTAACGCCTCACTAAGAAGAGCACCTCGGAGACACTCAGTCTCTCTGAGACTGAGTCAGCCGATAGGATAGCTGTGCGTTAGTTACGTCACACGTAATGTGCAAGTTGATTTCATTTAATTCCAGTGTGCAATAACTGAAATTTGTTTTTTGCCAGACCCAGGGGGTCGGCCTACAGGAGGCTTTGTCGGTCTGTCGGTCTGTCGGTCTGTCCCTCTTTTCCTCCCCACCCATTCAGGAACGCTTCAGATTTCAACCACCAGGGGCAACAGAGCAGGTCTGGACTTGCTACCATTTGAACCAGCAGTGAATGTGGACACTGACAAACATTGAATTACCTTTAATTCAACTGGTTTAAACATGTGCCGTGTAACTGTACAGGATCTGTACTTGTTGTAATTGTGGTGCCTAGTTTGGTTCATTATTGGCCATTAGATCATATTAGATCATACTTATTTATTTATGGAATAGTTAAAAGAATTACATTAACTTACATTAACTCATTAACTACATTAGAGGGCAATAGAAGGCCCACCACACACTTGTAACATTCATGAGTTGAAAATGTTTTTAGCCACTCAAATTGCATTGGGAAGCTGCGTTGGGCAGGTCAGTTGAGCAAGTAAAATCATTGAGGGTCTAATCAACAAGGGACAGGTGAATGTAATCAGACTGGAAGGTACCCAGGAGGTTGCTGATTTTTTTTTTTTTTTTTTTTGTAGCCCCGGCGCCATCTTATTTTTTTAGTTTAATTTAGGCCTCTACAGCAGCCAGGAGAGTTTTTATTCTATTGCAATACATTTTTTTTTAAACTTATTGCTGTTGTCCACTGGATTACTTTTAGGCAATTTTGTTGTTCTACATAATTTATTTCAGAGGTTTATTACTACACAAGCAGCATAGTAAATTACCTAAACTTATGAAATGCTGGAAAAGCCCTTCTGCCCATATTCTGTGCACTAACTGACAAGGGACAGGTGAATGTAATCAGACTGGAAGTTTTGCTGGTCTAGCCTATCTACAACCAAATACCCCTATACACAAAATGTTACACACACACAAAATGCCTAAAATGATTTATACTTTTAACTTATAAAGTGGTTTGTAGGTGTGTTGCCTACTAGGAATTTGTTCCTTCTGGGTCTGGCAGAACCAGGTCTCCTGGTCTTGTTTCTCACTGCCAGTAGCCTAACTACACAGTAGGGTTTGACAGATAGCTAGTCCGACCGGTGACAGCACAGTCAGCGCTCCCGGTCCCCGCTGCTCGTTAAAGATTTCCAATAGGCGTTATTCTGATAAACTGGTCACATATATCGTCGCTGTCCTTCCAGGACCTCGAATCTCCAAAACAGCAACTTTTCAGGAAGTAAAAAAAAAACGTTTGCTCTTAAAATACTGAACTAAACGTCGTCAAAGTTGGCACATGTCTTAATTATAGTTAGTTTCCCACTGAATGTGTCATTACTTTATTAATATCTTACCTGGATAAGCTCAAATTATGTTGTCGAGGATCGACAACGTTTTTGTGTGAGACGTGAGGCGTGATGCCTGACAGCTAGTTTGAGTGATGTCTGACAACTAGTCTGCAGGAGGATCGACAACGTTTTTGTGTGAGACGTGAGGAGTGATGCCTGACAGCTAGTTTGAGTGATGTCTGACAGCTAGTCTGCAGGAGCATCGACAACATTTTTGTGTGAGACGTGAGGAGTGATGCCTGACAGCTAGTTTGAGTCATGTCTGACAACTAGTCTGCAGGAGGATCACAACGTTTTTGTGTGAGACGTGAGGAGTGATGCCTAACAGCTAGTTTGAGTGATAAGTGAGGCAGGAGGAATGACAGCGTTTTCGTGTGAGGACTGAAGGTGTTTCAGAGCACACTCGACGGTTTACTATAGGAGACATGACAACTGACAACGCTTAGACTGAGGAATGATAGCCTATACTCTGACGGACGAGGATGCCCTAAAATGGTTGCCGTACCAATGGCACTGATTTATGACAAAAAGTCAAAAAGTGAAAAAAGGGACATTCGAGGTCCTGGCACAACAGCGACAATATGTTACGTTCTCACCCGACAAATATTAAAACTTTAAAACAGTTTGGGTTTTTTTTAGCTTGAAAACAGCTTTTTGGCAAGTCTAAATGACTGCGGTAGGCGTACTCTACTTCCGTGTTTAAAACCGGAAAGACGATTACGAAATGACGTCATGCAGAAGCGTCCTTGTATGGGCAAAGAATAAGGTGATCACACTGCCACTGGCATGTACATTACAGCGTTTTAAAAATTCAACAGCGCTCATAAACAGGGAGAAGGTGTGAAGGAAAAGGTGTGAAGGAAATGCTATTGTGTCGTTCCTTCCAGAAACTGTCCTCGTGTAAAGGGCCCCTTAATCAGCAGGGTTTTTTTTTTTTTTTCAATTCCAGCACGGGCCACACAGGGGGGCGCTCGCGGGCCGGATGCGGACCGCCAATTGAAGAGCCCTGACCTACAGAGTCAAACCAAATATCAACAACAGATATAGGGCTCTATTTTCCCCCTGGCCTTAAATTTGCGTTTATGGCTGGGCGCAGCGCTATTAGTGGGCGTGGTCACGCGCATTCCCTAATTTTTCCTTGACGCTAAATGCCAGAATGCGTGGCGCTAACCATTTAACCACGCCTTTTTAAGCATATAATTATTCACAAGTGTTGGATTGGTGATCTCCAGTAAACCAATCACATTCTTCCATTCCAAGCTCCGATCCATGAATGGAGCGACTCCAGTCTGGTCAGAAAAGCCCTAAAGCCCCCGCGACCAAAGCGCTCTGAGCTAGATTTGCACGATCTTGACCTCAGTCAGATCGTCCAATCGCCACCCTTTGACATCGCCAATGCACGATGTCATCGCAAGCACGCAACCCCCCCGTGGGCAGACAGTGTGTGTGTGTGTCAGTCATCGACATATAATAAAGATGGACGCCGCATGAGGTCCCGTTCAGTGAAGCCGCTGCATGTTAGATCGCCGCTCTGGCGGCTGTAGCCAGTATAGGTCACAAGGCCCGCCTCCCCCATGTTAGTGGATGGGAAAATCACAACAGAAATAATCACAGTATACGTCAGATAATTTTTTTCCAAAGGTGGCTTGTATCATTTTAGATTACATTATCATGCTAATGCCTGTGCAAGTGGTCATTTTTCTGATCAGTTTGTTTTTAAGTAGTTATTTGACATATAAAAATGGATAAAAATGGATGATTGACAGCTGTGGCAGCCAGTCTCAAGCCGTCATTGGCTGGACAGGCTCTTCACATTATAGAGCTAGCGTTAGTTTGACATAGACAGGACACAGTGCTGCTTTCATCATGTAACGCTGCCTGGAGGTCTGGGTGGCTGTGCTGGGTGGGTGGGGCCGGGACAGAGGCTCTTAGCATGGGTAGTGGCTCCCTGGAGGTCGGGGTGGCTCATGGGGTGGCTGTGCTGGCTACCAGACATATAAATGGACCGCAATGAAAAGAACATTGTTTTGAGAAAGGTGTGTTTTATTAGTTACTCCAGCATTTTTAACATAGCAATAGCATTAGCCGCTTTCGCTAGTCAGCTGTTTTTCATTATTTATCGGCTTAATATTACTATAACTTAACAACCGATAATGATAGCTGGAATAACACAATAATATACACATATTTTCAGAACTTACCAGGTTGTCCAACTGCCAGGAAATGTGTTTTATAACGTTAACTCCCATCCCGGGTAAGATGGGGCCTAGTACGCAACCACCAGCCATGAGCTAATCGCTAACGGGTTAGCCGTTAGCGTCACATACAAACAGAGGTTTTATTTTTGGTATTAAAGCAACAAACGTTTTTATATGGATATCTCAGAGAAATGCTATGACTGTGGGGATGTTCGTTCTTCACAAGCTCCTTTCTTAGCTGTTGTAAGGATATAGTTAACAGAGACGAGACTAGGCAGTTGGGCTAACGTTACCACTGAGCTATATTAAATGGAACGTTACAGGCTGCCCTACCCACACTATACCAGTAAACAATGTAGCGTAAAGCGTCAAGGTTAGATTTGTAAAACCAACATTTGCTCCAAAAGGTATTAAATCATAAAGTTAATCAAAATCCCACGGAAACATTAGGCTAGCTTAATCAACACAGCAGTGCATAAAGGTCCTTACACACCGAGCACGTTTTTTTCGTGCGATTAATTCGCACGTCAATAATATTTTCCGAACCTATATCAGTCAATGCAACCGTGCATACCGACGGCGAAGTTTCGCTGAGCGTTATTGCGGTGTTTATTTTTTCGAACCACGTTCGATTTTTCAGAAATTCGCTTCCGACGTGTACACATCTGTGGCTGTGATTGACAGGTGAGTCAAAACTCGCATCGCAATTTCGTGCCGTATATTCGCATCGCTCTTGATGTGTAAGGACCTAAGTGCCATATTTACAGAGCTAGACTGTATATAAATACACAATGCACTGTGCGCATTCTAGAAACAGCAGCTCTACATAAGAAAGTATAGAGGGGGGGGGGGGGGGGGGCTCAGACTGAGGTTTCAACCCAAAAGAGCTAGTGAAGCAGGCGTAAAGCGTTTTTTTTTGCGTTTAAGACCAGCGCCTAAGGCCAGGGGGAGAATAGAGCCCATAAACTACAGAGTCACAGGACAAAATCATTCAGTTATTCTATTCAGTGCTGTGATAAGTTTCAACAGAACAATTACCTTTCCAGTTCCCCACTAGCCGCACAAACTGAAATCCTGCTATGAAATATGGTCCTGCCATACATTATTACTCTAAATCAGACCTGGGCAAAAGGCGGCCCGCGGGCCACATGCGGCCCGCGAGCGCCCCCTGTGTGGCCCGCGCTGGAATTGCAAAAAAAAAAAAAAAAAAAAAAAAAATTTTTTTTTTTTTTTTTTTTACAGTGCACCTGAATGCAACATGCAAGGTACCCGCTGAATAAGTGTCCAAATGTTCATGTTATTCTGGGCAATACTCCACTTCTGTTATAACATTTCAGTCTGGTATGGAATATCTTTCAGTAATCTTTATGACTAAAAGGCTAAAAGTAATCTAATGTGTAAGAAATGACTGTTCTACATTGAAGTAAAAATGGAAATAATTAACTTGTTGGTTTTGGATTTATTTAGCTTCAAGAGTGCATTTTTGTTCATGTGACCCTCAACACAGGCTTTGAGAATCCCGGGCCACTTACTGATACTTATGCTTAAATTAACACTCATATTCTGGTTTATTTAAAGAAAAACATTTTGGCTAGTGGAAATTCTAATTGGCTGGTAACTTTAAAATATAGCAGGTGGTCAAAAAAGTTAATGACATAGGAGTGAGTGAGAAAAGGATCAAATATCGGTGTTTAAGACTGAATAATGACATCACAACTGTTAATTTAAAATGAGGTATTCCTCTAAACCTGACTTCAAATGCCCCCAAAAAATTTGCGCCGGCGCCATTCGGCCCCCAACGCTCAGCAAAATCTGGCCCTCTGGTAGTGAGGACATTTTTTTGTGGCCCTCTCTATCATCAAAGTTCCTGGGTTACGGCATGACAATATTTGTTCGGCCCCCGGGAACAATCTGGGTTTCTCATGTGGCCCCCCATGAAAAATAATTGCCCACCCCTGCTCTAAATGGTGTCAAGAAGCCTTTTTGGAATTACATTTGGCAAAGACCAAGGAATCTGATATTGCTCCAATCTTGTCAACACTAGAATGAATGTCAGGATATAGAAATTGTACTTGGGCACTACATATTTGTCTACTCTCATGTTTTCTCATGTCAAAAAGTTGAAAAATATCTTCTTTTTTTATTTTTTTTATTCAACAAAAGATATTGTTTCTCACAAACATTGACAAGCATTTTGTTGTTGTTTTTTTTGTCCCCCCCCCCTCACCCTCCCCCCACCCCTATACTGCCAGCACAAAAATAGTTTCCAAAATACTTGTCTTATACAACTGTCAAGATAATCAGAGACATATACACACACATACCATACATATACATACAGATACATAGATCTGGGTTCCCCCACAATCACAAAACTCAAAGATCTCTCATGGACCCCTCAAGCCCAATTCTCTCAGACCCTAGGAAGCCCATAAACAACAAGAGGAGAAAAATTAATAAAAAAAAATAATAAAGAGGCCTGAATATATAAATAATGAACACCTGTCAGGTGGATCTCTACACAGCAGGTCATATATATATTCAGCATATACTCGTGTATACATATACTACACACATTCACAACCACGCGCACACCCACACATACAGCACATACTATAACCACAGGTTAAAGGGCCTGTGGGAACCCTGACAAATTAGCAGTTCACATAGATATGCCTTAAAAAAAACATTAACGAAAAAGATACATAGAAAAAAGAAGTGGGTACATAGAAAATCAAGTAAATGTTCATAAACTGGGTTGCCATTTCTTATCACTATGAGCAAGCAGTCCCTGGGGAGGGCTAGACTCAATCACAAATAGATAATAAAAGATAGTTATAATTCCTCTTTAATTTGGGGGAAGTGTCTTGAGACTTTCAAAATAAGACACTAAAGGGTCCCATGTTGTATGGAATTTTTGGGTTGACCCCCTGATGGAGTATTTTATTTTTTCTAGCTTAAGGAATAGCATCGGGTCATTCATCCAAGCTGAAGCTTTGGGTGGATGTTCCGATTTCCACTCCAAGAGAATTCTTCTTCGAGCAAGAAGAGTTGCAAAGGCAAATACATCCTTTATTTTATTTGTCATTGATATGCCCTCCCCTGGAGCTCCAAAAATGGCCATTTCAGCATTGGGTTGAATATTTATGCCAAATGCTTCAGATAGAGTCTGGAATACAGAAACCCAGAAGTTAATCAGCCCGTTACAAGACCAGAACATATGGGTCAGGTGGGTCTGCCTTTTCTGTGTGACAGCGATCACACATTTCATTTACATTAGGATACATTTTAGACAATTTAACCTTACTATAATGAATTCGGTGAAGAACCTTGAATTGAATTAAACCAAGGCGAGCACATGAGGTTGACCCATTTACCCTATACAATGCACTTTCCCATACTTCATCAGGTATATCAATTCCAAGTTCGTCTATCCAGTCTACTCGAGTCTTATCAAGCGTTACATTATCGCGTTATTGAGTGACATGATAGTAGTGTAAATATTTGAGATAAGACCCTTAAGGTGTGCAGGCGTTTGCGGATATCATCTAATCCTGTTCTTGATGGTAGGCTGGGAAAAGATGGGCTAGTGGACCAAACAAAGTGGCGGGCTTGAAATTAACAAAAAAGGCTAGAATTTTCTAAATTAAATTTGCTGGCAAGAGCATTGAAAGTGGCAAATGTTCCATCTATATAGAGATCACTGAATTTACTGAGCCCTGCTCTTTGCCATTGGGCAAAGACAGGATCCGAATGGGCTGGCAGAAAGGCGTGGTTATTACATATGGGACCATAAATAGAAAGGTCTTTCAGCTTGAAGTGATGTCTAAACTGAGACCAAATCCTAAGAGTAGAAATTACAATTGGACATAGGGAGTGCTGTGTGGGGGATATAGGCAGTTTGGCAGTGGCTAAAGCAGCAAGTGATGATGTTACACAGGCATTAGCCTCTGCTTTACACCAATCTAAATTCGGGGCCTGAGTCCAACAAACAATTTTTTGTAGGTGTGCCGCCCAATAATAATACATCAAATTCGGCAAAGCCAGTCCTCCCTCTGCCCTATGTCTCTGAAGAAGCATCTTACAAACCCTGGGATGTTTATTATCCCACAGGAATGACGATATCAATTTATCAACAGATCTGAAGAAAGATTTCGAAAGAAAAACAGGGACACTGAAATAAATAAAAAAATCTGGGTAATATGTTCATTTTAACACATGCAATTTTGCCTGCAAGGGACAATTTTAGTATACTCCATTTTCCAAGGTCAAGCTTAAGCTTATTAATCAGAGGAATAAAGTTTTTATCATATAGACCGGATAAAGTATTAGTAATATTGATTCCCAGATATTTAAATCCTGATTTGGAAAGAGGAAAGGGTAAGTCTGTTTCTGCAATGCCTCGGGCTGAGTCATTGATTGGAAAACACTCGCTCTTTAAGAAGTTTAATTTATATCCTGAAAAACGGCCGAATCGATAAAGTATATTTACAATGTCAAGGGCATATGGCACAGGGTCCGAAATATATAATAATAGGTCGTCCGCATATAAGGACACTATGTTCTATAGTTCCTCTATAAATTCCATTAAAGTTTTGTGAGGTTTTAAGCATAATAGTCAGTGGCTCAATGGCCAAATCGAAGAGGAGAGGACTAAGGGGACAGCCCTGCCGTGTAGCCCTTGACAGAGTAAAGGGTTTGGAGCATAATTTATTGGTCATTACTGATGCCTTTGGTGAGGTATACAGCAAGCGAATCCATGATATAAGTTTTTGTCCAAATCCAAATTTTTCCAATACCGCAAACAAGTAGGGCCACTCAACACAGTCAAACGCCTTCTCCGCATCCAAGGAGACCACCACCTCGGGGGTCTCCGAGGATGCGGAGGAGTGGACGACACTAAGGAGCTTGCGTATATTGGCAAAAGAGTGGCGACCCCTGATAAAGCCCGTCTGATCCTCGGAAATCAAATCTGTCATAACAGTATCTAATCTAATGGCAAGAAACTTGGACAAAATCTTCACATCACTGTTCAAAAGGGATATCGGACGATATGAGCCACATACCCTTGCATCCTTACCAGGTTTTAATAAAAGTGTAATAGTGGCTTCTGTGAGTGTTTGTGGTAAGGTCCCCTGGTCGAGGGAATACTTAAACATTTCAAGCAAAAGTGGAGCTAATCTAGATGAAAATTTCTTGAAGAATTCAATCGGGTAGCCGTCTGGCGCGGGGGCCTTACCACTTTGCATTGCTGCAATTGAATTGATAACCTCAGCCAATGTAAAAGGTTCATCCAAATCTTTCTTTTTATCAGAATCTATGGAGGGGACATCTAAGTTATCCAAGAACTCGCGCATATCTGAATCATCCTCTGGAAATTCAGATGTATACAAATTTGAATAAAAGGTTTTGAAAGTGTTGTTAATTTCAATAGGATCAACTGTTAGCTCACCAGGGGTCTTCTGGATTTGTGGTATAAGCTGAGCGGCAGATCTACATTTCAGCTGATGAGCCAAAAGTCTGCCCGCCTTTTCACCATGCTCATATACAAGGCCTCGGGATCGAAGTAATTGTTGTTCAGTTCTGTCTGTTGATAAAAGGTTATATTGTGTTTGTAACCCCAGTCTTTCTTTATATAATTCAGGGGAAGGTCATACAGAATATAAATGGTCTAATTTGAATATTGAATCTATGAGTTGTTCCTGCCTTAACTTCCTGATTTTGTTGCAAGTTGCAGTGTACAATATTATTTCTCCCCTAATCATGACCTTGAGAGTCTCCCATAAGATAGATGGTGATACTGAGTCTGATTTATTTGTTAGTAAGAAGTTATCTATAGCAATGGCTATTGATTTACAAAAATCTTGATCTGCCAGTAAAGTTGAATCTAATCTCCAATTAGGACGTGTTGTACAATTGAGAGAGAAACACAGGTCAAGCAATACTGGTGAATGGTCCGATTCTACAATGGTTGAATATTCAGTTTTCTTAACAGAGGGTAACAGTGCTTTATCTATAAAAAAATAATCAATTCTCGAATATGAATGATGTACGTGTGAAAAATATGAAAATTCTTTGTTATGTGGGAAATGAAAGCGCCAACGGTCGATGCATCCTGCTTCATTCATAAATGTAGATAAAGCACGGGACATCTTAGATGGAGAAACTCATTTGGAACTTGAACGATCCAAGGTCGAGTCTATAACACAGTTCAGGTCGCCCCCAAGGATGAGATGGTGCGAGTTCATGTTGGGTAGAACAGAGAAGAGCTTGTTTATGAAACTGGCATCATCCCAATTGGGACCATATATACAGGCAAGAATAACTTGGGTATTAAAGAGGGAACCAGTTACTATGATAAATCTGCCTTCTGGATCCGATATTGACTCATTAAGGGTAAATTGTATGTTTTTGTGGATTAGTATTGCTGTTCCTCGTGCCTTAGTGTTGAAGTGTGAGTGATAAACCTGTCCCACCCATGGCTTTTTTAATTTCATATGATCTGTCCTCATCAGATGTGTCTCTTGTAAGAATGCTATTCCCGTTTTTAATTTTTTGAGGTGGGCAAAGATTTTAGCTCGTTTCACTGGTCCCCTTAAACCTTTCACATTCCAGCTTGTAAAACAGACTGCAGAGCCCCCTATGGTATTGCTTTTTGATGCATCAGGCATTATCATTCAGGGTTGTGGTAAATATATAGTGCGAACTTTCCAACCTTACACCTAAAAGGCAATGACAGAATATTACTGTATCCACAAGTTTTACTCGAACTCAAGCTCTCACTAGTGCCTACAACGCTGCGTACGCAGCCCTATGGAAGACTGTCATTTTGCTCCAAAATTACTTTTCATTAAAACCGACCACCCACCCGTAGGTGGCGTGGTGCCCCCCTGGGGCTGACACGGATCCACGTGACTACGTCACGTCCTGTCAACCCAGGGATAATCACTTTACGTTTCTTGCAGCCACTGAGAAGACGTGTTTTCAAAAGCTCCGCGGTTAACTCTGAGTTAGCGCTCTTAACATAGCTTTAGATACTAGGCTCGTTCCGTCTTATTGCCCACCTTAAGAGGTTTGCGTGGAACGAGGTAAAAGCAGGCTTCGGGGAGCCGATCCTGTTCTCTCCACCGGCGGCATCGGAACAAGTCATCTGAAAGCTAAGAGTATCTTCCTTAGTTAACTGTTCTCTTGCTACCGCCGTGTAGCTGTTTCTTGCTACCGCCGTGTAGCTGTTTATTGCTACCGCCGTGTAGCTGTGTTTAACGTTCCCCGCCTGGGGCAGCGTTATCGGATTGAGGGCTGACTAAGGTCTGCGCTCAAAACTGTTAGGCTAGGTTGCATACGTGCGATTAGCTTACAGTGTAGCACTAGAACAATAGGCTAGTAGCCCAGTTCTTGCGGATAAGCTAGCGTGCACCCGTGTGGTTAGCGTCCGTGTGCTTGTTTTAGGCGCCGGCTATAGTGTCAGAGCGCGCACGTTACTCCAGGAGTAACGTTAGATAGATAGTTAGCTAGTTGCTCAGTGCAGCTAGCTTGGACTAGCTTGTAGCACTCCAGCTATCTGGCTGCGTCCCCAGACAGGGTAACGCACCCAGTTTTGAGGCAGATAGCTAGCGTGCACACGTGCAGTTAGTGTCTGTGTGCTAAGTACTTTAGGCACCAGCTACCTCTGTGTAGGGCGCGCGTTAAGCGAGAGTAGTAGCTAGAAGCCATGCTCTTCAGTTAGCTAGATAGCTAGCTTGCTCCCGTGCAGCCAGTATCTAGTGTTGTGTAGCACTCCCGCTTCTTACCGTTGCAGGCTATGCTTACACGGTAACCCCGTTTTCCTGTTAGCAGAGAGAGGGGGGAACAGCTAGGTGCTGTGTTAGCTGTGAGGCTACGCTGGCCGGTTACGACCGGCACAATGAAATGAATGTGTGCAGTGCACTGCCTAAGGGCATGAGCACGCTGCACAGGCGTTGCTGGGACCTACATACTGCTTGTAGTGTAGCTATTACTGGCGTCGGCCCCAAAGGGGGCACTCTGAGATTTAGCTGAGCGAGTACGCTAGCTAAAAGTTGTGTTGGCCGCTTCTCTCAGTTCTTACGCCATCTTAGCCAGCTTGCTTGTCTGCTAAGTGTTGCTTGCCTCGTGCAAATAGCATCTACTAGATTGTAACTCCCGTTGAGGAGTTTCTTCTGAGATTGACTAGCTTCGCGGGCCGCTGGCCTCTGCCTGCGGTCACGCTTGCTTCCCCGTGTTACTCAGGGTAGAGACTCGCTGCACCGGCTTGTGCGCAGGCTTGTGTTAGCGCACGCTTGTCTCTCAGTGCTTACGCTAGCTTAGCTAGTGGCTTGTTCACGCCTGTTCTCTCGGGTTAACAGGTTGTGGGTATTGTTGCCTCCCCTTCGGGCTGGGCTATTGCCGCTTACGTTACCGTTGCACGCGCATGTTCGCTAGCCTCCGGGTTGCTTACTGTCTAGCCTGTGCTTCTTGCTAGCCTGCTAGCTTGCTTAAACGGTACTCCCGCTAACAGGGTGCGGCCCGCGGGAGCTTGCCATTAGTGATTAGCTTCCGGCTTTCTCTTGCTACTAGCAGGGAAAGTCAGCGAGGGGATGGGCCGTGTGTATTACTACATTGGCCGAGTATGAACCGGCACGATAAGTGCGTGTTCTGCCTTGGGCATGAGCACGCTGCACAGGCGCCTTGAACCCTCGGTCTTGCAGCTGCTGGGCTATCTTCACGAGCGAGCCCTCCAAGGGAGCAGTTCGTGGGGCGATTGAGAGCGGACCAAGGTGCCAGCCAGACCAGTGCCAGCCTTTGGCTTGTAGCTCTAAGGACAAGCCCACCGCCCTTGGTGCCCAAGGCCCGGGGTGGTTGGGAGCTCTCCATGGGTCGCACTCCCTTGTTGGAGCGCCCCCTGCAAGCGCAGGGAGCCTGGCAGGGGGCACAGCGCACCTTGGTCCATGGCCACGGCCTGGCCTCGGTTGGCAGCGCTCAGGTCAAGCCCTCCGGTTGGCTCACCAAGGCTGGGCTCAGTTCCAGCCTGCGGCTTGTAGCTTTAGACCCACCGTCCTCGGTGCCCAAGACCCGAGTTCGGTCGGGAGCTCGCCCAGGGTCTCATACCCATCATCAAGGCTCGCCTTGGTCCATGGCTACGGCCTGGCCTCAGCTAGAGGCTCCTAGGACAGCCCACCATCAATGGCACCGAGGGCCCATTGCTGGTCAGGAGCTCGCCTGGGGGCCGCACTGTCGGACAAGTCCACGTGCGGTCGGTCTCGATAGAGAACGTTACCTCCGCAGTCCCCCCAGCCTGCGAAAGTCGCACGGCAGGGGGGGGGGGGGGGGGGGTTACTTCGATACAACACACCCACGGGGCGCGTCAGTGGGTGGAGCTTGCGTAAGAAGTTCTCCCCCAGCATGCACAGCTTCTACGGAACTGACCATGCGGCATGGGGGCGTAGCCTCACACGTCTGGACATACTCCACAAGGAGGTTATTCGTTCCTCGCCAAAGGGGCGATTCGCTCGGTTCCCAAGGCAGATGTGCGCTTGGGTTTTCTACCACAGGTACTTTGTCGTGCCCAAGAAGGACGGCTCCATGCGTCCAAAATTGGACCTTCGGCGTCTCAACAAGACGCTGAGGAAGTCCCGTTCCGAATGCTCTCTTCCCCGCCTGTTCGAGTTGAGACAGGGGGATTTCTTACTTCCGGGGATCTGAAAGATGCGTTCTTCCATGTCCACGTGGTCAGGAGACACAGGAAATACCTGAGGTTCTCCTTCCTGGGGAAGGCTTACAAGTTCTGTGTCTTGCCATTCGGCATGTCTTTGAGCCCGCGAACCCTCATGGTGTGCGTGGAGACAGCCTTGGCTCCCCTCCGCGCGAGGGGGATCCGCGTCTTCCTATATCTCGACGACGTTCTCTTAGCGGCCGACTCGAGGGTCCGTGCCACGGAACATACCAAGGTGGTGACGATCACCGGCAAACCTTAGGGTTTTTGGTGAACTGGCAGAAGAGTTGCCTCGTCCCAGCGCAGGCGGCGACCTTCCTGGGGCTCGAGCTAGACTTCCTGCGAACCTTTCGCCAGAGCGACAGGCTCGCACGGTGCGGACAGCAAGCCAAGGACGTTAGGTCTGTGCCCTCGGTGTCAGTGCATCAGTGCACAGTGATGTTGGGCCTGATGGCCTCAGCACTGCATGTGCTCCCGCTGGGGAGGCTACACATGCTCCCGTGGTCCAAATCTGGTTTCTCAGGCTTCGCCTGGACTCGGCCGGGGACCGTCATCGCAAGGTTCCTCTGACAGGTCAGGCCTGGCAGGCGCTGGCCATATGGGCGGACCCCCGTTACCTCTCGAGAGGTACTCGGTTGGGCCCTGTCCCGCTCAGGATGGTGATTCGCACAGACGCCTCCCTCTGGGGAGGGGGTGCGATTTGCGGGCACTTTTCGGCGAACGGCCGGTGGGAGGCTCAGGAGCTTCGCCACATAAACGTGCTAGAGCGGAAGGCGATTCGCCTGGCTCTGCTTCAGGACAAGCCCACCATCAATGGCGCCGTGGGCCCATTGTCGGTTGGGAGCTCTCCTGGGGACCGCACTGCCGGACAAGTCCGCGTGCGGCCAGACTCGAAAGAGAACGTTGCCTCCGCAATCCCCCCAGCCTGCGGAGGTAACACTTCCAGCGGCTCACACATGGGCACCATGTTCTGATTCGCTCGGACAATATGGCAGCGATCGCCCACCTGAACAAACAGGGCGGTGTGCGGTCGGGGGCGCTGAATCATAGCGGGGATTCACCTGTGGGTGTATCCCCATCTCCTTTCAGTGTCAGCGGTCTATCTGCCGGGACGGCTGAGTTACGACCGACCTGCTGTCTCGAGGCAATCCCCGTTATACGGAGTGGTGCCTCCACCCTCGGGTGATGGAACAGGTTTGGGCCAGGTTTGGTCGCGCCCGCGTCGATCTCTTGCATCGCGGCGCGCGACACACTGCCCACTGTGGTGCTCGATCCAGGAGGACAGCCCCCGTTAGGTCATGACGCGCTAGCGCACGTGTGGCCGAGGGAGGGGCTCTATGCGTTTCCCCAGACCCCCCTGATCCGTCAGGTGTTGGACAGGGTGAGGGAACAGCGCCTCCGGCTCGTTTTAGTCCGTTTTGGCCCAGGCAGACATGGTTTGCGGACCTGGTCTCCCTGGCGCAAGATCTGCCCTGGGCGTTGCCGGTACGGGCCGATCTCCTATCCCAGGCGGAGGGGGAGGTGTTCCACACCCCTCCCCAGGCAGGTGGAAGCTAGCAGTCTGGCTCCTGAACGGGGCCAGTTGCTAGCCCAGGGCTTGCCTGATAATGTGGTATGCACTATGCAGCAAGTAAGGGTGTGGATCCAGTGAACTGCAGTGTGCGACCAGTTCTCTGTTTCCTTCAGAGCCTGCTTGACGCGGGTCAGTCCCCGCAGTCGCTTAAGGTGTACTTAGCCGCGATTTCTGCTTGCCACATGGGAATTGAAGGGAGCCCCGTGGGGGCGTACCCTTTGGTCTCGCGCTTCATGAAGGGGGCGCGTAAACTGCGCCCGCCGTCGCGGTGCGTTTTTTCCCAAATCGGACCTGGTTACGGTGCTGGATGGGCTAACGGGTCATCCGTCATCCGTTAAAGACCGCGCTGCTGCTGGCCTTGTCGTCAGGAAAGAGAGTTGGTGACCTGATTGCCCTCTCCGTGCAGCAGGCCTGTATGGTTTTGGGAATGATGGGCGCAGGGTTACGTTGCGACCTAACCCGGCTTACCAACCTAAGAATATTAATGTCAGCTTTAGGTCTATGGTCATAGACTTATCAGCATTCTGTCCCCCGCTGTTCAGTTCGGGTGAGGAGTGACGCTTGCACATGCTGTGCCCAGTAAGGGCGCTCTCGGCCTATGTGGCCAGGACGCGTTCATTACGCACTCCAAACCAGTTGTTGGTCTGCTTTGGCAGAAGGCCCAGGGTGGCCTCCTTTCCAAGGATCGCTGATCACACTGGATAGTGGAGGCGATCGCTTTGGCATACTCTGCCGTGGGTAAGATACCCCCGGAGGGTATCAAGGCGCATTCTACGCTGGGTGTTGCGACATCCTCTGCGTTGTTGCGCGGTGTTCAGGGGAGGACATGTGTGCCGCGGCCTCATGGTCCTCTCATCACACTTTTGTTAGGTACTACAGTCTCGACGTGTCCGGTTCGCAATTCGCGCACGCGGTGCTGTCGGTGGCAAGAAAGTATTATCGTTGCCACTCTAATATGTCAGACGGTCAGGCATGAACGTTGCCATACGGCCGTGGTTCACCGGTGCCTTTCGGGACGCCCTGTGGGGTGCTCCCGGCAGCAAGGTCGGTTGAATTGAATGGGGCGGCTTTAGCTCAGGAGGTAGAGCGGGTCGGCCAATGACGCAAGGGTTGGCGGTTCGATCCCCGCTCCCTCCCAGCTGCTGTCATTGTGTCCTTGGGCAAGACACTTAACCCTCCTTGCCTCGTATGATTGGTATGAATGTAGACATGAATGATGGTGGTCGGAGGGGCCGTTGAGCGCCGATGTGTGGCTGCCACGCTTTCGAACCACCGGTACGAATGGTGTGAACGAATAATGATTCTGTGAAGCGCTTTGAGCACTTGGAAAGGCGCTATATAAATCCAATCATTATTATTTATTTATTATTATTGAATTAAGGCACTAGTGAGAGCTTGAGTTCGAAACGAAGTAAAACGTTAGGGTTGTGCTACAACCCAGGTTTTATGAGTGAGAACGAGAGCTCTCACTACCCAGCCTTGCTGCGTCGATGCGTCACGGGGTGCGTCGGATCTCAGATGGGTGGAAGAAATGTAGAGTGGTTATCCCTGGGTTGACAGGACGTGATGTAGTCACGTGGATCCGTGTCAGCCCCAGGGGGGCACCACGCCACCTACGGGTGGGTGGTCGGTTTTAATGAAAAGTAATTTTGGAGCAAAATGACAGTCTTCCATAGGGCTGCGTACGCAGCGTTGTAGGCACTAGTGAGAACTCTCGTTCTCACTCGTAAAACCTGGGTTGTAGCACAACCCTAACGTTTCAATACTATTAAATAAAAAATAAAAAATAAAGACAAATAAACCATGTAATCTCCCCTGGCAGTAGTTATCCTAAATCCCATTGGAACCCACCCTTTCCATCCGTTGGCCTCCCCAAATGAGGCAAACTGGTGCGGTTTCCTATTTAACTCGTAGGTCTCCCGATTGACCATTCTCTCTAATTAACCACGGGGGACTCCCAATTCGTTTTTCTATGGAAATTTCACCTTAGCATAAAAAAAAATAAGATTTGTCATTGAATGCCTGTAAACAAATGATATTTGTATATATTGTGATGAGGAAAACCAACAACAACACAACAACAATAATAACATTATTATCCTCACCCAATAGTAAAGTAGGTAATAAAGGTGATGTCACCACAGGTCCCAGCCCAATCTAAGTCAATATACAACACTTACATTTTAGGATGTGCCCCCCTTTATACTGGAAACTTAGTGTCAACGTTTCTGAGCATTGAATCAAATGGGGGAAAAAAGAAGAAAAAAAGAAGACATATTTAGTCTATTTCAGTATATCGTCGCTGTTGTGCTCGAATGTCCCTTTTTCACTTTTTTACTTTTTGCCATAAATCAGTGCCATTGGTCACCCTTCACGTCTCTGTGTGGTTTTTACCAAATGCAACCAATGGAAAAGCATTAAAACGAGCTTGTGAGTAAATCTCGTAACGCCATTCGCCCTCAATCTGATAGTCAAACCTCGAAATTCGTCCCCTACCTCCGTCTGTACCCCCCCACGCAGGACAATAAACCCGGAAAAGTCACACGGCAGACGTGCTGTGCATTTCTCATATCGTTTTGACTAATCCTGGCTTCATCTGACGTTAATAGATCAATAAAATGTTTTCCAGTTATTCCTAGGCTGCAAACTTGTTTTAACATGCAAATCGGAGTGGTTTCTGACGAGAATAAAGTAACGTTAATGCTATGTTATGTCAGACTGTTCTCATCCCCATGCCAAAGCCCCCGCCTCGGCGATGAGAGGCTCAGAACACTGCTGCACGGCTGCGCGCCCCCCGCGGCCCGGAGCTTGCGGCTCGTGCATGTGCATAGCAGAGGGGAGGCGGCCATCAGCGCCTGACTGGCCGGGAGAGAGTGCTTCCAAGTCGGACTGATAATATAAACAACATCATTTGAGCTTATCCAGGTAAGATATTAATAAAGTAATGACACATTCAGCGGGAAACTAACTATAATTAAGACATGTGCCAACTTTGACGACGTTTGGTTCAGTATTTTAAGAGCAAACAGGTTTTTTTTAACTTCCTGAAAAGTTTCTGTTTTGGAGATTCGAGGTCCTGGAACGACAGCGACGATATGGAGCAGTTTCATTACTTAGATGTTCATGGTCAACAACAACAAAAGGTAGTCATTCTACCCATGTTAGGCTGATGAGAAATTATTTCCATCATGTCAGAGCTAAACTAAAAAAACTAATATTTTTCTCTTTTTTTACCATAACAAATTTTTGTGTATTTCTCTGCACTTTCGCTACTTAGACATTCATGACCATCAAAAAAGGGGAAAAATATAGGCTATATATATACAGTATCTTATCCATATTAGGCTAATTAGTCCAATGACTCACCCGTTGTGTACAGAATTGAAAATCAAAATCGGTCATCCATTATGTCCAGAGTTGAATGAGTGCACTTTTCTTATATATAGGAGGGGGGGTAGTGATAACAATAAATAAAATAATAATGATGGGGAAAACGAAAAAAGAGTCCAAAGGAAAAATCGCTCAGTTGTCTGTCCAACAGTTTATAAGCATGAAAAATATCGTTACCCCCAATTACTTGACAACAACCATATTATAATAATGGTCTCTTATTGAGGCTGTCAGCTGTAAATGAACGTTGAGATTCTAGGTGGTAGCGTTGCGTGAAGTCTAGCGTTAGTCAGAGGGGAGGGAGAGCATTAAAAAAAAAAAAAAACGCGAGTACACACTCACGTCTGTGGTGTATAGTTTGGGCTTAAAACCGTGGCAAGGCTATAAACAGATTACTCTCCCATATGGACACATAGTGTACATACCAAGTTTATATAATGAAAAAAACAAAAACAAAAAAGCACAAAACGCTATACATACACCTCCGGGTTTCCGATGAGAACAGTGAGCAACAGCTTACTTTGTAACGTGCTGATCATAGAAAGTTTGTGCCTCTTCTGGTGTCTCAAAGAGGTGGCTTTCTCCCCCAAATGTGACTCTGAGACGGGCTGGGAAAAGCAGACGAAATTGCACTCCTTTTTGGTATAAAGCCTGTTTGACACCATTGAAGGCAGCTCGTTTTTTTGCAAGTGTAATACTGAAATCTGGATATATTCTCAGTGTAGTTCCCTTGTATCTCACTTCGTGTTGCCTGGCCCGTTTCAAAGCAAGCTCCTTCTCCCGGTATCGATGAAAACACACGATAAAAGGCCTTGGTGGTCGTCCATCTGCAGGTTTCGGGCCTAGTGAGCGGTGCGCTCTTTCCAGTTCTGGAGCGGTCGGGAATGTGTCGGCTCCCATGGCTTCTTTCAGCAGTTTGGATAAAAATGTAGTTGGATCCTGACCATCCTCGCTGCCTTCAGGTATGTTTAAGATCCGCAGGTTAGCTCTGTGAGACCTATTCTCCAGATTTTCAAGCCGGTCCAGCAAGGACGTGTTCTGGGCTTGAAGGGATTTGATAGTGATTTCAGCCGTACAAAGCCGCTCAAAGTTTTCACCCGTTACGACTTCTGTTTTAATGAGACGGCCTTGAAAGGAATCGACAATATCACGTAGACCAGGGGTCAGCAACCTATGACACGGGTGCCACCTCTGGCACGCGAAGAGGTAACCAGTGGCATGGCGCACACAGTAGCAATAAGTGCGCAACTGAGATTTTTTTTTTTTATGTTGAAATGCCCTGCCAAATTACCTATTCCACAGCCATTTGCAGTTGCACAGCCTGTTATTTAGCATATTTACGGTAGTGATGTGCGAGTCATTAATCTTGGTGTGGCACACTGATTGACAAGCAAATTTGAAAATGCCACTTCATATAAAAAAGGTTGCCGACCCCTGACGTAGACCATCTACTGAAGCTTGCAATGGCTTGACTGATTATTGGATTAATACAGCCATGTCGTCCTTAAGGTTGGTGCATTGTTTATCTAGTTCCGCAACCAGTTGACTCATGGAGAGAGAATCACCAGGCTTGTCTTTTGTTGCGTCTGTTTCCGCAAACAGTTGGCTCATGGAGAGAGAGTCGAAAAATATCCGTTTAAGGTAGACTTAGAACAGATAAAAAATGTGTGATTAATTTGCCATTAATTGTGATTAACTATAGACAACGAACACTATTAAATATGTTTAATCGATTGACAGCCTATATATATATATATATATATATATATATATATATATATATACTGTACAGTATATGTATAGAATATGAAGTACAATGATGTATTCCTATGGGTCATGACACCAAAAGAACAAGATCGCAGATGCAAGCGGATGAAATTGGTTTCCTCAGGAGGGTGGCTAGCATCTTTATTGGGGATAGAAGCTCGGTCACCTGTGAGAGACTCAGAGTAGAGCTGCTGCTCCTTTGCATAGAAAGGAGCCAGTTGAGGTGGTTGGGGCATCTAGTAAGGATGCCTACTGGTCGCCTCCCCAGGGAGGTTTGCCAGGCACGTCCAGCTGGGAAAAGGCCACGGGGCAGACCGAGGGCTAGGTGGAGAGATTATATCTCCTCGCTGGCCTGGGAACGCCTTGGGATCCCCCAGTCAGAGCTGCTTAATGTGGCCAGGGAAAGAGAAGTATGAGGTCCCCTGCTGGATCTACTACCTCTGGGACCCGATTCCGGTGAAGCGGTTGAAGATGGATGGATGGATGGATCTAGAGATTATGCTCATGATGAAATGCTGCATGACTTAGTTATGGCAAGAGATTCATTTCTGGACATCCAAACATAAACTTAGACTCTAAGATCACCATTCTAAATTGAATCAAAGTAAAAATATATAATATTTGTTTTACTTTATATATATATATATATATACAGTATATATATGTGTGTGTGTGTGTGTGTGTGTGTGTGTGTGTGTGTGTGTGTGTGTGTGTGTGTGTGTGTGTGTGTGTGTGTAAAGAAACAGTCCCAGAGTCCTGAACAGTGGACCCCCAGGGCCGAGAGGGGGCAGGGGGCCTGGCTGGGGGAGCAGGGGACGTGGCTGAAAGGGGAACCAAGGGCAGGTTGGGAGGCCGTCCACGCAGAGGGGGCAGCGCCACCTCCACCGACTTGTCCAAGTCCAAATGGGCCGGCTTGCGGCGGTCCACAGAAATGCGCTCCAATTTCCTCCCTATGTCCAGCACAGTACTTGGCTTCCAGAACGCGGAAGGGGGGTTGCAGGGGCGGCCGGTGCACGTTGTGCCAAACGAAGACATAAGCAGGTCCAGAGGCATGTGGACCTCTGGCAAATCGTGCCTCGAAGTAGGGACAGGGACAAAATCCCTGGCCACCTCCAGAAGCGCAACCCGCTCCTGAGTGGCGGACGAGGGAGTCTCAGCATTAGGAATGAAGTCTCCCGGAACCCGCCACGGCTGGCTGTAGACCAACTCAGTAGACGAAGATTGAAGATCCTCCTTGGGGGCGGTCCACAGGCCGAGCATTACCCACGGAAGCTGGTCGACCCAGCCACTGACCGTGAGGCTGGCTTGAAGGGTGGCTTTCATGGAAAGACAAAACCGCTCGCACAGTCCATTAGCCGGCGGGTGGTATGCCATGGTACGATGGAGCTTCGTGCCCAGCCCCTCCGCCATGGCGTTCCAGAGCTTCAAAGACGGGCCCCGGCTGGAGGTGAGGTCAGCCGGCGTGCCGAAACCAGGGGTGTAGGCCGGGTCCCCTTTAGTGAAGCCGTTGCATGTTAGATCGCCGCTCTGGCGGCAGGTGCCAGTATAGGTCACAAGGCCCGCCTCCCCATGTTAGTGGATGGGGAAATGGACAACCGAAATAATGACAGTACACGTCAGATAATTGTTTTCCAAAGGTGGTTTGTATAATTTTAGATAGTTATTATCATGCTAATGCCTGTGCAAGTGGTCATTTTTCTGATCAGTTTGTTTTTAAGTAGTTATTTGACATATGAAAAGGGATGATTGACAGCTGTGGCAGCCAGTCTCAAGCCGGCATTGGCTGGACAGGCTCTTCATATTATAGAGCTAGCGTTAGTTTTACATAGACAAGACACAGTGCTGCTTTGATCTGTTGTACCAGACATATCGATGGACCGCAATAAAAAGGACATTGTTTTGAGAAAGGTGCGCGAGGAAGTAACATTGGTTGGGGACTGAAGTAGTAAGTTCAGAAAATATGTGTTTTATTAGTTACTCCAGCTACGTTATCGGTTATTTTAATACACAATGGTTTTAATGTACACAGGCTACCATTAGCTGCTTGTGTTAACCGGCTGTTTTGCATTATTTGTCGGCTTAATATTACTATAACCGAACAACCGATAACGATAGCTGGAATAACACAATAATAGAGACGTATTTTCAGAACTTACCAGGTTTTCCAACTGCCTGCATATGCCAGGAAATGTGTTTTATAATGTTAACTCCCGGCTATAACATAATAATAATAATAATAATAATACATACAATTTATATAGTGCTTTTCAAGAACTCAAACCACTTTACAACATAATAAACAGTAGATTTAAAAACCATTAAGACGAAGGAATTAGGATATATATAAAAGAGCAATGAGGGCAAAACAATAAAACATTTATAAATGATAAGCTTCTCTAAAAAGGTGGGTTTTGAGAAGGGACTTAAAGGAGTCTACACTATCCGCTGCCCTGATTGTGGGAGGAAGAGTGTTCCAGATACGAGGAGCAGTGGAGGAGAAGGCCCTGTCTCCCACAGTGCGTAGCCTTGTCTTGGGGAGAGCCAGAAGACCAAGGCTGGAGGAACGGAGGGAACGAGTAGGACAGTGAAAGGGGAGGAGTTCATAAAGGTAGTTTGGAGCAGAGTCGTGCAGGGATTTGAAGGTGATAAGCATCAATTTATAGGTTATCCTGTATGGTATGGGAAGCCAGTGAAGATCCCTGAGGACTGGGGTGATATGTTGACGGAAAGGGGTGGAGCACAGGAGACAAGCAGCAGAGTTCTGCACCAGTTGCAGTTTATTGAGGAGACGTGAGGGGAGGCCAGTGAGGAGTGCATTGCAATAGTCCAAACGTGAGGTAACAAAGGCATGGATAAGGCGTTGTGCATCGGCTGGGTTGAGGTATGGGCGGATCCGTGCTATGTTTCGCAGGTGGAAAAAGGCAGACTGTCTGGTTTTGAGTCCAGGGTGACACCAAGGTTCTTGACTTGCAGGGAGGGGGAGACGGTCAGATCAGCAATGGGGAGGGTGAGGTTATGAACTGTGTTGGTTGTAGATGTTGAGGAGATGATGATGACTTCGGTTTTGTCCGTGTTGAGTTTCAAAAAACTACTGTGCATCCAGGATTTAATGTCCAGCAGGCAGTTGTTAAGTGACACCAGTGAAGTTGCAATGTCAGATGAGGTGTTAGTTAGTTTAGTTAGTTAGTTTATTTCGATCAGAAAGGAAAGAATATTCACAGAATAGAAAAAAAAACAGAAAAAAACAAAAGATACATAAGGCTGACCGAAAGGGTTTTAGGGCTGAAGCTAGCTAGCTTATTAAATGCCCTTACCCTTATTCCTTTACGTTATATGTAAACATATGCAGTACATATGCATACACATGGATACATACATGCATTGATTTACACACACAAATAGCACATGCTCATAATTAATCATACATGCCTATACACACATAGGCTACCTACCACATATACATATAATTACCCATACATAGCTAATACCAAACGTACTTCAGGAAATACAAGTGACCCATAAGTCCTGATTATGAACCATCACGTCTATACTTCTCCAGAATAATGTTTCTATACTTTTTTTTGAATTGCACAAGATTTTTACTTTCTTTGATCTCGTCAGGTAATTTATTCCACAGTTTCACACCACAGACAGATACGCACATGCTCTTCAGAGTGCTATGAACAATTGGTTGTTTGAAATTTAATCTCCCTCTCAGCTCATAACCACCTTCTCTATCACTGAACTGTTTTTGTATATTACCAGGAAGTAAATTATGTCGCGCTTTATACAGAGTTTGGGCGGTTTTGAACTCCACCAGATCCCAAAACTTCAGCATCTTTGATTTATGAAACAGTACATTTGTGTGTTCATGATAACCTACCTTATTCACTATCCTTATTGCTCTCTTTTGCATGTTGCATATTGTCTGTAAGTTGCTTCTATAGGTGTTTCCCCATACTTCAACACAATAAGTCAAGTATGGTAAGAAGAGTGTACAGTACAGTGTTTGCAATGATTTGGTGTTCAAAAAGTGCCTTGTTTTACATAGAATCCCCACAGTGCTTGCTAACTTGGACCTGATGTATCTGATATGTGGTTTCCAGCTAAAGTTGTGGTCGATTATTACTCCTAAAAATGTGTTCTCATGTACTCTTTCTAGTTTAACACTGTCAATCATTAATTCTACGGGAGTATTCAGATGTTTATTAGTTTTGCCAAAGATCATAAATTTAGTTTTTTTTGTGTTTAATGATAGTTTATTTGCATCAAACCACAACTTTAGCTTCCCCAATTCTACTGTGACAGCCTCTAACAGCTGCTGAAGATTTTCACCTACACAGAATATATTTGTGTCATCAGCAAAAATGACATATTTCAATATTTTTGAAACATTGCATATATCATTAATGTACAGTATGAACAGTTTTGGTCCTAAAATCGACCCTTGTGGTACACCGCAAGTAATGTCTAAGGGAGAAGATGTTGTAATGCCCACCTGTACAAACTGTTTTCTATTTTCAATGTAACTTTTTAGCCAATTTAGCCCCACCCCTCTGATCCCATACCTCTCTAGTTTTTGTATTAGAATATCATGATTTATTGTGTCAAACGCTTTCTTCAGATCAATGAAAACACCCACTGCATATTTCTTATTGTCAATTGTACTTGTTAACTCTTCCACTAAATCCGTTAGAGCCATGGCAGTTGACCTGTTTGTTCTAAAGCCATACTGACTGTCTGTAAGCAATTCATATTTTTCAATGAAGCTGTCCAACCGTGCAACAAAGAGTTTCTCCAGAATTTTAGAAAACTGGGAGAGTAATGAGATTGGCCTATAGTTAGTAAAAATATTTTTTTCTCCTGCTTTATATACTGGTGTCACTTTGGCAGTTTTCATTTTGCTAGGAAAGCAGCCCAAGTTGAATGACAGATTACTGATGTATGATAAGGGGTCAACGATAGTATCAATTACTTGCTTTATTAAGGTCATGTCGAGACCATTCCAGTCCGTAGACGTTTTATTCTTAAATTTATTGACCACATCAATAATTTCATTTCTATTTGTCTCTCTCAAAAAGATGGTGGCTGGATTCCTCTCTCCATGGAACTTTTCAACACCTCCCCCTTGTGGAGGGTTTATTTCCATCGCCAGTCGGGGCCCCACATTTACAAAGAAGTTATTGAAGCCGTCCACCAAATCCTTTTTATTAGTGATTGTTTTACCATTTTCTATAAAATGGTCTGGGAAGTAGGAGCTAGTTTTTTTATTTCTAATAATTGAGTTTAATATATTCCATGTACCCCTAATATTATCTTTGTTATTTTCTAACACTCTATTATAATAATCCTTCTTACATTTTCTAAGGATATCAGTTAATTTGTTTTTATATAATTTATATTTAGTTTCTTTTTCTCTAGTTCTGTGTTTTATAAATTCCTTGTACAAGGGAGGAGTTTACGATCTGGGTGATGAGTGGACAGATCTGAGGTAAGCAGGATTTGACCAGGGAAGTAGGCAAGGTGTGAATATAGATAGATCTGTGTGTCGTCTGCGTACATGTGGTAGTTAAGGCCGTGGCTGAGAATGATTTGTCCGAGAGGTAGCATGTAGACGTTGAAGAGGATGGGGCCAAGAATGGAGCCCTGCGGGACTTCATATTGAACTGTGGTTGGTTGTGATCGTGTGCCATTTACTGTAACAAACTGTAGTCAGTTGTGGAGGTAGGACGTGAACCAGGATAGGGCAGAGCCAGAGACACCAATGAGGCTTTCCAGGCGGTCAAGTAGTATGGGGTGGTGAACAGTGTCAAAAGCGGCGCTTAGATCCAACAGGATGAGGATAGAGGAGTGACCTGAGTCAGCGGCAATAAGGAGGTCATTGGTGACTCTGACTAAGGCTGTTTCAGTGCTGTGTTTTTTCCTGAAGCCGGATTGGAAGGGGTCAAGGAGTTGGTGGGAGGTGAGGTGATTCTGCAGCTGAGTAGAGACAACGTTTTCCAGGACTTTGCTCAAGAAGGGGAGGTTGGTGATAGGCCTGTAGTTGGCAGGAGAGTCAGCGTCCAGGCCAGTTTTTTTTAGGACCGGGGTGATAGACCCTGTTTTGAGAGCCTGGGGAACGGAGCCAGCGAGCAGTGAGGAGTTTACGATCTGGGTGATGAGTGGACAGATCTGAGGTAAGCAGGATTTGACCAGGGAAGTAGGAATGGGGTCAAGGTGGCAGGTGGTGGAACGCATAAGACTGATGGTCTTACTGACCTCAGCTAAACTAACCGGATTGAAGTTGGACAGAGAGCGGGGAGGAGGCACAGGCTGAGGGAGGGGAACGGGGCCAGGGCAAGGAGACGCCTGTATCTGAGCGGTTATACTGTTAATTTTTTGCAGAAAGAATGACATGAAGTCATCAGGAGAGATGGAGTTAATAGAGGAGGTGGGCGGTTGGAGGAGGGAGGAGATAGTGGAGAACAGGACTAGGTTATTTTTGTTGTTTTCAAACATGGAAGAGTAAAAGACTGTCCGTGCGGCTTTAAGTGCTTCTCTGTAATGGGTGAGGTGCTGTGTGTACATGTCACCATGGACTGTCAGTCCTGTTTTATGAAATTGTCTTTCCAATCTGCAACCAGCCTTTTTAAGATACCGCAGATTGTCAGTGTACCAGGGGGCGGTGCGTTTAAATGAGACTACCCTAGTCTTGAGAGGGGCCAGGTTGTTGATAATGTCAGAAAGGGAGGAGTTATACATTAGTAATGAGGCATCAAGGGTGTCAGGTAGCTTAGCGAGAAAAGTGTTGAGAACAATACTTATCAAAGCTGGATCAAGAGACCTCAGGTTGCGGAAGGACATGGTGCGCTGTTTGACAGAAGGCAGAGTTAAATTAAAGTCCATGCAAATTAGTTTGTGATCAGAGATATGGAGGTCAGTGCTGGTGAGGTTAGTCAATGATAGGCCGTTTGTACATACCAGATCTAAAATATGGCCGCGGTTATGAGTAGGGAAATCAATGGCCTGGATAAATCCAAGGCCGTGCAGTTTATAGCTCATTACCACTGAGCTATATTAAATAGAACGTTACTTGGCTGCCCTACTCACTATACCAGTAAACAACGTAGCGTAAAGCATCAAGGTTAGATTTGTTAAACCAACATTTGCTCCAAAAGGAATTAAATCATAAAGTTAATCACGGAAACATGCGGCCTACACAAGTGTACACAACCACCAGCCATTAGCTAATTGCTAATGGGTTAGCATTAGCTTATACAGACACTGGAGGTTTTATTTTTGGTAGTAAAGCAATAAACGTTTTTATATAGATATCTCAGGGAAGTGCTTTGACTGTGGGGATGTTCGTTCTTCACAAGCTCCTCTCTTAGCTGTTGTAAGGATATACAGAGAAGAGACCAGGCAGCCTAGCTAACGCACTGTGCTAACATTACCACTGAGCTATATTAAATAGAACGTTACTTGGCTGCCCTACTCACACTATACCAGTAAACAACGTAGCGTAAAGCGTCAAGGTTAGATTTGTTAAACCAACATTTGCTCCAAAAGGAATTCAATCATAAAGTTAATCACGGAAACATTAGGCTAATCATCAACACAGAGCTGCAAACATCAGTTCATCCGATAATTTCCCCCAGTGAGAGGCTGAGAGCAGCCCTGGCTCCTCTTCCGGGCTGCTCTCAGAGCAGCCGGGCTGAGAGCCGCCGGGAGGTCTGACTGGCTGATACAGCTCAATCTCCGACAACGAAAATCAGATTTCCGTACAGGTGTCATTTTGATAAACTGATCTCATAGTGCGAATCTTCCTGGTTACTTTTGGCGAGACAAAAAATATTACAACTTAAAGTGCCATATTTACAGAGCTAGACTGTATATAAATACACAACGCACTGTGTGCAAATCTAGAAACAGCAGCTCTACATAAGACAGTTCAGAGGGGCGGGGACCTCACAGAGGTTCTAACTCAACGGACCTACTGCGCAGAATCTGGTTCACTGATCTGGCAAGATTTCGGCTTCACTCGACCCTGCTGGGCGGAGATAGCCACGCTCGGTCCATATTTATTTATGTTGATGGCCGAAACAGGCGACCCAGGACCCGATGAAGGCCCTGGCCACCTCCGCGGACGTGGTCAATGGCAAAGACTCCGGCCACCATGGTGAGGAGGTAGGTGAACCCGTGGGATGGGGTCCCACCAGGTCCACGTTGACATGATCAAAACGACGGTGCGACAAGGGGGCTTTGGTGTGGTGATTAACCTTAGCGCGCTGGCAGGCCACACACTGTCTAGCCCAGTCCCGAACGTCAGCCTTGGCCAGACGAACTTGGCTGCCACCAGCTTTGCGGACGACTTCACCCCTGGGTGCTTAAGTCCATGGATGGTGTCGAAAACTCGTAGTTGTAGCCCGGTCTCAGCCGACCGCAAGCCTGCAAACCAGCGTCGCTGGCCTGATCCGCGGCCATGCTGGCGTAGTGAGCCCCAGGTGCACGGCGCCCGCCACCACCTGGGAGAGGCAGTCTGCCACAAAGTTGTGCTTCCCGGCAACATGCTGAATGTTCGTGGTGAACTCCACAAGCTGGCGTTGCTTGCGCCCGGTCTTGGGTGGCTCAGCCTACGACATGGCCGACGCCAGTGGCTTATGATCCATGTACATGGTGAAACGACGGCCCTCCAGCAGGAACCTGAAGTGTCGGACAGCCAGGAACAAGCCCAGGAGCTCACAATCAAAAGTGCTGGATTTCTTCTCATTGTCATGTAGCTTTTTGCTGAAGAAGACCAGCGCCGCCCACCCACTGCTCGCACACCGCCCCCACCGCATAGTCCGATGCGTCGGTAGTGAGGAGCGACCAGGGCCATAGGCGACGGGTGCGCCAGCAGGGCAGCACTGGCCAATGCATCCTTAGCGTCCAGGAAAGCTTTGTCCCACTCAGGGGACCAGTACACCGCGGCCTTGGGGTCCTGACCCCACAGCGCGTCATTAAGGGGCCTCATATGATGTGCCGCCCGGGGGATGAACCAGTTGTAAAAGTTCACCATCCCCAAGAACTCCTGCAGGGCTTTTACAGTCTGGAGGCGCGGGAATTTGGCCATGGCGTCGACCTTGGCGGGAAGAGGGACGGAGCCCTCCGCGGTGACTCTGTGCCCAAGGAAATCAATGGTCGACCGGCCGAACTGACACTTGGCCGGGTTAATGATGAGTCCGTGCTCGCTGAGCCACACAAAGAGCTGCCGGAGGTGCGCCATGTGTTGGTCCATGGATGCACTGGCCACGAGTATGTCGTCAAAGTAAACCAACATCATACATCAACATAGGTACGTATGAGCGTGCCTCGTTGTCCGCCGCCGATGCAGGCAGGATGCTATGCTGTGCGCCCCAGTTGACCACCAGCCGCCAGCCGGAGATGGTGTCTAATGAACAGCAGCCCACCGGCCTTATCAACGCTGCTGAGCGCTGGCCCTTCTTTTCTCCATGGCTGCAGAAGTTGCAGGTCAACCGGCACCACTTGGCTTTAGCCCCAAACCTCTTGTGGAAAAAACAGTCCGCTGTCCTGCTAGCAGGCAAGCGCTGGTTGTCGCTGCGGCGCCTGCCGCGTCCTCCGGTGGTGTCGACCAGCCTGGGGTGGGATGCAGTGCGTGTATTAGCGAGGACAATCCTCTCCACTTCACCTGCCAACGCACGGTAGTCCTTAGTGGCAGAAAGGCAAGCGTAGAACTGGCCAGAGCAGTACGCACAGGAGCCGGGAGATGCCGCAGGAAGATGTGCATGAAGAGGAAAGCGGGATCGGCTGAGCCCATTAAGCGACAAAATCAACTTTCTCCATTTCTGACAGTTCAAATGTCTTTAATAACAAAGCCTTGATTGCGGAGTACTTGCCTGCGGGGGGGGGGGGGGGGGGAAACCTCGCTGAGTCTCCCGCAACTCGCTTGAGTTCAAACAGGGCCTCGATGTGGCGACACCAAGGCCGCGCCATGGGGTGCTTGACCAGAACGCTGGCAGCATGAGAGAGACTGCATTTACATTAGCGTCGGGGCTAACCATGCTAGCATTAGCTCCCTGGCCGACCACGCCGTCTCCGCCCAGCAAGGAGACTTCCTCGTCTTCAACGCTGCTCATATCAATAACAAAGCTCATGGTTCGGAGCCACGTTCTGGGTCAATGTGGAGCAGCGATCCTCAAAGTCCGGACTCCGGTCCGCATCCGGACCCAGACTTCGTCCTATCCGGACTGAGCCCTATAACCTACAAATCATTGAGAATTGTTACATTTCACTGAGCTTTCTATTTGAACCGGCACATGCTTTTCTAGCATTTACTCTGTTTCTCTGCCAGGAAGCTCACAGACCAATGCATGCACTGTAAATCATCACACGTGATGCTACTCAGCCAATCAAATATCGGAATTGATTCTGCCGGTTACTTCCCAGTGCTGCAGGCGAGAGCGTGTCAGTCTGACACACGGACAGAGGAGAGGCGAGAGATAGAAGTAATTTCACATGGTGTGCTCAAAAGAAACGAGTAGACCACGAAAACAAAGATCTCGTTTTAATCCAGAATAGGCAGACTCTTACATGTTCATTCATTGTTCTCACGGGCAGTTCAAAACCAGTATGTCTCATGTGAAGTGCAATGTGATCCTGACCAGTCTATGAAAGCGCCACACGAGCAAACACTCAAATCCAGACTGACGGCACACTCACATATTCACTGCCCAACGGCATGTGAAGTTTGCATTGCGAACGATCGATGGGCAGACAGACAGACAGACAGATAGGGAGGCGGGAGCTCACTTCTCTTGAGAGAAAAGGTGGAGGTTTACTGTCTGAGTGTTAAAATGTGAAATGGAGTTAACAAAGGGAAGAAAAGGGGAAACATTTTTCAAAAATTAAAGCACTTTTAAGATGCACATTTTTCAAAAGCACTCTGTTGTATGCTATTTTTAAATGCAGCCATTATTTTACTTGAAATGAGAAAAGAACATGTATTTATTATTAGCTAGTTATTTATAATTAATCCAGTTAAATATGAAAACTGTAAATAAACATTGTTGATGTTTATTAGGATTTCAGTCAGTCGTTGACTACATACAGACATTGTACCATTAGGCTACTGCAATCATTGAAGTTGCCTAAGTTCAATGGCACTGAATCATAATGCAAGCTATGTTACAATGTTCCGGACCTTTGCTTGAGGACATTTTCTCTAACTGGACCTCTATGAATTTTAATTGAGTACCCCTGATGTGGAGTGTACAAGAAGGAGGAGACGGTTGTGGAATCCAATCCAACTGGATTCAATTCTGCACACACACAACTACAGTATTTACATTGCATCTGGTCGGCTGCACATTACATCACACAGGTCTGAGCTACCCCAGAAACTACGGCAACTCTGAAGGTTCACCAGGCCCGCTAACTCCACCTCTTAAAGGGCCCGCAGCAGTAAGGTGAATGTCTCTTCAGTCTCTATTGTGGTACCGCCACACTATAAACGTTAAGTATGGCACTTTGTGAACTTTTAACAATGTTAGTAGACAAACGTAACACTGTAGATTCCCGTGATGAGGTCAGTTGATCAAAATAATGCCTATTTTTTAAACGGTTTCCTGAACACCAGGGATCCGCGGCTAGCCGACCACTCAGCTGATGCCTAGCTGATTTCACAGCACCTTGGCTGGACAACATAACACCATTGCCTCTTGGGGGTCTATTATGCAACGTGACGTTACAGATCACCACGTTTATTTTAATTAGAGCTGCAACGATTAATTGATTAATCGATTAGTCGATCGACAGAAAAAAATTAATCGACAACTATTTTGATAATCGATTAATCGTTTTAAGTACAATTTTAAGAGAAAAGGTCTAAATTCTCTGAATCCAGCTTCTTAAATGTGAATATTTTCTGGTTTCTTTACTCCTGTATGACAGTACAGTGATCAATTCAATAACTCTGCAAGTAATATCAAAGCCACATGGAAAATTATAAATCAATTACTGCAAAAGAAAAAGGTATCCACAAAATTTCCTCCTAGCTTTTTAGATGGGGAAACAACCATCACCAACCCATTTGATATTGCTTGCAAGTTCAATGAGTTCTTTGTGAATGTGGGAGCTTCCATATCTAAAAAATCTGGAAATACCAATGTTAATCCAACCGATTATATAAGAGGTTGCTTTCCCTCTGTTTGCTCTTTTGAACCTCCTGACAATGTAAAAAATAAATGAAATTCTAATGGACTTAAAAAATTCTGCTCTGGGGCATGATGGAATTAGTTCATCCCTTATGAAGGAAGTAAAAAGCTCAATTATAAAACCGCTTTTACACATTTTTACGGTGCCCATGGAAGCTGGTGTTGTTCCATCTGCTCTCAAACTTGCTAAAGTCATCCCACTTTTCAAATCAGGGGATCCTGGATCCTTTACTAATTATCGTCCTATATCAATTATCCCATGCTTTTCCAAAATTCTGGAAAAACTTGTATACAAACGCATTATTAAACATTTAGATAATTATAATATTGTAGCGTGGGGTAAGGTGTAGTAGTACGGGATAGCTGGTATGTCTAACTGTATCTGTCTGTTATGTTGTTCTGTGCATGTGGGGTATGGGGTTTTGGAGTGGCAAGTGAAGGGAGCATAGGGACAGGGGGTGGAGACTAGGGGAGGAAGTGGGAATGGTCGAGAGAGCTGGGGGAAGCTGGGAAGAGAGCAGAGGTGCTGGGGAGAGCTAGGCTAGGCTAGGAGAAGCTAGCGAGGTGTTGGCGTGCCTGCCTTCATGTGTGTCTGTCCGTTCGCTAAATAAAGAGTTGATAAGCCAAAGGATCTGCCTCGGTGTGCGCCTCATTCCGCCACATTGGTGTCAGAAGTGGGATTTTTTGGCTTAAAAATCAGGCTCGACTTAGTGTTAGCGGTTAGCGGTTTCTAGCTAGCTGCCATGGACGACCACGGAGGAATGGCACGTGACGGAGCACGCCGGGAGTTGACGATAACTCCGGAGCACAGTTGGTGGTCTGCCAACTTGGGGAAGATGGAAGCCCGGTTGTTGAAAGAGGTCAGACGGCTATTGGAGGCTACGCCTGCCTGGGCAGAGAAGTTGATACAGCTAATAAAAGAGGCCACTCTGCACGGTGAGCAGCGGCCGGAGCCAGCACGGAGAGCTTGTTGGACTTGTGGGAGAGTGGGTCACTTAGCGAGAGGGTGCCACTACGGTTCCGGGAGAGGGACCAGATCCAGGGAGCAGAGGTTTTGGCGGCGTCCGAGTGTCTGCTGGACGTGCGGGACATATGGGCACTTGGCCAGAGTGTGCCCCAACGCTTCCTGAGATCAAAGGACAGGGCGAACGGAGGGAGGTCCCCCTGGAGGAAGGGTGAGGCTCTGCTGGACTTGCCGTTCGCCTGAGCACTTGGCCAGAGAGTGCACTGATACTTTGGGGAACGGAGGAGACACACAGCCTGGAGAGGAGGTGAGCAACCAGAGGGAAGAGCCGGTTATTCAGGTCGGGACGATTGTGTTTCCTGAGGTACCAGCGGTGCAAATGTCGGAAGAGCCGGCCCAGTCAAACTGCTCCACACCCCCCGCTGTTGCTGTGCGGAGGCCCGGGGTGGCGACTGAGATGGCGTCCATTTTGTTCCCACCGCGGACCTGAGCACGCCGCCCCCTGGGGGAGGGGGACGGGAGGACGAGCGAGTGCAAGAGGTGGAGGAAGACGAGGGGGACTGTTCAGACTGTTCAGATGTGGACCTGGAGGACGACGACATGACCATCATGGATGTCGACGTGGGTGAGTGGAAACGCAGGCAGGCGGAGGACACGGAGATCGGTCCGGTGCTCGCGTGGGTGGCGGCCGGACGCCGGCCCCCTGTGGAGGAGATTCACCTGTGTTCCGGTGCCACGAAGGGGCTGTGGAATATGTTTACGGACCTGCGTCTGTGTGAAGATGGGATTTTGGAGAAGAGGGGGGGGCAAATGAAAAGGGGGTTCCAGACGGTTGTACCCAGCTACCTGCGGGGATTAGTGTTAGGATGGGCGCACAGGAGCCGCCGCGGTCAGGGTCATCTGGGGGCTGAGAAGATGCTTCCCCATGTTCGTGCACTTTTCTATTGGAGCCAACACAAGGGAGACGTAGAGGACTACTGCCTTCGCTGTGTTGACTGCGGTGCGGGGAGGGGGAACAAAACTGTAGAGTGGGGAAAGGGGAAATGTTCTGTTTAAAATGAAAAATGTTGAATGGCTTATAAGGGTTGATGTAACGGTTGTTTTGGGGTGTCTTTTGGGGGCAAATGGTTTAAAAAAGGGGGGGCAGTGTAGCGTGGGGTAAGGTGGAGTAGTACGGGATAGCTAGTAGTGTGTATGTCTAACTGTATCTGTCTGTTATGTTGTTCTGTGCATGTGGGGTATGGGGTTTTGGAGTGGCAAGTGAAGGGAGCATAGGGACAGGGGGTGGAGACTAGGGGAGGAAGTGGGAATGGTCGAGAGAGCTGGGGGAAGCTGGGAAGAGAGCAGAGGTGCTGGGGAGAGCTAGGCTAGGCTAGGAGAAGCTAGCGAGGTGTTGGCGTGCCTGCCTTCATGTGTGTCTGTCCGTTCGCTAAATAAAGAGTTGATAAGCCAAAGGATCTGCCTCGGTGTGCGCCTCATTCCGCCACAATATACTGTATGAACACCAGTACGGATTCCGTAAAAATCACTCAGCCTATATGGCCCTTTTACAACTAGTAGACAAAATTCATACTGCTTTGAAAAAGAAAGAGTTTGCATGTGGTATTTTCTTGGACCTCTCTAAAGAATTTGATGCTGTCAATCATGACATCCTGGTTGCTAAATTGTATAAATATGGTTTTCATGGTAATGTCAATAAGTGGTTTTGTGATTATGTCTATAACAGAGAACAATATCGTCGCTGTCGTTCCAGGACCTCGAATTTCCAAAACAGAAACTTTTCAGGAAGTAAAAAAAACCTGTTTGCTCTTAAACTACTGAACCAAATGTCGTCCAAGTTGGCACATGTCTTAATTATAGTTAGTTTCCCGCTGAATGTGTCATTACTTTATTAATATCTTACCTGGATAAGCTCAAATGATGTTGTTTATATTATCAGTCCGACTTGGAAGCACTTTCTCACGGCCAGTCAAGCAGTCGCATGCTCATGCACGAGCCCCCAAGCTCCAGGCCGCGGGGGCGCGCGCAGGAGCAGCAGCATTGCCCCTCGCCTCTCATGGCTGAAGAGGGGGCTTTGGCATGGGGTGAGAAATAGTCTGACATAACGTAGCGTTAACGTTACTTTATTCTCGTCAGAAAACACTCCGATTTGCATGTTAAAACAAGTTTGCAGCCTAGGAATAACTGGAAAACATTTGATTGATATATTAACGTCAGAGGAAGCCAGGATTAGTCAAAACGATATGAGAAATACACAGCGCGTCTGCCGTGTGTCTTTTCCGGGTTTATTGTCCTGCGTGGGGGGGGTACACACGGAGGTAGGGGGCGAATTTCGAGGTTTGACTGACAGATTGAGGGCGAATGGCGTTACGAGATTTACTCATAAGCTCGTTTTAATGCTTTTCCATTGGTTGCATTTGTTAAAAACCACACAGAGACGTGAAGGGTGACCAATGGCATTGATTCATGACAAAAAATAAAAAAGTGAAAAAAGGCACATTCGAGGTCCTGGAACGACAGCGACGATATGTTAATATCAATGGTATAGAGTCTTGGAGAGCTAAGATTCAGTGCGGGGTGCCTCAAGGCCCCTACTATTTCTTATCTTCATAAATGACCTTGCAGCAGTGTCAAAAACAATATTTCAATATTATTTGCAGACCACACCAATTTACTGATCTCCAATAAAAATTGGACCGTTCTCATGAACGAGGTAAATAATGGCCTGCTCATGTATTCTAAATGGTTCCTGACAAATAAACTGGAATTAAATGTAAAAAAAATCAAACGTTATGATTTTTGCTGGTAAAATGAACTATAAATCTGAATTATTTAAATTGTACATTGACGGTGAGGAAATGATCATAGTCTCATCATCTTGATCGATGAGAATCTCACCTGGAAAAACTACATCAGTCATGTCTGTATGAAAGTTACGAAATCCCTGGGGATTATTAGAAGGATTTGTGGTCTTCTGAATTTCTCTTGTCTTTTAACACTGTACTACAGTTTAATATTTCCATACCTTACTTACTGTAATATTGTATGGGCCAGTACTTTCCCCACCTATCTTCACAAAAAAATTCTGATGCAGAAACGTTTTGTAAGATTGGCATCTTTCTCTAAGCCATGTGCTCCAACCGCACCACTCTTTTCAAAATGTAATATACTGTCCATTTTTGATATTAACATTTTTCAACCGTGTATCTTTATTTTTAAAGTGAAGTACATGGGTAAATGGGTTACATGGGTAAGAAAGTTGTAAAAAATTCTTCATTTGTAACTCTCAAGTTCACTCTTATTCAACTAGACAAAGTAATAACCTTCACCTACCAATGTATCATACATCTAGGGGACAGGATTCGTTAAAATACCATGGAGCCAAAGTATGGAATAAGAACTTGCACCTACGGTCTGATTCTCTGTCTTTATCTCTTTACAAAAAGAGACTTAAAAGTATTCTAATATTGAATAGAAATTGCATTGAATGATCCAGTTTCTACATACTCCTGAAATCTTGAATCTATCTTGAACCTCTCAACATAGTGCTATTTTTTTTCTTTGTTTTTTGTTGTAATAATTTTTACACAAATACGAACTAATATGTAGAATTGATACAAGTTTTTTTAATTTCTTTGTATACATTTTATTTTCTGTTTAACCCGTTTGCTTTTAAAATGTGCAAATAAACAAACAAACAAACAGTAAACTGATATTATCTTTGAGTTGTGGACAAAACAAGACATTTGAGGGCGTCGTCAGTACACTTTTAGTTGTCTGACATAAGAGCTGATCTTCTCTGGATACCTGTCTGTGATTTTAACTTTGGCTTCAGTGGGTAAGTGTTTTAAGCTGTGTTACTTCTGTCTGCTATCTTCTATTCTAAAAAGTAGTTGCTTTTAGGCTTGTTTGTGTCTCTGAGTGAAACTCTGGGCAGCTGGTGGATTGCTCTCAGGTGACATCAATTCACCCCTCCTGTGAACGAGGGGGGCTGTTTGGATAGGCGTGGCTTGTAGCTCTCATATAGTCTAGCTGGAGAAAGGTCTAGTCAGTACACTTTTAGTTGTCTGACATAAGAGCTGATCTTCTCCGGATACCTGTCTGTGATTTTAACTTTGGCTTCAGTGGGTAAGTGTTTTAAGCTGTGTTACTTCTGTCTGCTATCTTCTATTCTAAAAAGTAGTTGCTTCTAGGCTTGTTTGTGTCTCTGAGTGAAACTCTGGGCAGCTGGTGGATTGCTCTCAGGTGACATCAATTCACCCCTCCTGTGAACGAGGGGGGCTGATTGGATAGGCGTGGCTTGTAGCTCTCATATAGTCTAGCTGGAGAAAGGTCTAGTCAGTACACTTTTAGTTGTCTGACATAAGAGCTGATCTTCTCTGGATACCTGTCTGTGATTTTAACTTTGGCTTCAGTGGGTAAGTGTTTTAAGCTGTGTTACTTCTGTCTGCTATCTTCTATTCTAAAAAGTAGTTGCTTTTAGGCTTGTTTGTGTCTCTGAGTGAAACTCTGGGCAGCTGGTGGATTGCTCTCAGGTGACATCAATTCACCCCTCCTGTGAACGAGGGGGGCTGATTGGATAGGCGTGGCTTGTAGCTCTCATATAGTCTAGCTGGAGAAAGGTCTAGTCAGTACACTTTTAGTTGTCTGACATAAGAGCTGATCTTCTCTGGATACCTGTCTGTGATTTTAACTTTGGCTTCAGTGGGTAAGTGTTTTAAGCTGTGTTACTTCTGTCTGCTATCTTCTATTCTAAAAAGTAGTTGCTTTTAGGCTTGTTTGTGTCTCTGAGTGAAACTCTGGGCAGCTGGTGGATTGCTCTCAGGTGACATCAATTCACCCCTCCTGTGAACGAGGGGGGCTGATTGGATAGGCGTGGCTTGTAGCCATGTTGAACCAGTATTTCTGAACACTGTCAGTCTACAGCGGCAGCGGTAAGCGGCACGTAGCCTTGCGGCACGAAGACAAGGGAGTCTTTCTGCGGGAGTCCATCGAGGGGAGGCCAGAGAATAGGGTTTTTTGCTACCTCTCTTATTCTACCTACTCATCTACCTAACTATGTGTTTTCTTCCCATCCCTGTTGTAACCTCAGCCCACAGACGCCGTAGACACGGCAGCTTCAGGTGTAGTAACTCCGGTAATCTCTCCTGCCCTAACCGCGCAAACAGTCCTTTTACTATTGCCGGAGGTCTCTGGAACTGTCAGTCGGCTGTTAAGAAAACTGAGACCATCTCGGCTCATGCTCTATCTCAAACCCTCCACTTCCTAGCTCTCACAGAGACCTGGATCATTCCTGATCAGCTCTCTGAGCAGCTCTCTCTGCTGCCTATTCCTTCTCGCACACCCCCAGAGCCTCTGGCCGTGGCGGAGGCACTGGTATCCTCATCTCTCCCAAATGGACCTACACTGTCACCTCTCTCTCTCATCTGTCTATCTCATCTTTTGAGTCCCATGCAGTTGCCGTATCCCTACCCATCAAGCTCAACATTGTGGTAATCTACCGCCCGCCTGGCCCGCTTGGTGACTTTCTGGACAAGCTGGACACCCTCCTCTCCGTCTTTCCTGAGGATGGTACTCCACTCATCCTTCTGGGAGACTTCAACATCCAGCCAGTAACCTTACAATCTCTGCCTTTCCTTAACTTCTTCTCATCCTTTGACCTTTACCTCTCTCAATCAACTCCTACTCACAAAGCCGGGAATGTGCTTGACCTGGTCTTCACCAGATCCTGCTCCACCTCTAATCTCACTGTGACTCCTCTTCCTGTATCCGACCACCACTTTATCACCTTCTCCCTTCCCATCCCCCTCCCCTCCTCCCACCCATCTCCCCCTCACTCTACCACCACCCGACGCAACCTAAAAACTCTCTCACCCGACTCCCTCTCTTCTACCGTCCTCTCCCTGCTTCCCCCTGCCGAGCTATTTGCTCTCCTGTCCACTGACGAGGCTTCCACCACTCTTCTCTCCTCTCTCTCCTCCGCTCTTGATTCTCTTTGCCCACTCACCACTAAGCCTGCCCGATCTTCTCCCCCTTCTCCTTGGCTGACTGAATCTCTGCGAACTTATCGAACTGAGCTTCGGGCAGCTGAGAGAAAATGGAGAAAATCACATCTCCCTGAAGATCTCTCTTCCTACCACCTTATCCACTCCAACTTCACTGATGCTGTCTCCAAAGCAAAAACCTCCTTCTTCATCTCTGAAATCCAGTCCTCTGCATCCAATCCCAGTAAACTGTTGTCCACCTTCTCCACGCTCCTCAACCCTCCCTTCCCTCCCCCTCCCTCCTCCCTCTCTGCTGATGATTTTGTAACCTTCTTTACTAAAAAGGTGGATGACATCAGCTCCTCCTTCCATCCTCCAGGCACCCTCACTAACACTCCCGACTCCAATCCTGCTCCTCGGCCCCCTGTCCCTGGATTTCCTTCCTTCTCTCCCCTCTCTCCTGATGAAGTGCTTAAACTCATCAGCTCGAACCGAGCCACTTACTGCCCCCTCGATCCTATCCCTTCCTCTCTCCTCCAAACCATCTCACCTAACATATCTCCCTTCCTCACTACCTTCATTAACTCCTCTCTGTCCTCTGGTCTTGTTCCGCCTGCTCTAAAGACTGCAAGAGTCAAGCCTCTGCTTAAGAAACCCTCCCTTGACCCTACTGCTATTCACAACTACAGACCTGTCTCTCTTCTCTCATTCCTTTCCAAAACCCTCGAACGAGCAGCGTCCGAACAACTTTCTCTCTATCTCTCCCAAAATGACCTCCTGGACCCTCTGCAGTCCGGTTTCAAGGCCTCTCACTCCACTGAGACAGCTCTTCTTGCTGTCACAGAGGCCCTAAACACTGCTAAGGCCTCATCCCTCTCCTCTGTTCTTGTCCTCCTTGACCTGTCTGCTGCCTTCGATACAGTCAACCACCAAATCCTTCTTTCCCCTCTGTCTGACCGCGGCATTTCAGGTTCTGCACTCTCCTGGTTTGCTTCCTACCTCTCGAACCGCTCATACCAGGTCTCATGGAGAGGGTCCCTCTCCAGATCCTGTCCTCTTACCACCGGTGTCCCCCAGGGCTCAGTCCTGGGCCCCTTACTTTTCCTTCTCTATATCAGATCTCTTGCCTATGTGATCTCTTCTCATGGCTTTTCTTATCACTGCTATGCTGATGACACCCAGCTTTTCCTTTCCTTCCCCCCCTCCGACACTCAAATCAAGGCTCGCATCTCTGCATGCCTCAAAGACATTGGCGACTGGATGTCTGCCCACCACCTCAAGCTCAACCTTGGTAAGACAGAGCTACTCTTCCTCCCAGGAAAATACTGCCCTCTCGCAGATCTCTCCATCTCCATTGACAACACACTGTACTTCCCTCCCAAACAGCTAAGAACCTTGGGGTGATCCTTGACAACCAGCTGTCTTGCTCTGCCAACATAGCTGCTACAGCTCGCTCCTGTAGGTTCTCTCTCTACAACATCCGCAAAATCCGTCCCTTTCTCACAAGAGAAGCGACTCAACTCCTGGTCCAGTCTCTTGTCTCCTCCCGCCTGGACTACTGCAACGTGCTCCTGGCTGGCCTACCTGCCACCGACATCCGACTAGAGAGCTGCGCGGGCCTGAAATCTCGGCCCGAGCCCTCCCCGGCCCGTGACATGCAGGCCCGTGCCCGACCCGGCCCGGATGAGTCATGAAATGAATTGGCCCGAGCCCGTTGCGAGGCCCGACATCAATATCACGATATGACGACACATCTCTCTCTCCCTCTCTGTGCATGCTGCCGCGCCGCTGAACTCGTTAGTCCAAAACGTTGCTAGACTGTGTTGCCTATAAAGACAAACACTGCAGCTTTCTCTCTGTCTCTCTCTCCCCCTCTCACACATGCTACCGTGGCCTATCAAAATCCACACGTCTTGAGAAAGAGAACGTTAGATCGTTTAATTGCCAACAGCAACAATGCCCACAAACTGAAACATTATGTCACTCAAGCATATCGAAATTAAAACAGCAGACTTACCGTTTATAGCTGCATTGAATAACGTCACATTAGTGTCCTCACAATGTATGGTAGATGGGTTCATTTTGAACAGGTTGAAATGAGCTTTCCCTACTGCAGTGGGGACTGTTTAACTCTCCCCTCGCAAACTTTGTTTTATGTCCATCGATCTTATTTCTCTCTCACGACACGGACACGGACACACGCGGCTTGTTTTGTTGTTGTTTTTTACGCTGACGGAGTGGCAGACTAACGTCACGGTGAGGGTGTGTGTGTGTCTGTGTGTGTGTGGCTGTGGCTAGGCGAGTGTCTGTGCAGTGTGCGCTCCTCCTCTTTGTGTGACTGCTCTGCTGTGTAAAATCAAGCGAGTAATACAACGTTATTTTATTTAATTATTGAAAAACGGCCCGACCCCGGCCCGGCCCGGACCTATTAATTAAAAAAAAAGAAAAAACGAGCCCGGCCTTGGCCCGTATTGGCAGGCCCGAGGGGCCCGCGAGGGTACCCTCGGGTTTGCAGCTCTCTACATCCGACCGCTTCAGCTCATTCAGAACGCTGCAACCCGTCTGGTATTCAACCAACCCAAATTCTCTCACGTCACTCCCCTCTTCCAGGAGCTCCACTGGCTTCCCATCTCGGCCCGCATCAAATTCAAGACACTGGTACTGGCCTACAGGGCAGTACACCAGTCAGCTCCCCTGTACCTGCAATCCATGGTCAGGTTCCAAACCTCTCAGCGCTCCCTTCGCTCCTCCACCAGTGCAGGTCGCCTCGCCCCTCCTTCGCTACGGGGGCTCAAAAGTCGCTCATCCCGATCTCGACTCTTCTCGTCCCTGGCACCTCAATGGTGGAATGAGCTTCCACCTTCGGTCAGGACAGCTGAATCACTGCCGATCTTTCGGAAAAGACTAAAGACACACCTTTTCAGGCTCCATCTGTGCCCTTCTTGATCTAACTTCGTTCTCTCTCTTTCCTTATTAAAAAAAAAAAAAAAAAAACCTAACCTAAACTTGTACCACTAACCTAAACTTGTACCACTGTTCCTTCAGAAGTTGTAGTTGTCATAGACTGTGCTCCATAGTTGATTGCTCTATTGCTGACAAAAAATGTGTTATTGTAAGTCGCTTTGGATAAAAGCGTCTGCCAAATGACGTAATGTAATGTAATGTAATGTCTTGGGCTTTGGGAAACACTGATCGTCATTTGCCACCATTTTCTGACATTTTATAGACCAAACAACTAATCGATTAATCGAGAAAATAATCGACAGATTAATCGATTATGAAAATAATCGTTAGTTGCACCCCTATTTTTTTATATATATATTTGAAAGCTGTTGGTCGTTTGTTTTGCTCTCCATACAGGTGTATTTAATACTGATACTTTCTTGCATGGAGAGGTTATTCCGCCAAGCTCAGTTAAAAATCTGGCAAATTATGTGTCATAGCTGATTTTCTTTCTTTTTTTCTCTCTCAATATTTTCTTTTACATTTTTCAAATCAATGCACAAACAAGACAAACGAACACGCTCAGGCACAAGAAAAGAAAAGAAAACATTACCAGCTGCATAAAGTGCTTGTTGGAGATATTGTTCCTGGGATCTCACACAAGGGGTCCACAAGAAACCAGCCAGGCGAGTCACCCGTCACCCCTAACTTCATCAAGATAGGCTAGAAACGGGTCCCAAATGATTGAAAACTTTTTAATTGAATTGGTCCTCAGAAACCTAACTGGATAACTCCCATTCCTTCAGAATCCGTTTTTTGGCAACAGTTGTCAAGTCAAGTCTATTTGTATAGCCCTAATTCACAAGCACGTCTCAGAGGACTTCACAGAAAATATGTCTAGCTAAATCTAGCTGACACAACAGTAGCAATTACAGTAGTAGTAATAATAACAAGATTGAACAATCATATGATAGAGAAAGGCAGAGACAAGGGGAGAAAAGGGGGGTGGAATGTAGGGGAGGAGAGAACAGGGAAGGGAGGAGATGGGGACGGAACATGGGAATGTGGGGGAGGGGAGAACAGGGAAAGGGAGGAGGTGGGGGGGAGCAAGGGAGGGAGAGCGGAGGGAATGTGGGGGAGGAGAGGTCAGGAAATGGAGGAGGTGGGGAGGGAGCAGGGGATTATCCTATCGTGCTCCATATCTCTGGAACCAGCTTCCCCGATCAGTTAGGGAGGCTGGCTCCATCGATATTTTCAAAACCAGACTTAAAACGTATTTATTCTCACAAGCATATGATATTATTTGATAGTGCACTTTATTTTATTTTGCTAGTATTTCTCCCATTGTGATTAATTTATTACCTGTGTTTTAACACCCTTCCCTTTAACTTTAATTTATTGTTCTTACTGTAGCTCTCATACTGTCTGCTTTTACTTGACTTATTTTCAACTTGATCATGCACTGTATCATCTATTATTGTACTGTTTTTTGACGTTTTCTTTAACTGTAAAGTGTTTCGGGACCATGTCTCATGGTAAATTTACACTATGAATAAAAATAAAACTGAATTGCAGTTGGCAGATAATCAACTATCATCTCATCTTTCCGACCGTCTCCACTAAAACATAATTGGCTTCAGGACTCCAACCAAGAGTTGGCGGAATCTGATTTGGAATGACAAAAGGAGTCTTACTCTCCAGGAAGTCGAGCTGGCAGGCGGGGGCATTGACGCTGATGAAGTTGAAGCCGCGGGTGGGTTGGCAGCAGCCCCGCCTAGTGGCCGGGGTCAGACCCTGCAGCATGCTGCTCTTCCCCGCCCCATCCAGACCCAGGACCAGGACCTGACGCTTCCCCCGCTCCTCCACCTCCTGCAGACACACAGCACAGAGTACCGGTTAGATCTACAGAAACATCAGAAATGTACAGTGTGGGCAAAAATGCAATCTATTAACTCATTCTCCGCCATTGGCATCCATTAACGTTATTTAAGAGACAACACTTCCCCGCCATTTCCGTAATGGAACGTTAATAGGTGTTTTCACCATCATGTGATAGATGGCTGTCTTACTCACCTTGTGAAATACTACTACACGTCTAGAGTTGTAGAGAAGCGACCACGATTGTCGAACAAAACCAGGAAGCAGAGAAAAGCAACAATTTCCCATCAGAAAAGCTCCATAAAACAGCTCCAGGCACTGCTCAAACGCTGGTCCGGCAGCTTTTAGCGAGCCACGGACTCCACATGATATCGGGGCACCCAGTCACTCAAACCTGAAGGATTTTCTTATTACCAGGAGGCGGCAGGCGCTGACAACACGTCCACAAGTCGCTCTCTCGCATCGGTGTTAAGGTAAAAGCGGTCCCCACGGGCGTGTTTGACCAGGAGAGGAAACCAAATCATTATGGGCTTCATTGTTGAGTGTAACTCCGGCCAGTATCCACCATCAGAGACATTTATTTGGTTCAGGACCCGTAGAAGATGACTTTATTTAGAACTAGAACGACCGCACCGCGGATTTATGCCTCCGCCATTAGTTCATTCTTGAGTCCAAATCACCATTTGAGGCAAATTGGAAGAAATTCCATCAAGACATTCCTGAGATATTGCTTGATAACCAGCTTGAAAATGGCATTCGAGAGGTCACAGTGAACTTGACCTTTGACCTTTGATAACCAAAATGGAATCAGTTCATCATTGCGTCCAAGCCGACGTTTGAGCCAAATCAGAAGAAATTCCATTAAGCCGTTCTTGAGATATCGCGTTAACGAACTTGGGAATGGCGTTCGTGAGGTCACAGTGACCTTGAACTTTGACCACGAAAATCAAATCAGTTCATCCTTGAGTCCAAGTCGATGTTTGAGGCAAATTTGATGAAATTCCATCAAGGCATTCCTGAGATATCGCATTAACAAGCTTGAAAATGGCGTTCGAAAGGTCACAGTGACCTTGGCCTTTGACCTTTGACCACCAAAATCTAATCAGTTCATCCTTGAGTCCATGTCGATGTGAGCAAATTTGATGAAATTCCATCAAGGCGTTCCTCAGATATCGCGTTAACGAACATCGGACGGACGGACGGACGGACATACGTACGGACGTATGGACAACCCGGATCCATAATGCCTCTGGCCTGGCTATCGCTGGCGGAGGCATAAAAATGCATTTTTCTCAGCTTTTTGGGGACAGACGGACGTTTTCAGTGAACCCTACCTACATTCAAGTATCAATAACTAAAGAACGGATGAAGGTAGACTCAAACTTTTTTTCTATGAAAGTAGAGGCTCTCTTCTTTCCTTTGAGATATTCGGTGTTTACATAGTCATGGAAGAAAATTTTCTGTGGGTCTTGGAAAATTAGTGAAAATGATCAGAAACCCTGGTGATGGCTGGTGACTTGGCTGGGAATGAATTAAAGGGACACTCCACCAATTTTCAATGCCGATTTATTTTGCACATATCCAAAAACTGTAAACAGTTTTGCAGGCATTCATTTAGTTTGACAGTTATTGAGAGTTGATTTGAGTTAGGCTGGCTTTACATGGTGAAACTTTCACGCAACTAGTTGCAGGTTGCAAGTTGCATGCAACCCAATTTCCATGCAACTTCACAGTTACACAAAGCAATTCCAAAATAATCAAGTCTCGTGCAACTTGGCAGTTTCTTCCAGCAAAACTAGCTAGCTAGATTGGTCATTTTTCATCTATTGTATTGTTTTCTTCTTTTTTCAAGTGAGAATTGTCATTCTGCATCTTTGTATCGTATTTCATATCGTTTTCTCGCTGGAAAATATCAATTCGGACTCGAAGGTGTTGTATCGGTTTTTCTTCTGGCACCGGCTGGCTGGTTGGCTAGCTAGCTAGCTACTTTGTTAGATAAAATATGGCTGTCCCGGGCCCCGAGAATAGGAAGAGAGCTATTAGTGCATTAATACTCATGGATATGTTGGAGGAGGAGGAGGAAAAAACACAACATGAAAAAAAAGTTAAACGTATGTGGGTGAAGGACTCGCTACTTAAAAGACATACCAGTGGATCGTTTCACACTTTTCAAGGAGCTTGATCCAATGAGCCTCCGGTGAGTGCATTGTTATTTTTCTCAAATGTATTGATTGATTCAAGGAAAATAAATAAATAAATAGCTTGTTGCCACCTTGTGACAACAGTATGAAATTGTAGCTTGATATATAGATAACTGATTATCATTAAAACATATATAGCATAGCATTGAAAAGTTATGTGATCATACTTCACAACATGTTAATATTATTATTTTTAACCCATGTTGATCCTGGCTCCGCATGGATCAGAATACATTCAATGCTCTGGGATGCTCATCAAACATGTGAAGTTCGTTGCGGGTGTGACCATGTACGGCCGAGTTACAAACTGCTTTCTGTGTGGCCAGTAGGGGGCGCTCTGCCTATCACACCAAATTGTCATGTAGATGTGTTCAGGCTGGGATGGTCATCAAACATGTGAAGTTTGGTGCGCGTGTGAGCATGTAGGGGCGAGTTACAAACCACTTTCTGTGTTGCCAGTAGGGGGCGCTATGACTATAAATGGATATTGACATTGACATATAGATGTCTACAGGCATGGACACTTATGCATGACACGTTTGGAGCAGATTGGACAATCTACAATAAAGTTACTCCAACTTCCTGTGTGGCCAGTAGGGGGCGCTCTGCCTATAGTTCCAAATGGTCATCTAGATGTCTTCAGGCTGGGATGCTCATCAAACATGTTAAGTTTGGTGCACGTGTGAGCATGTAGGGCCAAGTTACAAACCACTTTCTGTGTTGCCAGTAGGGGGCGCTATGACTATAAATGGATATTGACATATAGATGGCTTGAGGCATGGACACTTATCATGCATGACAAGTTTGGAGCAGATTGGACAATCTACAATGGAGTTACTCCAACTTCCTGTGTGGCCAGTAGGGGGCGCTCTGCCTATCACTCCAAATGGTCATCTACATGTCTTCAGGCTGGGATGGTCATCAAACATGTGGATTTTGGTGCGCGTGGGACCATGTCCGGCCGAGTTACAAACCACTTTCTGTGTTGCCAGTAGGGGGCCCTATGACTATAAATGGATATTGACATATAGAAGTCTTCTGGGACAGCGCACTGATTCAGACAGCCAGAGCCTACGTGATCAGCTGACTGGTTATCAGCATTTTGATTGGCTGTTGCATGAAACTAGTTCCACAAAGTTGAGAGCTTTGCAACTGTCGCGGCTGAGTTTCACAGAAGTTTCAAGTGAGTTGCAGAAGGATTTATACCATGCAATTCATTTGCAACTTGGTTTCACCTAAGTTTCATGCAACTAAAGTTGCGTGCAAGTTTCACCGTGTAAAGCCAGCATCAACAAAGGGCAAGTGCAAGAGAATGACAGTGTTTGCTCATGGCCAGCTCTACACATTTTCTCCAGGGGAAGGCCAGCAGAATGAAAGTACTTATTGAAGGTGATGGGGAGAGAATAACAGACAACATTGACTGCGTTTACATGGACTTGAGTATCCCGGTTACTGTCGGGGTTTTGGAGTATCCCGTTTTTGTGTTTGCGCATGTAAACATCATATCCCGGTTTCAGAAAGCTGGATAAGCCCTTATCCCGGTTTTGAGAAAGCCGGTTATGCGAGGTGGAGTACTCCGAAAGAACCCGGGATACTGTTGCATGTATACACCTTATCCTGCTTTCTGACCGCAGCAGACTTCCTGCGCAGGCGCGGCTTCAGTTCAGTTCATCTCCAAAAGGCAGCAGACTTGCAGGCATTTCCCCCCCCCCCCCCCCTCCATTTCATGACCAAACAACGCGAAACACACCGTGAACACCCTCCAACGCGAGGGGCTACCGTACACAACACAGCTTGCGCAAAATGACCCGTTTCACTATCAGAATTTCGTCCAGTATAAAGTATAGAAGTGCCGCACGATTAGGCTACTTCCTCATCAGACCGCCGTCAGACTCCAGGCATTTTCCTCTCTAACCTCGCTGCTGTAGGTCCCGCACATACCTCGTTTTACCTGGAAATACTCACGCGCAAATGTCAGTGCAATTCGACTTAAAAGTCTCACTTCTGAAACGATGAGGAAAGAGTTTTGCCGAGTTTTGTATTTCGGTGATGAAAGAATTAAATGCTTGGCAGCTTAGATAGGAGAAAGCATCAAAATGCTGCCCTATTCAAGTCTGTAGTATACAGACTACAGGACGAAGGTGTTGTGACTCAAATTAAAGCCAAAGCCGCGCGCTGCGTGCAAACAGGGACACTCCACCATGAAGACGGAATCCAAGGGAATCCCACGTCTTTGCCCAAAAAAGGTGAATGACGTCACGTCACACGCACCCAATATAAGCAAATAATAATAATAATAATGACCCCGGTTTGTATTGTAACGATCACAGGCGCCTGCGCAAATAGCATGCAGTGATCAGTAACCAGGATACTACTACTTATCATGTATACAGGGATATGAGTAACCTGCTTTCTCTCTCTTCCATGTAAACGCCATATCCCGAATATGATCAAAACCAGGATAAGCCTCATAACCGGGATACTCAAGTCCATGTAAACGCAGTCATTGTCTATAAGGAGCTGCTGTAATCCTGTACTCATAGAAAACATTTCCATAAGATGTTGCGCCCATGGTGCATCATCTCCAGCTGGGTTTCATTTACGTTACATTGCAGGGTGTTCCGAATGGAGGAATTTTGTTGAGGGAAGTTCCTTTAACCGACAATCCCTGAACAGGGAGCAGGGAATAGGCTACCGTTTATCTGCACTGTGGAACGGAATGGAACACAATCCAAATCCATATTATCAGACTAGGATACTCACTTTAACTGATAACTGTCACAGATTTTGCGAGGACCCAAATGCAGAACAAGTTGAAAGTCCACAAAGTAGGTTTTACTGAGAAGTATCACAAGTACAGAGCACCACAGACACAAGGCACAATAATCGAACAGCCACTGAGTGTGGCACACAGGCTTAAATGCCAAGCAACCTAATCAGAGTCAATGTGTAGCAGCCGTTGATGATTGAACCAGCCACAGCTGGGACTTGACCAGGAACCCCTTGGCAGGAGCCTTTGGCCTAGCAGCCTAGGGAGGGAGTAGAGGTCAGGACCCTGACAGATAACATTATTGAAAGAACCTACAGCCACACCCTGACAATCTTTTTCAGGTATCTCTTGTAGTTGTTATATATTGAGACATTATTTGCACACAGCCAATTCTCCACTGGATCTCCATGGTGGTTGGTGGAGCCTGTAGCACAACTGCAAAGCTTCTATACACAATATATATTTTTACATTTTACATTTAGCTAATGGCAGGATAAGCCTAGATCCCTAAAACAACAAATGATGTCTTGGACTATTTTCAATAATGAAGACTACTTAACAGCCAACGCCCAGTTCTCGTCATATCACAGTGCACGCCCCCTTTCTTTGAGGTTGTATAACCCATTCATTGTTAGGCTCGCCCCCTTTCTCTGATGCTGTCTCCTCACCCATTCACAGTTTACCACACATGTGGCAATAACCAATCAGCCCAAGGTATTCCTCTCCAGCTGATCCCAATCACCTAATCAGCGTAGTATATCAGGGTCCATGTTTTACTCTGTTTGCTATGTGCTGTGTATGTGCCATGTGTCATTCTCAGTTGCTGATCATCATTGCTAAAGCAGTTGTTTTCGCCCCACCTCCTCCCCTGACCACCACCATCATCATGACTCCTGATTGAAGAATTCCCTATGGGGGATTTCCTATCCTATTCTTCACTGACGACGCCCTCTCATCATCTCAGGAGAGCGTCATCATATCATGGAGTCATACGCCAAAATTAATTTGTTGTATCATTAAAGCTTGTCATACTTTCTACTAGTCTCTCATTATTGAAGTAGGCCTAATCAATGGTAAGGAGTTCAAAGATCAGACCCTGTGCCGAGGCACTATTTCTGTTGGGTTGGGTAGTTCAGGAATACTGATCAGTGATTTAAAAAAATCCTCCAATGATAAAAACCTCATCAGCTGCATGATATTTTGTATTACAAAAAACAACGCAGAGCAGCGGCCTTCATCCCTTTTCTCTGGCATCACAGGTGAGACTCAGGGAAGACTGGAGAGAAGGAGACTGACACACACAAAGGTCACGAGCCACACTCAGACCTGCGGCATTAATATTCAGACTGAGCACTTTAGTTCCATGAAACACCGGGGCACCGCAACCCTTCTGAGATCATCCGTATGCCAGTCATCTCTAGTTAAAAGTCACACAAGGTTAATCTTTATTCACGCCATGTGCACGAGTGCATCTGCCATCCTCTGGAGGTTCATTAGCAATTCATATCAGCTCTTTGACAGGCAGAGAGGGATGTGAATGGATTGTTCTGTTGCATCAGGTTTTACTCACCTAAGCCGTTTTCCCACATGCGCTTTGTACCGCTAAATGACCGGAACGTGGTCTAATGCCTGCATGTGGGAAAGTTGTTTTCCGGTATAAGCGCGACCCCGTCGTCGCGGACATTTCACCAGTTTCGAGCCAGTCAGAAGAGCGGTATGCTCTTAAGTGGACTCAAGTGGGAAACGGGTCCAGTCATTTTCCACGACACTGGTCCTTCTCTCATGGGCGAGGTGTAGCCTACACAGTTGCTTAATGTTCCAGCGGGCATAATCTAATCATTCGCGCACATTAAAGCAAACTGGCGAAATGATCTTGTGATAATAAGAGCGGTAGCCTATGTCAGCTTCATGTGTGGGCGTGCTGATTTCCGAAGGCGAAGGCAAGCCCGGACACATCAAACGAAGCCAGTCTGTAAAAAGTGCTTCAACGCGACGCAGGTGAACGGATAAACATCGAACCAGCAACTATTTCTCTCAGACACGGATCCCAACTTCTTCAAAGTGCATCATCTAATCATTCGCGCACATCAAAGCAAACTACTTCCACATTTCGCTTCGTGCATTTGCTTTCTCTACATACATACAAGCGTTGGGCAGCTCAAGCCTCTGCCATTCTCGCTGTGTCTGTCCTGTGTGGCTGCTGCTCTCGAGCAGAGAGGGGAGAGGGGAAATCGGCTGTGTTTATTACGCTGGCGGCTTGACGCTGCTCTTAAGTCAAACGAGTGTGATTTATTCTGTGACAACTTGCAAGCGAACTTATTTCGAGTTTTGCCGACCCCCCAAATAAGCTCCCCCCTCCCCCCGCCCCCCAACATACAGGCAATTTCGCTGCTAGATTCCCATATGCGAGCGTGAAGGTGTGAAGGGAAATTCAGGGAAATGTCCGATATTGACTTACAGGTAATTTTCCGGTACGCATGTGGGAAAACGGCTCTATTGAAAGAGGGATGTGAATGGATTGTTCTGTAAATTGGCAGTGTGCGGGCTGCTGGGTTGGGTTGGGCATTTTCACATATTTTAATGGGGCGGGCGGTGCGGACTGGCTCTGATGACGGGTTGGGTTGGTGCGGGCCTTAAAAAACCCTGACCCACGCATCACTACTCTGCACAGATAGGGACTGCTGGGATCACACATGAATTTAACATCTTGCTCAAGGACACTCCAGCGGGGTGGAAGACATACCGACACACAGGGGGTTCGAACCTGCGTCACCTGACACGCTGCTGCTACCGTCAAGCCGAAGCACTAAAACCAGTTAGTCTGCGGCTCTGCATATCAAAGCCTGGCGGGATATTCTATGTGGGAACTAAGACCAGCTGTTGGATGTTGCATCTGCCTGCAAGGTGCCCTTCAGCAACACACTAAACCTCAAGCTTCTTCAGCAGAGGGTTTCTCTGAAGAAGGTTTCACAGAGGGGGAAGATGGGCACTGTAACCCCATTCGGGGCAGATCAACGCTGACTGCTGTGTTGTTGTTAGCTTAGCTTCTAGCTATTAGCTAAATAATTATATTTACAACCATAATGAACCATGATCTGACAGAAAAAGTGTCATTTAGAGAGCGCGTGCACTCCCGTCCAGCATGCCCCACGCTGGCCGCAGGCTCTCGTTATAGCCTGTTTGAGGAGACTACTCGGAGCTCAAAATCTTCCGTGGGCATCCGAATGAAGCCAAACTATTTCGGTGAGTAAAACATCATATTTTAACCTGGAAATGAGGACCGTGGTGTAAAAAACCGAAATTCTCCTGTAAGGTTTTCTCTCCAGACATGACGGAATAAAGAATCCACAAAGAACCTATGCGCAATCATTTTGACCCACAGGAGTCAAGACTAATTTCCCCCCTCACAGTTTCAACAAGAAAAACAGCTGTGATTTGTCTCCCAGGCTGTGTGAAGTGTTTCAGTCGGTGTTGCCGGCAGCGAGCCAGCGGCAGACAGACGATGTTATCCTCTAAAGACGATAAGATAACACAGGCTAAGCCCATTACAGATTGCTGCTGATTGAAACAGGAAACAAGATTAGAGACATACAGATGGATTGCCCAATTTCCTCTCGGGGATCAAGTGATCCTGATAGCATTGAGCGATCAAGGCTGCTACATTAATCGTTCATTAAGGCAGCTTGATTCATCTGTTTTGTTTTGTTTGTGATCTGGATACTAAAATTAAGCCAGTAATCAAGTCAAAGTTTATTTAAAGTGAATATCACACCAGGGTGTCTCATTACATCTTATTACAACATTAATTTCATTAGTTACAACAATAAAACAATATTAAAAGAATCAAGGAGAGACAATAAACATAACACTAAATTACAGAAAATTTAAGAAAATCAAATCACAAAATTAACAAAAGTTCAGGTTGTAGCAAGACAGATGACACCACCCTCATAGGGCTCATCTCTAATGGTGATGACTCTGCGTACAGGCAGGAGATCGACCACCTGATGACCTGGTGCAGTCAAAACAACCTGGAACTCAATGCTCAAAAGACAGTGGAGATGGTTGTGGACTACAGGAAGTCCTCTGTAGTCCCATCACCCTGAGTGACTCCCCAGTCTATTCAACACTGTGGAGTCCTTTCGCTTCCTGGTTTCAACAATCAGCCGGGACTTGAAATGGGAGTCGAACATCAAAGCTCTCACCAAGAAGGCACAACAGAGGATGTACTTTCTGTGGCGGCTAAAGAATCTCAAGGTGCAACTGCCAAAGGCAGCAATGGCACTCTTCTACACCTCCACTGTCGAGTCCATCCTCACCTCCTCCACCGTCTGGTATGCTGCTGCTGCCTGTAAGGACATCACCAAACTGCAGCGCATCATTCGCCGAGCTGAAAAGGTGCTCGGGTGCAGCCTGCCATCCCTTCAGGACCTACATACTGCCAGGATGCTAAAGCGGTCTTGGAAAATCATGGCCGACCCCACCCACCCAGGTCACAAACTCTTCAGGGCCCTCTCCCATAGCAGAAGACTGATGTCTGGCAGTACCAGAACCTCTCAACACGGGGACACCTTCTTCCCAACTGCCATCTGAGACTCCCCCCCCCCCCCCCCTCTCCTCCGATGCCCCCTGAGCACGAACGGTTCTGCAACGGGCTGGGTTCCCCCACATGGACATTATCCCATGGACACTATCCCACCCCCCACCCCAATTATATGTCATTTTAAAAGACTTTTACTTTGCACTTTATAATTTGAGATTGTTTTCGGTTTTGCTCCATTTTCTGCTGTGACCGCTGTGCTGCATACTAAGTCAAATTCCTCATTTGTAATCTAATTACTCACTATGGCTGTTAAAATGAATCTTGAATCTTGAAGACAACCAATCTAGCTATTCTACAGTCTCACAAACACACACACATGGAAATGCAGAAGTAGCACAGAAGCCAGACGTGTTTGGGCACAGACGCTCATACAGACATTAGATAGGCTACAGTGTAGCCAAGAGGCACCTATGTTCCCAACGACACATTTCTATCTAAAATACTGTCTGGGGTAATGCCAGGATCAGACTACACGATATTTTTTGTCGTTCACGATGTCACCATGTCAGACGAGGCCATCATACTGCCATAAATTCGTGACATGTCTTGGTCGGGAGACTGGCCACACTACAAGTGTATTCTCGCTTAACACCGACAGAGCATTGTATGCCACCGTCATCACGTCGTCTGCTGTCGTCAGCGAGTTCACAGGTCGTCGGGGAGGCGGACCTGTGAACGAAATCTCCTAGCATGCATTGAGGCCAATACATTGACAAGAAATAGCAACCAAATCAGCCTAAATAGGCTAAAGTGGTATAGAAATAATGTTTATGTTAGCACAACATGCAATTGTAACAAACATTTCAATATTGGACAAAATAAAACATTGAAATCAAAACACAACCCTATGTGAAACATGTATGTAATCCAGGTGCTATATATATCCCTCGCAGAATTAACGTTATTTGGATGAGTGACAGCCTCTACTGTGATGCACTGTGATGTCCGCTCCAGCCTCCAATAAGACTTGGCTTACTTCATGTGCACGCCCACTATTTTCTCGCCAGCTGCTGCGACGAGAAGGAAGAGAAACGAGCATGCAGCCGACTCTGCTGAGCTCATGTTATTTGTAGTGAGCAATGCCCATTGCCCAGGCGTTTAAACGCAAATGAAAACACCCTGGCCTTTTTATCTCTTCTATTCTTTTGAGCGGAGCGGAGCGGTGAGTGCGAGCGGGTGAAATCTGTACCGAGTGGGGAGCGGTCTCCCCAGGACCTGATACCTGTCTTCCGGGGTGTCACACTAGGCGAAACCATGTCAAAAAGACTGACATGCCAGTCTTTTCGTCAGGGCGTCGTGAGGCGTCCCGACGCTGGTCTTTGATTATGTCACACTACAAGAGGTGAAGACGGCCGATTGTCGTCCCCGACGGTCATATTCGGGCCCGACGCTGAAAATCTGTCGCGCACGACCAAATCGGTCTAATATCGGGCTGAATTCGTGTAGTCTGAACCAGGGGCGGTTTTAGCATCAGAGCTTTGGGTGGGCTCAGCCCACCCAAAGGTCATGGACCACTGAACCCCTAGGGGGGTCCGGGGGCAAGAACATTTTGTACAGTTTCAAGTAAAAATGGATCAAACTGGTGCACTTTGAGATCAAAATGAAGAGACTAGGGCCCCTATCGTTGCATCGGCGCTGTTTCTAGGCCGAGCGCCTGGCGCAGCGCAAATCAGTGGGCGTGGACCAGCGCACTTGATATCTTGGTCTTGGCGCTAGACGCAGCCTCAACCATTACAACCACGCCTTTTAAGCGAAAAATTATGCACCGTCAGTTCATTGGATAAGTGCAATAAACGAATCGCATGCTTGCCTTTTAAGCTCCATTCCAGTGGTCCAGCAAAACCAGACGAAACCCAAGCCTCTGATCCCCCCCCCCCACCTCCCTTCATCCCGTCTGTCTCCATATATCGGCTATTATTCCATATTATGATGCCTCTCAAACCAATATAACTGCAGTTGAAACACTGCAAGCATGTAAAAACGCTACACTATAGCAAGATCAAAGTGAAAATAATGTTCTAAACGCATCAGCTAGAAAAATATAGCCTATTCGATTGGTGAAAGTTTGTCCAGAAAGATATCATTTTCTCTCGCCTGCTGCAGGAAGGATGATGCACATAAATATAGCCTACATTATGTAAAGTCATTGCATAAATGTGTTTTTATTGTAAAACTAAATGTGGAGTAGGGCCAAGTTATTGGAGCGGACATCACAGTATAGCAGATGACAGTAGAAGCTTCCGAAGCGCGTTCCGCTGTCACTTATCTAAATCACGTTAAATCGACAAGGGATATTTATAGCCCCAGTTGGACATATATGTTTCACATGGGGTGGTGTTTTCGTTTCGATGTTTTATTTGGTCCAATATTGAAATGTTCTACAATTGGAGGTTGTCTTACCATTACACATTATTTAGATCCTCCCTTAATATAGGTTTTCGGCTCATTTAGTTGCTATTTAGTAGCGAAATGGAGAGGCACAATGCATGTTGGGACATTCACATTGCAGTGAAGTTACAGCTTATTTTTTCTATGGGACTCTGAGCGAGGGAGTCAGAGACAGTCGGTATTGTGCCTGTCAGACTGAGGAGAGAGGGAGAGAGGTGACACAGAGAAGGGTGAAAGAGGAGAGAGCCAGAGGGGAGGGAGAGAGCCAGAGGGGAGCGCTCCGCGCAACTGGCCCACTGAATAGGCCTGCTTTTCAAAGGCGCAAGGCGCTAAATTAACGCCAGGTCGGAAGATAGCAGTACGCCGGTATTTAGCGCCGACACGCCCACTTTGGCCCATTCTGGGACTGCGCCACGCCCATTCGGCCTAAAGCGCATTTGGCAGCGTAAAGCCATATTGATATCGTCCCAAAACAGGCGCAAGGCACGTTTTTTTGCGTTTAAGGCCCGTTTTAGCGCCGAAGGCTTGTGGGAGAATAGGGCCCTAGATCTATGAAGAACTACACACATCAATATCTTTTTTACCGTTCTGTGGTTTTACAGCGATGAAAAAATAATTGTTTCCCTATATATACTATATATATTCTGCATACAGGTTACTATATGGTAGAATTATGCTTGCATAAATAATACCAAAATCACTTCAGGGGAGTTTCAAGTAAAGTAACATTTTGCTTTGTAGGCAAAACAAAAGTAAAATTAAATAAAAAAGGGAACTTCCTAACTTATTGGCTGGAATAATATTCTGACAAGATAATAATATACTGTAAGCACTAAAGCAGGAGTTTGCAGTCAACTAGTTGAAATTAATATGTGGCAGTATTTGTGGGGTCAAAATCTATGTGGGTGTACCACCACAAATAGATCAGTGTATGGGAAACACTGACTATTAAATTGTGTGACTAGAAAGACACCAATAAATCTGAGAAAATGTACTTTAATTTTGAACAACAGCACTACAACGGTGGCATTACAAATGGTATTATGAAATGATTGTGGGGAAAAACAAGAATGCCACTTTTTTTCATGAACTTTAAGCAGAAAATAAAAAAATAGTTTTAAAGCAAAAATAAATAATAAATAAAGATCATTTTAACAGAAACTGCTACTAATGACCACCATGGATTTGGAGTAGAGAGCTGCGCGGGCCTGAAATCTCGGCCCGAGCCCTCCCCGGCCCGTGACATGCAGGCCCGTGCCCGACCCGGCCCGGATGGGTCATGAAATTAATTGGCCCGAGCCCGTTGCGAGGCCCGACATCAATATCACGATATGACGACACATCTCTCTCTCCCTCTCTGTGCATGCTGCCGCGCTGCTGAACTCGTTGGTCCAAAACGTTGCTAGACTGTGTTGCCTATGAAGACAAACACTGCAGCTTTCTCTCTGTCTCTCTCTCCCCCTCTCACACACGCTACCGTGGCCTATCAACATCCACACGTCTCGAGAAAGAGAACGTTAGATCGTTTAATTGCCAACAGCAACAATGCCCACAAACTGAAACATTATGTCACTCAAGCATATCGAAATTAAAACAGCAGACTTACCGTTTATAGCTGCATTGAATAACGTCACATTAGTGTCCTCACAATGTATGGTAGATGGGTTCATTTTGAACAGGTTGAAATGAGCTTTCCCTACTGCAGTGGGGACTGTTTAACTCTCCCCTCGCAAACTTTGTTTTATGTCCATCGATCTTATTTCTCTCTCACGACACGGACACGGACACACGCGGCTTGTTTTGTTGTTGTTTTTTACGCTGACGGAGTGGCAGACTAACGTCACGGTGAGGGTGTGTGTGTCTGTGTGTGTGTGGCTGTGGCTAGGCGAGTGTCTGTGCAGTGTGCGCTCCTCCTCTTTGTGTGACTGCTCTGCTGTGTAAAATCAAGCGAGTAATACAACGTTATTTTATTTAATTATTGAAAAACGGCCCGACCCCGGCCCGGCCCGGACCTATTAATAAAAATAAAATAAAAAACGAGCCCGGCCCGGGCCCGTTTAGGCAGGCCCAAGGGGCCCGCGAGGGTACCCTCGGGTTTGCAGCTCTCTAATTTGGAGAGAAAAAGAAAAAAAAGAAAGATTTTTTTTTTTTTTGGGTGGGCTGAGACTATTTTTGGGTGGGCTAAAGCCCACCCAAAAAAGGCCTAGAACCGCCCCTGGTCTGAACCAGGCAGAAAAGACTGTCGGCCCCGAGCCAATGGTGCTAAGGAAGGTCATACTGTATGATTGAACCAATGGTTCTAAGGAAGGTCATACTCCATCATCTTCATTGTTATATTACATCTATTTTATCATCATCCTCACCCATAGACTGTATAGAAATATGGATGTAGCCATAGCCTCACCCATTGGTTTGTGGATTTGTTTGTGTTTTGTTTTTTTTACAGCCAGAAGCAGCTAGCATGAAACCAGAGGCCTATACCACGAAGCAAGATTAGTGGATTAGCGAGGTAACTTCAGGTTTAACCCTGGGTTTGCCGTGCTACGACGCTAGTTAAAGGTGCATTCAGCGATGTGCCTAATTCGGCTGTTTTCGTTAGGTTTCGTTCGGAGGAGTCCCCCCTCCCCTCCCTACATCGTTCACGCGAACGCGCACAGGCAAGCTGCCTCAGGCTGCAGCGCAGATCCAACATGGCAGTGGTCTGCAAACTGTAAACACAGCAGCAATGTAAGTACAATATCAACCGTGCCACTTTCCATCCACCTACTGAAATTAAATCAGAGACGATACGTTACACCCGCATGGTAACTTTAGTATGATTATGGTGTTTGCTAATAAAAATGTGTCCTAATGGCTAACTTAGATCGATAGCTGGCCACGGCTAGCGTAGCTAGTAGGTTAGCGTTAGCCGAGCTAGCCAACATTAGGAGACAAGTAGATAAACACCACTGGCTAACCAAGCTAGTATTACAAAAAAAATTGCAAACATGTCTAGAGCAAAGCCAATTAGTTCTTTATTGCGAGCAAGTTATTAGAATGGGACTCGCTAAAATGGCAGCAAGCAGCAGTTAGCATCCCTCACCATTCAGAGAAATCTGAATAGTTTACGCAAACGCACCTTTTTGTAGCTCAATCTCGTGGCCGCGAAAATATTTTGTTTCAGAAATATATGCTTGCTTGTGTGCCTTGCTACAGTGAGACAGTAGTCTCCTCCATCTGCCATGACCATTGTAACGTAATTTTCTTTATCAGGCAGACTATCAGGCTGGCTGTGGTGGCAGGGGAAACAAACACAGGGATGTCCGTCTGAAGATCTGCCTGTGGAGTGGACTTTGGATGATTTCAACATATGTATTGTACATGTTGCTGAGATAAATGAACACTTACAATTACCTTTTTCTTTGTTTATTTTCCATTTGTGCACTTCTAGTTTATATGTCATCATCTGTAAATATATCTGTACAGTATGGTGTCCTCAACTCTCCACCGTGACAGCTGATGTGTGGTGAGCGTTCTGGCGCAAACTGGCTGCCGTGCATCACCCAGGTGGGTGCTACACATCGGTGGTGGATGAGTTGAGTTCTCTCCCCTCCCTCCCTTGATATGTGAAGCGCTTTGAGTGTCTAGAAAGGCGCTATATAAATCCAATCAATTATTATTATTATTATTTGACAGCAAAGCTATATGGACAATATGTAGGCTTTCTCCTAAGGTTTAGAGACACTGACACTGTTTTATTGTTGTAATTATTGTGTTTTAAATTTGTTTTCAATCTCTGTAATGTAAATCATTCTTCCTACACATTTTCAATAAAAAAGTAAATTTTCTACCCCTGCTAACTAACATCTTGCCCTGATAACTTGCTCATATCACTGTAAAGATAAACAAAAACTGGACTCAATGTGAGTTTACAACGTAAAAGCTACAATGTGTATACCGGACCTGAACCACAAGATTTTACACACTTTTCCAGACCTTTCAAATCTCCAAAACAAGACCTGGGAATGATCAAATTCATGTATAATACTTTGTACTGCCTGCCTGGTAAATTGTAATATTTCTACATATTCAAAACACATTTTTACATTCACCCCATTTTCATTTTGGTTCTTATGATACAGGAATAACACAGTTGTCATAATTGGAATGCTGTATTTTAATGATCCAATTAAAAAAAACATTTAGAAAAAGGCTGTACAATATAGATGCATTCTGCTGGGGCCTGGGGTCCAGATGTCAGTCTTGCTGCTGTGGAAGATAGACATTGAGAGACCACTCATTAGTTGAAGTGCATCACATGCAGCAACAACAAAAGGCCACTAAGGTCTGTGTTATCCTTGCTGATAAGCAAAGGTTTTACCCTTTTTAAAATGTATTTATTTATTGATGATGGCCTGATGAAAGATGATCGAAATTGTTATCTCTATAGAAGTGGGCAATTCACTCAGAAACACGGGCTGTACTTATAATCAAGTGGGCTGACAAGTTTCACATACAATATAGTTTCTTACCAGCAACATGACAAACAATTGTCAGTGAGACCACTATCAAACACAGACATTGCCAAAATAATACATCTGGATATTTGAGCATTGTTTACTGGTGATTTGCTAATGTTAGCCAATGTAAAAAGTAGGGATGTTCATCAATTATCGAAAATCGATAATTGATCGTTAAGGAATTGAATCGATCATGTGGAATTTTTATCGATTATTGTTATTTTTATTTTTTTTAATGTTTGTTTTGCGGACTAGGTTTGGGTGGAATTCGTTCCTCCTCGCCCCACTCCATTGCACAGCCGACTAACGTGAAGTGGAGCTTCATATAGTCTCTAGTTTTCTGGCTGGGCACGGGCCTTTGTGCCAACAAAACTGTTTTAAACATGGGGAATTCACACCGGCATGCGCCGGGGACAGCAGAGTGTTGGAGAGGAGACACATTGAAATAAAGAGTTATTTGAGGAGAACACGTTGTCTTTTGTATTTTCTGCCATAGGCATTCATTTTGTTAAAAAAATAAATATATATATATATATATTAATATGATCGATAATCGATAATTGATCGTTAATTTTCCCGATTTTCGATTATGGACATTTTTCAAAATGAACATCCCTAGTAAAAAGAATAACTTGGCGCAAACCTTACATCCAAGAGCTGTTTCATTGGGAGGGCTTTCTTCCTCTGTGGAACGGTGTGGTCTCTCTCATACAGTAACTGGGAAAGGGTAGATGAACATGGTTATTATCTAACATTTCATCTCTCAATCACTCCACTTGCCTGTAAACATACCTAGCATAGCATTCCCGACTCAGCGTTCATTCATAATGAGGGTTCAGTCTCGTGTAGCGACTACTAGCATTACTTAGTTCGCTTTCTGCTAATGTAGCATGCTACCGAGCTAAGTAATACCAAGCTAACGTTGCTAGCCCTGGACCTGAGGCCAGAGACAGTTCGCTACCAGCTAAAAAAAACACCAACCAACCAACCTGTCCTTACTAATGCTAACAATTATCCGTACAACTAACATTACTTCAGAGTAAAATTATAGCGTGTTACCTGTCCAGAAGCAAGAAAGCCAGCTTTCCTGGCCGCTTTTGTTGTGTAGACGGCAGTGCCTGTGCCAGGAACCCCATTGTTGTTTACTGCTCTGTGAGCTACTATGCGCGTTCATGAGACAGTCAGGGCTGCCTCTTGCGGAGTTCTGCCTTCTGATCAGTGTTGGGCAGTAACGTAATTAGTTACTTTTTTAGTAACCAAGTAATATAAGGTGTTACAATTTCCAAAACAGTAATTAGATTACAGTTACTAATCCAAGTAATGCATGCGTTACTGCGTTACATCATTGCCTGCCAGAATGCAGTGTTTTCTATGTGAAAGAAGAAAAGAAAACATTTTATCCTCACGGACTCATAGTGTATGTGCGCGCGACAGCGTCAGAGCGTGCACGCCGGCTTTCATAACACACCGAGTCAGAAGAAGGAGACGAGCAAGAGAAATATGCGTTCAAAAGCTGGAACATTATTGTCCTTTGTAAACTATGTGCGAGCAGCTTGGCAGATGCTACCTATTTGCACTGTTGACTCGCCCCCATATCGATGCATCATAGAGAAAATCGCCACGAAGAACAATATCAAGCTGCCGCAGCCACACACAGAGAAAGACGTTTGCTGGCTACCTCGAGAGAGAATATGGGGGGATAGAGCATAGGGATGGAGGCTAAATTGAAGGTGACGCCGCGTGAGGTAGACTTGGGTGGTGTAACAGTTCACTGGATTAACAGATACACTTTGGGTAAGTGTTGTACACTTTGTTACTTCCTAACCTTCTCGTCAAAGCCTTCTGACCCTAGTCAGACGGCCCAGGGAATGTTGACAGATCATCACTTTTCTTTCAGCAACGAAGCTTGAAACGTTTGCATTGAGGCTGTGATGTTTTATTACCACTCCGACAGTAACAGCATCTTTCTTCCACTCACGTTATCTGTCTGACTATCATTTCACGTCTTTTCCAGTGTGAACCTAGCCAGTCTTAACACACCACTTCCTGTTCTTTCTAACCGAATTTCAAAGTAAAATGCCTTTGGCGTTTCTTTTAACATAGCTTCTTTTGTGTGTTTTTTACTGAGATGTACTGACATTGGCTTCTGCTGTAACACAATAATTTCCACCAGGGGATTAATAAAGTACTTTATCTATCTATCTATCTATATATCTATCTATCTATCTATCTATCTATCTATCTATCTATCTATCTATCTATCTATCTATCTGTCTATCTATCTATCTATCTATCTATCTATCATAATACCAAAGCGAAAATAATTAATACAGTGACATGCTAGACATGTAACAACTTAAGTGTAAGGTATTTGGGGTAAAAAAGAAAAGAAAAAGTAACTAGTAACGTAACTAGTAACGTACCTAGTTACTTTTTCAAAAAGTAATCAGTAAAGTAACTTTTATTACTTTTTTAAGGAGTAATCAGTAATCAGTAACTAATTACTTTTCCAGAGTAACTTGCCCAACACTGCTTCTGATTGGATAAAACTTGTCGCCGACCTCAAGATCTTTCAGAGCTGATTGTAGAGAATGAGAGGCTCTGTGGTGATAATGTCATACACCAGATACCATACAATAGTGGTTCCTAAGGGAATATATAGCTGTTTTAGACCTATTTTAACACACAAACATTGCTGAATGCAGCTTTAACTTCTTACCGAGATATATTTCCATAGAAACTTATGCTTCACACTTAACCTGGTCGATAGCAGGTTAAGTTGCAAGGATAAGATTAAACCTTAAAAGGCACCGCTCACGAACCAATGAGCTTCCTGGAAAAGGAGAGAATAGTCTTGCGACCGCCAAGACCCATTTACTCATATACGTCTCCAAAGCGCACCGTGTGCGCAATGGAGATGCTGAACATCGGTGGCGAAATCAAGCAAGCTGAATAACTTATGCATTGAGACAATCTGCATTTTTTGCCAGCCCTCCTTTCTGTGATTATTATGTGCAGGAGTGTTGCCTTTGGTTTTTATTAGCCTACATCTTTGAATTCTTCATATTTCCTTAAGATTATGGTTTGTTCCTCCAGCATGAAATATTCATTTTTATTTGCTCCCAAGCACGTTTGACCCTGCCGATTGCAGCTGAACACTGCGTGGAGAAATATCACTAAATCACCTGCGTAAAAAGGTTACCATAAACGTCTCCAAAGCGCACTAAGGTGCGCTGTGTGCAACGGAGCTGCTATTTTTATAGGCTATTTTTTTTATTTAATTAAAACTACGCCTGCACCGTGTTGATTCAGAGCCTATATTTCTAACGTTAAATCTATGATCTAAATAGGCCTACAGATTTAGGAAATTTGGACTGGAATTTAGACTCCTACTCCCAAAAAACACATGCAGGTTTTATTGAGTAGACCTATATTAATCTGCTGTATAGGCACTAGGCAGAAACGCAAGCAGAAATTAAATGACTGATGTGAATAAAAGCGGTAACTTTAGACAGTCCTTCAGTAACAGACTCATATCCAATGCAGACTTTGATTGTGACATGCAGTAAAGCTCCGTTAATTTGCCACTTTGATGTGGCTTTCAATGAATGAGGAAATTCTGATGCTGTAAAATCCAGAGCTGTCCATATTGCATTGTGATTGGCTAGTTGTTACAAAACCACGCCTCTTTTGTGGGGACGAGCTCCTGTTCAAGAGCATTTTCAGGTGCACGAGCTCAGAGCTGATAAAAAATCCAAATTGACAGACCCAGCTGATAACGGTAACACTTTACAATACTGGTGCAAACATGTGCATGAATGCATGCTTAACTCATGATGAATTAAACCATTAATTGATGCTTACCGCATCATCAACTAATGAAAGGTATGTTTGATGAACACACCGAGTCATATATGAATTACTATTAATTACGGTAAGTAGGCTATGCCTATATCATCATAGTTAATTCCTCATCAACACATACATCAACACACTGTGTTCAATAATACCGTAATTCATGTGTTAATTACCACTATTAATGTCACTTTTCCCCAACCAATCTGCATTTTCCTTCCTTCTTAGCTATGTTTTATTCCTGCTGTAATTTGCCCTGTTTTTAATATGTATAGTTCTTATTACGTGAAACTGTTTTTATATGCACTGTAAGGCGACCTTGGGTGTTCTGAAAGGCGCCTCCAAATAAAATGTATTATTATTATTATTATTACTATCGACATCCAGGTTGCCTGCAACCCGGAACTTTAGCGTTACCGGACCGCAATGCCGATAGCCCACATCAGAACCAGCTGAGCGAGGCGGTGTGCAGCGTGTCAGGGACTGGCTGGATCTAACCTCTCCCAGCCATTAGCTCGTTCATCGTGGGCATTCCTTCCTCTTCGAAGCTTGGTCCACTGCAGGGACACAGAACATGTGGCCGGTGTTTTGTGCCTATCTTACCGGGTGTCTACCGCGTTGATACCAGCGGTGGAAATGGGCCATGCACGACCCAGCAGGCCAGCCACCCCCTACCACTACCCAGGCTAAGAGCCTCTCTCCCGGCCCGACACCCAGGGCAGCCCCCCTACTACCACCACCCATCCAGTCGCCTGCAACCGGGAAATCGATTGAGTTTCCCCCGTTGCATAACGAAGACGGGATGCGCTAGCCACGCTCCTCCTTGTCCGAGCTAGCCTGGTAAACCAGCCCGTCACGTGAACTCACATTTCATTTCCATTCATTTCATTAATAAAGATTGTTGTATTGTATACCCCAGTCTGTGCATTTGATTATTTTAGGGCTTTGACAGTAGCAGTTTCTCCTGCTAACTAGCAGTTTCTCCTGCTGGTATATTACACCCACATTTATTACAATACTATCAGTAGGCTATCATTCTGATTACTTGTTACTAGTGTAGTAGTGTAGGCTACGCTATTTTATGGAGGTTCCTCTCGTGGCTCGGGCTGATCGAGTGATTGATGCTTGGTGCTCACGGGTAAACTCAAATTGACAATAGCCTAAAAGAGGCTTGCCCATGGGTTTACCCAATCTGGCATCCGCTGCATGTATTTTTGGGATTTTACTGGGCCACTGTCAAGGTAGCCACGAGAAAACATATTGTTTCCGGCCAAGACTTTCAGAATAAAAGTCGAAATTCATGTTGTAACCAGCTACGCAGTACTGAGCTCTGCATGCTTTTATTTTTGATGGCAGGCTGAGGCAACGGAAGTAATTGTTTGTGTGCCATGTCTTTCTTGACACTTATTCTCGTGGTCGTCGTCAAGAGCAACTAGCTAGCTGGTTTGCACAAGGTGGTGGTCGTTTTGCAAATATCAACAGCAGCCTCCGTATTCTTATTCTACGAAGAGTACAAACTGCAAAGCCTAAGAGTCGGTCACAGTGGTGGTGGCAGTGTCGAATGGATACCAATCGCAAGAGGAACGAGCGGGTTTGTTAGAGTTTCAGGTAGCTAGCCGTAGCAATTTAGCTAGCTTGTGGTTTAGCTAGCTTGTTTGTTTGTTGTGTGCGTGCATGGTGGAGACCTGTCGCTACAGTCACGTTGGTTCGGGAAGTGAAGAGCAACACAAGTGAAAAAGGACGAGAGCTGGAAGTTGGAGTTGGACCCACTGGAGAGATCGAGCAACGCGGGCCGTGGGGAGAGGCCAGACTGTTTCCCCCCAGCTGATACAGACAAGGGGCACTGGAGAGCGAGTCCTTGCTCCAGGGCAGAATGGGACATGTTCACAAACTTGATAAATAAATGTGCTTTTATAACTCCAATGATGGTCTTCACTGATTACCTACAGTATATATTTTGAATTGTTCTCATGACTGGAATGCATGCAATTGTGTTGCTATACTGTATAAAAGTGATTTCATGATCAGCATCCATCTACATTAGCTAATGATTTGTGAGGATATCATTATGTCGTGACTTTACAATATGTGGCACAAAACTATTAATTAATACATAAGTATGTCGTGACTTTACTATATGTGGCACATAACAATTAATGAATACATAAGTATGTCGTGACTTTACTATATGTGGCACATAACTATTAATTCATACATAATGATATACCGTAGGCACTTGTGAGGCACAACACTTGACTCATACATGTGGTTCTTGGCATATAGAGCCTGCAAGACATACATCCAGTGTTTGATGTCTGTTGGAGATGCACAGTGGATACAACGTCAGAGAATGTGTTGGAGTTGGTCTGGTTCGGGGCTACCAAGGCGGGCTACTACACGCATAGCCTATATCAGAGCAGCAACATCGGAATGATGCTGCACCCGGTAAGATAGGCACAAAACACCGGCCACATGTTCTGTGTCCCTGCAGTGGACCAAGCTTCGAAGAGGAAGGAATGCCCATGATGAACGTCGAGGTAATGGCTGGGAGAGGTTAGATCCAGCCGGTCCCTGACACGCTGCACACAGCACACCGCCTCGCTCAGCTGGTTCTAAATCATGTGGGCTATCGGCATTGCGGTCCGGTAACGCTAAAGTTCCGGTTGCAGGGAGCTGAATGTCGATAGTAATAATAATAATAATACATTTTATTTGGAGGCGCCTTTCAGAACACCCAAGGTCGCCTTACAGTGCATATAAAAACAGTTTCACGTAATAAGAACATATAGGCTACATATTAAAAACAGGGCAAATTACAGCAGGAATAAAACATAGCTAAGAAGGAAGGAAAATGCAGATTGGTTGGGGAAAAGTGACATTAATAGTGGTAATTAACACATGAATTACGGTATTATTGAACACAGTGTGTTGATGTATGTGTTGATGAGGAATTAACTATGATGATATAGGCATAGCCTACTTAATTAATAGTAATTCATATATGACTCGGTGTGTTCATCAAACATACCTTTCATTAGTTGATGATGCGGTAAGCATCAATTAATGGCTTAATTCATCATGAGTTAAGCATGCATTCATGCACATGTTTGCACCAGTATTGTAAAGTGTTACCCTGATAACTGGCATCGTGGTACAGAATAGCGCGTTGGCTTTGATCTGGTTAAGCCAAACCAGATCAAGGGACAGATCCTGGATCTGTTTATCCTCCATTCGCGCCGCGGTATGGGCCTCTGAGGCTTATACGACAAAGCAAGATTGGTGGCTTAGCGAGGTAACTTTAGGTTTAACCCTGGGTTTGCCGTGTAACGACGCTAGTTAACTTCTTACTGAGATATATTTCCATAGCAACTTATGCGTCAGATTTAACTTGGTGCAGAGAAGGTTAAGTTGCAAGGATAAGATTAAACCTTAAAAGGCACCGCCCAAGAATCAATGAGCTTCCTGGAAAAGGAGAGAAGAGTCTTTTGCGACCGCCAAGACCCATTTAATCATACGTCTCCAAAGCGCACCGTGTGCGCAACAGACATACTGAACTTCGGTGGCGAAATCAAGCAAGGCAAGCTGAATAACAATAACAATCTGCAATTATTTTTTTTGCCAGCCTTTCTGTGATTATTATGTGCAGCAGTGTTGCCTTTGGTTTTTATTACATCTTTGAATTCTTCATATTTCCTTAAGATTATGGTTTGTTCCTCCAGCATGAAGTATTCATTTTTATTTGTTCCCAAGCACGTTTGACCCTGCCGATTGCAGCTGAACGCTGCGTGGAGAAATATCACTAAATCACCTGTGTAAAAAGGTTACCATAAACGTCTCCAAAGCGCACTAAGGTGCTCTGTGTGCAACGAGCTGCTATTTTTATAGGCTATTTTTTTATTAAATGAAAACTACGCCCGCACCGTGTTGATTCAGAGCCTATATTTCTAACGTTAAATCTCAGATCAGAAAGACTTACAGCCATGCACACACCATGGAGGAGGGGCCTCCCACCAACACAAATCTATGATCTAAAATAGGCCTACGGATTTTGGAAATTTAGACTGAGTTTACACTTCTACTCGCAAAAAACACATGCAGGTTTTATTGAGTATATTAATCTGCTGTAGGCAGAAACGGCAACAGAGATCAAATGACTGGTGTGAATAAAAGCGGTAACTTTAGACAGTCCTTCAGTAACAGACTCATATCCAACGCACACTTTGATTCTGACATGCAGTAAAGCTCCATTAATTAATACACTTTGATGTGGCTTTCAATGAATGAGGAAATAGGCGTGTCTGACGCTGTAACATCCAGAGCTGTCCATTTTGCATTGCGAGTGGCTAGTTGTTACAGACCACGCCTCTTTCGTGGGGACGAGCTCCTGTTCAAGAGCATTTTCAGGTGCACGAGCTCAGAGCTGATAAGGAAATCCTGAATTAACAGACCAAGCTGACAACCACTGTTGTGGTACCAAATAGCTTGATTGCTTTGATCTGGTTAAGCCAAACCAGATCAAAAGACAGATCCTGGCTCTGTTTATCCTCCATTCGTGGTATGGGCCTCAGGGCTTTCCCACAGAGCCACAGGACCATATTGTATTGGTCCATGATCGGCGAGCTGCATGCGCGATCACGACAGGCAACCTGTCAATCACACCCAAAAGTACGCCTATAGTCTGCTTTATCATCTATTTTACTCTAAATGGGACCATATTTACAAAATGAAACTAGCGATTGAGACCATAAACTCATTAGGAAAGTGTTTACTGAGGTAATAAATCAAGTGAGAAGTAGCCTAGGGTCAATTCCCCATTGACTTCCAATCAGACTTCTTTTTGCAACCAGTGGGGTCACCTCCTGCAGGCCATTCAAAAGATTGCAGGTTTAAAGCACTTCTGCATTGGTTTCATTTTTCAGCGCCACAGGTTCCCCCTTGTCATCAGCACAATCATTATCATCAGTACAACCATCGCCATTACCATCTCATCAAAGCATAAATTAAGGAACCAACCCAGTTTTTCGGTAGAATGTAATGGTGTTAAGTTACAAGAAAAGTGTTGTGTAAGGGACCGTTCGTTATTTAGGGAAGGGTTCACTGGAGGAAAATGGGGGAGGGTCATCTTGTTTTAAATTTAGTCTGAGGGAGGGTACACTCTCTTTAATTTGAGTCCAGGGGAGGGGTATACAATCATATTTTTCAAATCACTTGAGGAGGGTCAAGGAAAAATATATTTTGATCAGGGAAGGGGCACAGCTTTTTATTTCAGAGCACACCAAATCCCTCCAGTGACCCCTCCCCTTCTAAATAACGAACGGTCCCTAACGTATCTGGGAAGTCAATTGGATCGGTGTATGACAAGTGAACCTATGGCCCTCTCTGTCATTGGGAAAATTCATTCAAGAACAAAATATTTGTCAGGAATATCTATGTTCCTGGACAAGAAGACCATGAGGACTTTAGCTATGTCTTTAATTCAATGTCACTATAACTACACCTGTATATCCTGGTATAGACAGGCTCCAAAAAGCCTAAAACAAGCTAATGAGGGTCATCCTTGGTCTCGATCCAAGAACACATATTGGCCCATACCATTTTAAGGAGTTGAATTGGCTCCCCGTTGAAAATGGAGTAGAACAGTTAAAACTGATCATGGTCTATAAAATATTATACCATGGTCTGGGTGAATACTCGATTCTGATTGGCTGCAGGGTGTCCATTAATTTGTGATAATGTACAGTGATAATATACAACTAGCTAAGTAGTTCCAGTCAGGTCTGTTCATCGTTCATATCAATGTGCCAGAATCACGACAGAGCCTTTTGAGCTCTATCCACCGTTAAGGGTTAATTCATTGAGTGCCAGCCACTTTTGGAAGACGGATGCTCCCAGTGCCAGCCCTTTCAGAGCGTTTTCAGTGATTTCTCGAGGCCCACAGAATATTGTGTGATATTACTATGTAAACACCGAACACGCCCAAAGAACGATGATACTCTATTGTATCATCAGCAAAAAAAAGTTTATTGATATCATTTTCCGTTCTTTAGTTATCAGCCGGAGAAGATAGGTTGTTTTCACCAAAAACAGACGTTTCAAATTAGAAGCTGAGATAATCAGCCTTTTGTGAAATTAAGCATTTCAAGCACATCACTGACTCTGAAGCTAATATTTTCTGATGTAGTGACACCTCAAAAATAATTTCCTTCAATAGAACAGTGAAAACAAAGGAATTTTGTTTGGCAAAATAATATTTTTTAGCTGCAACCAGCAGCGCTGGCCCCTGCGTGCGCAGACCCTACACTTTCTTGCTGGTCTTGATTTACTGCTGGTGGGCATCAGATATTCTAGCTTGCCAATCTGTCCATCGAGCCTGCTGTCTGGGTCAGTGTTGTATGCTGCCCTGCGTGCCCCACCCCCCTCAACTGCAAACCCCTCCTCCGTGGGTGTGTCTCTGGTGGCTCTGGTGGCTCTCTGCTGCGTTTGCTCTGCACTGAAAACCCAGCTTTTTCACAGCATTCCGCGTGTATTTGTCACCGGCTCCCAGCGCTTCCAACTGAGAATAATAACAACTCCACAACTAATCATGTGGAGGGGCTATCGCAGCGGACACGGAGGGGCTCAATTGTGGGAGCAGATTGGCTGCTGCAGGCACAGCTAACGTTATGCTTCATGCATATCGATGCATACCGATGCGGTTTCCGTTTCATCACGGGGCTTCTTCTGCTGTTTTTCCTCACCTTTCTCTAATCTGGAGAGCACTGTCGCCACCTAATGGGTCCGTAAAATAGGTTATACACATTCAACATGCCCCAAATTTTTACAGGAGATGTATCAGGCTTTGATCCACGTCCCACCATTCCATTCCATTACAGTTTTTCGCAAAATAATTGCGATATTTCTACAACTTCGACAATGTACAATTGCGACTTGTAGGCGTTTCCATTGAAGTTGAGTTTGGTCTGACGGCGCGCACACCTGAACGCAATTCCCGTTACCAGCAGCTGCCACAGTGATTACGCACGGGGATCTGCCCCATATCCCGTCCCCTGCATGCTCAAATCCAACCAATGGTCAATGCAAATCACAACATGAAGTTACAACGCATATAAACGAGCCTGATTATCAATTCAAAAGAAAATGAGTGGCAACATGCTACTGGCTGCGGGGAATGCAGTGAGCGCGACAGGCAGAGGAAAAAAGGTAGCCTACTACAACTGGTCCGATTTAGACTGAGATGGAGGGGGGAAAAGGCTGATTTGGTGCAATAATCGGAATGTCGTGTATTATAATTATAACATTGCACCTGAAACGTGTGTAATGTATTACTCACAGTCACTATTCACTTCAGTCAGCAGCACCGCACCAGTGTGTGCTTTTCATCCCATCATCTCACCGCTGAGCTTAATGCGCGCACACAGGCAGCCTGTCACCATGGACCGATTTCTGCCACATTATCTATTTTCCCCGGCTCCGCTTTTGCACAACACTCGTCTTTCTGCTAGGTAGCGTTGCTTCAAAGTTTTCCACTTGCTGCGGAGGTTTTGCCACAGCTTATCGAACCCGTTCTCCCTCATTTTCCGCTCCTTTTCCAAAGGAGAAGATGGGCACATGACGTGCAAATGCGGAAAAAGTGTTTCCATTACACTTTTGCGATAAACTGCTATATCGACATGTCTGAAAAACCACCTCATGAGAGCGTAAAAACTTTTTGCGATATTTGGGAGGTTTTTCGAAATTTACGTGTTTCCATTACCCAATTTCTATTGCGATATTTAGATTTTGCGCATTTCTGAGGGTAATGGAAACACGACTACTGAGACAAATCAAATCAAAGAGGAAAAAGATGAGATCAACAAAAAGAAAACAACGAAATGGGCAGTTAACAGCAACACACTGAGACTTCTTTGTACAAAACATACTGTACCTGGACTCCAGCATAGAAAGCTTCAGATGGTTTTGACTCTCCTCCGAGCGCGCCACGCGCCACTTACGTCTTATAAGACCCGCAGACGTTAACGTAATTCCCTGGAATGCGAGTTTAACGAGACAGTTACATGGCATTGCATTCTTAGACATTGCCGTTTGCTTTATTTTGTATGTTACATACAATTGGCCAAATTATTAGTTCGTTTATTATGGGCTAGAAATTCTGCCAGGTGCAGGCACTAAGCGGCCATTTTCTCCAATGATAATCTTGAGCAGCCGAGGGGACTATTTTGTCTCGCCGGTTCTCATGAAAACTAGATTTTGATTGCAAAATGCATGAAAATATAAATGAATGGTCTTGTTTTGTTTCTTTGGCAAGTGACCATAGTATAAGCGGGTTAATGCACTTCGAGGTGTCCATTATCAGAAAGTATTGGACGACGCGGAGGCGTGAACCTCGCCGAGGACGGTTGCCTCCGCGTCGTCCAATAATTTCTGATAATGGACAACTCGTTGTACATTAATTAACCCTTACTTATATGACCTTTGTATTAATTATTTTGACTAAGTACTTTCAGTCTGGTCGGGACACTCATAGCCTGAACACAAGGACTAACGTAGCAAACTTGAAACTAGCCTATCTGAAAAGCAAAGTTGGGAGAAGTACATTCCTCTATACTGGGGGGGAGGAGTGGAACAAATCCCTAATGAAATTAAGTCTGTGAATTCTCTGAATGGTTTTAAAAAACCCTCTGAAAAAATTCTTGCTGAGTAACAGGCAATGTACACCAGATACGTTACGGCTGCGTTGCGGATCCGGCAAAACTGACGGATCGACTCTGGCTCATGTTAATTGATGGGCGATACATGCGGTATGGAAAAATTACGCACCTGTTCTATTTTTGTCGGATCCCACATACCTCTGACAGATTACATGAGTGTGGGTCTGTTCGCAGCCGTACCGGAGCCGTACTGCATCTGTTCTGGAGGTGGTGTACATTAGCCCTAAGCTAGAGTAATGGGCTGAGCCTTTCATTGAAATGGTTTTTGAACTTGTGTTGGTTCGTGTCCCCTGTTCCTTTTTTATCCTTGACTCTTCTGTTCTGCTGTTTGTATGATGCTATGTTTGTCTTGTTTTTATAAGACCAGGGACCATGTTGGAAATAAGTGTTTACACTTTTACATGTCTATCCCTTGGATTTTGTTGTCTTTATCCAGAATAAAATCAATCAATCAATCAATCAATCAATCAATCAATCAATCAATCAATCAATCTTCTTCATCATCAGCATCATCACCACCATATATGCAATGCCCCAACTGTGCAATTATTTTTTCTTATGTCTATTGTTGTTGTTAGATTGTAGTATAAGGCACGTTTTACATGGTGGTTATATTTTATTTCTATCTTTCTTATAATTTCTCTATGCTTATAAGTATAAAATAATTAATTATATGTATATACATGTGTGTGCCTATATGTAGGTTACACACACACACACACACACACACACACACACACACACACTGTGTGTATATAGCCTATACATATACTGTATACGTCGTGTGTGTGTGTGTGTGTGTGTGGTGTGTGTGTGTGTGTGTGTGTGTGTGTGTGTGTGTGTTATTTAACCAGTTAAAATCACATTGAGACCCGAGTTTCTTTTACAAGGGAGAACTGGCCAAGAAGGTGGAGAAGTTACACGTCTGGAGTAGATGGTTGCATGTAAAAAACAAAACAGTACAGATTCAACAAAGACAGACTACAGACTAAGTACTCACAATAGGAGAGTACAAAACGTGTGTAGCAGCACACCATATGAAATACAGTACATACAATACAACAGTGTTTCCCACAGGATTTTGAGAATTTGTGGTGGGTGACCGCAGACCCCCTAGGGGGGTGCGGGGACAACCCCCCCCGCAAGATTTTTTGAAACATTTTAAAGTAAAATGCATGAATTTGGTGTACTTTGAGAAAGCTTAAGAGCAAAATTAAAAGGCTAGATCTATGAAGAACATGTCATCATTACTGTGCTGTGGGTTTACAATGACAAACTAAATTTCTCCCTATAGGTCAGGGATACTCAACTTGCTTTGCCACTTTCGTGAAATGATAGAAGGCGAGGGGCCAGTTAATAAACAAACAATATACATTTTTCTGTAGCGGATTGTAGGTTTTTGGGGTGTCAGCCGGAGTTTAGGCTGACAGTGTTGTGCACACCGGATAGTTAGTTAGGTTAAGTTAGTTGGGTTAAGTACATACATAAGTGCCTGGGTAGCGAGCAGATGGCGGTATTTGACAATTTAGCAGCTAAATCATAGATTATTGAAAGATATTCCATATTCCAGACTGACATGAACATTTATTGGACACTTATTCAGCGGATATCTTGCATGTTGCGTTCAGGTGCACTGTAAAAAAAAAAAAAAAAAAAAAAAAAAAAAATTGGTCAACATCTTATTGTGGCGGTCAAAATATTATTGTGGCGGCCCGCCACAAATTCCTTTATGTATTGGAAACACTGATACTATATATGTGTATATATATAATATACGGTATAGATGTATGTATGTATATATATATATATAAATATGTATATAAATCTTGCGCGCTCGATTCCTAGCGCTGCCCTGCAGTGTGAGTGTATATACACAGTATATACATAGTATACATGTCTGTGTGTATCTGTGATATATATACACAGTATATATCAGTGATGTCATAAATTCACTCACTCACTCACTCACTCACTCACTCACACACACAAGAGACGCTATTGATGTCATCAGTGATGTCATAAATTGTGAAATCATCAGTGATGTCAGAGGCCTTGTGACATCACACACACACAAGAGACAGAAGGCTCTTTCACACCGGCCTTGAAAGCCGAAAAATGCACGGAAAATAGGATTAGCGCCTCCGATGTGAAAGTCGTGAACGCGCTTTGGTGGACAATTGTTTTACGCCTTTTGTCCCGCGACGGGAGGTAGTAACAGCGCCGGGTTACCTGGCAACCCGCCTCCACTTGAAAGGTCGTCGCAGCGAGCCGGAAAAGGTGCGAATGGTCTGCTCATTCATAAAAAATTACAGGGGAAATCACCTCATGTATCAAGAAACACGAGTGCACGAGTGAAAGTAAAAAAAAGTAGCCTATACAATCATGACTGCAGAGACGCCAGGAGGAATGCTCCGTGCGGTCTGAGGTTATTCCCTACTATTCCCCCGACGAACGTTATGCAGACTGCAGCTGTTTGATATGCGGGCGGTCGTGTATCGTTCCAATTTTAGTAGGACACCATATCGATCTGCCCGCCCACCATGCGAGTGCACTATCCTCCCTGCTCAGCGGACTAGGAGGGAAGTCTTGTTGAATGAATTCGTTCATCATACAGTAGCCTAGGCTACACTAACCTATGAAAATATACATTTTGGCTAGGAGGAGCAGGAAATCCCTCCGCTCACCTTTCAATCCGGGAGCAGGGGATTTCACCTGAAAGTACACAGCAGCACGGTAATGTGGCCGTGCTGCTTGGCTCGTGTGAAAGCAATTTCTGTGGCGAGGCGGCTGGCTTTACGGGACTCCTAAACGGCAATTTTTGCGCGATCTGTGTGTGAAAGAGCCTAGACACACACGCACGCACGCACGCACGCACGCACACACACATACACACAAAGACCCAGTGATGATGTCATCAGTGATGTCATAAATTGTGACATCATCAGCGATGTCAGAGGCATTGTGACCTCATTAGTGATGTCATAAGAGGTTGTGATGTCATCAGTGATGTCATAAAAGCGGTTGTGACATAATCAGTGATGTCATAAGAGTCCCACTGATGATGTCATCAGCGATGTCATAAGAGCATATCAGCGCACATTTGCCCAACTTTACATGTCATAGACTGAGATCATCAGTGACATCACAATTGCTCGAGTGACCATCACTGATGTGATGACATCATCCAATGTGGGACAAAAATTCAAACAGAGAAACAGACAGACAGAACCCACTTACTTCCTTTTTATATAGGCTAACTAGGCATCTCACGCGCTCTTCTCATTCTGACAGATTTTTTTATTAGGTGATTGCCCTAATTACCTAATGATGTGATGTCTTCAGTGATGTTATCAGTGATGATGTCATCTTTCTGTTTACAGTGATGATGTCATCAGTGGTCATCACTGATGTCATCCTTCCTGGCTGAGGCTACTATGTGAGCAAGGCCTGACTAGTCACACAGGGACTATTCTGCTAGTAGGCCTATATTATTAGAATGTGAGCAACTGCAACATAACCCACTTTCCCCTCTGGGATCAATAAAGTAGGCAATTCTGATCAAGTAGGCTATTCTGATCATCACCTTATTCTTCATCATCATCATCATTATCATACCACCACCATGATTAATCAGTAATCTTATCCTGCTGACCCTCCAGACATAACACCTCACTGAGGAACCAACCACACCAAGTCAATTTCCTTGTATGTGCACTGCATTGACTGCAAACATACCTTGGCCAAATAAAGAATGTCAATCAGCTGAGTCAACCAGCTGTAAAAACAGTCTTTCTGAGCTGCTCGTCCAACTTGAACACTTGAGGGGAAACAGAAAGCACATTGCCGCCTGGCTGTCACTGTGTGTCTCACCTCTTTAATGGTGCAGTATTCCGCCTGGGGGGACCATGCCCGCCGCTTGTAGAAGTAATTGAGGGCGATGAAGAGCGCGGAGCCGAGCGCAGCCACCGCGGCGCTCAGCGCGATGGAGACGTGCCGGAGGAGAACCATGAGAATCAGCAGCCTCGGAGCCTGGCCGGGGCGTCTGTCTGTCTGCCCCCGGGATGGATGGAAATACTTCTGCCTGCCTGGACCCAGACCGCGCTGGGACTGGACTGCCGCTTCCTTCTTCTTGTGTGTTTATGTCTGCGCTCTCCAAGCTGGACAGCCTGCATGTGACCAGCTCTCTCTGGTTGTTTTTGTCTAATAAAACGCGCAAGAGGAAAAACGCTGCGTTCAGGTACTGCTCGTAAACTGTCAATTCCGAGCTCCGAGTGCTGATAGGGCAGTCATTTTCAGACTTTCCTTTCACGTCAAGGACCCTATAAGCAGGCTAAGCTCCCACAAATTAGACCACGGACGACCCATTTCATAAGACTGTGATAAGAGTTTTGCTTAAGTTTTATAGGCTATGTTTTAGCCTATATTAGGCCTACAGAAAGTGTATAAACCCATGCCCAAAATAGTCAAATAGCCTATGGATAGTGAAAATACATTATTCACCTTTTTTCCTGGGGACTCCTGCTGGAACCCCCTCAATGATCCATGGGGTCTCCGGACATCACTTATGAGAACCACTCTTGTAGAGAATCAACAGTGAAACTTTAAACAGTCATTCTTCTACATCCTCTTGTGTTAAGTAACATATCAATTTTCTGGGGGGCATCTGCAACTCCCTGAAGGACCCCTGCGGTGGTGCGCAGGTGCCGGACCCCACGGTGAGAACCACTGCAGTGACTGCACTATTAAAACCCAATCTGTCAAAGAAAGAGTAACAATAGAATCACAGAAAAAATCACAAAAAACTGAATCATTTGCAATGCCTGACAATGAGGAAGAAGCAAAAATGTGGCACAAGGAAGCTTAGCAGGCCAAAAGTGAATCAGAAAGGAGAAAAAAGGAGCTTTTGGATATGTATATAGGTTTTAATTTACGAAGTAAAGTAGGCTACATGTCTACTACAATAGTTAAACAAACAATGTACATCTTCAATGAACAGGGGCACAAAACGCAACGCGTTTCAACCTCTCTGGTCTTCGTCAGGCTGTATGCCTGACAATAACATATATGAGGGATCAGCCGAGCAGCATTTTGGTAAACACTGGGTGTCACTGGGTGACAACGGCAATGGAACCCTATGGAGCCTGAGTTTGAGCATCTGACTCTAGCCGGCTGACCGTGTTTACAATTTAAAAACTGCAACACAACTTTAACACAACATCCATATATTAGGCTATATACACATCAAACTCTTGAGCTAATTCTGCTCTCACTCAGAATGTCAAAATATAAGCGATGTGATGTATACTTTTTGAGATATTAACATTTGTTTGGCACAACATACTAGTTAACTGCCACCGGGTTACGCATTTCTGGGTGGCAGTGACGTCACGCTGATTCGTCCTACAGGCTATAGCCGCCTAAGCCTAGGCCTATGATTCATAGCCTACATTTTTAGCTGCTAAGTGAATAATTAGCTGCTACTAGCCTACTCTGTGCGCTCTAAACGTTGAATGTCGGCAAATGTCTGTTTACCACTTTTTATGCCTCCGCTGGCGATAGCCAGGCCGGAGGCATTATGGATCCGGGTTGTCCGTCCGTACGTACGTCCGTACGATGTTTGGTAACGCGATATACTTGAGGAATGCCTTGACGGAATTTCATGAAATTTGCCTCAAACATCGACTTAGACTCAAGGATGATCTGATTAGATTTTGGTGGTCAAAGGTCAAGGTCACTGTGACCTCTCGAACGCCATTTTCAAGTTTGTTAACGCAATATCTCAGGAATGCCTTGACGGAATTTAATCAAACTTGTCTCAAACATCGACTTGGACTCAAGGATGAACTGATTAGATTTTGGTGGTTAAAGGTCAAAGGTAAAGGTCACTGTGACCTCTCAAACGCCATTTTCAAGCTTGTTAACGCGATATCTCAGGAATGCCTTGATGGAATTTAATCAAACTTGTCTCAAACATCGACTTGGACTCAAGGATGAACTGATTACATTTTCGTGGTCAAAGGTCAAGGTCACTGTGACCTCACGAATGCCATTCCCAAGTTCGTTAAAGCGATATCTGAAGAACGGCTTGATGGAATTTCTGCCAATTTGGCTCAAACGTCGACTTGGGCGCAAGGATGAAAGGATTACATTTTGGTGATCAAAGGTCAAGGTCACTGTGACCTCTCCAACGCCATTTTCAAGCTTGTTAACGCCATATCTCAGGAATGCCTTGATGGAATTTCATCAAATTTGCCTCAAACATTAACTTGGCCTCAAGGATGAACTGATTACATTTTGGTGGTCAAACTTCAAGGTCACTGTGACCTCACGAACGCCATTACCAAGTTGGTTAACGCAATATCTCAAGAACGGCTTGATAGAATTTCTTCTGATTTGGCTCAAACATCAACTTGGACGCAAGGATGAACTGATTCCATTTTGGTTATCAAAGGTCAAGGTCACTGTGACCTCGAATGTCATTATCAAGCTTGTTAACGCGATATCTCAGGAATGTCTTGATGGAATTTCTTTGAATTTGCTTAAAGCGTCCACTTGGACTCAAGGATGAACTGATTACATTTTCGTGGTCAAAGTTCAAGGTCACTGTGACCTCACACACCCAATTTCCAAGCTCTGTAACGCAACATCACAGGAGTGCCTTGACGGAATTTCTTCTAATTTGCCTCAAATGGCGATTTGGACTCAAGAATGAACTAATGGCGGAGGCATAAGTCCGCGTTGTGGTCATTCTAGTTTCAGTATGGTCTCGCTTTTTTGCGCCCAAGCATAACGCCCAAGTCATAATTGTTCCGCACTTGAAGGCAGCAGTAGCACCCCGTTGCGGTTCCTCTTGGGCAAACAACAAGCAGGTGCAGGTGTTATGTCGAGTTCTGCATCCCCGGCCACCACCGAGAAATGCATCCCCACCATATTTTGGGGCTGTTTTAACTTAAAAACAGGGATGCAAATCTCGGCAGATACTTAAACCGCCGACTTGCATCCCCCTCCTTAAAGCCAGGAGAGACCCCAAGCCTCAAGGTCACCTGTATGCGGATTTTAACTCATTCTTCGACATTGGCGTCATGGAACGTCATTTAAGAGACAACTGGCCCTATCTTCCGACAGGCGCTATCCCCTAATAGCGCTTGCGCACCTGTTTGCGCGTGCCTTAAGGCACGGAAGATAGCATTCCGCCTTGTGCCATCCGCCAGGTGTTCTGCCGAGTTTTGCTCCCCCGCCCAGCAGGAAAAATAAACCTACCTACCCACATGGAGGGGAAAATGAAATGTTATACTGTATATATATATCAGAATCAGAATCAGAATCAGAAAGACTTTAACTCATTGAATGCCATGGACGTCCTTCGACGTCCAATTAAATAGTGACGTAGAATGCCACGGACGTCCTTCGACGTCCAATGCGTTTTTTGACGGTGGGACGTCGATCAAAGCCTTCCGCAGCTCCTGTACAACTATAGTAGCTATTGGAGGTGTATAACCTATTTTACGGACTCATTAGGTGGCGACAGTGCTTGCTCGGTGCAGTCCAGATTAGAGACAGGTCCGAGAAACAGCCTAAAAGCCGTGGATCAAAGACAACCCGATGCATGCTCCCAGAGCCATTTGCTCTGTCGCGGGAGCTGACATTGGCTCCGAACAGGAGTCAATCCGCGCTCACAACTGAGCCCCTCTGTCCCTGTCTGTCTGTCTGTCTGTCTGTATAGTTTCTCCACCCGATTAGCAGACAGGAAAGCAGCCCCTGACGCCAAACCATTCAGCAATCCGGGTTGGCTCTTCCCTGCTGTGGCGCTGAGAGCCGACAGCAGCACACAAACGCAGCACTCCGAAAATATAATGGTTGCGTGAGGCTGTGTGCAGTGTGGGGAGGAGTTTACGGGGGGAGGGGGGGAGGGGGGTGGTGCACGCAGGGCATCACACAACAACTACGTCACTACATCAGAAAATATTATCTTCAGACTCAGTGAATGTGCTTGAAATGCTGCATTTCACAAAAGGCGGATTATCTCAGCTAATAATTTGAAAAGCCTGAAAACGCTGAAAACAACCTATCTTCTCCGGCTCATAACTAAAGAACGGAAAATGGTATCAATAAACTTTTTTTTGCTGATGATACAATAGAGCCAGCTCGTTCTTGTGCGTGTTCGGTGTTTACATAGTAATATCACACAATATTCTGTGGGCCTCGAGAAATCACTGAAAACGCTCTGAAAACTCTGGCACTGGGAGCATCCGTTCTCCAAAAGTGGCTGGCACTGAATGAGTTAATGATCCCCGGGGGGAAATTGGGACAAGTTACTGTAGCTCGCTCACAGAACACACATAGCATAAAATAAACAGTAGTAAATGCGATATTAAGCAAAATAAGCAGAATAGGAACACAACATAGCATAGAATAACAGTAGTAAATGCGATAGAAGCAAAAATAAGTAGAATATGTCTAGTAAGCAAAATACGTAGAGTAAGTATACATTCCGTGCCAATTATCATTATTGCACCCTGGACTTATATTAAGTCGGCTTGCCCTATACGTTACACGTGGCTCAGCCAGGCACAGTGAACCTATCGGCTGGCTCAGTCTCAGGGAGACTGAGCGTCTCCGAGGTGCTCTTTTAAGAGAGGCATTAAATAGACCAATGGCCACAGGCAGGAATGATTTCCTGTGCCTCTCCGTATTGCATCTAGGTGGAATCAGTCTCTCACTGAACGTACTCCTGTGTTTGACTAGCACGCCGTGGAGTGGGTGCGACTCATTGCTCATGATGGAGCGTAGCCTGGACAACGTTCTCTTCTCTGACACTGCAGTCAGAGAGCCCAGATCCAGCCCTACAATGTCCCTGGCCTTACGGATCAGTTTGTTGAGTCTGTTGGCATCCGCTGCCTTCAGCCTGCTGCCCCAGCACACAATAGCATACAGGAAGGCACTAGCCACCACCGACTCATAGAACATCCTCAGCATGGTCCGGCAGACGTTGAAGGACCTCAGCCATCTCAGAAAGTAGAGACGGCTTTGCCCCTTCTTGTAGAGTGCATCAGAGTTCTTAGCCCAGTCTAGTTTATTGTCAATGTACACACCAAGGTACTTGTAATCCTCCACTATGTTGACACTGACCCCGTGGATTGAAACAGGGGTCACCGGAGCCTTGACCCTCCTCAGGTCCACCACCAGCTCCTTTGTCTTTGACACGTTGAGCTGCAGGTGGTTCTGCTCACACCATGTGACAAAGTTGGCCACCACATCCCGATACTCATCGTCGTCGCCATCTTTGATACATCCCAATATCGCAGAGTCGTCAGAGAACTTCTGAAGGTGGCAAGACTCTGTCTGGTAGGTGAAGTCCGTGGTGTAGATGGTGAAGAAGAAGGGAGAGAAGACCGTCCCCTGTGGTGCTCCCGTATTGCTGACCACTCTGTCTGACACACAGTTCTGCAGGCGCACATACTGTGGTCTGCCAGACAGGTAGTCCACAATCCAGGCCACCAGGGGGGCATCCACCCGCATCGCCGTCAGCTTCTCACCCAGTAGAGCCGGCCTGATGGTGTTGAAAGCACTGGAGAAGTCGAAGAACATGACTCTCACAGTGCTGGCCGGGTTGTCAAGGTGGGCGTAGGCGCGGTTGGTCAGGTAGATGACAGCGTCCTCCACTCCCAGTCGGGGCTGGTAGGCGAACTGGAGGGGGTCAAGGGATGGTTTGACCATAGGCCTGAGCTGCTCCAGGACGAGTTTCTCCAGGGTCTTCATGATGTGGGACGTCAAAGCTACCGGCCTGTAGTCGTTGGAGCCACTGGGTCTTGGCTTTTTAGGTACAGGGACGATACAGGACATTTTCCACATCACGGGGACCCTTTGGAGACTCAGGCTCTTGTTGAAGATCAGCTGTAGCACATCACACAGCTGGGGGGCACAGGCTTTGAGCACCATAGGGCTGACGCCATCCGGGCCAGCTGCTTTCCTAGTGTGTAGCCTCATAAGCTGATTCCTCACCTGGTCCGCTGTGATGGTCAGCGTGGGTGGGTGGGGGGGTGGCATCATCAGCTCTGAAGCCCTTTGGGGGGGGGTGTAGCCTCGTCTCTGGGTGACGGGGTATAGCCTGGGGGATGAGGGGGAGGGGAAGGTGGTAAGCCTGGAGGGCCATCAGCCAGAGCCAGAGGGAGGTGGGGGGGGGACAGCCATGTGGTGGGGGCTGCTGTTTGTATGCTGCAGTCAGGAGAGTCGGGGGAGGGGGCCCCCGGGCCAGCTGCATCAAATCTATTGAAGAACAGATTCAATTCATTTGCCCGATCAACCCCCCCCCTCAACCCCCCGCCACCAGCACAATTGAAGCTCGTGATCGCTTTTACACCCCTCCACACCTCTCTCATATTATTCTCCTGAGCTTCGCCTCTAGCTTCGACCTGTAGCCCTCCTTTGCCACTCTGATGCTCACTTTCAGCTCCCCCTGGATGGCTCTGATCCTCTCTGTATCCCCCGACCTAAATGCTCTTTTCCTGGCGTTCAGGATGGCCTTTATGTCTTTAGTTACCCACGGTTTGTTGTTAGGGTAACATTTTATTTCCTTTGTGGGTATGTTGCAATCCACACAGAAGTTAATGTAGTCAGTAATGCACTCTGTGATCCCATCAATATCCTCGCCATGTGGGTCACAGAGTGCCTGCCAGTCTGTCACCTCAAAACAGGCTCTAAGAGCCTCAGTTCCTTCATCTGACCATACCCTCACTGTCCTGGAGGTCACAGGCAGTTTTTTTTACCATCGGGGTATAGCTGGATTTGAGGTAGACCAGATTGTGATCAGAGCGGCCAAGCGGGGGGAGGGGTGACGAGGAGTAGGCGTCCTTCACGTTCGCGTACATCAAATATATTGTTCTGTCGCCCCTAGTGCTACAGCTCACGTACTGTTTAAAGTTGGGCAGTGTCTTCGTCATAGTCACGTGATTAAAATCCCCCGATATCAGTACTAATGCACTCGGATGCTTAGTCTGGAGCCCAGCAATGGCGTTGTGGATAATGTCACACGTTGATATCGGATTAGCGGAAGGTGGGATGTAAATCGCCACTACAATCACATGCGAGAACTCCCTTGGTAAATAATATGGCCATAGCCCCACAGCTAAAAGCTCCGTATCCGGGGAGCACGAGCGTTCCTTAATGCTGATATGAGCCAGATTACACCATCTATTGTTTACCAGAATGGCAAGGCCACCTCCTTTCCTCTTACCGCACAAGGTGCTGTCCCGGTCCGCTCGGATCGTCTGGAAGCCATCAATTGATGCGTTGTGGTCCGGGATATCTTTATTTAGCCAGGATTCCATGAAACACATTATGCTGCACTCACGAAATTGTTCGCCTCGCCAGCCGGCGAGCGGAGTTCCAACAGCTGTTCCCTGCTGTACACAATGGCCCCATGTGTTGGCGCCAGCTGATGCGCCCATGAGATACATTCCAAGAGGAGTAAACCGGTCAGAAATACGATAAAAATTCCACTGAACCACATGGTTACCAGCGGATACACTATTTACACAATATATACACACGTTAAGTGTCAGAAAAAGAGCGATCATAATAATATAAGTACAAAGAGCACGAAAAACGAGCGAGCTACTACAACAAGCGACCGTCCTGGTCGACGCCTGCGCACACCATATACGGTACATACGGTATATATATATATTTTTATGAGTGAGGTGAATATTAGATAGTGAGTATATAATCTGCAATAAATATGTAGATTCATAATGATCTACATGTGTACTGTTTTGGGTCAACTATTTTCTGCCACGGACGCCATCCGGGGACTTCCGGCTTCCACCAGTGCTGCAGCAGGATCTGTGTAAGTTGCACATGCGCTCTTCACTCTCAAGACAAAGGGATTCGGGAGGGCCCCGGGCGCTCGTATCTAGCGACCAGGTGGAGGTGGGGTCAGGTAGAGCGACCGCAATGCATTCTTGATGGACTCTATATTTGCATGCACAAACGTGCTTTCCTCATAGGCAATGTAATGTAACTCATTCACATGCTGTGGGAAGTCCTTCTTCCAAAGTGTTTATGCCATGTGCTTTTCAAGTAAATATGGATGCTAAAGCTAATGAGGGAAGTTTGATGTAGAGATCAGAGGGCTGCTGACCAGGTTACTGTGTCTATTTCTGTAATCTGCTTCGTGATTGATATGCCTACTAATCTGCTGGCCATATGATTCAGAAGGTACTAGTAACGTCCGTTACTACTTGCTTGATTTAGGGCTGGAGTGTATGATAATTCAATAGCCTATTATTGTTTGTTGTCTTTCAGTGGAATCATCGTGATGATATGAAGTTATTTTAATAGTGACATTTCTGCTGTCTAAATTGATGATGACAAGCAAATGTTACTTAAAAACTGATCAAATGAGTAATGGCAGGAATATTATTTGAAAATGTATGGTTTGTTTGACATCACCATTCAGTTCAATTAGATGAACACTGATTTTGCATACGTGAAACATATGATACTGATATTGAGAAGAATCCTTATGATTATCATATTGATTTCAACCCCATTGTCCAGGCCTATATTTGGTATAGCCCTCCCTGGACAAAAATGCACCAGCCGCTACTGATTAATTTCCCTCTTTGCGATGTGATAAAAGTTTCTCAGTGAGTTATAGTTGATTGCCTCACTGAATTATCTGCTAATACCCAATTTTAGCAGCATAATTTGATGTCCTGGCATGGCAAGGCTGTGTGTAATGACATATCCAAAAGGGATATTACTTGCACTGCGCTGCGCTGCACGGAGATTATGGTGCACAACCCAGCGCAGAGAGGTATTTGCACGTAAGAGGTCCTTTTCAAAGCTCTTAGCGCAAAGTAATTGCACACTGCTGACGATAGCATAATGCCTGCCATCTATCACCACATTTTAGTGCTGAAACGCCTGCTTTGGCTTGTGACAGCCAATGCCCAGTACAATTATCACAGGCATGCGCTTGTGTCCGCCCCAATTTGCATTGCGCACGGCGTTAAACGAGCGCAAACGCTAAATTAGCGCTTTTGGGAAGATAGAGCCCGACGCTTCCCCGCCATTGACGTCATCGGACGGCAATAATTGTTTTCACTGTCATGTCAAGTCAAGTCAAGTCAACTTTATTTATAGAGCACATTTACAACGACAAAGCCGACCAAAGTGCTTTACAGATAAAACACTAAAATATGTGTGGTAGGTTGAGCTGTCCCATGTAGTGCCACGCCCCCTAATCATCTCGCATCTAGAACAGGTGGGGTACCCCCTCCTCTGCTAGATTGACAGACCTTTAAAAGTGAGCAGTGCATGGCTGTTAGTCAGGCTTGCCATGTACTTGTCTCATGTGAGGGAGATCCACGCCAACAAGGCATTTTTGGCGTGGGACAGTCTGCTCTCCCGCCCGCCCTCGTATAGCAGCACACAGAGCTGCAATAGTATCCCGCTGATCACACTTGGGCCGACGTTTTGTTTATTCCCTGTGACTCCCCACATAGGGGAGTGACTACAAGGAGTGACTACAGCAGGGCCCTTTAACAAGAGGAGGAGCTCCGGTACACTGCTGTTTTTGTCCCTTCGTTTTGTTGATTTGGTTATTTTGTTTATTTCATTTTGTAATCTGATTTTAGTGATTCCCAAGGGCTTTAGTATTTTAAAGATTCCTGCTTGCCAGTTACAGCACAGTTGGGAGGGCCATAGTTCTGCAGGTGGTTTGGGTCACAGGATGCAGGCCTCGTTCCTGGGGTTCCATAGTTAGTGCATGCTTTGTGTGGTTCCTGATTAATTTTGTGTGCTTCTGCCTTGCAGTGTGACATGTGCTTCTGCCTTGCAGTGTGAAAGCAAGCAGTTTGGTGTGCCTCTCAGTTTACTGGTGGTGGTGAAACCCTCTGACCCCCTCCCTTCCCCTCACTCAATCCCTCCTCCTGTGGACTCCACTGGCACCCTCCTGCTGTACCTGGTAACAGGGTCTATTTGATGGCCTTTTAACCTTTTTCTAGACATTTTTGTATTAATTTTTAACCATTGTTATAATAAAGAAATATATTTTAACCTTTCAAGTCTTATCCTGCAGGTCAATCATTTGAAGTCAATAAATTGCCCTGAATCAAAATAAAAATACTTTTAATTTGAACTGGAAACACACGTCTCTGCTCCCTTTTTCTTTTATCAAACCTGATGTTGGGTATTCTCTGAAACGTTTGATGTGGTATTCTCTGGGTGAAACTCCCAGAGTGGCGTTGTCTGGTATGCACTTTATGTCTGGGCCTTAGTGCCCTGGTTACATAAGGAAGAAAACGAAAAGTACAAAATACAATGCTACAGAGCAAGGTGCAGTACAATGCAGCAAATACAAGTAATAAAAACAAAGTAACGAGGTAGGTTGCCAAGAGGCAGGCTCAATTCAGGTCGAAGGCCAGGGAGGAAAAGGTGCGTTTTGAGCAGGGATTTAAACGCCTTGAGGCTCTGGGCTGATCTAATACGGAGGGGGAGGCTGTTCCAGAGCCTGGGGGATGCTATGGCAAAGGCTCTATCCCCTCGGGTCTTAAGCCTGGTTCTAGCCACCACCAGGAGCAGCTGGTCAGCTGACCTTAAGGCTCTAGATGGGGTATGGTGGTGCAGGAGTGGAGTGAGGCCAGGATTGGCGTGATGTGGCCTCGCTTCTTGCTGCCGGTTAGGAGACGGGCAGCTGCATTTTGGACCAGCTAGCATGTGATGGGGTACGGTGGTGCAGTGGTAAGCGCTGTCGCCTCACAGCTCGAAGGTCCTGGGTTCGATTCTCACCTGGGACGCTGTGGGCGCTGGAGTTGTGACCCCCCCATATCTTCAGTGCCTACTGCCCAGGTGGGCTATCTCGTCGAAAGGGCCTTTCTGTGTGGAGTTTGCATGTTCTCCCCGTACCCCCCAGGGGGTTCCTCCGTACATAACCCCCCACTAAAAACATGCAGAAGATCGTCATCCGACCAGTGACGACAACATCTGAAGTTGGTCCAATGATGGTCCAATGAAGGTCCCCGGGTGCTGCAAAGAAATAGCGCTCCTGCTCCTGGCCTGCCTATGGGCTGATTTATGTGCCACCTCAAATTGAATTCGAATTGCTCAACTTGAATTCGAAATTTTGAATTTTGAATTTGAATTGCTCTTTTTGAATTCGAAATTTTTAATTTTGAAATTGAATTGCTCTATTTGAATTAGAAATTTTTCATTTTGAAATTGAATTGCTCTATTTGAATTCAAATTTTTTCATTTTGAAATTGAATTGCTGTTTCTTATTTTGAAATTTTTATTTTTTAATGTGAATTGAAAAACTGAAACTGAATAGCATAATTTTAAACTGAATTTATTTGCTTTGAAATTATTCAGTTTCCACATTCCTATTTCAAAATTCAATTCAAAATTTTCAGAATCTTGTGTTCAAAAATTTCAACATGTGTGTGCGCCATCCGGGTCCTCAAGGAGGAAGAGGAGGAAGGAGGAAGAGCAATCGAGCGCTGATTGACCTAACTCCTTTTTGGCCGCCATTTTCGTACAGGCAACAGGTAAGATCTTACAATTCTCGTTTGCAAATTCCTTACTAAATAATGTCTTAGACTGTTTTCAATAATGAAGACTACTTCACTAGTCAATGATTGTTTATCCATCCCATTCACTAATCCATGGTTCCTTTCCATTCATCTCTCTCTCCCCTGCAGCAACGCCCTCAGGTTACATCAGCCATTCATAAATATGCACGCCCTCTTTATCCGTGTCCAATCAATGACTCCCACGCTTTCCCTCTCTTCGGCTGTTGCCAATCGCCTAAATGAAGTTCTATTTAAGACTCTTGCAAGTTGTAACTCACCCTGTTTGTTCACCCATATAGCTGCTGTTCCTGTGTTGCTGCTGCTTCGCCCCTCCTCCTCCCCTGAACACCACCAATGTCATGACTCCAGTAGAACTCCCTATGGGGGTTCTCTATCCTATAAATCACTGACGTCCTCCTCTTGTCTCAGAGGAGCGTCATCATTCCATGGAGTCATTCGCCAAATCTAAGTGTTGTTTTATCATTAAAGTTTATCGTACTTTCCTTCTAGTCTCTCATGATTGAAATGCACTTCTGTCAACTTTAGAGGTGATTAACCGACGCTTAGATTATTGTAGATCTCATATTTGTCAGTATTGTGAAAAAATGTGACGTGTTTCTGTTGTAAAGAGCTGCAGGGCTTGGCTCGTGAGCATTCCACTAGACTGCCATGTCACTCTCCGTGCAGCGGGAGTAACCGCTGCTGACGGCCGTCAAAGAGGCTTGTCTCCCGGGTTGCTTGGTCCATGTAACACAGCCCTAGCTGGCTATCCAGCGCCGCCGGGTCTGCTCACTGCGACTGTAAAGCCCCATTTAATTTCATACCACGGTCATGCTGCCTTTGCCGATGTTGGTGATTCAAATTCGTGTAAAGTTTTCCAGGGTGTGTGTGTGTGGAGGCGGGCATAGGTGTAGCTAATGTAACGCAGGGGAACGGCGTTCCCACACTTCTCCAAGGGGTGTTTTGTGCGTTATTATTTACGACAGCATGAAGAAGAGTGCTACTGCGATGCGTTATTATGGGACCCACCACGGTTCTTCCCAAGGAAGAAAAACAACAAACACCTGAATAATGTCATGGGCAAACTGGAGGAGTGCAGAAACGCCCGTTGAGCCGTGGGTGGCGGCAGTACAAATCAATTGGCAACTTTGATGATATTTCATCTGCGCATTGAAGCCGTGGTCTCCCCCCTGTGCGTAATTGGGCAGCGCCAGCTCACCTGATCCAGCCACTTTGATCGCTGTTACAGCTCCCGATTCGTACGCTACAAGCTGATATGAACTTATATTGCTACAATTAACGCATTAACAGTGTGTAACAGAATACATTCAGTGTGCAACAGAATAGCCTACATTCTGACTGTGTGTTATGGAACGCATCTACCAGCGCCCACAACGCCAACTGGGCCAATTTAGAGAAAGCGTGTTAAAGCAGAATACGGGACTATCTGGAGAAAACAAAACAAAACAAATGAACAATCTGAGCTGGCGATGTTCTTTTGTTGTGGAATGCGCAGTGCATGGAGACCTGCACTATCTACTGTATAGATACAATACTTAAAGACAAGAAAGCAAGTTTTATAAAACAAATAAATAACTTGTGTAAATAATAATCTGCTGAATGTATAGGGCTGTACTGCTGCTGTACCATTATCTTATAGGCTACATCTTATATTTATACTAAGAATTATAGAACTATCACTTATATTCAAAATGTTCATACTGCATTGCTGCATTCTCATAGCACATTACATCATAATCAATAGTCTGTCAGCTTTTGTGTTCTTAACAGTAATAGTCCTCTCTCCTCTCTCCAGAGTAAGGATTATGGCAGAGAACAAGATTAAAGAACAGACCAGGGGCAATTAAAATGTGAGTATTGTATTGGTATCGCTTATTGCAGTGATACTTGCAATTGCAGTAGATGCTTCTACACACAAGGGCTGGATTTGGCCCCCGGGCCTTGAGTTTGACACATTTTTCAGTTTTAATTACTTACCTATACAAAGCACATAACTGAAATAGCCACTAGATGGGATACAAACTTTTGTTTTGTTGACAACTCTGATATCTGCTGCCTTTTGTTTGTTTGTTTCTTGGGCCAAAAAGAAAGGGCCAGGTACAGCAGTGGAGGAAGAGGAGGAGGAGGAAGGAGAGACAGGAGCGTGTGAGCCAGGGCCACCAAAGAAAGCAAAGAAGGACGAGATGCTGGAGCTGCCTATGGATGACATGAGACTCCGAAGGAGAGAGCCGGCCGCTTCTTTGCTCTCTTAGAAAGACTAATTGAAAAGTAAAATAATATATATATTTATGTTAGTATTATTGTTCGATTGTTCTTTTTGTTATTATTCTGCTGAATCATCATAGCGACATGAATGTCTGCTTGTTTACCTTGGTTTTGCACATTCAGGTTTTGTTCTGTTTTCATGAATGTTTTTTTATCCATGTATAGATTATTTCGTACATGTACAGTTTGTTATATAATAAATATTTTGTTTAAGAAAATCTTTTTTCTTTCTTTTTACACGGCACAACAATGTTATGGTGCAAAGAGATCATTTAACAGAAAACACATTCATATTTACTGTCTCCAATAGCAGGCCTGTGGGAAAAGTATGTCAAGCAGGTTTTACAGTTTATATAGATCTGAATATACTGTCATAGTTACTAGATCTTCACTGCATATGAATGCAAACGTGCATTGGAAAAAGCTTTGGCTCCAGAATATGTATGGACAGTTTTCTCTTTCTATTTGAGTCTTGCAGATAAGAGTGTTTTTATAGACTGTTTTCACAGAATTGTCAATCCTGTCCTAGGAGTCCAGATCCCTCTATGCTTCCCTGATGTCCTTATGAATAGTTGATCTGATGATTATAACCTGAAGTTGGGCAACACAAACTGTTAAGCCCTGAGACTTCACTAGACAGAGCATGACAACAGTGGTAGTAATAATTTATTTTGTCCTCTAAATAGTTATTCAAACATGTAGAAATAAATAATGCATCACATGTAATGGAGGGGGATACTGAAAAAGTGAACCAATTTATAAAATATGGACATATAAATAAATCTGGCATAAAATGTCTTCTAGTGGGGCATCATCTTGGGTGGTGTTTGGGGTGCATATAGGGGTCTGGTCTAGGGGGAAAGGAGAAGAAAAACATGTTAAACAATAGCAAGATACGATATGCCATGTCACTTTCTCCCATGGGCTTTGAGAGGGAGGCTAACTATCTATCTAAGGCCTAGTCTAGGCTATCTATAGCAAAAACCCTGTAAGGTTAGGCTTAGGCTATATGAAATGAAAAGTGAACTGACATTAGCCATATTAACCACGTTAACATTTAGAAAGCTAAAAGTATTGTGACACAGCTTAAAGGAAGGCTTTCCCGTGGGGAATATGAAGATATATTAAATCTCACGCCCCTAAGGTTTTCGAATCTGTTTAAATTTTTGAAATTGGTTGTTCACAGCCTGAGCTATCAACCATCTCTCACATTATTTTCTTGGCCCGCCCTATATGCGAACCAAGCTACAACACAAAAGGCTGTTATTTACCTTTTGTCGCCACCTGGTGAGTAAATATATATGTAACTAAAACCATTAAAATTGACAACCGGTCCTGCATGTATCTACCGGTCCTTGGCACAAAAAAGGTTGGGAACCCCTGGTTTAACTGACCTGGCAACCCCTATGGCTGCTGGGTTCTACACGCTTGCTTGACACTGATAGGGCTACAAACGAGCGTCATTGTCATGTTTGTTTGTTTTAAATATTCTTCTAAATATGGCTAAAAGTCCAAAAACGTCAAATTTTCTTCGGCGCTGCCCTGGCGGGCAGCACCAAGAGTCCCCTCCTTACAGCACCCCCTACTTAAAAGTACTTCCAGCACGGATGCCCCCAAACCCCCACCCCTGGGAGGGGGCCCCTGATCTATATCCTGCTTATGGCCCCCAGATGGCTAGGGCCGGCCCTGAACGCAACACGTCTACAAGTCACTTGTCCTCAGGAAATAGTAATCCAGTTCCTAAACTCTTGAGGCCGTGTAAATTTCAGCCGGTAGATTGCTCCTGACATACAGTAGGCTACACAGACAACCAGTCGTCCCCCCGCGCAAGACGAATGCGCGACCCGGGCTCCCCTCTCTCATAGCGGGGTAAATCTCTTTCTCACACCGGTGTTACGGTAAAAGCTGTGCCCACGGGCAAGTTTGACCGCAAGGGAAAACAAAATCATTATGGGGTTCATAGTTGAATGTAACACCGCAGTATCCGCCATCAAAGGCATTTATTAGGGTCAGGAGCCATGAAGATGACTTAATTTACAAAAATGCCATTTCCTCCGCTTTCTGGTCAGAGACTGCTGTTTTTGGTGAAAATGACCTACATTCAGGTTTGATTGATTGATTGAATACTTTATTGACAACAACAAGTAAAGAAGCATCATAGTACAACAATGTCTAAAGTGCTGGTCAAATGGATAAAAACACAATAAAGCCATAGGCTTGTTTCCATTGTGGTCCATTTACATAAAACATAAAACGGCACGAGAAAACATACATGGTCGGGCACAAAGACAGGACATCCTAAATAAAGTGCAAATATACCTCACCTAGACCTAGGCACAAAGACAGGACATCCTAAATAAAGTGCAAAATGTACCTCACCTAAAAACTCATAAAACCAACAAATATTAAAATAACTTAAAACTGTAAAAACATTTAAAAACAACTCATAATAAAACAAATAAAAGCCAAAACTTAAGACCAATTTAATTTGCTGCTGAGCCATGATTTTAGGGCGGTTTTAAAACCGAGAGGGGAGTTCAATAGTTTCAGTGATGTTGGTAGGGCATTCCACATCACCGTCAGTGGCGCCGGAATGAGTTTGCAATAAGGGGGACAATTTTTTTTTTTTTTTTTTTTTTTTTTAATACATTTTTTTGTTTGTTTGTTTATGTTTTCTTTCGGCGCCCATAAGGGCGGCGACGAAAAATTGACGTTTTTATGGACGTTTGGATGATTTTTAGCCATATTTAGATGAATATCTCATTTTAAATTAACATTAGGATTATACTGTAGTGATGTAATTATTCAGTATTTTTCCTTTTCTCACTCACTTGGTGACCTGCTCTCTCCCTTTAGGTCATTTTATAATTACACTACAACAGACAGCAACACAGGCAGAAACACTGAACTTATTATTATTATTATTATCACTTCGAAACACAGTGCAAAACTTGTCATCTCAACACAAAAATAAAATAACAATAACCGTATACGATTATAGCAGCAGCCAATGACAGTGAGTGCAGTACAGAGTCCAGGTCTGTCTGTCTCTCAGGTGTAATAATCCCACAATGATCACGGCTTTAACAAGTGTCACAGGCTGTGTAAACAGTGTAAAGTGGGCTCTCTGTAACTTGATCCCTGGGTCTGTCCGTCTCAGGTAATCCCACAGCGATCACAGCTTTAACAAGCATCACAGGCTGTGTAAACAGTGTAAAGTGGGCTCTAAGCGTCAGGGGCAGTTGCCCCCTCAGATTAAAAAAAAAAAAAAAAAAAAAAAAAAAAAAAAAATTTTTAGGGGGACCAAATTTTAAGGGCGACAAAATGTCCCCATGTCCCCCTTGTTCCGGCGCCAGTGATCACCGTAGCAGAGTAAAAAAACAAGTTTTTCCCCAAGCATGTCCTAAATTTTGGAGGGACCAGGTCCGTGGGGCTCCCTCTTGTCCTGTATTTGTGGACATCACTTACCTTATTAAAATAATTTACGAGATACTTGGGGACCGTTTCCTTGAACACCTTAAAAACCAGAAGCATTTTAAGCTGGTGTACTCTTTCCTCCACCCTGAGCCATCCCAGACTGATGAAGTGTGCTGGTGTTAAATGAGTCCTAGAGTGAAGGTTGTGCAGGAGGTCTGGAGCTTTGTCTTGATTGGTTTGGTTATGTTACTGTACCAAGAAGTGCAAGCGTAGTCAAAGTGGCACTGGATGAGGGCTCCAGCTAGGGTCCTCAAAGCGTTTTTATTAATAAAAGAAGAAATCCTAAATAAAAATTTGATTTTTTGATTAACCTTAGTAATCACTTTTAGTGCCATCTTTTTGTTGGAAAGTTTGTTATTTAAAATACAGCCCAAATAGGTGACCTCCTCTTTATCTGCAATAATGCTATCACCCACTCTGATTTTAAAACCTGGGGATTTGTTTAGGTTGGCGTTTGACCCAAAGAGTATGGCCTCTGTTTTTCCGAGATGCAGAGACAATTTATTATCACTGAGCCAAGAACAGACATTTTCTAATTCACTACTCAGGACACTCTCAACCCTTGACTTGTTCTTGTCAGAGACCAGGAGTGCCGAGTCGTCGCAAACAGGAACAGATTACATTCACATGCTGATTTCATATCATCAATATAAATCAAAAATAACTGAGGCCCCAAAATGCTTCCCTGGGGGACCCCACGCGTCACTGGAAGGGACGAGGACAGGGTGCCGTTGATGTCTACCACCTGTTCTCTTCCCTCCAGGTAGGACTTGACCCAGTTTACTGACGTGCTATCAAAGCCTATCGCTCTCAGTTTGTCAAGCAGGATGGAGTGGTTTACCATGTCAAATGCTTTCTGTAGGTCTAACATAACCATCCCGCAGTATTTCCCCTTGTCTATCTCACGTTTGATGTAGTCAGTCAGGTACAGTAAACAGGTGTCAGTGGAGTGAGATTTTCTAAATTCTCTCAATTACCTTTGAAATGGAACACAAAATAGAGACTGGGCGGTAGTTTCCCGGATCCAACTTGCTTCCTTTTTTATATAGTTGGGTTACCCTTGCAAGTTTGAGTTCTTGTGGGATGTGACCCTGGTTAATAGAGAGGTTGGTAATGTGGGCTATAATGGGAGCTATGATGGAGGCAGAGTCTCTAAGGAATCTCGTGGGAATGTTGTCATGACCTGTGGCTTTTTTTGGCTGCAGCATACTGAGCTTTTTCATAACCTCTTCAGTTTTTACCTCAGTCAATTTAAAATCATTTGCCCGCACACCCATTTTCTTGTAAAAGGCCTGGAGTGGATCGGCAGTTTATTTACCAGAGTGGTAGCAATGGTAGTAAATAAATTGTTTAAACAATTAGCCACACTCAGTTTGTCCGATATGATCGTGTTATTTATTTTCAGGTTTAGATTTGTGGCTTTAGTCTTGAGTCTATTATTATGACCCAGTGTTTTTAAAGACTTCCACAGCTTTCGGGGGTTGTTTTTATTTTCTGAAAAATTTTCATTAAAATAGTTCAGTTTGGCCGTTTTAATCAAATTGATTACTCCATTTCTTAGTTTTTTACAGTTCTCTAAGAGCTGTTCATTTTTTGTTTTTCTGTATTTAGAGAAACTGTCATTTCTCACTTTAATGGCTTTTAAAATCTCGGCGGTGACCCAGTTCTAGCTTTTACCCTGGTCACCTTTGAGGGTGCAAGCCTATCTATAACCGACAGGAAGGTGGTTTTAAAACATGACCAAGCTTTCTCTGTTGACGTGCAGTTTAGTACATTGGACCAATCCAATTTGCCCAGAGCTGTTGTTAAAACTTCGCTGGAATAGTTTTTCAGAGATCTGAAACTGATTTTGTTGTGACAGTTTATTACAGATCTGTGAATTTTGTGAGTGCAGAAAATGATGTGGTGGTCACTTGGCCCAGTGATTCCCAACCTTTTTTGTCTTATGTACCCCTTGAGCTGTTTTTCCATGACAATAGTACCCCTCACTCATGCGTGTTGATGATTACATACAAGTAAATCTATACAAAATATATGTTTCACTGAACTGCCGATGTTTGGGCTTTTTAGTTGTTTTTTTGCCATTATCAGTAGCAGAACAGTGTAGCAGTTGACACTTGCCAGCAGAACTAGTTGCGGCACACACATCACATTTTAACAATGGGCTTATGAAATGACTTGGAATATATATATATTTATCATTTTGGAAGTAAATTGTATTCCCCAATCATTCCAAGTACCCCCTGCAAGCTGCTCAAGTACCCCTAGGGGTACACGTACCCCTGGTTGGGAATCACTGACTTAGCCCACACTCTATCACCCCGCTTCTAAAGATCTTGCTCTGGTCTGATGTGAGGATCAGATCAATGATGGTTTGCGTGGAAGAGCAGAGACTCTTGTAAATTGAGAGATTAACTGATTTAGGCCATGGAGTTTGCAGTAATCTCTGAGTGATTTAAAAATGGGCGCATCTTTTTTTAGTGTGTTTGTATTTAGATCTATTAGAATCACCTCGGATTTACATAAATCGGCTGAGCTCTCTTCCAGTAACTCATAAAATGAATTTTGAGTTGGAGGTCTAGAGGACACAGATTAAAAGAGGTTTTGTTTTCGGAAAAATTATATCAAGCCACACAGGTGTCGATATTAAAGAACGGATGAAGGTAGAATCAAACTTTTTTTCCATATTGTCGAGGCTCTCTTCTTTCTTTTGGGATATTCAATCTTTAGCATGGAAGTCACCTTGACGTGGATTTTATTAGTTGGTCTCCATGAACCAGGACAGACCCCCTGGCCTGGAGGTCACGTCTACCCAGACAATTATATAATTTTTAAACAGTTATGTTTCCGTATAAATCATTAGGCTACAATATGCTCCCGTGAGGTGGAGATGCATTTGGCAAAGGGGGTGCAAAACTCGGCATAACACCTGCATCAGACCAACTCAGACTGTTCCCCCCCACTGTTAGCCTAGCGTAGGTAGGTAGGTAGGTAGGTTTATTAAGGGTGCGTTCGGAAATCCAATCTGATGCCATCTGCACGAAAATGAGAGTGCGGCTGTTCAAAGAGGCAGAGCCTGCTCTTTCTGTATGAATTAATGAAATTAATGTTTCTAGTTTTAGAAACACATGCTACTGGCTAGCAGTTAGCTAACTGCTACGCATACAAACAGCTCACTCCTATCTGCTCTCAGCTCCTCTCCGGGTCATAGTCTTCCGTCCGACCTCTCAATAGTTCGACCACTCATGAGTTAGACTACCCAAAGATCCGCCCTATTATTTTAATCTCATAAATCCGACCTCCCAAAAATCTGACCGCAGTAAACTAGACAGTTGCAGGACTCCAGAGAGAGAGAGAGAGAGAGAGAGAGAGAGACACACACACACACACACACACACACACACACACACACACCCCCTCCATCTCTCTCTCGTTCCGAAGCAAATGCGCAGCGGGTCGTGCACGCCACGCACAATTACGGCGTTTTCACAGTTCATACGGTTATTTCGGTGCCTCGTAAGACCAGACACAAAAATTATAGTTTGTTTTGTTTTCCAGAAATTCCAACTTGTTTGGTTCGGTTTCACACCAGCCAAAAAGCACCGACCAAAGTTGCTAACCCTAACCCTAACCCTTACCCTAACCGAGTCAGAGCGCACAGAGAAATGCATAGACTGCTTCTGTTGGAAGTGCTGTATATAGGCGGATTTACGCGAGGTCGAACTACTGGGTATGAAATCCGACAGTCGGAATAATGGCGTTAAAATGGTCGGATTAATGGAGGGTCGACATTATGAGACCACAATGATAAAACTCGCCGTAGACATCAATGGTCGGATTAGCGGGTGGTCGGAGTTATGTGTAGTCTGACCTATGGGGTGTCGTACTAACGCGTGGACCCCCTCCTCTCCTCCATTCTCTTCTCTTCCCCTGTGTGTGTGTGTGTGTGTGTGTGTGTTTTTGTTTTGTTTTTTAACCATTTTAGCAGTTCATCATCTCTTCAGATCAGAATCAGAATCAGAAAGACTTTAATGATCCCCGGGGGGAAATTGGGACAAGTTACAGTTGCCCGTTCACATAACACACATAGCATAAAATAAAATACAGTAATGCGATAGTAAAATAAGCAGAATAAGAAGAAAGAACACAACATAGCATGGAATAAACAGTATAAACAGTATAAATAGTAAACAGTATTAAATGCGGTAGGAGCAAAATAGTGGAGTACGTCTAAGTAAGCGAATCCGTAGAGTAAGTATACCTTACGTGCCAATTGTCTTTATTGCACACTGAACTTATATTATTATTCGGCTTGCCCCCTACGTTAAACGTGGCTCAGCCAGGCACTTTTTCCAGTTAGCCTATCTTTATTGCACACTGAACTTATATTATTCGGCTTGCCCTATACGTTACACACGTGGCTCAGCCAGGCACTTTTCCAGTTAGCCTATCGGCTGGCTCAGTCTCAGGGAGACTGAGCGTCTCCGAGGTGCTCTTTTAAGAGAGGCATTAAATAGACCAATGGCCACAGGCAGGAATGATTTCCTGTGCCTCTCCGTGTTGCATCTCGGTGGAATCAGTCTCTCACTGAATGTACTCCTGTGTTTGACTAGCACGCCGTGGAGTGGGTGCGAGTCATTGCTCATGATGGAGCGTAGCCTGGCTAACGTTCTCTTCTCTGACACCGCAGTCAGAGAGCCCAGGTCCAGCCCCACAATGTCCCTGGCCTTACGGATCAATTTGTTAAGTCTGTTGGCATCCGCTGCCTTCAGCCTGCTGCCCCAGCACACAATAGCATAGAGGAAGGCACTAGCCACTACCGACTCATAGAACATCCTCAGCATGGTCCGGCAGACGTTGAAGGACCTCAGCCGTCTCAGAAAATAGAGACGGCTTTGCCCCTTCTTGTAGAGTGCATCAGAGTTCCAGCCCAGTCTAGTTTATTGTCAATGTACACTCCAAGGTACTTGTAATCCTCCACTATGTCAACATTGACCCCGTGGATTGAAACGGGTCACCAGAGCCTTGACCCTCCTCAGGTCCACCACCAGCTCCTTTGTCTTTGACACGTTGAGCTGCAGGTGGTTCTGCTCACACCATGTGACAAAGTTGGCCACCACATCCCGATACTCATCGTCATCGCCATCTTTGATACATCCCACTATCGCAGAGTCGTCAGAGAACTTCTGAAGGTGGCAAGACTCTGTCTGGTAGGTGAAGTCCGTGGTGTAGATGGTGAAGAAGAAGGGAGAGAAGACCGTCCCCTGTGGTGCTCCCGTATTGCTGACCACTCTGTCTGACACACAGTTCTGCAGGCGCACATACTGTGGTCTGCCCGACAGGTAGTCCACAATCCAGGCCACCAGGGGGGCATCCACTCGCATCGCCATCGCTTGGCGCTCTGACGCTCCATATACGGAGTGCCGAGAGTGCGCTATGCCACTCAGAGAGTGTAGGGCTCTGAAATTAATAACCGAACGCTGTATTCCAACAGCGCTCCCAATTTACGAACGGTCCAGTTTGTGCCAGGGCAGAGTGCGCTCTGGGCGCTGGGAGTGCTGTTTCCGAACGAACGCATCCTAAATTGACACAGATGAACGGCACGTTTCTATTTTGCAAAATTAGACCTTGAGTTATGAGTTGCTCTGAAACAGATGCTGAGCCTGGTTTAACAGACAGCCATATCGAGAGGATCTTTCTGAAAAGGTTGCATGGAGGAAAAACAAGACACTTTTAACAGGATAATTCACCCCCCAAATCAAATATATTTTTCCTCTTACCTGTGCATATCTAACCTGATGCTGATGGTTTTATTAGGCTATCTCATAATTTCACACGAATCCAGCTGCCCTTGCAAGGTTAACTTACCTCTAGATTGTTTTGGTGTGAGTTATCTCCGTTTTGTTGTGAGATGTCTCGAAAACTCGGTATCTCACACTACGAACTAGCTACCCTATGGATATATCAGAGGAAAAATAGGCTGTGTTTTTGATTTGGGGGTGCAGCACTGCCCCTTTAAAGCAGACATGGAGGCTATGGCCCCTATTCTCCCACAGGCCTTCGGCACTAAAAACGGGCCTTCGGCGCTAAAAAACGTGCCTTGCGCCTGCCTCGGGAAGATATCAACATGGCTTTAGGCTGGTAAATGCGCTTTAGGCCGAATGGGCGTGGCGCACTCCCTGAATGGGCGAGAATGGGCGTTTCGGCGTTAAATATCGGCCTAATGATATCTTCCCACCTGGCGTAAATTTAGCACTTCGCGCTTTTGAAAACCAGGCCTATTCAGTGCGCTGGTTGCGTGGAGCGCTCCCCTCTGGCTCCCCTCTGTCACCCTTCTCTGTGTCACTCTCTCCCTCTCTCCTCAGTCTGACAGGCACAATACGACTCTCTCTCTCTGACTCCCTCGCTCAGACAGACACAACACACTTCTCATAGGAAAAATAAGTTGTAAGTTCACTGCCTGGCATGTCCCAGCATGCATTGTGGTACTCCATTTCGCTACTAAATAGCAACCAAATGAGCCGAAAACCTATATTAAGGGAGGATCTAAATAATGTGTAATGGTAACACAACCTGCAATTGTAGAACATTTCAATATTGGACCAAATAAAACATCGAAATGAAAACACCACCCTATGTGAAACATATATGTCCTCCTGGGCCTATATATATCTCTTGTCGATTTAACGTGATTTAGATAAGTGACAGCGGAACGCGCTTCTACTGTCATCTGCTATACTGTGATGTCCGCTCCAATAACTTGGCCCTACTTCACATTTAGTTTTACAATAAAAACACATTTATGCAATGACTTTACATAATGTAGGGCAGGGGTGCCCAATACGTCGATCGCGATCGACCGGTCGATCGCGAAGGTAGTGTGGTCGATCGCATGGCATTGAGGGCAATTTTTTTTTTTTTTTTTTTTTTTTACTGTTTTCCCACTGTTTCACTGTTTTTCCACTGTTTTCCCACAGTTTCCACTGTTTTTCCACTGTTTTTCCACTGTTTCCACTGTTTTTCCACTGTTTTTCCACTGTATACTCAGTGTATATATATATAAATAAATATGTTTGGTAGATCACTTTGACTTGGTCATTTTAAAAGTAGCTCCCAAGCTGAAAAAGTGTGGGCACCCCTGATGTAGGGTATATTTATGTGCATCATCCTTCCTGCAGCAGGCGAGAGAAAATGATATCTTTCTGGACAAACTTTCACCAATCTAATAGGCTATATTTTTCTAGCTGATGCATTTAGAACATTCTTTTCACTTTGATCTTGCTATAGTGTAGGGTATTTACATGCTTGCAGTATTTAAACTGCAGTTAGATTGGTTTGAGAAGCATAATAATATGGAATAATAGCCTATATATGGAGACAGACAGACTGGATGAAGGGAGGGGGGGGGCAGAGCGCTTGGCTTTGTCTGGTTTTACCGGATTTGTCCAGGAATTGGAGCTTAAAAGGCAAGCGTGTGACTCTTTACTGCAATTCTCCAATGAGCGGACTATGCATAATTTTACGCTTAACACGTTCACTGCCAATGGCGAGTTGACTCGTCAAAAAAAATCCAACGGTTCACTGCCAACGACGAGTTGAGACGTCAAAAAAAATTTTTTTTTTTTTGACGGTGCTACGTGGATCAATGCCCCCCACGTCTCCTATAAAAATATTGGAGCTACCGAACGTGTACAACCCATTCCACTGACCCACTAAGTGGCGACAGTGCTCTCCATTCTAGAGGAAGGCAAGCAAAAAGCAGTGTGAGGAAGCCATTCTCATGAAAATGGATTGGCGAAAACGCTTTCGCGCTTGGGAGCTGGCGGTGGGGTTTTGCAAATTTGCATAATAGATTACGGGTGGAACACACTTTGAAACACGCAGCATAAATAAGACCAGAATCGCAAAAGCTTCATCAAAGCTCTCAGAACCCCGCCACGGGGTTCTGAGAGCTTTGATGAAGCTGCTGTGCCGCCAGCAGACAGGCACAGCAGCAGCAAAGCAGTGAGCCTGGTGACGCGAGGTTACAGCAGCAACAGAAACGAGCTTGTGACACGCCCGCTGCAGCCAAGAAGAACACACACGGAGGGAGGAGTTTGAAGGAGAGGGGTGTTTCCTGCTGTTATGGAGGAAATTACTGTTCAAAACTATTGTTTAGATGTCTGACGTCTTACTGATGCCAAAAATGAATGGTTAAAGTGACTGTTCTATCGAATTTCACAAAAAGCCGTTTATCTCTGAATACATTTTCAGACGCTGAAACCATGCTGTATTCAACTGCTAATGCTTACATAACTACTAACTCTACAAACTAACTCTTTTAGACAGAGAAAGCACACATTCTATTAGTTCTTTTGAGATATTGTGTGTTCACAAAATCCTAACAGAAACGAATCCTCGGCTCTTGAAAGATGAGCCAGAATCCTCAAAAAAACCCTCTGGCAGAAGCTAACTACAGTATTGAAAAACGGCTGGCAGTGAATGTGTTAAAAGGCGTGGTTATAATGGTTGAGGCTGCGTGTAGCGCCGATACCAAGATAGCGAGTGCGCTGGTCCACACCCACTAACTGCGCTAGGCGGCCTAGCGCTAGGCCTTAAACGCAGTTTCTACGCCGATTGCAACCATCTTGCAACAGTCCATGCATCTTGCTTATGTTTGTGACAGCACACAGACTGAGAAATAGGTAACAAAAATAAAAACCGCAAGAACAAAGAACTTGAGTTGAAGGCATTTAGGTAGGCTAGAAGAGAGGCAAAACATAAAGGAACATGATCGCCGCCACCAGTGATGCAGGCAGTCCTGGCTGTGGCCAATCAGCAACAAGACGCATCCCACCTCACAGGAGAACTTCACCGAAAAACAATGCTGATTTATGTTGCACATGATCTCAAGATTCAAGATTCAAGATTCAAGATTTTTATTGTCACTCCGTAGTAGCCTAGTATCACGTGTGAAATTCTTGTGCTGTGAACTCCGTTTACAACATAGTACAAATATAACAGGGCATATGAGTGCAAAAACAACAAAAGACACAACAAGCAATAAGGCAGTAGAGTGATAAGACAAGTCAGAGACAGTGGCATATTCACTGCACATAGGTGCACATGTCGCCCCCTATCGTTGCATCGGCGCTGTTTCTAGGCCGAGCGCCTGGCGCAGTGCAAATCAGTGGGCGTGGACCAGCGCACTTGATATCGTCGTGCTGGCGCTACACGCAGCCAAAGCATTACAACCACGCCTTTTAAGCGTAAAATTATGCACCGTCATGCTCATTGGATAACTGCAATAAACGAATCCCACGCTTGCCTTTTTAGCTCCAATTCCAGTGGTCCCGCAAAACCAGACGAAAGCCAAACGCTCTGCCCCCCCCCCCCCTCCCTTCATCCAGTCTGTCTGTCTCCATTATAGGCTATTATTCCATATTATTGTAGCATTGTCAGGAACGAGGCGAGAGTCAGGATCTAGTCACCGCACTTTATTCTTTATCACACACGGTCCAAGGGCCACTGTCATCCGTAGCCCACGCCAAAACAACCCCACAACACACACCAAAACCCCGCTAGCTTCCTCCTAGCTTCTCCGCTCTTCACACACACAACCTTCCCTCTCAGGTTCCACACACCAACTCCCCGAGCTGTCCCCCGCTCTCACAGCTCCCCTCCCCCCAGCCAATCACAGGTGAACCCCTCTCTCACCCCCCCCACTGGCTAAATGTCGCCTTCACAGACCCCCCGTAACTCCCCATGCACAGAACAGTACAACACACAACAGCAGCACACAAACCCAACCCGTTACACTTCCCCCACACATCAAAGCTTCTGGCCCACCAGAAGCACACAAGTCCCTCTCCCCCCCCAGTGGGGTCACTCCTCCGCCGGGTGACTCTCCTCAGCCCCCCCCTGTGTCCCACAGTCATCACACGCACTGCAGTAGTTCCGCACATCCCCCTCGTACTGGTTCCAATAGAACCGTGCCCGAACACCGCGGACCGCCTCCTCAGTCCCCTGATGACCGGGTCCCGGGCCCCTGTGTGCCCACCGTAATACCAACTCCTGCAGGTAGCTGGGTACCACCGCCCGGAACCCTCTCTTCCCCTGTTCCCCCCTCCCCAACACTCCGTCTTCATCCAGATGCAGGTCGGTAAACATCTCCCACAGTTCCTTTGTGACACCGGAACACCTGTGAATCTCCTCCACAGGGGGCCGGCGTCCGGCCACCACCCACGTATACGCGGGACCGATATCCGCGTCCTCCGCCTGCCTGTATTGCCACTCATCCGCGTCGACATCCATGATGGTCATGTTGTCGTCCTCCAGGTCCACATCTGAACAGAACTCCTCTTCATCTGAACAGTACTCCTCTTCCTCCGCCTCTCGCACTCGCCCGTCCTCCCGTCCCCCTCCCCCAGGGGGCGGCGTGCCCAGGACAGCAGGGAGAACACAAACGGCCGCGACCACCACCTCGGCTTCCCGTACAGCAACCGTGGGGGGCGTAGCGCAGCTCGGCTGTGCCGGTCCCTCCGGCGTTAGTAGCGACACCTGCTCACCGAGCGTCGCTCTCCCGATCCTAACGACGTTCTCTTCCCCCCGGCTTTCCACACTCTCCCCAACCCGTGTCTCTTCCCTGACCTCCACTGTCTCAGTGCAGTCTCTGGCCAAATGTCCAGGCCTCTTACACGACCAGCAGAGTCTTACCTGCCAGCCGCCTGCACGTCTCTCCTCTCCCGCCGTCTTCTGCTCCCCGACAGCCTCCGGACACCCCCTGGCGAGATGCCCGAAGGCTCCGCACGACCAGCAGACACCTGGCCGTCCCCAGTATCGTTGCTCCGCGTACCCCGTCTGTCCCCCGGAACCGCTGCGGCACCACCTCGCCACGTGGCCCGGTTCTCCACAGGTCCAACACACTCTTTGCGGCTCCTCCGTCCGCTTCTCTCCGCGCTGCGCGACTTCCCGTAGTAGCTCCATAAGCCCCTCTGCCCAGGCAGGCGTCGCCTCCAACAGCCGTCTGATCTCCTGCATCAAGCGGGCCTCCACGCCGGCAAGTACCGCGCTGAGCTCCTGCTTCAGGCGGCCCTCCATGCCAGCAAGCACCGAGCCAAACTCCGGGGTCGGCAGCTCCTTTTCCCCCCCGTCCACCGACAGGCGTTCCTCGCGCACCATTCCACGTGGTCCTTGTAGCAGCTAGCACACAAACAGCTAACAGCTAACGCCAGGTCGCGCTCGAGTCTTCCAGTCTTAGTTTTTCTTCTGACACCACTGTAGCATTGTCAGGAACGAGGCGAGAGTCAGGATCTAGTCACCGCACTTTATTCTTTATCACACACGGTCCGAGGGCCACTGTCAGCCGTAGCCCACGCCAAAACAACCCCACAACACACACCAAAACCCCGCTAGCTTCCTCCTAGCTTCTCCGCTCTTCACACACACAACCTTCCCTCTCAGGTTCCACACACCAACTCCCCGAGCTGTCCCCCGCTCTCACAGCTCCCCTCCCCCCAGCCAATCACAGGTGAACCCCTCTCTCACCCCCCCCACTGGCTAAATGTCGCCTTCACAGACCCCCCGTAACTCCCCATGCACAGAACAGTACAACACACAACAGCAGCACACAAACCCAACCCGTTACATTATTATGCTTCTCAAACCAATCTAACTGCAGTTTAAATACTGCAAGCATGTAAATACGCTACACTATAGCAAGATCAAAGTGAAAAGAATGTTCTAAATGCATCGGATAGAAAAATATAGCCTATCCCTATATGATGAGATTAATTTTATATTGGTGAAAGTTTGTCCAGAACGATATCGTTTTCTCTCCCCTGCTGCAGGTAGAATGATGCACATAAATATTATGTAAAGTCATTGCATAAATGTGTTTTTATTGTAAAACTAAATGTGAAGTAGGGCCAAGTTATTGGAGCAGACATCACAGTATAGCACATGACAGTAGAAAGCGTTCCGCAGCGCGTTCCCCTGTCACTTATCTAAATCACGTTAAATCGACAAGAGATATATATAGGCCCAGGAGGACATATATGTTTCACATAGGGTGGTGTATTCATTTCGATGTTTCATTTGGTCCAATATTGAAATGTGTACAATTGCAGGTTGTGTTACCATTACACATTAATTTAGATCGACCTTTTATATCTATTTCGCCTCATTTGGTTGCTATTTAGTAGCGAAATGGAGAAGCACAATGCATGCTGGGACAGGCCAGACAACTTACAACTTATTTTTCCTATATGGGATGGGAAGTGTGTTGTGCCTGTCTAAGCGAGGGAGTCAGAGAGAGAGAGAGAAGGGTGACAGAGAAGAGGCAGAAGAGCACTGGCGCACTGAATAGGCCTGGTTTCAGAGAGAGACAGAGAAGGGTGACAGGGGAGAGGCAGAAGAGCACTGGCGCACTGAATAGGCCTGGTTTTCAAAGGCGCAAAGCGCTAAATTTACGGCAGGTGCGAAGATATCAGTACGCCGAGATTTAAGGCCGACACGCCCACTTTGGCCCATTCTGGGACTGCGCCACGCCCATTCGGCCTAAAGCGCATTTGGCAGCGTAAAGCCATATTGATATCGTCCCAAAACAGGCGCAAGGCACGTTTTTTTGCGTTTAAGGCCCGTTTTAGCGCCGAAGGCTTGTGGGAGAATAGGGCCCGTCATGTGCGTACTTGGACGTACTTAAACATTTTGAATTCGACGTATTTGACGTACAGGTGCAAATAGCATATACCTAATTAAACATACAATTAAACATTAGACATGAAGTCTTAGACTATTTTCAATAATGAAGACTACTTAACAGCAACGCCCAATCTCGTCATATCACAGTGCACGCCCCCTTTCTTTGAGGTCGTATAACCTATTCATTGTTAGGCTCGCCCCCTTTCTCTGATGCTGTCCCCTCACCCATTCACAGTTTACCACACATGTGGCAATAACCAATCAGCCCAAGGTATTCCTCTCCAGCTGATCCCAATCACCTAATCAGCGTAGTATATCAGGGTCCATGTTTACTCTGTTTGCTATGTGCTGTGTATGTGTCATTCTCAGTTGCTGATCATCATCGCTGAAGCAGTTGTTTTGCCCCACCTCCTCCCCTGACACCACCATCGGTCATGACTCCTGATAGAAGAATTCCCTATGGGGGATTTCCTATCCTATTCTTCACTGACGACGCCCTCTCATCATCTCAGGAGAGCGTCATCATATCATGGAGTCATACGCCAAAATTAATATGTTGTCTCATTAAAGCTTGTTATACTTTCTACTAGTCTCTCATTATTGAAATACATAATGGTAGCATCTACAGTGCGGTACAGTACAGCTACTACACTATTTGTGTATGTTAAGGAGTCTCGTGGCCTGTGGGAAGAAACTGTCCCTCAAGCGATTTGTGCGTGCTTTTGGGACCCTGTATCTTCTCCCTGAGGGTAACAGGGAGAACAGGCTGTTGTGGGGATGGTTTGTGTCTTTGATGATCTTCAGGGACCTCCTCCTCTCACTTAGGCTACTTAGGCTACATAGCCTAGGCCTACTTACTTCCATATACCTACCTCCAGTTGTAACATGCACCAGTGATGTCATTCATGCACCAATGACATGATGACATCACTGGTCCACAACTTAAAGGAACACTTCGCCCATTTTCAACCAGCTTTGTATCAGAACATCAGTAGTATATCAGAAAACTGTAAACTGTTTTGAAGTCTGTCATTTAATTTGACAGTAATTGAGTGTTAAAGTGTGGACCAGTGACATCACTGGTCCACACTAACTCAAATTAATAACTCATTAACTCAAATCAACTCTCAATAACTGTCAAACTATTCACCATTCATCTAGGTTGACAGTTATTGAGAGTTGATTTGAGTTAATGAGTTATTAATTTGAGTTAGTGTGGACCAGTGATGTCACTGGTCCACACTTTAACACTCAATAACTGTCAAATTAAATGACAGACTTCAAAACAGTTTACAGTTTTCTGATATACTACTGATGTTCTAATGATACAAAGCTGGTTGAAAATGGGCAGAGTGTTCCTTTAACTCAAATCAACTCAAATCTCAATAACTGTCAAACTAAATGAATGCCTGCAAAACTGTTTACAGTTTTCAGATATCTATGAGATAATGTGCAAAATAAATCAACATTGTTTTTAATGAAGTTCTCCTACATTGGTAGAGCCTTTCAAAGTTAGACCTTTAATTAAGATTATATTTTAACACCGGATCCAGTGATTAACTTCATCGTCCCTCCAAGTTTTGTATAAATTGGTCCAGTAGAGTGTGAGATATTACATTTGAGTTTAAATTTTTGACATTATAGCACCCTCATTAGGCCAAACTGTGTCTAAACATTTCAGACAGCAGCAGCATGAGACTCTGACCTCAGGAGGGCGCTGTGGACTTGACAGTTTGTTGTCTTAAACCATTGATTCAGTATTATAGGCTACAGCTTAGTGAGTTTATATTTTATCGCGTATGTTTGTAAGACACCCATCGGCATTACTATATGATTTTCTGTCATATAAAACTGTTTTTTTTTTACCCATAGCTGCATTTTTAAGTTTGAACATTATGTTTTTCTTTTCTATCTCATGGTGTGATTGTTGATTGTATTTTTCCTGCACTATCTGTGTTTGTCTGGATGCTGCTTCCTTCCTTCCAACTTAAAAATGATATTTTGGATCTCAGTGGGAGTATTATGATCATTTCACATTCAAATGTTTTGAAATAGTCCATGGTTTGGGGTAAATACAAATAAAAACAATATAATAAAATGAAATAAATAAATAAAAGAAGAATTACTTCACACAAAATAAAGTTAGTGCTTTGCAAACAAGATAGATCAGATCAAAGATATGGGTAATACAGTAGAAAAAAATACATTACATTATATTGAATAAACAGGGAAACAAGGATAAAATCGGTGAATACCAAGGACTAGAGAAAAGTAAAGTTTTGAGAAGATTTAACAGGACTGCTGCTATAGACCTTTTTCACGGGGGCCATTTGTGTTGAAAAGGCAGAATAAACACAGGTGCAAGCAAAACACTAATGAGGGGTTCCAAATTCCAATCATGGACGTTTGAAACCCTCATTAGTGTTTTGCTTGCACCTGTGTTTACCCTGCCTTTTCGACACAAAATGACCCCCGTGAGAAGGGTCTATTGTATAGCCTTTGTGCCTCATTAAAATAGATGTCCTGACAAGTTGTCTGCTAGTGATAGTATTCTGTTACATCACCACACTGCCACCTTGATAGGAAAATAACAGGTGATTGTAATCAATTAACAGGTGATTACAATCAAGTGACACAAACAGCCAATGAGCTGTGTGTATTGTAGCACCATATTGGTAGGAAAATACTTGTGACATCATGGGAATAGGCTACTATGAATAGGTTTTGGGTTGTTTTGGTAGTCCTGAATACAGTACAGTGCATTATGTTGCATCTTGCATAGGCCCATACAGGTATGAATATGCTGTGGAAGAAAAACAAAAGTAATTTACTAGATTCCTCCTTAAATTAAATGTGATTTAATTTTAATCATCCTGATGCTTTGTAGCCTTGCAAGGCAGCTGGATTCGCATGAGAAACAAACCATTATTCCAAACCAAGATACCATTATCAGTATCACGCCAAAATGCTCCAACAATTGTTTGTCAATTAGACTTTTATTTTGAATGGATGAATGAATGAATGAATGAATGTATTCATCAATCAATGAATGAATAAATAAGCAAACAAACAAACAAACAAACAAATAAATAAATAAATAAATAAATAAAATATAGCCGCAAGCGGCGATGGGCGGGGTTCAAGCCTTGCGCAGATGACAAAGCTTCTGATTCTGACTAGGACATCCTCCTTGATATATCTGACAAGTTTCGCGATCATTGGACAAACAGGTGTTGAGTTACAGCCTTTTTTATGTTAAGCCACGCCCATTTCTGGCGTTTATGGCGCCCCCTTTTGGTCGAATTGCACAAAATTTGACACACATGGTCTAGGATGGTCTCCGAAGACCTCCTGCAAGTTTCGTGAAGATTCCTTAATCGGTCATGAAGTTATGACAATTTAGCTGTGAGGCCACGCCCTCTCACAACTTTAACGATCAATATCTCCGAAACTAAAGTAGATTTCAAAAATCCAAAAATCACGATTGTAGAGCTTGCTCCATAGATGCTTCCTGGCGATTTTGGTGCAAATCGGTCCAACGGTCTAGGAGGAGATGTCAAAAATGTGTTTTCCAAACTTTTCCAAATATCTCAAAATTTTTCCAGACGGACATTGAGGGTCCTTATGGCGAACTTGTAGAGCAGGTCCACCTGAACATCTGGAAAAAAAAAGTTTGAAAATCGGACCAACGGCGTGGAAGTTATGGCCTTTAAGGTAAAACCGTTGATTATAGCACCACCTTCAGGCCGATTCGAAAAATCTTTTTTGAGCACATACCAGCCAACAATATCTGTCATTGGGCCAAATTTCAGGTCTCTACCATTTACCAACTCACGGGAATTTGCGTTGAGGCAGATGAACAACAAGAAGAAGAAGAATAATAAACCGGCAGAAAAACAATAGGGTTTCAGCCCCTTCAGGGCTTGAACCCCTAATAAATAAATAAAAATAATTCTGCCTTGTTTGACACTCCAAAACTATGGAAGCGTATCGGCCCAACAATTATATATGAAATACCACAATGATATATGAAATACCACAATGATATAAATAAATAACTCCATGATATAAATAAAACAGGCAATGAAATAAATCAAAAACACAATGAAATAAATAAAAACCCAATTAAATAAATATATACATTTATTTATTTCATTGTGTTTTTGATTTCATTGTGACTTTTCATTGCCTCTTTTATTTATTTATTGATGACTTTTCATGACCACTTTTATCTATTTCATGATGACTTCTCAAGTACATTGGTCCAAAAATTAAATCATAAATACATAATTAAATAAATAAAAAACACAATGAAATAAATAATAAACGCAATGAAATTAAAAAACAAAATGAAATAAATAAATGTATTTATTTATTTAATTGTGTATTTATTTATTTCATTAGGGTTTTTATTTATTTAATTGTGTGTTTATTTATTTCATTAGGGTTTTTATTTATTTAATTGAGCTTTTATTTATTTCATTGCGTTTTTTATTTATTTCATTGGCGTTTTTATTTATTTCATTGTGTATTTAATTATTGGACCAATACAGCGCCATCTGTCAATCAACCCAAACGGGGCGGGACCATAGGGTCGGACCTATTCGCTGATTGGGTACTCCTCTGCTCTCGGCTGCTCTCGGCTACTTTGGTCTGTCTGCAAGACCCTGACCCACTCCACCATGTTTAAATGCCAGCGAATTACCTGTATCACAAGTTTTTAGTGGCTGATAAAAGTTTTATCGTCGATTAATGAAGTGAATGTAGACTTGAATGAGATAAGAGATGCAATGTTGGAGGGATCGTCAGCGGGAGTCAGCTGACATCAACGAACACTAACAGGTAACGTTAAGTTGCAGTTTTTAACGTTACTGAGACATCCAGCTACAGCCAGCATTACCGGTAAACTAGCCTTGTTTAACCAGATTGTAAACGGCATTAACCAAGCTATAACGAGACAACACAAACAAGGATCTAGTCAGGAGAGAAGAATATAAGTGTCATAAAGCGATCTTGTTCTGCAGGACATGGGTGCTAGTAAGCTAGTAAGTGAACGTTACTAGCTAGTTACACCCGAAGGCTAGTCTCCCTAACTGGCTGATAACTGGCTAACTGGATAACTGGCTAACGTTAGGCCATGATAAGTAACGTTAATGAGCGTTGAACAAGTCCTATGATAAACTAGAGAGAAGGGGTTACAATCTGTGGTTACAGCTATTTAGCTGTCAGTGTCCAGTAGATCCCTCTCTTACACAGACAGATCGACATAGTCTACCAAAACCTAACACGTTATCTTGACAAAAACTTTATTGTAAGCCCCTGTTGCACACATTTCCCTCCATGGCTCCCTTGAAAAAGACATAGCCTATTCATCTCAACAAGACTGGTTAAATAAGGTTTATTAAAACTAATAATACATGCATTGTCATAACGTTGAAGGCAGAATATGCAGCATAGTCTTAAAAACACAATAACAAAGTAGGCTATGTTGCTCATAGAAACGATAATTCTCAATAATCACATAGCCACTAGAAGTGTGTGGCAGCTTATTTAGCTACAAAGACCCTGCCTGGCTCTGCCTGTATTTTAATTGTGTTGGTTGTCTTGATTCATGTAACTTTTCAGTTCAAAATGACTGACACATTTCTCTCCCTCTTGTTTACAGCTTAATGACACAATGATGGAGTCAGCATTTCATCAATTGTGACCACAGCCATGGAGGATGTTGCTGTCAGACCTCAATCACACAGCCAGGGAGAAGATGGACTGGACCTAGGCTGCACAGATACTGTAGGTCAGCTGTCACTTCCCTAACCTCTTAATCCTCCCATCACCTCTCATCTATGGCCTTTGTCTACTCTAGAATAATTTCACAATAACCAGTTACCATTATATCCTGATATGATTATGTCAGTACTGTGTTTAACTGGGATTGTGTGTACATGTGTTCATTTTCCTTCAGGTGTGGACTTCACCAAGCAGAAATGGCCCAGCAGTCCCCAGTATCTGCATGACTTGTCTTCATCGCCATGGTCTCAGCCCTGCTGCATGCAACAACTGACATGGAGCAGCTCAAACAATGGCACAGTAGCAATGTGTGCAAGATGTTTTTTTGCAGGGGGGGGGTGACTTTCCCTCTCATCCACATACCAAGTCCCCTTTGTTACACATTGTCCCATTTTGACATTGGAACCCTTTGTAAATGAAGGAATGACATTGAAAACAATGTGCTGAAATGGGAACTGTGCATAAATGTTACTATGGCACACTCACACACTGATTAACCCAAACATAAAAAATGGCACATGGTATTTTGTCCTCCCGTCTTCTCCTCTCTGCCAACATAAAGCACACATGTACATCCAGTGCATTTCTAGGACTTCCCCTGTAGTTGTCATTCATATCTTGCACTCAAGCAGGTTAAATTAAACTGAACATTTACATCAAAATGACTGCTGAACTTATATTTAAGCAATAAAAGGATTAAGAATTATTTTGGTTTCAAGTGTTTATTACATTTTACGAAAACATGTTTTCCAGCTCCTCTACTGTTGAACTGTAAACAGTAAGTGCTTCGCTCAGGGGAACATCTCGGCTGGGCAGTCTTGCAAGCTCCTCTGGGGTCAGGTCATGGGGTAACTGGATTTCAGGGATTTGGACTCCATCATCCCTGTCCACCAGCTCTGGACCATCAATGGTTGCACCATAAAGTGCATCAACCTAACAAAATGTCAGAATTAATTATTGCATATTACCCTACAACTGAATGCATGTAGTTGCTTCCTGTTAACAAACACACTGGAGCCATGTAGCCACCATGACACACTTTAGCATCATCAGCCTGTTTACATCCAAAATAATGTAGGCAACCACTACATCTGGGGCTAGCTTTAGTTTGATCCTACTTACTGCCTGGGGATCTCCAGCAGAATCTCCATTCCGTAGCCACAGCTGGTAGGGTGACTGGTTATTTGCAGTTCTCAGACTGTGGAAGTTCCAGGCTTCTTGGAACCTGCCAAGGTGACTCTGAAGCAAAGGCAGGAACACCCAGTGTAGAGCATACAGATGGATTTCATTGTCTGGCACCAACATCCCCGATGCTTCCATCGCATGGAAGAGTGAGTGGAACAGGTCCAAGACTTGTATGTATACATCTCGCCAGAGACGCTCGATTCTACAAAAAAGAAGAAAAGAAAAATAACTTCTAAGAATGAATAAAAATAAATCAATGTTTATTTGTCACTACTCATACACGTAAAAGCAGCTAAATGCAATGTGGGGTATGTGGGGACTAAAGACACACCTTTTCAGGCTCCATCTGGGCCCTTCTTGATCTACGGTAACTTCTTTCTCTTTCTTAAAAAAATAAACTAAACTAAACTTGTACCACTGTTCCTTCAGAGGTTGTAGGTGTCATAGACTGTGTTGCATAGTTGATTGCTCTATTGCTGACAAAAATGTGTTAATGTAAGTCGCTTTGGATAAAAGCATCTGCCAAATGATGTAATGTAATGTTCTCAAAAAATACTGTACAACAACATCAGCGTAACACAATAAAGGGAGAGAGGAAAGAAATATATATAAATGTGCAAATAGGGCATAACCATTATGTGCGGAAACCTTGGGTATCAGTCAGTATATAAATGGGAGCTAGGGCTCTATCCGTTTCTCTGTCTCTCCCACTGTGATGTCATAAATCCCAGTATTCTTGTCAGGTTGGTCATTCATGTAAATTAGACTGAGATGCTACTTCTTAAATGCAAACCAATAGCTTCTTTCTGGCTGGTAATTTATGTAACTTATGTAAGAACAGTAGCCTCTTTTGTGTTGGTCTCTATTTTATTTTGTGTTGTATTATTTTTGCTTATTTGATTGTCTTGTTTGTAAATGTATGTTTAATGTTCTATGTGGACCCCAGGAAGAGTAGCTTAATGCTTTGCATAGGCTAATGGGGATCAGAATAAATCAAATCAAACCAGTGATGTCATAAATCCCACTGTGACATCATCAGTGATGTCATAAATCTGACATCATCAGTGATGCTGGTCTCATTGGCCACACAGCCGCCGCGCAGCAGCCGAGCTACGAATGCGAGCTGAAGGATGGGCGAGGCCGCGCAGCCGGTGAGCCTAGGAATCGAGTATACTATAGCAGCAATAGCAGGTTACCTTGTATTTTATACTATAGCAGCAGTAGTAACATTGATAGAACATTAAAGACAAATATGCAAAAATAAGGCATGACCATGGTGCAACATCAACAAACATTAAAGAGAAAGTTAAAAAAAATAAGGCATGTCCATGTGTAACCATACCTTTGATCATTACACATGGACATTAACATTACAAGTATAACATTACAGAAATGACTATACGAGGAATCAGCGTGACGTCACAACAACAAATCACCGCAAAACACTCGGAACCGCAGCAGTTAACTAGTATGAGTTGTGCCAAACAAACTGTTGCAGTTTTAAAAATCTACACCGCACAGCTGGGGCTAGACTAGAGTGAGCACTCAAGGCTCACTCCATAGGGTCCCATTGAAGTTTACAAACGGAAACGCAGTTTGTTTACCAAAATGCTGCTCGGCTGATGCCTCGTATAGTTCCACAGTGCCAACCCACTTTAAATTTTTTAAATACCTGCATGTATCAAGTTCTTGAACACTGTAAAAACTTAATGTTATGGTATAAATATTTCACCATGTTTTTATGTGTAATGTGTAGGCCTATACTGGGTTGATGTGTATACAATTAAGTGAATCATTTAATTTACCTCTGGTTGTGCACACTCCTCCCAGTTATATGGGAATTGCGGTTTACTCCCTGGGTTTGGACCATGAAGTGGGCCACCTCAATGTTTTCACCTCCCTTATCAGATCTCACACGAGATGGCAAACCATATTGCCTGACAGCACCAAGGAAAGCATGAAGTACTGTCTCAGCACGGTTGTTGGTGGCAGGCGTCAGGAACACCACAAGGCGGCTGAAACCATCAATCCCACCGTGGATGACGAATCGCCAGCTTATTTTGAGGCAAAAAAAAGGTTAGCATGAGTAAACTGACCAAAGATTCAGGTTAAAATTTTAATCAGAATCAACTTTATTGTCACATCCATTGTGTCACATCACAGGTTTACATGTTTAAAGAAGTGGGTGAAAATCTTTTTTTCTTGCAAGCGCCACCATTTTGTAGTTTTTGTGAAAAGGAAAGAGGAGGGTAGAGATAGACAGGTCAGCTAATCAAGAGATATATACATAGCATAGTAGCAGGTATGTACTGTACATGAGGTTAGCAAAAGCAAAAATAGCTTCCTATGCAAAAATGTACATAAGGTGCAGTTCACTGGAACAGTAACAGTTATTCTGCAGTAAAAAGTCCACATAAGCTAACAGGACCACAAAGTCCGCAACATCAGTGGGAGCTGGGGCTCTGTGTCTCTGTCCCACTGATGACATCATCAGTGATGTCATAAATTCACAGTGATGATGTCATAAATTGTGACATCAGTTTATCAGTGATGACATCAGTGATGTCAGAGGCATTGTGACATCATCAGTGATGCACATATACACACACTCGTGCGCGCACACACACACACACACACAGACACAAGAGACAGACATGCACACACACACACACATCATCAGTGATGATGTAATCAGTCTGAGGCTCACAAGAGAGACTGAGGGAGAGGGAGGGAGAGAGAGGGAGCGGGAGAGAGACAGAGGGAGACATTGTGCGCACACCTACAGGGCAGGCAAGGCCACACAAGGGTTTAGGGGTTACCTACCGGATTAATTTGTGATTTCCGTCTATATGCCACATGAAATTTGGTGCTGCAACATTATATTGCCGGCGATATAGTGTCCGGTTGGCCAGAGCTCGAAATTCTGTGCCCTCTGGGTCCACTCTTTGGAGTGATTTGCGCACTCTTGCAACTTGACATGGTAAAGGGAAAGAGATGTAATTGAATTGTATGACAGGATATGCGATAGGCTATGAATGGATAATAATAATAACACTTGTGATTAATCTATTAATTATTTAGATTAAATAATTATCTTGAAATGGTGGAATATTTAATGGGATACAATCATAGAGACACTGCGTAACGCGTCATCATTCAGAAACCACGCCCAAGACGGGGGAAAACACAAACTCCTGTCCAATCCTGGCGTTCTCCTATGTCACGTGCATGGTTGCGTGTTGCATCAAAAGATCGTATATACGGAAGATGAACACTCCAACTTACTTCTTGACAGCTAGATCCACATTTTTCTTCTCACCAATTCTCAATGGCTTCCTTGTTTTGCTCAGTAGTACAAAAAAACTTTAACTGTCGATTTTTTACATTTGTTTTCTGCGCAGCCCACCACACAACAGCTTTTAGCTATGTTTAATTCAAGGAAAATTACGCTGGTGTGTGGAAATGAACGGCGCTCTTCCCCCGTGATGGGCGTGGCCTATTACATGCAGTGTCTCTATATGGGAGGACTGATGCTTTAACAAGTAACCTACTTTGCATGAGATGACCTCTTGTGCGAAGATACGCTCTCATCATGCGGTATCCACACTGTGGGTGCGCTCTGTGGATCTCCAGCACCAGAGTATCCAGCTGCGCATCTGTGACATTTGAATACATGGCTGACACACTAACAGAGGAGAAAACAAGGTCCATATTAAAGGGGTATTTCACGTTAAAACACTTCTGGGGTCAATTTAACAACATACTTGGGCTTTTGTGTGCACCCCTGGCAGGTTTTAAGTTGCTTGATTCAATATTTAGATATGTGATATTTATTTCATCAGACACGCCCCCCTCCTATAAACCCATTGAACTTTAAACTCCATTTTAACCATGAAGAAGGAAATCTCTTGCGCTTCAGCTCCCCAAAAGAGGGAGGTTGGTGCTTCTCAGAACAGGAGGATATCACAACAAAGGAAGAATCTGGAGCACACAGGTCACTAGTGAGAAGGTTTCTTTAATAGGCTAAGTGCACCAACATTTCGACGCAACGCGTCTTCATCCTGGCGACGCGTTGCGTCAAAATGTTGGTGCACTTAGCCTATTAAAGAAACCTTCTCACCAGTGACCCGTGTGCTCCAGATTCTTCCATGTTAACCATGTTAGATTCATTGAAAACACACATCACTGGTTCTGGTGACCAACTTAAAACTGTCTGGGGGTGCCGCTAAGTGACGACAGGCCGCAATGCCACAAGCAGAACTAGCTGAGCGAGGCGCCGTGCAGCGTGTCGGTGGACCGGCTGGAGCTAACCTCTCCCAGCCCCCACACCTAAACCTATAACCTCTCCCACCCCCCACGCTTAAACCTAACCTCCCCGGGACCCTAACCTCTCCCACCCCCACGCCTAAACCACCCCAGACATTAACCCTAAACCTAACCTCTCCCACCCCACACATAACCCTAAACCGAACGTGGGACGCTTGACGAGTTGAGTGATAAATGTGTTGGGCTGTGGGCATTGTGGGCCGTCGGCACTGCGGGTGGTCGGCATAGCGAGCGGATCCGTCTGGGGTGGCACACAAAAGCACGAGTAGACGTTAAGATGACCCCAGACATAACAAGTGAGGTAAATCATTGTTGCAATAGGGTTTTGCTGAAATAGGCTATGTAACTTGCTGACAACAGAGGTTTCTATCAGAGGTATAAGAATGCCCAAATACCATCGCACCACGAAGTATAAATCGGGCTTCATGTACGAGACTACGAGGCCATTTACACCTGGCGTTAACATGTGGTTTCTGCCATCAGATTGCAATCAGATTGTATTTTATCACTTCAGCCTGATTCCATTTACACATGGCGTTAACATGCATTTTCTGCAATCTGATTGCAATCAGATTGCAGAAATGGTTGTCCTCTCAATCCGCATAAAGTTGCTGTATCCAGATTGAGAGGACACATTGCATTTACACTTGTGTTCAATGTGTACACACACAATGCATCCCTGACCACCTCCGGAGGTGGTTTGGCTGATCAGATTGCAATCCTTCTTCAATGCGTTTTGGGGGTGTTTACACCTGGCATGTCCAGTGATAAAACACAATATGATTGCAATCTTATGACAGAAAACGCATGTTAACGCCAGGTGTAAATGGCCTCTACACCTTGCCCCGTTGCGACTTTTCCTGTTAGCTATTAGCATAGCTAGCAGAAAGAGTCCCAACAGGGCAAGAGACTACCTAGAAACAGCTCAGGACTAGGCTACATCACTTCAACACTAGACAAGGCAAAGCACACATTACAGAGTGGTAGAAGAATTCTTACCTTAGACCATTTTGCTGCATTTGATTGAGAATGGTATTTTTGCAGACTCCATACAGGCCCGCGATTTCTCGAATTTTGAAACCATGACAAAGGTACCACTCTATAGCCTCGGCGGGTATCTCAATGGTAGGTCTTCCTACTCGCCTTGCCACTGGGAGAGCCTGTAACACCTGTGTCAATTTAATTAGAACACCTGAGGTGTCGAGACCTGTGAAGGCAGAAAGTTCTTCCACCCTCTCTGAGATGGTTTTCACCCTATCACAAACATCAGTTGCTGATGCTTGATGATTCTCTAAATCGTCTGCTAAATTATTGAGAGCTGAAACGAGTTCTGCTAACGCCATGCTGTCCCGAACGTAAAGGCGGAAGTTACGTCTTCTTCTATTGTTTTATGGCGGCAAACAGCTTTTTGTGCATTACCGCCACCTACTGGAGTTGAAAGTTACGTCGATGCTGTGTGATCTGTTTCAAAGAATTTGGATTGATAGAGTTGACATACCGTACTTTTTTTTACAACAGCGCGGCCGCCATTTTGGACCGTTACACCGTGGGCAAGCAGCACAGAACCACGACACAACCTACAGCTAATCACTTTTTGGCACAACATCAGGAAAGAGAATATGGTTAGACGTTATTTTGCTAGATATTTGTCCTGCGGGACGATTTACTGGCCTCATTACGGCAGTCACCTACGGTCCAAAATGGCGGATATTACTGGCCACTGCTGTTGCAATGGAGTAGTCTATAGTTTTTCGGTTCTTATTAATCCAAGTTCTTTGTCTGTTTCCATTCGCCGGCATGAAAGCTTGTCGTGATTGGTACGCCGTGATGCAGTAAGATTGCATCTGATTGGCCAGATATGATCGAGGCGGCAGAGGGAATTCGCAGTAACCTCATGTCACGGCAGTATTGTGGACAGAGGTAGAGAATTGAACGAGAACACACACTACACAAGATGGCTGAGAGCGGTAAATCAATGGCAGAGCTCCTCAGAGAGGCAGCACAACTTTTAGAAGCCATGCCTGCGACTCCTCAACCCGACAGACAGCCCGTCATTGCTGGTGAAGCTCAAGCTGATGCTTCTCCACGCTTATCAATGATGAATCCAACTCAAGGTAAGTGTACTAGCTAGAGCTAATGGCGGCCAGTCTGTTTTGCTAGCTAGCTAACATTAAATAGCCTAGCCTAGTCGGACACGACAAGTAGCTAGCTATAATCAGGCCTAGGCTAGCTAACATTAGTGGGCTGGATAGCTAACTAACGCTACAGTGTTGCTAACTTAGCACATTTGTCGATTTCCAAAATGCGCCTAGCGCCAAATCTGGGTCCATTTTCTGACCAGGGTGTATGTAAATGTGTTGAATTGAACGGATTTTGCCTTTAGGCGCCAATAGCGCCTTAGCTTGGAAAAGAGTTGGCAACACTGGCGACCTAGCCCCATAACATGACGCTGCTACTGTACTCTGATAATATTCTCGTACAGCAGTCATTGTCACACAGCGTTCGAATCCTCAATAGGTGGAAAATGCTGTTAAAAAAGCTCTCCTACCCCTACCCGACCTCCGATTGAAGATCTGAAGATATGATAGTCCGCCTAGTGAAGCTAGTAATTTAGCCGGCGCTGTTAAAATGATACTGCTTGCGTGAAACAACCGTTTAGAAGCAGTCTTTGCACAGCCTGTGCCGTATTGAGGACAGGAGAAGCTTCCTAGTGCCCACAGGAACCGTGGGAATTTGAGTATTTCATGACATGTTTTGCTTCCCAGGTGAGCTGGATTTGCGTTGATCACTGACAGCCATCTCCATGTGACTGCATGTGTTGTTTGCTCGCTGCGTGCAAGCGGTGCACCATGATGGTGAGATCAAACACACCCTGCGGTAAATTCAGCGCAGGCTGTACAAAGACTGCTTCTAAACGGTTGTTTCACGCAAGCAGTATCATTTTAACAGCGCCGGATAAATTACTGGCTTCACTAGGCGGACTATCATATCTTCGGATCTGCAATCGGAGGTCGGATACAGGTAGGAGAGCTTTTTTTACAGCGTTTTCCACCTATTGAGGATTTGAACGCTGTGTGACTATGACTGCTGTACGAGAATATTATCGGAGTACAGTAGCAGAGTACAATAGCAGCGTCACGTTATGGGGCTACTGGCGACCTAGCTACATAATGTAAACGGACTGGCTTGCAAGCAGGCGCACGTCACTTAAATCCAGCCAAAGGTGACAGCATAGCCAATGAAAACAATCAAATGTGTAATTTCTAATGCTTTACTTATTTTGCTTTTTTTTATGCTGAAGCAGAGGTGGCGAGACTGTTTGCCCCATACAGGCGTGGGCGTGGAGCAACGCCACGGCGTCCAACTCCAGTTACTCAACGGTCTGCAACAACACGTCTGACCCAAGGTTATTAGAGTTTTTATTTTTTATTTCATTTTGACTTTTTGTCTTGAATTTAAGTTTTGTAAAGGGCTTTTCCCCTGTATGAGTCCTCATGTGTATTTTTAAATGACTCATTTGACTCCAGCCTTTGCCACGTACTGTACAAGTAAAGGGCTTTTCCCCTGTATGAGTTCTCATGTGTTTTTAGATGAGCCAATTTAGTACAGCCTTTGCCACAAACTGTACAAGATCTGCTATTTTCACTATTTTTGGTCAAGGTTTTTGACAACAGGGCTTAAAACTGACAGCTAAAAATATTGGAAGATACGATTTCATATCGACTCAAAATATTAAGCTTATGTATGAAATCTTGACAAAGACTAAAACGAACAACATTTTCTATGATATTAGTTTGTTTTAGTTAGTTTTGTACAGCGTCATTTTTGTTTTTATTTCAGTTAACTAAAATGTTTTTTCAATTCTACTTTTCGTTATTTCTTTAGATTTAGTTAACTGTATTAATAAACCTGGTCTGTCCTCCCTCCAACCACCAGCTGTGAAGAGACCAGCCAGATATACCCATCCCTTCCTGTGCCTGAGTGATCACTTGTGTGACACTGTCCCACCAAAATTTGAGAAGTTAGACCTGACAGCTGCTGGACTTGGTGAGAAGAGGATATGTTTTGAAGGTAAGATTGTACTTGGTATACTAGACTAAAACAATGGTTCTCACCCTCCAACCCCCCCCCTCCCCCCTTTTTTTTGTGGCTCTGGGCCACTAGCATATTTCAAACAATACTCAAGGACCACCCCACCACACAACAATATAGTATATAAGAAGGCATACCACAGTCACTTCTATTTTATTAGAAATGTTATATTAATATTTAGTTATGCTTGGTTGTGTGCTGGTGTCACACACCAACAATAGCAGATCTACAAGCTCACAATGCGGTGCGCATGGATATCAGCTATTTTTTGGCGCGACACAGCGCACAACTAAGTATATCAAGCCCTTAACACAAATTATTTAATTTCAAGCTTTTTCCCACACTACGACTGTTGGTTAAACAGTTTTCTTAAATTTAATGAACTTGTGAAATATCGCTTAATTATTTTTTATACATTTAACACAGGTCAAAAATAAAATAAACTTGTAAAACATTTTCTCATGGACCACCTGTAATTATGCCACAGACCATTGGTTTAGAAACAGTGCTCTAAAAGGTGTTTCTTGTTTGTCCGTTAAAACAAACATTGAATTGTTAAGTTTAACATATTGTGAGTTTAGTCTGTGTTTTTGTTTGTTGGTTTGTTTTTAAGGAGCTGCTAATGATCCGGAGTACTTCAGGATGGAAGTAGAAGCTGCCTTTCCGCCACTGAGAGACAAAGGGGGGTTTGAATTGCTTCGAATTGGCGGCACTACACGCAGTCGAGATCTGTGTTTAATCCCGTGCCCAGAAGAGGGATACACAGTGCAACATCTGCGAAATCCACAGACGGGTATTGGACAGGCAACGATATACATACGTCCATTGCAGAGGAGTATTGAATTGGAAGTAAGTGTCAATGAGGGCGTCTGCTAAATGCTTTAATTGTAATTAATAATATAGGGTTTTATTGATATGTTACCAAATATTTGACATTTCTTTGTAATTGAGCTTGATAAATACTTAATCAATGCCATCATGTGCTGTATATCTATAGTATCTGTTGTGCCAATTAAAAGTCTTTATTATGTGAAATGTTTCCCCCCGTAATGTAGACCCCTGCCCATACCTCTTCCCAACAAGCTGGGCCTCTCACGCGATGCCTGGGGTGTGACCAGAATTTCCCTTTTAATCAGATGAAGAGTCACCTGACAAAATGCACAAGGTAGATATTGCCCTTTTCTCTGCTATTTCTAAATTGATTTTTTTTTTGTTAAACACTGTCCCAGAATACACTTTTTGTGGCATGGCTCCAGCAGTCTATTAGATGGTCAGCTTGTGTGTCCGCAGCTAAGCTTGCAAACTGCTGGACTGACCAAATTTCTCGTGCACACTGCCAGTACTCCCACGTTTTATACTTTAAATATTTAACTTTGTAATGGAAGTCAATGGGGCTCTAACCTTGCCCAAATTTGGTGTAACTGTGATAACTGACAAAACAGGCTGGCCACATTAAGTTAGAGATCCACTTTTGAGCCATGCCATTCCAAAGTTGGTCCAGAGATGTTTCACGTTAGTTTGGGACATACATTAAATAAATCTGTTGACACACATTTACAGGTCGCCCAGTGTTGCAGCAGACTCTGCCAACGACCACAGTTCATCAGACGAACTAGATGTCATTTTCGTCGTACCCTCAGTGTTCTCAGCCTCAGCTTCTCCAGCCAGGCCAGAAGAACCCTCCAGTGACGTTTCAACTTTGTCAGCCTCAATTACATCTTCAGCCTCAACTTCAACCTCAACTACATCATCAGCCAGGGCAGAGGAACCCTCCACTATCGCCAATGACCTTAATGTGGTACCCTCAATGTCATCAGCCTCAGTTTCTTCAGCTTCCTCTCCAACCACAGGTATATAGTATAAGTTCGGAAAGACTATTGTTTACAATGTTGAGTTTTAGAAAAATTGTAACGTTTTGTCTTAATTTGCTGTCATCAATCATCATGCATCTTTACTTTAGGGTGGAAGGTTGAACCCGATGTCCCTAAAGCTGCGTGGCTCTATAAGACAGAGTTATGTTCACGCTATGAAAACGAAAAGGGACTACATCTAAGAATGGACTTGAGGGACGATGTTGAGCAGCAAGATCAAGCACTTTTGTCCTTCTACAAGGTTCCTAAGAACAATTGGGCACGCCCTCTGACTTGTAGACTGGAAGGTACAGTATGACTCAAGTGTAAATGTTTCGAGAAATTCTGACTTTTTCTATTAAAGAAAGTTGCCTGAGAGTTTTCTTTTCCCTATAGGAGATCGTGCATTTGGCGAAGGAGTGACCAGGTTCTTCTTCTCGAAGATAATTTCCCTGTTACAGGATGGCATTCACCTGAATCTTGGTGTGTTGACAATGAATAACTGTTTATTTATGAAAATCTGTGTCCCACACATCACTCATATCTAGCATAGGGGCATTAGGGCTGTCAGGATAATTTTATTTTAGCTGACGATTTTCACACAAATAGTTGTGATAATGATTTAATTGTGTTTTTATCTACTTTAAAAAATAGCGGAAATAGCAGATCTGCTAGCTCACAATTGCTAGCCTTGCATTGTGACACGTTGGCTTGTAGATCTGCAATTTTCGTTGGCGATTTGGGGGGGAAAAGCGGACCAAGTAGAGCGCAGACCCCCGTCAACTACTGTAGTATTACTTTACTGTGTATAGAGGGTTTAAGTGGTTAATGCTATTGTATTCTGTGCAGGCAACATTGCTGTTACGAGGCTTTTTGATGGCGAGCCAGATCATTTGGTACCATCTATCTCTGAGACCCTGATTGAGTGTGACATGTTCTTTGTGGCCGGTAGGTTGATGTATTATTGAAAGGTCTATGCTCAAGTTTCAATGGCTACTTTCAACTAAAAGTTAAGATCAGTGTTTTTTTTTGTTATTGTCAACATAGCCTGTGAAGACCAAAAGCTACAATTTATTTCTCCTACTTTACTTAACAAATATAGTCCAACTAGCAAACACCATAATCCAAAAGTCCTATAACTAAAACTCTACAACTGAAAAAAGAAAGGTTAAAACAAGAACAGCTGTACTTTTGCTTTTGTCAGCATAATTCATCATTTCAATAAACAGGCATTGTACCATTTGCTGGACTCCAGTGAGTGTTCAGGGACTAGGATGTTCCATTACTATTGATGAATCGATAGACTAAAGTTTTGGATACCTCCAGCGGGGGACAAACCGGTGACCTCATTTTCAGACGGGCTCTCTACCCACTAAGCTACGGTAGAAGAAATGCATTGTGGTTTTTTTTGTTGTTGTAGGCTATTGTTTATAATAAAAGAGAACACTGGTCTTATTCTTTAATGGCAAGCAACTTTTGTTACCTTTTTGAATGATTAAAATGGTACATTTTGTTTTCATTTAGCGAGGATGATGGGCCATTCATTCCTGCATGGTGGACCCTGTGTGTCTGGCCTCAGTCCTGCAATTATTCATGTTCTCTTTGGGGGATCAGAAGAGACTGCAACGATACAAATTGAGGACTGCCCTGACCTGGACATCCGCAGCACCATCCAATTGGTATGGCGATTGATGTTTGTGTTCTGCCATTTTGAAAAATGTGTCTTAAAAGTGCAATATAGTTTTTTAGGAGTAAAATTTAAACCTTAGAAAAGTATTCTATGGTGCAGACAATGGTACACACAGCCCAACAAGCCACCACCTGCTGCCACTGACAACACTCCGCTCTCGTTTCCTCTTCCACATCACTTGACATTTTGTGGCTCTAGTGTGAAGCGGCAATTTGAGCAACATTTTACCTACAACTAAAAAAGGTGTTTAAAAATTCTTGCTGGCGACGACAATGAACTAAATGTTATTTTTGTGAATGTTAAATTTTGTTTTACTTTCTATTGTCTGACAGCTGGAGGGCGATGCAGAGTTGACTGAGGAGGAGACCATGCGTGTCAGCCAACTAATACAGGCCGCGGATCTGCCTCCTCTCACCCAACGCACTAGAAGATGGACATATGACCGTCTTCTCCTCTATGCTGTGAGTGCTGATTCACACTAACTCATTTGAAGTGTGAATAAAAGATGCATAATCGTTTTTATTGTATTATGTCATGATTTCATCTCTTTTTGGTTGGTTTACATTTATTTGTGATGTAGGTTATTAGGCGAACTAGCCGTCAAGTAAGACAGCTGAGGAAGGGTTTGAAGGAGACCATGCTGTGGCCACTTCTTACCGAAAGAAGAGAATGTGTTCCGTTGTTCTTCCCAAGGGACTCTGAAGCTGCACCCAGTTCTCAGGTAACAATGGCATTCACACTTAAAAGAGGCACTTATTTTTTAGGTTGTAGCAGACTTTGCTGGAGTAAAGATGCTGGTATCATATTGACTACAGAGCTTGAGGGGAGTTAAAGACCCACTCCGCCCAAAAAATATATGTATTTTGTTTGGATAATGTGTTTTTTAAGCTTACTCATGAAAACCCTTGTGGTTTTTTGCACTATACTGTGGATATCTCTAAAGCAGGGATACTCAACTTGCTTTGCCCAGGGGCCACTTTTGCAAAATGACAGGAGACCAGGGGCCGGTCTATAAACAAACATGAATCATATACATTTTTCTGTACATGTAGCTCATTGTAGGTTTTTGGGGTGCCAGCTGGAATTTAGCCTGACAATTTTAAATGTTTAAGATTTTTACACTCTGCCATGAACCCACATGGCATAAATCTGAATCACCAAGCAGAATGCAAAAACAATATCCAGTGTATTGGAGGTACAAAGTTAGAAATTCCATTTCTTCGCCTCTTCAATTCAGTTCAGTTACAGTATCAAATCTGTTCAGAGTAAACCCTCTTCCCAAACAAATCAATAAAGGATCTCTCAAAAAGAAAATTAATCAAACAGGTCGACTTTGTGCACACAGGGTAATTAGTTGGGTTACGTTAAGTTAGTTACAGTAAGTACCGGTACATAAGTGCCTGGGTGGCAAGCAGACTGCGATATTTGTCAATTTAGCTGGAGTTAGAAAATGGTCAGGGGGCCACCCTGCACCCTATCGGGGGCTGCATCTGGCCCCTGGGCCTCAAGTTGAGTATCACTGCTCTAAAGTTTACCATTGATATAGAGATTTACAGCCAAAATCTAGTTTTCACACCAGCACTCACAGAAAACTGGTTTGATGCAGGGCACTTGATGTCATGCACCCAATGCTAAATGAGGGCAAAGATGGAGCCAAGTTTGAGGTACTATGAAATTTTGGGCGAGAAAAATACTTTACATGAACATTTATTGAATAGAGATGATTTTTCGGAGGATTTAAACCACACCATGGGACATGTGGAATGGGTCTTTAAGATACTGGTATCATAAACTGGAGACCTTGAGGAATCATGCTAGCTTGCAGAGAGGAGAAACGGTTAGAGGGGAAACGGTTGACACAACATGCTAAGCTGCATCTCAAAATAATCTTCAGGTTTTCAGATCATGTGTAATATTTTTGTGACATCTACTGTTGACCTTGTATCTCCCCCTCATGATCCCCCATCAACCACCAAAAATACACCAACATGGGTCTATGATCATAGAGCAGGGGTTCCCAAACTTTTCCATTCCAAGGCCCCCCAAATAGTATTAGCCTTTGGCTGTGGCCCCCCTATTGCAAGAAGAAGGAAACCCATTGACAATACTATTAAATGTAAAATATCACATCCATATAACCTCAGAATATATTTCCTTACTTTTATTAATGTAATAACGCAATAATTACATTTGTATCAAATCTTTTCTTATTTCTTCATACAGTATTTTTTCATATTCATTGTTTCTGTTTTCCGTTATAAACATTGTTCCAGACTATTACCCACACCAGGGGGAAATGACAATGATTGTGATGACGACTGACAGGCAATTAGACAGATGGGCATGGCAAATGTGATTTTTATGTGGAAGCAGGTGATTTGAATATATTTCTTAATACTACACTAAATTTAATTATACATTTTAATTAACTCATTGAGTGCCAAGGACGTCGATCGACGTCAAAGTAAATAGTGACGTAGAGTGCCAAGGACGTCGATCGACGTCAAATGCATTTTTTGACGGTGGGACGTGGATCAAAGCTTCAGGCATCTCCTGTACAAATATGGGAGCTATTGAAGGTGTATAATCTATTTTACGGACTCATTAGGTGGCGACAGTGCTCTCCAGATTAGAGACAGGTCCGGAAAACAGCAGGAAAAAGCCGTGATCAAAGAGAAACCGATGCATGCTGCAGCCAGAGCCATATAGATTGCTCTGTCGGGAGCTGACGTTGGCTGCGGACAGCAGTCAATCTGCGCTCACAACTGAGCCCCTTTGTCTCTGTCTGTCTGTCTGTATAGTTTCTCCACACGATTAGCAGCCAGAAAAGCAGCACCCGACGCCAAACCATTCTCAGCAGTCCGGTTTGGCTCTTCCGTGAATCGACAGAACACCGGCGCACAAAAAACGGAGCACTCCGAAAATAGAGTGGGTGCGTGTTAGGCTGTGTGAAGTGTGGGGAGGAGTTTGCAGCTGAGGGGGGGGAGAGGGGGGTGGGGCACGCAGGGCATCACACAACTACACCACGTCACTACATCAGAAAATATTATCTTCAGTCAGTGAATGTGCTTGAAATGCTTCATTTCACAAAAGGCGGAATATCTCAGCTAATAATTTGAAATGCCTGTATTTGCTCAAAACAACCTATCTTCTCCGGCTCATAACTAAAGAACGGAAAATTGTATCAATAAACTTTTTTTTGCTGATGATACAATAGAGCCAGCTCGTTCTTTGTGCGTGTTCGGTGTTTACATATTAATATCACACAATATTCTGTGGGCCTCGAGAAATCACTGAAAACGCTCTGAAAACTCTGGCACTGGGGAGCGTCCGTTCTCCAAAAGTGGCTGGCACTCAATGAGTTAAGAAAATATTCTTTATTTATTATTTTATGGTATTAACAAATATAACAATAATTTCCTTCCCCATAAATATGTTTTTTAAGCATTTCCATTAATTTGCTGAGGTCCCCCTAGTGCCTCCTGGAGGCCCCCACTTTGGGAACCACTGTCATAGAGGTTTTAAATCTTTTGCAGGCAATCATCGAAAGGATTGTGTGGCCCATCCTGGATGGTGACAACGACGATGATGAGTGTACTCTCGAAGATAAGTGCAGAGTGGCAGCATACCTTCGGCTTTTCATTGAAAATGGTAATCAGTGCAACATTTACTGGAAGCTGTGAATCTGAATGTTACATTATAGTGAAAATGGGTGAAGGCATTTGTAAAGTGGTTAACAAAGTTGTCATCTTCAGGCATTCCTACATTTTTAAAGGGATAGTTGGGATTTTATGACTATTACTCATGGATAATGCTTAAACGCAATGACACTGGTAGGGGTTTGGGTTGTGTAGTTACCTTGTCATGGTGTAACTAGTCTAATTGGCGAGATATCTTGGTCCATTGATTAGATATTGTAAAAAATAGTATCCTCATTGACTTACATTGTACTGTGAAACAGCTGTCAAAGTCACTCTTTTAGCACATAAATGAACGCAAACAAAGCTGACTGCCAATATATAAGATCACAAAACCCAGTATGGCATTTGTTTTGAAAAAAAATGTCAGCTTCCTGCTGATTTTACTATTTGAAGATCTGGATCCACGGATCCAGTCTGGATCTTCTTCCTAATAGAAATAGCTAAATCAACATGAAGTTGTATTTTTTTTTAATACAAACAAATTCTGTACCAGGTTTTGTGATGTTACATATTGGCAGAATCAGCTTTCTTCGTTTGTGCTAAAAAAGTGACTGAGCTTGTGGAAGCTAAAAACCGAATCTAAGAAAAACCCTCAAGCTATGTAAGTCAAGTATTTTTGGGAATATCAATGGAGCAAGATATCTCACCAACTGGACTGTTACATCATGACATCAGTGCCACAGTAAATAATTATTACACAGGAATCTTGTAATTGACACATGGCAACACACTCACACCACTACCCCCACCCAATACAGAGATGGGTACATGGATCAAAATGTATTGTATTCATTCTTCATATTCCCTTTTTTTCTTCATTATAGCATCCTCGAAACAACTGAAAACACTCCTGAAGTTCTGGACAGGATGGGAACTTGTGCCCAGAGAACTGACTGTGGAAGTGGTACACTCTGCTCTCCCGAGGTCCTCCACCTGCTTCGAAACACTCCGTCTTCCAGCACACTACCAAGACTATGACTTATTTGTGACTGACATTCAGGCCTGCATTGACACTAGTGACAGTGGATTTGGTATTTCCTAGGTCAGTGGTTCCCAAACTGGGGTATGCGTCCCCCTAGGGGTACGTGGAGGTACTGCAGGGGGTACTTAAGAGAAAGGGGACATTTGAAAATATAAGAATAAATCCTGAAAATAAACGAAACATTAAAATAAATCTGCTCAGGAGGAACTAATTGCAACTATTTTAATCAATTTCTTAATTTGTAATGTTATATTCTTAAAAAGGTGGGTTATTCATTGCATCATATGCTATCGTTTTTTTTCTAAGAAAAATGTTGGAGTCGGCTAAAGGGGGTACTTGGATTCGGAAATCAGGGAAAGGGGTTATTGAAGCCAACAAAGTTTGAGAACCACTGCACTAGGCTTATTTTGTAGTTTGTTTTCCAGGCTTTTTGAAACTTGAGCATAGACCTTTAACTAGTCCATCATCAACCTACCGGCCACAAAGAACATGTCACACTCAACCTGTATCTGAGAGGTAGATGGTTCCAAATGATCTGGCTCTCCATCGAAAAGTTTAACATCTTTGTTGCCTGCACATAATACAATAGCATTAACCAACTAAAACAAGGTCAGGTGAACATCTATTAATGAGGTGGCGAGACCTGTTAAGGCAGAAAGTTCTTCCACCCTCTGAAGGCATTTTTACACTATCACAAACATCAGTTGCCGATGCTTGATTATTCTCAACATCGTCTCCTAAGTATTGAGAGCTGAAACAAGTGTTCATGACCTTGTTTGACCTAGGCTAGGGCTTCATGCCCCAGAAGTACTTATTATATTTACTTTAACAGGTTGAGTGTGACATGTTGTTTGTGGCCGGTAGGTTGAAGGTCTATGCTCAAGCTTCAAATGGCCTGGAAAACAAACTACAAAATCATGCCCCAGAACAGTATTTTTATACTAGTACTTTTATTTATTTTTACTTTAAGCACTTTACAAACAAAAACATTACATTTGAAAATGTCTTGTTGTTTTGTTGTTGGTTCTGACTTGAAGCACCTGTTAAAACTTTATATTGTTAAAAAAATATATTGTCAAAACTTATTAAATGAGTTTTAAAACTGTTATTAAATGAGTTTACATTTTTTTAACCTAGGTGGTAGGTAACTTCCAAACTCAACTGTACCAGTACAACATCACAAGCTCGAGTGTGTTCAGCAGTCATTTTGATGTAAATGTTCAGTTTAATTTAACCTGCTTGAGTGCCAGATATGAATGACAACTACAGGGGAAGTCCTAGAAATGCACTGGATGTACATGTGCTTTATGTTGGCAGAGAGGAGAAGACGGGAGGACAAAATACCATGTGCCATTTTTTATGTTTGGGTTAATCAGTGTGTGAGTGTGCCATAGTAACATTTATGCACAGTTCCCATTTCAGCACATTGTTTTCAATGTCATTCCTTCATTTACAAAGGGTTCCAATGTCAAAATGGGACAATGTGTAACAAAGGGGACTTGGTATGTGGATGAGAGGGAAAGTCACCCCCCCCCCCTGCAAAAAACATCTCTTGCACACATTGCTACTGTGCCATTGTTTGAGCTGCTCCATGTCAGTTGTTGCATGCAGCAGGGCTGAGACCATGGCGATGAAGACAAGTCATGCAGATACTGGGGACTGCTGGGCCATTTCTGCTTGGTGAAGTCCACACCTGAAGGAAAATGAACACATGTACACACAATCCCAGTTAAACACAGTACTGACATAATCATATCAGGATATAATGGTAACTGGTTATTGTGAAATTATTCTAGAGTAGACAAAGGCCATAGATGAGAGGTGATGGGAGGATTAAGAGGTTAGGGAAGTGACAGCTGACCTACAGTATCTGTGCAGCCTAGGTCCAGTCCATCTTCTCCCTGGCTGTGTGATTGAGGTCTGACAGCAACATCCTCCATGGCTGTGGTCACAATTGATGAAATGCTGACTCCATCATTGTGTCATTAAGCTGTAAACAAGAGGGAGAGAAATGTGTCAGTCATTTTGAACTGAAAAGTTACATGAATCAAGACAACCAACACAATTGAAAATACAGGCAGAGCCAGGCAGGGTCTTTGTAGCTAAATAAGCTGCCACACACTTCTAGTGGCTATGTGATTATTGAGAATTATCGTTTCTATGAGCAACATAGCCTACTTTGTTATTGTGTTTTTAAGACTATGCTGCATATTCTGCCTTCAACGTTATGACAATACAATAACTGTAGCTAGTAATAATGTTCACTTAAAACTGTGATGCCGGTACTAGCACCCATGTCCTGCAGACCAAGATCGCTTTATGACACTTGTATTATGTTCTCTCTTGACAAGATCCTTGTAGATTTGTGTTGTGTTGTCTCATCATAGCTTGGTCAATGCCGTTTACAATCTTTACAAGGCTAACCTTAAGTAGCTGGCTATACTGTCTCAGTAACGTTAAAAATAGCAACTTAACATTACCTGTTGATGTCAGCTGACTCCCGCTGACGATCCTTCCAACATTGCATCCCTAAACTCATTCAAGTCTACTTTTACTTAATTAATAATCGATAAGACTTTATCACCCACTAAAAACTCTTGTGACGATTCACTGGCATTTAAACATGGCGGAGTGGGCCTTGGGCAGACAGATCAGGAGACAGACCAAAGTAACAGAGTCCAAGAGCAGAGGATTACCCAATCAGCGAATAGGTCCCGCCTTATGGTCCCGCCCCGTTCGTGTTGATTGACAGATGGCGATGTATTGGTCCAAAAATTAAATACGCAATTAAATAAATAAAAAACGCCATGAAATAAATAAAAAACACAATGAAATAAATAAAAACGGCAATTAAATAAATAAATCTATTTATTTATTTAATTGCCGTTTTTATTTATTTCATTGTGTTTTTCATTTATTTCATGGCGTTTTTATTTATTTCATTGGCGTTTTTATTTATTTAATTATTTATTTATGATTTAATTTTTGGACCAATGTACTTGAAAAGTCATCATGAAATAGATAAAAGTGGTCATGAAAAGTCATCAAGAAATCAATAAAAGAGGCAATGAAAAGTCGCAATGAAATAAATAAAAATGCAATGAAATACAAAACCCAATTAAATAAATAAATGCATTTATTTATTTAATTGTGTTTTTATTTATTTAATTGGGATTTCTATTTATTTCATCGTGTTTTTATTTATTTAATTAGGTTTTTATTTATTTCATTGTGTTTTTGATTTATTTCATTGCATGTTATATTTATATCATTGAGTTATTTATTTATATCATTGTGGTATTTCATATATAATTGTTGGGCCCATACGCTTCCATACTAAACTCGATAGGGTTAGGGTTACTTTGGAAATCGTAACCGGAAGTCCTAACTTGCCCTTTGTTATTAGATATCTTATTTTGAAAATTCTCACCGGAAATCAAAGTTTTGATTCTGTCTAGCTTGGCAATAGTCGACCCCGGCCGAAGTGTTTGGGACTTTACCGCCGCTTCCCTCCTGCCGTGCTGAAACCGGATCATTTCACCAGATAACGGACACATTCCGCACGGATTGACGGGGTTTTACCGGCGGCGGAACATATCAACAGCTAACCAACGTTACTCTTTCATCCCAGCACACTGTCTGCTAACCCGCTGCGGCGCTGCTGGACAGGCGGCTAGCATCGGTTACTGCTGCCAAACATGGTGGCCTGTAGGCAACGAGAAGAAACCAGCACAGTTTGGGGATTATTTTAAAGGGTTTTTAGAAACCTTTTGGACGCCGTGTCGGGGAACAGTTACTCATCCATGCTTCCCTTCAGTTGTGTTGGAGGACTGTCTGCCTGGAGCTGACTGTCTGCGTCTCTGTTGACGCCAAACGGAAAACACGCAGCAAACAGCCTGCAGCAATCGTGTCTTGTGGACCGTAGATAACTCAAGTTGCTTGAAAAGTTGTTACCAGCCAACACAAAAGTTTCCCATCCATTTTGAAAAAGGTGCAAAGCATGTGCAGTTTTGTGCACATAATTGCAAAAAAGAAGTGAGATAGTTGCACACATTTCTTTTATTATTTTATTATGGACGACTCGCTGCTCGATTTGGAATGAATTGGTGTGCAAGTGCAACCTGCTGAAAATATTTTCTACTCAGACAGAAGAACCTTGTTTTGTCAGTTTTCCCTTTGACATTTGAACCCGTTCTGAATCTGTGGATTATTATGGATTTTGTGGACTATTATGGCTTAATCCAGACCGTTTTGGGAATAATTTACCGATGATGATGACGGAGAAAAGCGACGGTTTGTCAGGCTCGACGGGATTTTGAGGCAGCAGAGAGAGCAGCAGAGAGGGATTCATTACATGGAGACTCGCCTGACATGCCGAGGAAGGAGTTGCCACTACCCGAAGGTTGGGAGGAAGCCAGAGACTTTGATGGCAAAGTCTATTACATTGACCACATTAACCAGGCCACCAGCTGGATTGACCCCAGAGACAGGTAGATTCTCTCTCTCTCTCTCTCTCTCTCTCTCTCTCTCTCTCTCTCTCTCTCTCTCTCTCTCTCTCATGAAAAGGTGGATCAAGCAACTACCACTAATAATACCAGTAATAATAAATAAATTACACACACAAAACATTATTTACACTATAACGTTACATATAGACAAAGTAATGCATATGTTACTATATACTGACAGTTATTCAACATATCACCATACATATTGTAGCCTACATATCACCCTGCACATACAGTAGAATAGGCTAACATTATTGTGCACACATCACCATTTATTGTTCACTAATTTAAAAAAGGCACAAACTATCTTATCTATTTGGTGATCATATGTGTGTCTGTATTATATATACTATATTATATCACTCGTCAAAATGTGCAAATTTGTGTGCTTTTCCACCCTAAACCCATACATAATGTAAGTTTGGTCCTACTGAAGGATCATGTGTACTGTGAATTTAGGTCATAAATATGTATTTCAGACTGAACAGGTGGGTAAACCCATTTTGAGGGTAGGTGGATGGCATCATCCCCTCATGTTGTTGAATGTAGCGGGCTGCTGCAACTAACAATTATTTTCATTGTCGATTAATCTGTCGATTATTTTCTTGATTTATCGATTCGTTTGGTCTAAAAATAGCAGAAAATGTTGACAAATGTCGATCAGTGTTTCCCAAAGCCCAAGAGGACGTCCTCAAATGTCTTGTTTTGTCTACAACCCAAAGATATTCCGTTTACTGTCATAGAGGAGTAAAGTAACAGAACATTTTAAGAAGCTGGAATCAGATAATTTTGACTTTTTTTTTCTCCTAAAATAGTTGGTGATTAATTTAGTAGTTGAGTTGATTGACAAGTACTAATCAATTAATCGTTGGAGCTCTAATTATGTTGTTGAATGTTACCTTTACCCCAACACCAACTAGCTAATCACCATCTGGGCATATATAAAGGCCTGTGATGAGTGATAACGATGCTGAGTGACTACGACGCCGTGCACATACACAACGGTTTTCAAAGTCGGAGACTGTGAGCCCCCCTCCCCCATCATGATTATGTTATTTGATCCCATCCACTCAACACTCAACTGCCATTCAACAATTGAGCCAAGATAGCCTGATATTTCCGTTGACATACTTCAGACTACACCAACTACATAAAAAAGGTCTGTCTAGAGGCATTTATTAGTTTCTGACTCTGGGAAAGTGGAAAAAACACTAGAATTCCCCCAAACGACATATCTCTGAACTATCTCTTTAACCAAATCACACACATTTAGGCTATTCTATGTGATCTCTTTTTAATAACTCATGTAATAACTAATGTCATATTTTTTCACTTCCATTCACTGAGCCTCCACTGGAACTGTTTGGACCCCCCCTGGTGCCCACTTTGAAAACCCCTGGTCTACAACACACACCACCACTTCCACAACACCACACACCACTTCCACAACACCACACACCACTTCCACAACACAAACACCCCACACACACGCACGCACGCACGCACGCACACACACACACACACACACACACACACACACACACACACACACACACACACACACACACACACACACACTCTCACTCTCACTCTCACTCTCACTCTCACTCTCACTCACAACACCACACACCACTTCCACAACACCACCACACACCACTTCCAAAACACATAACACCACACACACACCACTTCCACAACACACAACACCACACACCACTTCCACAACACCACACACACACCATTTACACAACACCACTTCCACAACACACAACACCACACACCACTTCCACAACACCACACACACACACCACTTCCACAACACCATGCACCACTTACACAACACAAAACATCACACACACCACTTCCACAACACACAACACCACACATCACTTCCAGAACACACAACACACCACTTCCAGAACACCGCACACCACTTCCACAACACACAACACCACACACCACTTCCACAACACAGACCACTACACATCAGAGTTGGGGTCCGTTACTCAAAAAAGTAATATATTACACATTACACATTACTTTCAAAAAAAGTAATGCCTTACTTTACTTGATTACTCCCTGGAGAAAGTAATTCGTTACACTACTCGTTACATTACTTTTGCGCCTGAGATGCATTGTCACGTAATTTGCCAGTTAACAATACAACATTAATCCTTACATATATGCCCATATATTAGCACAAATCTCTATCGTAATAAGGTAGGTTGCAAAACTTCCTGTCTGATGGTGGCTGTACGTTCCCTGCCATCTGTATTTTGCTCAATATGTTTCTGAAAAATGGCGATTTCATTCTACTGTTGAAACTGGCAACATTTCCTCTACCATGTACGAGGAGGCAACAAGCCTGTCCATCTCTGATTTTGATGTTACCTGGTGAAAAGAAAGCTTTTGCTGCTTGCTTTGGGTCGAGGCAGGCGACTCAGCTTGGGTCTGCAACCAGCTTTGTGTTAGCATGTTTCCACTGCAGATGCTTTGAGAGGTTTATGTCGTAGGCTACCGTAGCTAGCTGCTTCTGTCCAGGGGAACGTTTGCAGTGTCACATTCTTGTCCTTCCGCGCAACAAAAACTTGTTGTAGAAGACGGTGCTTTTTGGCAGATTGCTGGCAGACTATTACGGAACATACCGCACTGCGCCCACTTCCCTAGAACACATTGTATTTACAAGGGGTATTTACAGACCCCATCGCTGCATGTGGGTTTCTCTTATGGTTTAGGTTTACATTTAATTTAATTTAATTTTGTCAAATATTCAGATATTCCAGAATTGCATGTTGTGTTAAAATACATATTATTTATATCTAACACTCTTTAGCCTGACTTAATTGTAAAACAGAGTGTAAAAAGTTATGCAAAGCCTTCTGGGAAATTTAACCCGTGGAAGAGGAAAGTGGGCGGAGTTCCCAGCATGCCCTGGGGGTACTGTGTTTTTGTGTCAATTGTTTGTCAATGTGTTTTGGAGGTTAAAATGATTTATTGTTCTATATGCATGATGTTAGTTATCTGATAAGCTATGTGTCGATTAATAGTGCTGTTCTGCATGCTAATACAAAGTTGAAATATTGGCACCATGATTGAATCTGCTGTGCAGTTAAATGACCTGTCTGATGGGACACAGGATCTGCTATTAAAACGGAGATCTTTTCTCACGCATGTAATGAGGTAAGCGACGCGTTTGATTAGTAACTGTAATGTGATTACTGCACTTAGGTACAGTAGTGCCTTACACTACTCGTTACCGACAAAAGGAATGTGATTACAGTAACGCGTTACTTTGTAACGCGTTACCCCCAACTCTGCTACACATCACTTCCACAACACACAACACTACTTCTACAACACACAATACCACACATCACTTCCACAACACACAACTTCCACAACACGCAACACCACACACCACTTAAAACCCTCCTAATTAGAGCAATAAAAGTCCAGTTCCCCAGGCTTTTCCTCAGTCACTGTCTTCTGTCTGTGTGCTTGCTCCTATCTGATGCTGGCAGTGCCTGCAGTCGCCTGCCCTGCTGCAGCCATGTCCACGCAGAAATATCAGGTGCAGTTCAGGCTGCTAACGTTAGGGCTATAATGTTTTGGTGGCAAGGGATTCCTGGCAATTTAATTCTCTGGGCCCCCCTGTGGCTAAAAATGGAGGCAAGCTCTATTGCAAACTCCCCCTGTCAGCCATGCTATTTTCTAAGGTAGAGATGCCTGGGGCTTTAAGGAATTTGAGTTTTATTGTAAAAAACTCGATCAGAATCCTGAACCAGATTAGGAGAGTTTTGAGTATACCAGATGTTTCTGTCCACACACCAATTTGTTTTAACCACTCTTTTCTAGATCCATGGTTGGACAGAGACTACCATGCCTGGAGTGAGAAGGGGCTGGTGTTCGTCAGAGACCTATTCATAGATGGTCATTTCGCATCCTTTGAACTTCTGAAGGGGAAATTTGAGTTGCCCAACATGCATTGGTAGATACCTACAAGTTAGACATTATGTTCAATCCAAAATTCGTGACTTTGAAGTTCTCCCAAATGAACATGCTTTTTTTGATGTTTTGCTGAGACCCCCTCACTCCAAGCATATTATTTCTAGATTTGTGTATCTGTTTGATGGTGGTATCAGTGCCTCTACTGAGAGGATTAGAGAGGCGTGGCAGGAGGAACTTGGTGTTGAATTGTCTGAAATTATTTGGGACAGGAGCCTGTCTGTGGTTCAACTCTGCTCAATTAACAGCAGACACCAACTGATTCAATTTAAAGTCACTCATCGACTTCACTATTCCAAGTCTAGGTTGCACAGGATCTATCCTTCTGTCTCACCACTATGTGATAGGTGTCAGATGTTAGAGGGTGCACTGTCACACACTTTTTGGTTTTGCTCTTCACTATCCGGATTCTGGGCCAAAATATTTGACTGGTACTCTAAGGCCTATAAAATAACCCTTCAACCAGAGGCGGAACTTGCCATCTTCAGCTGTTCTGAATCTTCTCTGCTCCTCCATACGGCTAGGGTTGGGGCGATGGACGATGGAAGCAGAATGGCTCTAGGCTCATCTGACAGTAGTGCAGCACCAGTCCCCATCACAGCCCCTCTCTTTTTGAGGCAGATGCGGAAATTGCATTCTCTCAAATGGCCAGTGGGGGGCGCAGCTTGTGTAGCACTCCCGGGAACATCCATTCAACTCTATGGGAAACAAGCCAACTTATCTCTCTGTCTATGTCTTAAATAAACACTTTACAAATGAGTTTATGGTCTGAAAAAACAATTTCAAGTATTTCTCATGCTCTCAAGGCCTCCGTTTTCTGAATTATAGCCCCATTCCGAGGAAAATAGGCGATATACTTCGGATAATGGGGAACAGTAATACTTCCGCCCGTTAGAGGCAGCAATGTGCCGCAAGGCATCTAGTCTGCGGAAAGTACACGAATAAGAAAACCTAGCAAACAATGCTAGCAGATAGCAAGATAGCAAATTATCAGAAAATAGCGTTACTTTATGATATTTTAATAATGTTAGTAGACACACGTAACTGTATAGATGGCATACATGTAACGTGACGCTCATAACATGGCCGACCATTTAACGTCATCTAATGTATGTATGTGAAGTAACGTTAAATGGTCTGCCCATGTTATACAGTAAGCGACGCGTCATAAGGTTAAGACATAACATCACAAGTTTTTGCAGACTTGAATGCTGTTGGTCGTTTGTTCAATTTGCTTTTCTGTATGGTATTGGACATTTAAAGATGATACACACTTGTCTTGATGCATCCGCCAAGCTCAGCAATTTGTCATCCTTATTTGAAAACATACTTTATCAGATCGATAGAACTCAACATAGTCTAAGGTCTTGCACGAATATGTCTTCTGGTAAATTAGGCATATATAATCTACCAAGCAACACTTGACACAAATATAGGTAACCATTTCACAGCAGCCCAGCTACCATGGTGGAAAATGAACCATTCTTTAAGTTTGAATTATATCGAAATATATGTTGCATGGTGTAGCCTTTGTGTATGTCGAATTGTTACAGATAACCATATTTCAATCAATATAAATCATTCGTTGATTTGAAGCAGTCGGTTGGTTCTCCATCTTCACATTCTTCTTCCTGGTCATTTGGTCCAAGCTGGTTCACTCGACATCAAATATCTTTATATCACATCTTAAAGGAGAACTTACCTCCAAAACACTTTTTTTCAGCTTTTAACCAATATATATGACTTTGGGGGTGATGTGTGAAGAATTCTGGTCAGAATTTCCACATTTGACACCAAACTGTTGCCATTTTACCATTTGTATCATTTTTCAGCAGCATATCTGGCATAAGCGCCCTCTAAGGGTCAAAGACTGCTTTTTTTTTTTTTCTCAAATGAATGGGATATTTGACACGTCGTTACGTCACGGTGACCCAAAGACTATGGGATTTCAAGATAATTACTCCCCTACCCCCCCTGTACCCTTTCAGCTCCTCAGAACTCCAAGCTTATTCTTATTGAAGTTTGCTCTTAAAATACTGAACCAAACGTCGTCAAAGTTGGCACATGTCTTAATTATAGTTAGTTTCCCGCTGATTGTGTCATTACTTTATTGATATCTTACCTGGATAAGCTCGAATGATGATGTTTATATTATCAGTCCGAGTTGCAAGCACTGTCTCCAGCCCAGGCAGGCAGGCGGGAGCGAGCGGGAGAGAGTCGTACTGTAAACCTCATGCACTAGCTCCAAGCTAAGAATTACGTGGAGAAATCTCGCATTGTGTTACCCCAGAGCGAGAGGTTTGTCCTATTGTGGGTGTGCTGCTGTTAACGAGCCCATGTCACTTTGCTCCCGTAACGTAGTTTGAGTAGTTTCCATAGAGATACATGCAGAAAAATAATTAAATTTCTAGTTCGCCACTGAATTACCAAATTGATATAACTTAAAACCATTTTCAGATTTTCTGTTTCCATACAGACCAACAGCGTTGGTTAGTTGTTGATATTTATAGAGATATTGCCCCTCTCAAATAAATTATTTTTGAGGCAGTAGGCAAACTGTAATGGCGTCGATTTCCGAAAAAGAATCTCGACTCGAACACAGCCAAAGAGTCCAGTATAGACAAGAGCATATGTCATTTCTTGGTTTTTTCCATAGGTATTTTCAAATCACTGTTCTAATACATATCTAGGGGGTAAGTCCTCCTTTAACAACCTGCCTGATCTGACCAGACAACTATAATGGACTCGTTCTATGATATTTGCGGTACATTCGGGTACATGATTTACTTTAGTACATAGCCTACACAACAAGGTTCTTTGTTGGCAATGTTTATTGACAAAAGCACACTGGCAGATACATACCAAATGGTTCAAAGTAAATCTATCAAAAGTCTCTCAAATCTGTCAGCATTATATTGTCAGCATTTGGCTTATGTTATTGCAATATCTTAGGTTGAACAACTGATGATCAGCAATATTCTCACAGTAATATATGCACATGGGAATCAAAACGTAGCATTAATTTTCACAAATAATTTGACCAGGGGACAATGTGCCTCTGTTGTGTGTTGTGCTGTTCCTGCTCCACCATGGTACTCCGGCGGCCATCCCTTGAAGAAACAAACGACACTGTGTTATATTAATCACTATAACATAACGCCACCAAATTTCAGTTAAAGTATAGCAACCACCTTGTTCACATGTTTACGTTAGCACACGATGCTAATCGAGCTAGCGTTACCTTACAAACATGAGCATCACTCAAACAGTCCAACATAGCAGAGCACAAAGTGTGCGATCAAATCCACCTCAGTTCTAAAGTTTAGAGTTTGCCCAGAGATATAATAGCAGTTTACCTTGTGGAGGCTTAGCAGCAGCTAGCAGGCTGGAGGCTCACACCACACCATGGTCTCTTGGCCAGGCCCCGGACAAGACGGTGGTTGGCTGGCTGGACTCCTACTCGCCCATACCTTCGGACTAAAAGTTATTATATTTGTTTTCCTGGACCATTTCACCACTGCAACCAGCCAGCCAGCGAGCAAGCTAGCAACCAGAAGCGAACAACAAGATGGCAGTCAGTTCAAGCCTGTGAGACAAATTCGGAAACTCCCCCGGCAGCCGCTAGGGGCAGCCGCCCCCTCCTTCTTCTTCTTCTTCTACTAGTGTTTTAACAGCCCTCTCTCCCCGTACTTCCGTGTAGAATTAATCCATTCAACCAATCAACGATGAGCAGGAAGCGGGGATTGGCAGCCTCCCGCCCGGGACACTGTGGGCACTGTGGGTATCTCGTCAAAAGGGCCTTTCTGTGAGGAGTTTGCATGTTCTCCCCTGGGGGGTTCCTCCATACAACATCGGTATGACCCCCACTAAAAACATGCAGAAAGATCGTCACCTTACTAGGGATGGGCATTTTAAGCAAGTTAAATACTCGAGTACTCTCCTTCTATTATGAACGAGTGCTCGAGTACTCACGCGGGGGGGGGGGGTCTGTGTGATTACTAAGGGGTGGCTTTAGCTCAGGAGGTAGAGCGGGTCAGCCAATGACGCAAGGGTTGGCGGTTCGATCCCCGCTCCCTCCCAGCTGTTGTCGTTGTGTCCTTGGGCAAGACACTTAACCCTCCTTGCTCCCGATGGTGTGTAGGCACCCTGCGTGGTAGCCTGCCGCCATTGGTGTATGAATGGGTGAATGTAGACTATCTACTCATTGTAAAGCGCTTTGGATAAAAGCGCTATATAAATGCAGGCCATTTACTATGGTAATGAATGCATTTCTCCCCCTCGCTCTTTTCACTAGTTACAGGCAGCCCATTTTTGCCTGTCGGGTCAGTGAGAGATACAACTCTCATCTGGAAAGTCTCGCGGGACTATGCTCAGCCGCCGCTCCTCTCTCTCTCTCAACGTTACTGCTGGCTGTGCACGCTACTAACGCTACATTCTTCGAGATTTAGGTTTGAATGAAATAAATTGCGTTTTGTTCTTTAAACTGTGCCGACTCCTCTTCTTCGCTCCGTTCCTCTCTCTTGTCGTCAAGGCTCTGACAAACGCTCACTACCTGCATTGCTTTTGAGATCTGCTTTTCTCTCCCTCTCTCCCTCTTTACAATGATGACGGCCGAATTGCCGAAATTGTCAGACTCCGAGCCCGGTGTGTTAACGATGACTAGCAGAAGTGAGGTCGTTATTTTTTTTAATGTGCTCAATTCCGGACTTGGTGTGTAGAGTGTCCACTGTTTGTTTATCTTTTGTTGATTGTCCTGAAATGCTTTGCCAATTTTCTTACATAGCCTACATGCCAGCAAATTATTTATAATCATTTATTTGGTATTGACAGAATGGCAGTGTGAGTTATTTTCATACAGTTATAATATGGAGATCATGGATGGATTTATTATTGCACTTTAAATAAATAATTTAAGTTTGACCATATACTGTATATGGCCTTAATGTGGTAAATAAATGACAGTTTAGCAGGGCATAAAACCAATGATATGTTGCTGTAAATCAAGACTTGAGTCTAACAAAGGCATAGCCGTCAGGGCTGTGAAAAAAAATAAATATATATATATATGTAGAATGTAGGGCTGTGCCGATTCACTATCGATACTATCACGATACTTCGGTGCCGATTCGATATATATTGCGATTCTTAAGTTTAGCGATTCTACGATTATTGCGATTCGATATTACGATTTATTGCGATTTCTGTTTCTTTTTTTCTTTTCTTTTTTCAGTTTGTTTGCTTTTTTACACAAGAAGTTGAATCATACACTAGAGACTAGGGGTGTCACGATACACTCAGTTCACGATACGATACGATACACGATTATTGGGTTCACGATAACGATACGATACGATATTTTAACAATATTTTTTTGCAATCAATTTGTAAGTTGAGGGGGCATCCTCCACGCTAATTTGAGTAATTTCACCATTTTCATCCTCCGTGTCTGTAACGTCCCTCGTCTGTTCAAACAAAGCAATGAAAAGGAGAGCGAGCATGCAATCAGATGCAGATCAGTGCCACCATGTTCAGCTTCTTTTTCTCGCGATATGAGATTTCATCTCAACGATACATATTGTCACGTTTTGATATCGCGATATATCGTGGGACGATATATTGTGACATCCCTACTAGAGACTGTATATTATATCATGAGTAGGGCTGGGCGATATAGTTAAAAAGTATATTGATATAACATCTTTCATATCAGTCTATATCGATAATTATTGATCATTTTAATTACCTGTTTTTATTAATAAAAAAACATGAGAAGAAAAAGGTTGCATTTAGCCACTTTATTTTTAACCACCTTATTTTCAAGGCACACAGGTAGGTCTAATTTGTCACACACACATACATGCTCTGAGTGCAACTGCAAGCAGTAATTTACAGACATGGTGAGGTTTTACTTTGATGACAGCCTAGCGTTGCCAGCCTTCTAAAAAAACGTTTGGTAACGTGTATTTCAGGGTTGTAGTGTTAACGTTAGGCGAGAAAAAGCCTTGCCTCGCTGAAAATGCGGTACATTTCTCCATATCAGTTTTATATACGCATCAAGACTCCGCCCAAGCAGAAGACATAAAGTCATAAGCTGTGTGCTCAATAGATGACACAATGAGTTATTCCTGTCCCAAAGTACAAGTAAAACCTTTCCAACAGTTTAACTTTGTCTCTGCTGACAGAAGCGAATTGAGCTGCGGATGCCATTCCGTAAAGTAACGTTGCAGACGTCCGTATTTGTGAAATTGGTGTCTTAACATTAACGTTAATTTCCCGGGCGCTTATTAATAGATAGGATACATGTTAACACGTTACGTTAACACGAATTGAAACTCAACCACATCGAATTATTTGTAACGCCGGGTGAGATCAAGCGAGTGGCGTCAGTAGGGGTGGGAATCGCTGAGTAGCTCACGATACGATATCGTCACGATACTTGGCCCTCGATAACGATATTATCACGATACAACGATACTGCGATAATCGATATATTGGAAGACGATACATCACGATACCTGTGTAACTGAAGAGAAAAAAATACCCCTAAAAGGCAAGAAGCAGGTATTATGTATTTATTAGCAGAATTGACATGAACTCTCTGAGTTCACTCACTCACTCATACCATTTTCGATACCACGGAGGAAAAGTTACACATTAAGTCTTTTTATTATTATTATTAAAACAAGAAAACCTATATAACCTACCTACCTATATAATTTCTAAAAGTAGATATTAATGATCAAACATTTCCATTCATGTAGCCTACAGTATTTATGTTTTTGTTTCAACTACAAACATAAATAAATGTCAACTTGAAAGTATGTTTGAACTACCACACACAGCATAATATTTTAGCCTGTTTATAATTTTTTTTTTTTTTTTTTTTTTAAATAAACATATCGATACTTGGTGCCAGTGTATCGATAACGTATCGCAAGTGGAAATATCGCGATACCATGAGTATCGATATTTTGTCCCACCCCTAGGCGTCAGTGGAGGACCAAAATGCAAGACTCGATCATTAGCCCGGAATGGGTCTCGCGCTACTTTTGCATGCTAAAATAAAGCTGATAATGTACAATTTGATTCAAGGGGGGGAAAAACCCTTTCAGAGTACAACACAAACTGTCTATTTTCCTGCAACTCGACAGTGTTGCATCCAGGAGATGTCGGGGCTCTGGATCAAGGGATATGATTTGCTGTGTGTGAGTGGGGGCGGGTCATGGGGCGGGTACTCGGAGTTTGTCTGTTAAATGATTGGCTGTTTCCGTGTAACTTGTACTAACAAGGTACATGATTGGCTGTATGAGCCACGGAGCAGAGGGAAGCGCTCGATACTGTATGTGATTGATGAAAGTGGGAACATTTCATACATAAACAGAAAAAATGCGATTATCGATTCTGGAATAAAAGATCGATTCAAAAAATCGTGACATTAAAAATTGCGATACTTAAGTGAATCAATTTTTTTCTCCCACCCCTAGTAGAATGTAGAATCGAAAATCGAATCGAATCGTGACCTTAAAATCGAAAGTCAAATCGAATCGTGGATTTGGAGAATCGTGACACCCCTACCTAACAATATGTCCATACTATCCACTTTTTAAAACTATTTTTTATAAAAATGGCTTTCCATTTGTATTTACAGCTTATTATAATTCTTCTATGCTTGTTGGTTGTTTAAAATTGTTTATCCTTATTATACCATTGGTTGTTGGTGTGTTGTTGTGTTTTGCCCTGCATAATGCAGACTGCATCCAGTGAAAATCACTGACCAGTCTAGTAGTAACATTAGATACTCGGTGTTAACTCATTGAGTGCCAATGACGACAGTTGTCGTCAATTCGAATACTAACGTAGAGTGCCAAAGACGACGATTGTCGTCAATTGCGTTTTTTGACGGTGGGACGTGGATCAATGCCCGATACATCTCCTGTACAAATATTGTAGCTATTGGAGGTCTATAACCTATTTTACCGACCCAGTAGGTGGCGACAGTGCTCTCCAGATTACAGAAAGGTCCGGAAAACAGGAGGAAAAAGCCGTGATCAAAGAGAAACCGATGCATGCTGCAGCCAGAGCCATATAGATTGCTCTGTCTGCAGCTGAGGTTGTCTGCGAACCGCAGTCAATCCGCGCACACAACTGAGCTCCTCTGCCTCTGTCTGTATGTCTGCATAGTTTCTTCACACGATTAGCCGCCAGAAAGGCAGCACCCGACGCCGAAGGGCCAAACCTTTCCCTGCAGTCCGGGTTGGCATTTCCTTGTCGCGCTGGGAGCCGCCCGGCGCACACAAACGGAGCGCTCCGAAAATAGACTGGGTGCGTGAGGCTGTGTAGTGTGGGGAGGAGTTTGCAGCTGAGGGGGGAGAGGGGGGTGGGGCACGAAGGGACCACACAACTACCCCACGTCACTACATCATAAAATATTATCTTCAGACTCAGTGAATGTGCTTGAAATGCTGCATTTCACAAAAGGCGGAATAACTCGGCTTCTAATTTGAAAAGTGTCTTTTTGCTCAAAACAGCCTATCTTCTCCGGCTCATAACTAAAGAACGGAAAATGGGATCAATAAACTTTTTTTTGCAGATGATAGAAGAGAGTCTCATCGTTCTTTGTACGTGTTCGGTGTTTACATAGTAATATCACACAATATTCTGTGGGCCTCGAGAAATCACTGAAAACGCTCTGAAACTCTGGCACTGGGAGCGTCCGTTCTCCAAAAGTGGCTGGCACTCAATGAGTTAAGGACTGTTGAAAACCATAGCTGTGTAATGTTATCAGATAGCTGATATCAGATAGCGTTAGATGGTCTATATAATAACAGACGGCATAATGTTAGCCAGATTGTCAACAGGTCTTTTTGAAGACGTTAGCGAGTGGCATGCTAACGCTTGCGTTGCTAACGTAAACATTAGCTGCTAAATAACTAGCGATGTCATTCATACAAGCCAGCTAACGCTAGGTGATAGCCATAACTATCGTCTGCTGCAGCGGTAGCTTTGTCTCCCGTGTACAAATCCATCATCTGACACATTTAATCCCATCTGTTTATGTGACTCTTGTCTTGCCAGCCAGTAACTGGCTAACGCGTATCATTACAGAGTAGACACTTTTCTGGCTGTCGGTCTTTCGTCTAAACAGCCACCCGACTGACTGACTGAGCCGAGCCAGGGCCCTTCCGGTGACCAGTCAATTACATGCTTTTTTCAACGGACACCATTGGTTCTGCGCAGTGCTGCCTTCACTACACACTGCAACAACATTGAAACGGAGCGTGGCATAAAAAATTAATTGAACGGTTGAATTCTGTATTCGCACACGTGCCCCTTTACTTATTGCGTTTTACAATTCGCACTGTTCTATTTTTAGTAGCAAATGCGATCCAAATGATCGCACTGTCGAGCCCTGGCTCCTGGCTGCCCCCCGGAGGAAGGACATGCCTCGATGGGATAAATACAGAGACTAAATTTCATTTTTTTTGTGTGTGTGCCGCCGCCTACACGTGTGTGTATGCGGTGTGGTGATTTGTGACAATAAAGACGGGCTTGTCTGTCCGTGTTTCGTTTCGTTAACAAATCACACATGATACATACAAAAGATAAGTAATAAGTACGAGTCAAATTACATGTTAACAGATCACACATGATACATAGGACATTTAAAAAATATTTTGGGGGCAACTTTTGCCCCCACTGTCTAAAAACTGGGTGCATTTACAAAATTTTGGGGGCACTTAAAAATAGTAATTATTTAGTGCATAAAGTTGCCAAAGCATAGTGTGAACACCAGCGCTGTTTGTGTGTGTTCTTCCTTGTCGTCTTCTGGCAACTAGCTTGCAGGTGCTGAGTGTGTGTTAGAGATGGAAATTAAATGAATTGAATTAAAATAAAATAATCAAAATAATAGGGGCAATTTTTGCCCCTGCATCATGGTTTTTATGGGCATTCTGAGATTTCTTTAGGGCATTTTTGCCCTTGCCCCTGGCTAAATTCCTACACTGTACATACGAATGACAAAAAACAGTGACGAGTTGCAATGTCAGTGAGAACTGGAGCTGTTAACTTCCTCCAGAAATCCAGAAATTGTGATGTTGTTAAATTATGTATATTATATTTTCCCGACCGCTGTTTATTTGCATCAGAAATGAGGCCATCATTCTTTAGAAAAGGATCTGTTTGGATGAAAGCTTGAGAACCCCCTGAGTGGAAATCAAATGTGTCCAGATGATAAATAAGTTATTGCTTCACAACAGAGTTCCAAAACCTTTTGGGAAATTCCTCCCCCAAAATTGGCTTTTTGCGTTGTATGGATCACAGATAAATGCAATGCAATGTCTTATTGGCACCAGGACATGTGATTGTGATCCTTTAAGTCTTTTCAGGGACCCCATTTTCATACCATGGGACCCCCCCCCCATAAGGCCCGACCTGAAGTTTTGAGCCAAAGAAAGCAAATAAACATGAACCAGAGCGATATTCCCTTCTGAGGAGGAGGATTTAGACTGGATGGGGAATGAAGACGGGGAGTTTATCTCGACGCAGCAATGTTTCTTATTTGCATGATGAAGAATTGGAACATCGACTTGGATTTGTGAGTCTCTCTCTCCACATCTCTCTCATCTCTGCTCGTATCCTCTAGTCTAGCGTCACCTCCAACACATCCTCAGGTCTAGTTTGTGACCCCATGTGTACTTAATAGGGATGTATGATATTTATCGGACCGATAAATTATCGGTCGATATGGCCATTCTCGTTATTATTTATTATTCCAATAATTACATTTTAGCCGATAAATAGCCCCTGATAATACGGCGCCAAATTGGCTTTGTTTTGCATAGGAAGCGGAGCATTATTTTCGCGTGCTTGTGACATCACAAACCTGCGCCTGCCTTATAGAGCGAAACATGGCTGTTCACAGTTTCAGATGATAACCAAAACAACGCTATTGCAATTTACAATACATGTCCCGCAAGGTTTCTGAGATGAGGGGAAAGTCTGAGCTGTCGTTACGTTAAACCAAATGTGGGGAGGAGGCAGCGGTGTCAATGGTCAGTCAATGGTGTTAACGTTAGCTGTTGTGGTAGCTAACGTTTGCTAGCTGGTTGTGGCCTACCTAGTTCAATCAGCAGGCAGCGGTCCTCAAGCTTGTTGTGACCAAACATCCCCGCATTAAAACACTTCATACTCCCAGAGCTGGCATAAACTATAGAGAGAACCTCATGCTTTACCCGAAATGAAACGTTCAGGGTTTGTGTCTTAACTCCAAAAGCAACATACATGTAACGTTACATGTAAGCTAACGTGAAGCTAACGTAGCTAGCTGCCCATCACTTCAATAGAACTGGCCCCAATGCAAAATTCAGACAGCCCATTTAGTTGCCAGTAACATGCCAATAAGAGTCTAAAAAATGACTATGCCTTTTGTGTTTTATCTGCAGACTAAGCAGCTATAGGCTTTTGATTCTATAAAAGCCTTTATTTTTTGTATTGACTATTGAGTGATACTTTACTAAAACAATCATATTATATCAGAAGTGTTGTTTGTTTTGTGTTCACACAATAGTGATGTCAGTTAGATTTGTTTAGGTCAGAGCTATGGAATATTAAATCATCCATCTTTGCTCACTACATCTGCCCTTTCTTTTCTTTTTTTAACCCCAGGTGTGCATAAAATACAGGTTAAGAAGTGAACTTATTTTTTTTAATACAAAAATGTGAAATAATTATCGGTCTATCGTATCGGTTATCGGCCAGGAGAAGCATATATTTATCGGTTATCAGATCGGCTGTAAAAATCGATATTGTGCATCCCTATTTAAAGACGAGCTGAACCCAAAAATGACTTTTCTTTTCTTTTAGTTCAAATACCTGGGTATGCAGTGCACCTATTTAATAATGTATGCCAAAAAAAATCACAAAAATCTAATTTCTTTAGTTTTTCTCACTTTCTCACATCAAAAGTGAATCAAAAGTGACTCTCTACTGCCAAGGACGCAGCTCTCCTGATATTTCGTCTACAACTGAGCTCTTCCCCCCCCCCCAAACCCCCCCGCCTTGTTCCCCCCGACAGCTCTTGCATCATCCACACCCCCCCCCCCCTCTCCCTCTTCCTCCGATACATTCCATCTGGCGCTGATGACAGCGAGCCACTTGCGATGTTTGAGGAGCTAATGCAACGGTGGCGCTGCGCACGCGGCGACCCGGCTGAGGGCAGTAGATGGTCTTTTGGAATCTGTACATAATGCAACAAATGTTTATGTATTGTATAATATTGAAGTGTGCCTTATTACTTTTTCAAACTAGTAATAATGTATCTCAATTCTGAAGTGTGCCTTCATTACTACTATCAAATTAGTAATGATGTTGTAATTTCCACTACTGTCTGATGTGAACCAAAGTGCCCTTCTGGGACATCTATTAAACTGATTGATTGATTGATTGAAAGTTCATTTTTCAAGATTTCATTGATAACAGTAATTTACAGCTTCAATTTACAGGTTCAGCTCGACTTTAATTTTTCAGAGCGACACATCTCGGGCTAATAGCAACACAAAACAATGCCAGTTTTTTTTCCTACATAGAGAATTACGAGGTGGCCACCTGCGTCAAATTTCCTGCCACCTCCAGCACTCAACAAAACTCTTAACATATGTCTTCATCTTCATAGAAGCACTATTTTTTAACAAGCATTGCACAAGCAGCTTTCTGACTACCTTTGCATTCCTACTCATATCGGTGCACAATCCACTCCACATCGAAAAACGTCTTTTCAATTTCATTCCAGCCCAAAAAATAAAATCACTATATTAGCCGCCTATCAGTAATCGGTGAATTTTCCCCAACTAAAATCGGTGTCGGTCTCAAAAACCCCTTATCAGTCAGGCTATAGTGCCACCTCCGCCTTATTTTGAGCCAGGAAAAACCCTGAATGCAACAACGTCTGCTTTGAGTGACACACCAGACAGTGGACACACTAGACCAGAGGTTCTCAAATGTTTTTCAGCCAAGGACCCCTTACAAGATAGAAACTATACCGGGGACCCCCTCATTCTGATTTGTGATTTTGGGCTAAGCTTAATTGTTTCCACGGTAACGTGACTTTTAAATTGATAGGTTTGTTAGATTAGAATGTAATCCATTTTTTTTTTTATGACCAAATTTTTATTATGACATTATAGACATAACATTCACATTGACATGTTGGCTGCTTTCATTCCCCTTCCCCATTCACCATCTCCTGTACACACCAAAACATATAAAAGAGCATACATACAATCACATATACAGTGTAGATATACACATGCATGCAAGCACGCTATACAATATGATACACTTTACACCACTCGACGTAGGCTATATCGTTTTACTAATTCGATTGCATCTGTAAGAGCTTCAATTGTTTCCCTTTTTGCAACATTTACCCTTGCTATTGATGATTCTAAAACAAGAGTACTATGAAATAAAGACATCCACTGATCTACTTTAAGGACATGAGGTGGTTTCCATCTCATTACCAGAATCTTCTTTGCAGCTGTAAGGCCAGAGAAAAATATTTGCTTGGTTTTACCAGACATATTGATGGAGGAATCATCATTTAACAACATAACATTGGGTAAACAGGGTATTTTAGAGCCAATAATAACTGATAAAATCAGTGCAATCTGTACCCAAAATGATCTTACACCTGAGCATTCCCAAAACATATGGATATAGGTGCCAATTGACTTTTGTGAACATAGCAAGCAAAAAGGGGTTGTAGTTATCTGTAATTGGCAACACTTTCTAGGTGATAGATAGAATCTATGAATCATTTTATAATGTAACAGTTGATTATTATAATTACGGGATGTGGCAGAGATGTTTCTCCATACTCTTTTCCAGTCTATTATCAGTCCATAATCTTTCAAATCAATATTCCAGACTTTAACAATTCCCATATAGCTTTGGGTATTGTGTTGTATCTTTTTATATACATGCGACACAAAACCCACCCCAGGTTTGGGTGTTTTAAGCATTTCCACCATTGGGTGCATTTTGAGAGGCTGATTCCATGGCACACCATAGGTGCGCATAGCCGTCCGGAGTTGCAAATAGAAAAAAAAAGATGAGCCAGGCAAATTAAAATCTCTTTTTAACTCTAGGAAGGACTTTAATCCTTCATCATTCATGACATCCGGTAAAGTATGAATCCCTTGATTCTGCCACTGTGGGAAATAGATGGGTTTCTCCCCAATGTTCAAGTGGTTATTCCTGAATATTGGCGTATCAAGGTGCCAGATCGATCCCCAATCACCAAACTTTTCTACACAATTCCATATATGGATAGAGTGAGTGACAATTGGACCAAAATGTTCAAGACAGTAGTGGTCAGATAAATCAGAAAACAGAACATCTTTAAGTAGAAGTGGTGACACTATTTGTTTTTCAATCTCTACCCACGACACCTTAGAATTATTATTGAACCAATTCTTTAAAGGGCGAAGCATGAAGGCATAGTAGTACATTTCAAAGTTTGGCACATTTAGACCTCCAGACATTCTATCATGCTGTAATATAGTTGTTCTAATTCTAGGGAACTGATCTTTCCAAATGTATATTGAGACACAGCCTTGAAGTTTGTCCCAAAATCTAACAGGTGGTGACAGTGGAAGCATACTGGCGAAAAAGTTTACTCTTGGCAGAATATTCATTTTCACTATTGAGATACGTTCAGCCAAGGATAAAGTTAAATTGGCCCATTTGTCCATATTCGCCTTTATAGAGTTGAGAAAACTTCTATAGTTTTGAGTTATAATTCTCTCTAAAGATGGGTGTATATCTATTCCCAGGTATCTAAAGTTTTGTACAATCGGAATCTCTGTACGTATATCCGAATCTGTCATTGCTGCATTCAAGGGTAGTATTAGTGACTTAGTAAGATTAATTTTATAGCCGGATATTGCACTAAATTTTGTAAATAAATCCAGGACCACTGGGAGTGTTGTAGGAACTTGGTCCATGAAACATAATACATGGTCAGCGTATAAAGAAATTTTATGATTTGAATGATTAATTATTATTGGTTTCGCTGCCTCAGATAATCTAATTTTTTGGGCTAATGGTTCGAGGGAAATTGCAAATAAATGTGCAGAGGCAGGACAACCCTGTCTTGTGCCACGTGCAATAGGGAATTGTGGGGAACACTGATTACCTGTTAGGACCATGGCCGTAGGATTATGATACAATATTTTTAACATTTTCATAAAAGTATCACCGAATCCCATATTATTCATTGTGCACCAAAGATAAGGCCATTCAAGCCTGTCGAACGCTTTTTCAGCGTCGACTGACATCACTGCACAAGGCGACTGCTGATTGGATGCACCATGGACAATATGGAGAAGACGGCGGATATTATCAGATGATAACCTATGTTTCACAAAACCCGTTTGGTCAGAATGTACTACTGTTGGTAGTACTGACTCAAGTCGACGGGATAATACCTTGGCATATAGTTTAATGTCTGCATTTATAAGTGATAAGGGTCTATAACTAGAACATAAAGTGGGGTCTTTTCCTTTCTTATGTAGCAATGAAATAATGGCAGTATTTACGTCTCTATGGAAACCCCCTTGAGTAATAGCAGTATATATCATATCCAACAGCAATGGGCCAAGGTCGTCCCAAAAATACAAATAAAATTCTGGAGGGAGGCCATCCCATCCTGGTGATTTTCCTTGTTTCATAAGTTTTAAAGAGTCATATAGTTCTTGTAATGTTATAGGAGAGTCCAGAAAGATCATGTCACTGGCTGTAAGTTTAGGTAGATTCAAGCCAGAAAAAAAGTTTTCCAATTCCTTTGTTGGTGCATCAAATTCAGATGTGTATAAGGTTTTATAGAAGAGCTGAAATTCACGACTAATTAGAAGTGGGTCATTAAGTAAGATACCGTCATTGCTCATTATAGTCGGAATGTCAGCTAATCGTTCATTCATCCGAATTTTACTTGCCAGCAAAAAGCTTGGACTGCTACCGTCTAGGTAACTGGATTGCCTAGCTCTATGCACTAGGAATTCTCCACGTTTTTGATTTAGGACTTTTAACTCTGATTCGATATTAGATAATATCTTTTGCCTATCTGCATCATATTGATTTTGCTGTTGGATAATTAATGCTGATTGAGTAGTCTCCAAATCAGTAATGGCTTTAAGTTGTGTTTTATTCAGACCAGATGAAAATGCTATTGATGTATTTCGAATATATCCCTTGATTGCACTCCACAAGAAACGGATGTCTTTGACTGAGTTCTTATTAATTGAAATAAATTCTTGAAAACCAGCTTTAAATTGGTCACTGTACTCTTTGTTTTGCAGCAATGTCAGATTGAGTCACCATCTACTGGCCCTTGCTGGAATATTAGGGAAAACAAGAATGCACAGATTTGCATGATGGTCAGACATGGACATATGTTGAATTTCAGATTTCTGTACAAAAAGAGACATTCTAGAGGAAATAAAAATATAATCTATTCTTGAAAAAGTTTGATGTCTAGCAGAAAAGAAAGTATATTCTCTCCTTGCATGGTGCTTAAGTCTCCAGATGTCAACCAGCGAAAAATTAAATATCAGTTTCTTTAGGGCAGAATCAGCTGAAGAAGTAAATTGGGTGCAATGGGATCGGTCTAGAGAATGATCGAGGACAGCGTTCATGTCACCCCCTAAAATTATCTGATAACCAGTCATATTTGTTATAATGTTTGATAGCAAGCAGAAAAATCTAGATTCGTACGAGTTGGGTGAATAACAAGTAATAATTGCAATCTTCTCACCTGCAAAAGTTCCTTTCAGAAAGGCAATTCTCCCATCTTGATCATTCCCTTTATCAACAATATGGAATTTTAAGTTATTGCGCATGAGTATGATAACTCCCTTAGCTTTATTATTAGCAGAAGATGAGGCAACAACTCTATAATTATTATTTTTGATCTTATTTATATCTTTTTCCATCACATGAGTTTCCTGAAGCATCACAATGTCTGCCCTTTTTCTGCCAATAATATCAAGGGAGGCAGCAATCTTGATATCTGTATTAAGGCCTCGTACGTTCCATGAGAGAGTGGTTAGATTAGCCATAATGTAAAAACATATGGTTCACTTTCTTTTCTTTTTTTTTCTTTTTTTTTATATATGAAAGTATGTACATCTTAATCAGTGAAATTAAACAGTGTACCTGGAGCCCACCCTCATCCCCAATCTTATTTGCAACTATAAAGTAGATAGAAAATGAAAGAAAGGGTTCCCGGTTGCAGCTCTCATCCCCCCTCCTCCCCAACCCTCCCAACAAAACCCCGAGAGAGGCAATAAATCGTATATAGTAGGTTAGAATATATTGAAAAGAAAAGAAAACCTCTCTCTGACTTCCTGTACTTTGCTTCTCCTTGCAAAGCAGTACCATGAAAAGAAACAAAAATAACGCTTGGCGGCACCCCCCTCAGGTGCTCTCCCATTTTACACATAAGGGAAGTTTATAGCTTCTGGGTTGAGTAAAATTAACCTAAAAAAAGGATGTAAAATAGGTTATGTGAAACCAATAAACAACCAGCTGAATGGTAGAAGGAGACAGAAAGAGGGGTGAAAAATAATAATAAATAAAATAAAATCATTAGCTCCATCTCACAGTCAGGTATTACTCCAGGCCAGGGAGCGATAGTCGATATGAATTCAGTCTCGTATATTCTCTGTCAAGCCAGTGTGAGTGACGTTAGGCTTTATGATGCGTTGCTGTTATGCATGCAGCATGGTGTAGCTAATCCATACCTGTTAAATGTTGCATCTGCAAAGTTATAGCTCAGTTCTCTCCGTCACTAAGGCTTGTTATAATGACGCTCTCAATTTCTTCCCACACATTGCATCGCAGGGGCTGTGGCAGATTCCTCTATAGCGTCGGCTCTATCTCCTTTTTATAGAACTCCATTGCCTTAGATGCGTCGGTGAAAGAGTGAGTTTTGTTCTTAACACATTCACTGCCAACAACGTGTAAACACGTTTTCAGAATCCAGCTGTTGACTGCCAACAACGTGTAAACACGTTCTTGGCATCGATTTTTTTTTTTTAACGGGGGGTTGTGCATCTAACCCTTTTACATATCTTATATAAGTATTGGACGTGTACAACGTGTACAACCCATTCCACCGACCCACTAAGTGGCGACAAGGAAGTAGGAAGGCAAGCAAAAAGCAGTGTGATCCATTTCCATTCTCATGAAAATGGATTGGCGGAGGCGCTTTCGTTTTCGCGTTGATTGCTGGCGGTGCGGGATTGCAAACTTGCATCGTGGATTGCGGATGGAGCACACTTTGAGGCACGCAGCGTAAATATGACCAGAGTCGCAGGGGCTTCATCGGAGCTCTCGGCCAGGGCTCCGGGAGGCGGGCGAGTCCAGCCGGGCTTCCTCGGGGAGCGGCCATGCAGACAGGCACAGCCAGGCACAGCGGCAGCGGGGCAGTGAGGCTGGTGACAAGCAGCAGGCCATTTTGCCTTGCAAAATAGCACCAAATTGGAAACAGCCATAAAAGGCTTTTAGAATGGGATTTTCAACCCATTCTTTTTTGTTTCTTTTTCGCTCTAATTTAGAGTAATTTAATTTCTATTCAGAAATTTATTTGAGAGGTCGAGAGTATGAGAAAGTGAATTTGCACAGGTAGGAAAGTGCTTGTTACACGGCGCTGCAGCCAAGAAGAACGCCCACGGAGGGAGGAGTTGAAGCAACTCTCCCTCTCGCTCTCTCCCTCTCTCTCTCTCTCTCTCTCTCGCTCTCTCTCTCTCCCTCCCTCCCTCTCTCTCTCTCTCTCTCTCTCTCCCTCTCCCCCTCTCACTAGGATTAAACCTAGTGCGTCTCCCTCCCGAGAGGGAGAGAGAGAGAGAGAGAGAGGGAGGGAGAGCGAGAGGGAGGGAGAGAGAGAGAGAGAGAGAGAGAGGGAGGGAGAGCGAGAGGGAGGGAGAGAGAGAGAGAGAGCGAGAGGGGGAGGGAGAGAGAGAGAGAGAGAGCCAAAAATGAATGGTTAAAGTGACTGTTCTATCCAATTTCACAAAAAGCCGTTTATCTCTGAATATTTTTTCTGACGCTAAAACCATGCTGTATTCAACTGCTAATGCTTACATAACTACTAACTCTACAAACTAACTCTTTTAGACAGAGAAAGTACACATTCTATTAGTACTTTTGAGATATTGTATGTTCACAAAGTCCAAGCTGAAACGAATCCTCGGCTCTTGTAAAATGAGCCAGAATCCTCAAAAAACGGCTTGGCAGAAGCTACCTACAGCAAAAAAAAACGGCTGGCAGTCAATGTGTTAAAAGTAATAAGCATCTTGGCAGGATGGACCACCCCGTAACGTAACGTAGTTTTCCTGAGGGCTTGTCGGACTTCAGTGAAGGCTGCTTGTTGCTCGCGTTGTTCCGCTGTCATATCAGGATATATGCTTATCTTCTGCCCTTGGTAGAAGAGCCCTTGCTTCCCTCTTTCTGCAGCCAGACGCAGGATTGTCTGTCTCACCCCGAAGCTGTGGATTCTTGCAATCATGGTTCTGCTCCTCGTCTTGTCCAGGACCTCCGGGCCGATACGATGCGCGATATTTATCAATGGTGGAGGGCTGAGGGTTTCCTCACCAAAAAGCTCATGTAGGAGTTTGGTCACAAAAGCCGTTGGGTTGCCTGCCTCGATTCCATTCGGTAGTCCAATTATTCGTAGGTTAAACTTCCTACTGTGATTCTCGAGGGCATCTGTTTTCTTTTTCAGCTTTGCAACTTCTGTTACAAGAGCTCCATTTTCTTTCTCCAGCGCTGTGAGCCTAGTTTCGGTGTCATTTGCGGCAGCTTCAAGCGTTTCAACTTTGTTCAGGCAGCTTGACACATTTTCTTGTAGTTTATCTAATGTGTCTTTGATGGGCTTGAGATTTGAGGCGAGACCACCGGTAATTTCTTCACGAACAATTGATCTAATCAGTTTTGCAAGCTCCGCGTTGTCCATTGTTAGTTTGGTCAGTGACCGTGTACTTGTTGCTGGCATGCAAACAAGATAATCTGCTCATCACCAACTTGTGACGCTAGAGTTATAAAGTAGAAAAACAGCGACTGCAACTTCAAAAGATAGTAATTTGCGAGAATATTAGTAATTTAAGGGAGAGCTGGGTGCCGCGGCGCAAGCGTGGCGTGTTCAATCCATGCCACCGGAAGTCCAGAATGTAATCCATGAACCATTTTAGATTTAAAGAATAAAATATTTTCGTTGAACTATGAAGCTTTTGCAAAAAAAAGTTTTTATTTTTATTTTCCTGAAAACTTTTCGCGGACCCCATGGCAAAGTGCCACGGGCCCCTGGGGGTCCCCGGACCCCCATTTGAGAACCACTGCACTAGACAGTAGACACTTGTGAGGCATGATTAGCATTTTGCCTTTATTACATAGATTATATATTATATAGAGAGAAGCTACAAACTGAAGTTCAGCCGGCTTCAACGTTTTTTCCCCATGCTTTGATGTGGTGAAGCGAGAACCAATCAGAGTAGAGGGCAGGAAAGCGTAGGGTATATTCACTGTATTGTTATTTACTTGATGAGTTATTTTAATTGACAACAAAGACTAACAAGAGGGCAATACATTTCTGCTCTGTTGGTGACAGTGTAGCTCGGCACATCATTTTGGGACCCGAGCAAAGTTGACTCGGTCACACCCCTGTTGTTAGTATACCCCTGCTTCAACATAGTTAAAATAAGTATTTTTTTTTCTTCTTTTTTAAGTAGAGACACGAAAACTGATAAGTGAGAAATTACCTGTTTTTCCTTAACTCATTCAGGGCCAATGACGTCTTTGACGTGTTATCAGGAATAGCCCAGAGGGCCAATGACGTGTTTGACGTGTTTTTGTTTTTATTACTGCAGGGCGTAGTTCAAACACTTCACCAGCCCCTGACATAGTATCAGGTCCCTATCATCTAAGACAACACGTGAACAAACACATACCGCAGCTGTTGTTTTGAAATTGAGCAGGAGGAAAAGCAGAAAACGGATAAGGAGCTTGCCTTGTGCAGACAGGAGAAACGCCATTGAAACGCCCCTCGCGCGCTGCAGGAGCTGGTCGCTTTCCTGTGTGCCAGCCGGAGAAAACGGTAATCCAGAGATGCGTTTGATCATCGGAGGAATGAGGAAATGATCGATCAGAGGGGCGGTGAGGACGTGTTGAATAGCCGAGGGGAAAACGGGAACGATCAGGCAGGGAGGATACTAGGACAGGGAGACATGGACGACGACGGGTGGACCAGAACAAAACAAAATAAACACACAAGGCAGAAGCGGCAGTCACAGCAGCCCGCTGTCTGTTCTCAAGAGCTATTCAGTTGGTTCATGAAATCGCTGGGCTGCGTGCCCTCCAGTGTTGCTCCTGGCCAATCCCGGCGCCACAGGGCGTGGTTATTGCTTATCCTATGTGGGGTTAGAAATCACGCAACGAAGGGGGATCGTGTGTGTGTGTGTGTGTGTGTGTCTGTCTGTCGGTGTGTCTGTCTGTCTGTCTGTCTGTCTGTCTGTCTGTCTGTCTGTCTGTGTGTCTGTCTGTCTGCACACTCACTCACACTGCTGTATTGTTGAATGTAAAAAAAAAGCACTTCATGTGTATATATATATATATATATATATATATATTTTTTTTTTTTCATTTGTGTCATAACGAATAGTATTTACATGTCTGATGTCAATACAGTTCAAAATAAAAGAATTGAGAGCGAGTTCTGCTTGAGAATGTGTATTTTACAGAAATTGCATTTTCTCCTGTTTGTCATCTCAGAGAGACCTATTGGGTGAAAACAGGGTGTATATAAATGGATATAAGTAGAGTACAGAACATGCTAAAAGCTAACTTTTTTTTTCCTGGTGAACCCAGAGACGTACATCTTCATTTTGAGGTATTGCAAATCACTCTGGTGCTAATAGATAATTTACTGTGGGTCTTGAAAGATGACCAACAATTATGAAAATCTTTGGCCTGTGCTAAATATTGGCAGTCCTAAACTGGCCATGAATGAGTTAAAGGTCCTATCCATAAGTTTGGCCGGAAAATAAACGTTCACAAAGTGTTTTCTATTACCAATGAGTGAATGCGCCGTTCCTTAACTTAAAAAACGAGCCCAGCCGCGTCTCTCTGCGTTCACCCATTGCAAAGATATTGCAGGATTTTCATGCTTGTCACGTGTTATACTTTCCCGGCAAATTGGGCGGATGTGACGTTCCTCGCGTTCACGAGCCTGCCTCTTGTCCTCATGGCTCTGGCGTAAATACCAATGAAGAAGACGGCTAACAGGAAGTGGCTAACGTTACGTTCGTCGCTAGCTGCTAGCAAAAGCAAACAACAACAACACAGACTCCAGAAAAAAGTCCACACAAAATAAATAAATAAATATTTATCTAATGAAGACCGTCTGGCCAGACAGCAGCACTGTGACCGACATTGGGGGGAAACTAGAGTCGGGACTGTGTTTTCGGTTCATGGAGGGACCTTGCTGCTTGTAGCTACTGTAATGTGGTTTTGACCAGATGACGTTAGCTGCCTGCTAATAGATTTACCACCGGGTCAGAAACTTCGCTAACATTACTGTCTTGTGTGAAGTAATGCAACGTTACTACCGTTATGCTTATGGTCATGGAACATTATTGTTTGACTGCAGTTGGCTTCGGTGGTGAGTCTGCCTATTATAACGTTAGCTTGATGCTATACGTGGCTAACTAATAGATTTAGCTATATTGATAGAAATTACCACCAGCCCCACTAATAACGTTACCGTCTTGTGTTGATAATGAATCTAACAGTCGTAAATATGCCTAATGCTACTGTTGTGCTTATGAAACATTATTTGATTGTTCAGTTTGGTCAACTAGGCATTACACGGTACCGTACATGGCTCACGGTAACGTGAATATCCTATCCATTTCCCCGCAGCCAATGTAAGCCAAAACACGGCCAAACATACCACAATAACTAGGGGTGCTCCGATCCGGCTAAGCCATGATCCGATCCGATTCCGATTCCTGGGGTCACGTTCTGATTCCAGAATCGATTCTCGATTCCAACGATTCTCGATTCCAGAATCTAGAATCGATTCTCAATTATGTAGTTTTATATTGCAATAACACACAAAGGTAAATCTAAGACAAAAAATGACAAATGTATTAATGCTGAACTTCAAATTCAACTTCTGAAGTATTACAGTCAGGGCCTAAATTCATTTTGCAAACTAGGGGGGAATTCCCCCCTTATGCTCTTCAGATAAGATGGATTTATAGACTGGGGGGGATCTGTAGACTTTGAGAAGGATTTATAGATTTTGGGGGGAATACATTAACCAGAGTTCTTAAGTGCAAGAGGTGGTGGCACCGTGGCAGTACAGTACACAAATTCCAAGTAAAAGTCCAAATACTTAAAAAAAACACTACTACTGACTGCCCCAGAGGGAATCCATACTGCTCACTGGCATTATTAGTGCCATGCTTTACCCACAGAACCACACAGGAGAGCCAGGAGAGGTGAAGGAAGACAAAGGAGTTATCTCATCTCTCATGTGTGATTTTACCTTTCCTTTTTAATTATTCTGTGCTTGTTTATAATTGTTTTGCCTTATTATACATTTGGTCTTTGGTGTGCTTATTCTGGTGTACAAGCACTTTGTGTAACCTTGTTACTCCTGGGGGCACGGTGGCTCAGTGGTAGAGCTCTCGCCTCACAGTCAGAAGGTCCTGAGTTCGATTCTCGCCTGGGACACTAGGGGTGGGAATCACCAGATGCCCACGATACGATACTGAAACGATACTTGAGTCACGATACGATAGTATTGCGATACTGCGATATTTTCGATATTGCGATATATCGATATTGCGATATATTGAATATTGCGATATTTCGATATATTGCGATTTCTTACTTTTTCAACTGCAAATGATGTCCCCAAAGGAAAACTTTGTCAACATCTGGTTTATATAAGAACAATTTTTCAGTCTGTACATCTGACTTCAACCATTTTATTGCAGCAACATTGTCAAGTAGACAGACCAACAACTTTCATAAAGTCATGTCATAGTTGCATGCACCTGACAAACTGAACTGTTTGTTACAGTCTACTTACAGTCCACCACACACTGGATGTGTGTGTGGACTACTGTACTTATGTAGTTTTTGCAACTTCACTTACACAAAACATCTTGTGCAGCCTCATTCAACTGGGGAATTTGTAAATTACTGTTATGACAAAACTGTTACTGTTAAAACAAAATGAAAATATGCTACCGTTTGTTTACTGCTGGCCTTGGAACTAAAGTTTATAGTAGCCCGGTGGCCTGGCATGGCCTGCAAAAAAAAAAAAAAAAAAAAGTTTTTTTTTTTTTTTTTTTTTTTTTTTGCAATATCGATACTTGGCGTCCAAATATCGATACAATATCGTCAGGTAAAATATCGCGATACTGTGGTGTATCGATTTTTTCCCCCACCCCTATGGGACACTATGGGCGCTGTGGTTGTGTTCCCCCCCATATCTTCAGTGCCTACTGCCCAGGTGGGGTATCTGTCTGTGTGGAGTTTGCATGTTCTCCCCGTGCTCCCTCAGGGGGTTCCTCCGTATAAAACTAAAAACATGCAGATCAGATCGTCATCGTCATTCGACCAGTGACGACAACACCCGAAGTTGGTCCCCGGGCGCTGTACGAGAAAGCGACCACTGCTCCTGACCTGCCCCCCGGAGGAAAGGACAAGCCAGGATGGGTTAAATGCAGAGGACAAATTTCACCGGCCACCGTCAGCATGAGTGTGTTTGTGGCCATGCATGTGTTGATGTGTGATCGTGTGACAATAAAAGACGGGCTTGTCCGTCTGAAATATATATATTTTTTTAAATCAATCAATCATTTTTTAAAAGAAAGGTGCTATACACAGTTTATTTTATATAATCATAATGCTGATGTGCTGGACGTATCCCACAGTGTAACATCGTAAGGCAGGCCGATGACAGTGGGCAGACACTGACAGTGTTCTGAATAAACACCTGCATCAGGTTAGATAAAAGTGCCCTGCATCCAGTGAAAATCACTGACCAAAGACTACTAAACGTTAGACACACTGGGTGTTGAGTATATCCAGCTAACGTTAGCTGCGATTAGTTTGATAAATGAAGCAAAGATTGTTGAAACCATAGCCGCATATTCACATGGCTGCTAACATATAAATGGTCTACCAGACAGCACGCATAACAGTCAACAGTCTTTTTGAAGATTGCGAGCGGCTAGCTGCTTTCACGACTGTGTTGTTGTCGTCATAATACAGTGACGTTGGCGTTGCTAATGCTAACATCACTAGCTCTAGCCATCGACAGTAAAATACTAACTAGCGATCTCATTCATGCCAGCCAGCTAACGCTAGCTAGCACTGTCTGCTGCAACTGTAGCTTTGTCTCCCGTGTACAAAACCATCGTCTGACACATTTTAACACATTCACTGCCAGCCGTTTTTTATGCCTCCGCCGGCGAAGCCAGGCCGAAGGCATTATGGATCCGGGTTGTCCGTCCGTACGTACGGCCGGCCGGCCGTCCGTACGGATGTCCGTCCGTACAGATGTTTGTTAACGCCATATCTGAGGAACGCCTTGACGGAATTTCATCAGATTCGCCTTAAACATTCACTTAGGCTCAAGGATGATCTGATTAGATTTTGGTGGTCAAAGGTCAAAGGTCAAGGTCACTGTGACCTCTCGAACGCCATTTTCAAGCTTGTTAACGCGATATCTGAGGAACGCCTGGACGGAATTTCATCAGATTCGCCTTAAACATTCACTTAGGCTCAAGGATGATCTGATTCGATTTTGGTGGTCAAAGGTCAAAGGTCAAGGTCACTGTGACCTCTCAAATGCCATTTTCAAGCTTGTTAACGCGATATCTGAGGAACGCCTGGACGGAATTTCATCAGATTCGCCTTAAACATTCACTTAGGCTCAAGGATGATCTGATTAGATTTTGGTGGTCAAAGGTCAAAGGTCAAGGTCACTGTGACCTCTCGAACACCATTTTCAAGCTTGTTAACGCGATATCTGAGGAACGCCTGGACGGAATTTCATCAGATTCGCCTTAAACATTCACTTAGGCTCAAGGATGATCTGATTAGATTTTGGTGGTCAAAGGTCAAAGGTCAAGGTCACTGTGACCTCTCCAACGCCATTTTCAAGCTTGTTAACGCGATATCTGAGGAACGCCTGGACGGAATTTCATCACATTCACCTTAAACATTCAATTAGGCTCAAGGATGATCTGATTAGATTTTGGTGGTCAAAGGTGAAAGGTCAAGGTCACTGTGACCTCTCAAACGCCATTTTCAAGCTTGTTAACGCGATATCTGAGGAACGCCTGGACGGAATTTCATCAGATTCGCCTTAAACATTCACTTAGGCTCAAGGATGAACTGATTCCA